>NC_138160.1:125786354-126986354 GCF_964165515.1 Mesoplodon bidens
AAAAGAAAAAAATGACACACCTGAAAAAAGAGTCCGTGTTTCTTATCTGCTAATAACAACCAAGTACTAACTATTAGAAAGTTTGGCTCCTAGACTCTCAGTTAGTAAATTAGGTTAAAATAATTTTTAAATGCAAATTCTTTCTGTCCTAATGCTTGAAAATTATCCAGGTGTCAGACTGTGAATAATGACCAAGTAGGGTCTTGATTCCATCGTTTTTATTAGCTATTTAATGACACTTGGTAGTGTACTGAACACTATACCTGGAGAAGTACATAAACCCAGTACTTTGGGGCTTGCAATCAAGCTGCTTTATCATAAGACAGATTATGAAACTGTCTCCCTGCCCTCAGCAGCACTGGAATACAGGAGATTAGGTTTTAAATAGTCCCAAGGGAAACGTAGTCCCAATGAACTCAGATTCTATTTTATACATTCCTAAAAGGGGCGCTTTGTAATGGACTGTAAGATCAGGTAAGTCACTGGTGTTCTCTCACAAGAGAGAAAAAGTGCAAGTCAGAAGATATACTCTCATTGTCCATTTTGGCCACAACTAACCATGTCACTCAATTTCTCAAAGCCTCGGCATTCTTCTATGACTTGGAGGTGGTTCTGCTCGCTTCATCTATTTTACAGAATTATCATGACCATGAGATAATGATTTCAAAAAATGTATTAAATTATTCCAAAATGCCAGACAAATAAAAGGCCATCTTCTTCCCTGGCCTCCTTGGATCCTTGCTCCTCCTTCATACACACTAACAAGCTGTTGGCAGGACCCCCAAGATGTCACTATGCACCTACGAGCATTCGTTTCAGAAACAGCCAACCACATATCTGGAAATCCAGAAGCCACAGTCAGGGTGGAAGACCTGCCTGCCTAGCTCCACTCTGTGCAACTTAATTTTTGGAGAAGAAAATGGAGATGCCATTCACAAAGCACCCTGGACATTGAAAGATGCAATTCCATTACAAAGAAGAGCTCAAAAGCAATTCCACTATGAAAAGAGTCCAACAAAAACAGCTGGGTTTAGCACCTACACTTCTTTTCATCACTTTGCTTGCTCCTCCCCGCTTTCTTCTCCCCACTGGTAACCATTAGTCTGTTCTCCATATCTATAAGTCTGTTTCTGTTTTGTTATATACATTTGTTTTATTTTTTAGATTCCACATGTAAGTGATAACAGAGCATTTGTCTCTCTCTGTCTGACTTATTTCACTGAGCATAATACTCTCTAGGTCTATCCATGTCATTGCAAATGACAGAATTTCATTCTTTTTTATGGTTGAGTAATATTCCATTATGTGTGTATACATATATATATATATACACACACACACATGTCTATATATCCACGCCCCCACGTCCCCCCCCACACACCCCACATCTTCTTTATCCATTCATCTGTTGATGGACATTCATCTGTTGCTTACTGTGGTACATGTATCTTTTTGAATCATTATTTTCATTCTCTTCGGAAACTCCAGGAGTGGGATTTGCTGGGTTATACAGTAGTTCTATTTTTAGTTTTTTTGAGAAACCTCAATACTGTTTTCCACAGTGGCTGTATCAATTTACATTCCCACCGACGGGGTACAAGAGTTCCCTTTTTTCTACATCCTCAACATTTGTTATTTGTAGTCTTTTTGATGATAGCCATTCTGACAGGTATGAGGTGACATCTCATCATGGTTTGGGTTTGTATTTCTCTGATGATTAGCAATGTCGTGCATATTTTCATGTGCCTTTTGGACACCTGTATGTCTTCTTTGGGAAAATGTATATATGGGTCTTCTGTCCATTTTTTAAATGAGTTGTTTGTTTTTCTGAGATTGAATTGTATAAGCTGTTTATGTATTTTGGAATATTAATCTTGGTCATATCATTGGTAAATATTTTCTCCCATTCAGTAGGTTGTCTTTTCATTTTGTTGATGGCTTTCCTTATTATACAAAAGCTTTTAAGTTAAAATGTCCATACTACCTGAAGCAATCTACAGATTTAATGCAACCCCTATCAAAATACTCAAAACATTTTTCACAGAGTTAGAGCAAATAATCCTAAAATTCACATGGACCCACAAAAGACCCTGAATTCCCAAAGCAATATTGAGGGAAAAAAAAAAAAAGCAAATCTGGAGGTATCATGGTTCCTGACTTCAGACTGTACTACAAAGCTACAGGAACCAAAAAAACATGGTACTGGCACAAAAACAGCTACATAGTTCAATGCAACAGAATATAGAGCCCAGAAATAAACACAGGTACCTACGGTCAATTAATCTCTGACAAAGGAAGCAAGAATGTACAATGGAGCAAGGACAGTCTCTTTAATAAGTGGCGCTGGGAAAACTGGACAACCACATGTAAACCAATGAGATTAGAACATTTTCTCACACTATATACAAAAATAAACTCAAAAGGGATTAAAGACCTAAATGTAAGACCTGAAACCATAAAAATCCTAGGAGAGAACATAGGCAGAACACTCTTGACATAAATCATAGCAATATTCCTTTGGATCTATCTCTTAAGGCAAAAGAAATAAAAGCAAAAGTCTCTCATTTGTTTTCATCACAGCATAATTTATGATTACCTCATTTACTAGATTTTGTTTTGTATTTGCCTTTCTCCTCCATGACCTTCTAAACTCCAGGAAGGATAGGCAACATGTAGGGTCAGCTCACAATTAGAACTCCAGTGTGTAAACCAGGACCAACGCTCATATAGTAGGTGTTCCACTACCATATAGTGGACATTCACTAACTATTAATTGAGTGAAAGAAACAGGCAATTTGAGTATGTGCACTAAAGTCAGTTTCCCATGTGCAGGTATTAAGGCAGAAATGTTGACTAACGTGTTTGAAAAAGATTTCACCAGCAAGTGTAAAGCTAAAAAGATTTCTGACTAGGAGTTTGAAAGCTCTAGACCTGAGCTGTCCCATACAGTCAGTCACTAGCCACGCGTGGCTACTGCACACGTGAAATGAGGCTAGTGTGAATGGCGTGTGCCGTAAGTATAAAATACACACCAGGCTTTGAAGACAAGACAAGGAAAAGAATATAAAATATCTAATTCATAATGTTTATCCTGATTACATGTTGAAATGACAATTTTTCAATATATTGGTGAAATGTATTATTAAAATTAATTTCACCTGTTTTCTTTACTGTTTAAATGTGGCTATAGAAAATTAACATTACACACATGGTTTGTATTACATTTCTATTGGATGATGCTGGTCTAGAGCATTTCAGAGCTAAGCTGATTGTTATGTTTATGGCTTTAAAAAAATTATCTATGATGGTACATATTAGGGGTGGAAAATATGTAGATGTTTCAAAGTCGCTACCTAAAATTCTTAACATTATCCTACACTTTTTAAATCTTATGCAGATAGTAGGAAATTGTCCAGGCATCACATACTGTAATATGTCTGACTCCTAGGCAGAAAAAGATTTTCACAAAATTGTACAGTCAGTATTTGCCCTATTGTTAGACTTCAAATTCTTTAACTCGACTTCCAGATTCCCTACCATGATCTCTCCACCTGTACAACTGAAATAGCTTCCTAAATGGTCTTCCACTTCCAACCGATTTTTTTTCAAACAATAGCCAGTACTTTATGGTGACCCTAGGCTAAAGTCCAAATCCTGAATCCAGTCTTCAATTCCTGACATAATGCTGGACCTACTTACTTCTCTTTCTCCCTCCTTAGATTCCACACTCCAGCCACTCTCAACTCTATAAAGTTCTGTAAAGGTGCCACACTTTCTTTGGCTTTTGGACATTTGTTCCTTCTGGCTAGAGCCCACACCCATCACCCTCCTTTTATCTCATCAACTCCTATCCTGTTCCTAGTGTAGGGTTAGAGAAGACCACTGTGTCTGGTGTGTAGAATTCAAGGGAAGGGCATTCTCCTGGCCTCCAGCACCTCTTTCTTGCCTCTGCCACTACCATCACACCACCACCACAGGGTTTATGACATGGCAGGCATGTGCTAGGTACTCTCCATGATCACCCCATTGAGTCTTCACCATAACTCTGTGAGCTGACGGCAGCAGTAGAAGCTTACATTTATCTAGCACAGTGTGCCGAGGCTTGTTCTAAGCATTTCACAGGTATTACCCCAGACCTCAGGACAACTCTCTGAGGTAGGTACTATTATTATTCTACTTACTGATGAGGAACTAAAGTCCAGATAGATTTAGCAAACCACCTAGCTCTGTAGCTGGGGGTTTGAGCCCCTGTAGTTTGACCTCACAGTCTATATTGATTCATGGCAGGTTTTATCACCATTTTAGAGATGAGGAAACAGAAGATCAGAGGGTCAAGTAAACTGTCCAAAGTGGTCATGTCAGGATTTGAAGGACCAGTTAGATGCCCTACTGTTTCTCCCAATCACTCTATACATCCTCCTTCATTATACTGTATTACGACTGCCTACTAGCTTACTGGATTCCCTCACTAGACTATAAGCTCCTTATTCTTTAAATTTTAAAAACAGTTTTAGATTTACAGAAAAATTAAACACATAGCACAGAGAATTCCCATATACCTCTTGCAGAGTTTTCCCTATTATGAATATCTTGTTAGTGTAGGACATTTGTTATAATTAATGAGCCAGTATTAATATATTACTATTAACTAAAGTCCATAGTTTAATTAGTATTTCCTCAGTTTTTACCTAATGTCCTTTTTCTGCACTAGGATCCCTTCTAGGATACTATGTTACACTTGTCACGTTTCCTTAGGCTCCTCTTCTGTGGCAGTTTCTCAGACTTTCCTTGCCTTTGGTGACCTTCACAGTTTTGAAGAATACGAACAGGTATACTGTAGGATAGATACTCCTCTATTGGAATTTGTCTGATGTTTTTCTCCTGATCAAAGATCAAAGAGAACGTGACAAAGTGTCATAGTCATCACATCCTATCAAGGATGCCTACTATCAACATGAATTATGACTGTTCATGCGGACCTTGATCACTAGCTGAAGTAATGTCTGTCAGGTTTCTCCTCTGTAAAGTTACGCTTCCTGTCCCTGCTCCCCTGTCTTCCTCATCTTTACTCTGTAGAAAGAAGTCTTTATGTGCAGCCCACACTTAAGGAATGGGGAATTATGCCTACTTGCTATGTTCCTTGAGGCTGGGTCTTCTATATAATTTATTTGGCATTCCACAAGGGAGATTTTTCTCTTCTCTCCCATTTATTAATTTATTCAATTCTTCATATCAGTATGGATTCATGGATATTTATTTTATACTTTGGGATATAATCCAATACTACTATGTTTTTTTATTCCAATTATTCCACTTGAGCCACTGGGAACTCCTTCAGTCAGCTCCTGTGTCACTCTGACACACTCTCATCAATGTAGGTTTTTTTTTCTTTTTCTTTTCTGAGCACTTCCTTACATTTTGGGACCATAAGAGACTCTGACGTCATCTCATATATTTTCTTCTCCAGTCCCCAAACCAGATATTTCTCCCAGGATTCCAGGGTCATTTTATTGGAGAATGGTTTTAGAAATCAAGAGCTGGGTGCTAGTTGGGCCTATTGCTACTGGGGTGTCATTTCTTTTAGGTGCTCTCAGCTGACACAGAAATAAATATATGTAGGTATACAACTCTGTGTATATACACATAAATACTTCCCTATGCAATCATGTGTATCTATATAAACTTAAACAGGAGTTCCTTCTGATGTCTCCAACTCTAATCCATTACCACGTGGATCACTCTAACCTTCTGCCCTTGCTTATCTGTAAATTCCCACGCCAACAGTGGGCAATGACTGTAAGCTTCTTAAAGGTAGCTTCTTCCTTATTCACGGCTGTACCCCAAGTACAGTGCTTGCCACATATAATACACGTGTTGGGTTTACCAAACAATTTCAATTCTGGAAGGGACTACAGATGAATTTACAAATGTCACCAAATATGGATTTCAAAGACTAAACTCACAACAATTTATTAGGGCAACAATAAAAGAGGGTGCACTAACCAAGGTCTGATTTAAGTGTGTTTATTCAACTTCGTGAAGGGAAAATGACAGTAATACATCTAAGCTACGCAAAAAGGATTCAGGCTTCCCTGAAAAGGATTCAAGTGGCATAAAATGGTTTGTTTCTCCACAGCAATTTACATGTATTAAAACAGATAATGGCATAATCATTGTCAAAATACAGCTTCCACCCTGTATAATGTCTTAATATATGCTCAAAGTTCCTGACAAACAGGAACAAAGCCACGGCGGATTAGACCCTAAGTGGTGGATGACTCTAACAGCACAGCAGAAAAACCAATCTCACACTTCTGGGAAGGAAAATAAGACCTGAGAACAGCCTTTGAAGGAGAATGGGAAAGTACAAAGGGAAAGATGCTCAAGCGATACATCAGCTGGATGAGGAACTGGGCGCTAATGTGACACTCTGCTGCATTAATGATGCTAATTTATGTCTGGGTGTGTGTGAATGACACAGAGGAGACTTGAAGAGGTCTATATTATACCATGGAGAAGCTCATCTTGAATCTCTTGGAAGGGTACGTGCTTTATATGGGGACTGCCTCACATGGGCATATATTATGTGGATTCTGTGTCAGTTGCATATGACCAAATCACTTGTCTCTGTAAATCTATTCTGGAACGTTTCCATTCTGCCCTTTACACTGCAGCCAGAATGATCTTTTTGAAAAACAAATTTGGTCACTGCTCCCCATCTTCCCTACATTTAAATATTTTAACATTTCCTTTGACTCCTAGGATAAAAAGCAATACAGTCCTCATATGCCCTCAAGGTTCTGCAAGATCTGGCTTCTGTCTAATGCTTACCTTGTGGGAACTCAAGCCACATGGGTCACCTTTCACTTCTCTGGACACACACTCTCTTTACTGCAACTACTATACATATATTTTTGCATCTCCTCTTCAACACAGCTAACTCCTACTACCGCTTCAGGATCTAGCCCAGTCCCCTCTTCACCAGGGGCGCGTCCCCTGTCCAGGTCACTCTCATAGCACCACAAACTCTTCCTCTGCAGAGCCTGTCACAGTCACAACTGTATATTTATCTTTGTTATTCTTTGGTTAATGTATTTCCCCAGATGGCCTCGTTACTCCATATTCCTGGCATCTAACCCCATGCCTGGCACACAATAAGTGTCCCCTAAATATGTATTAAATAAATGAATGAAAAGTGACCACACCATCCACCTACACTATTGCCAAGGCATCCCTGAACATCAACGCCCCTCACTGAATTCTGAAGAATACAACAGTTCACTCTAGAAATTTGATTGGTTACCCTTGTGATGAGTATAAGAAATATCACTGGTAGGTTCCAGTAGTTTCCAAAGGTATAGGAAATCCCTTTTATCGTACGGGTCATTAGTGCATTGAAATGGATATTATGTGGAAGTGAACATAAAGGGGACATAAAAAAACAATCCTACACAGATGAGGTCAGCTATGGCACCAGTTGTTTACCAGTCTTAATTCTTAAGATCATTGTCATCAAGTAATTTTGCTTTTTTCCACAAAATCCCAAATGATACTATTAGCTTTCAAGCTCTCATCATCGTGCCTGAATTTTATTCAACAAATATTTACTGAGCATATTTATTATATGTCAGGCACTGTTTTAGACCCTGGGATAAATGCTGAGCAAGAGACACAAGGTTCTCACCTTCCAGGGGAGGAGACAGTCAACACAGACTGATAGTCCTTTCAGATTAGTGAATTTCAGGTGAGTGTGGGATTAGTTCTGATGAGGAAAGAAGTCATGTGCTATGGGAGTGCGATCATTCCCATTGTCTCAACATGATCTCAAGTAATCTAATGTCTCACCGGGATAACCTGTATCATCATTGCTCTGTGGTATCAAGTGCATCATAGTGTTTCCACTTGATGAAGGATGAAAGGATTTTGTTTTAATGTCATGGTCTCGCATAAGGATTTATTATTATTTTTAAAATTTATTTATTTATTTTTGGCTGTGTTGGGCTTTGCTGCTATGCGCGGGCTTTTTCTAGTTGTGGCGAGCAGGGGGTACTCTTCGTTGTGGTGCACGGGCTTCTCATTGCAGTGGCTTCTCTTGTTGCGGAGCATGGGCTGTAGGTGCACAGGCTTCACTAGTTGTGGCACGCGGGCTCAGCAGTTGTGGCTCGCAGGCTCTAGAGTGCAGGCTCAGTAGTTGTGGCGCACGGGCTTAGTTACTCTGTGGCATGTGGGATCTTCCCAGACCAGGGCTCGAACCCATGTCCCTTGCATTGGCAGGTGGATTCTTAATCACTGTGCCACCAGGGAAGGCCCTCCCATAAGGATTTAAATGTATTTACTTCTTCGGGTTAAATAAAAGATTAGGGAAGGCATCAGGTATATCTTTTCTAAGGAGTCATTATAATCCCTCAAAATCTCTAGTGCCAGTTTTGGTGTACCCTGAAGGATCAAAGTGCCTGTTCTCAAAGATGAATATCTCAACAGAGCATCTGTCTCATGCCAAAGGAGTTTTCATTGAGTTTTAGTGATAAGCACTGAAAAGAGTAGTTACTGCCACAGAAAATTTTAAAGACATCTATGGAAAGACTGTAAACTTTGCGAAGATTGAGTCAAGACTCTTGAAAACCATTATACAACTTAAGGCCTAAGATAGTGTTTGGAGCATAACTGGCCCTCAATAATTACGTGTTACATGTTTGCTGAATGAATGGTCATACGTTGAGAAAATCAACTAGTTGAAGTTTGGGACCAGAGTGGAGCAAAAAGAGAAAAAATAGTACTGAAGGGGCTTGATTCGCAAGAGGAAAGGCCACAGAGAAAGGGCACCAGAACAGTTATCCTCTTTGTCCCCTTTTGATGAAGGTGGTAGACCTAAGAGGTGTCGGTCAGGAAGCTGGGAGAATCTCAGGAACAGACAGCGGCAGCCCCGAGGTCCCACAGCTCAAGTCTAATGCGCCAGCCGACCGTCTCCAATGGAAAAGAACAATCAGCAGATTGATAAATTCTTCCACTTACACCCCTGAACAAATAAACTAATTGCATCTTTGTTTTTAACCTAACAAATCATAGCTTGATTACAAGTCATTAGTGACCATTAATACATGAAACTGTTTGCATTTCACTAGTATATCTGAGTTACACAGTCTTGCCTTTCACATAAGCTCAATCAAGCTTCCAAAAGGAAAACCCCCTTATCAGGGCCTCAAGTGGGACTTAAACAAACTAACAATTAGCCTCTGGAATTGAACTATGATGCAGAAGAATTCATGATTTTAGTTCACTGCGGATCTCCCTACACTAGATTACGACCAGCCACTCCCTCTGGAGTGGAGATGTGCTCTCTGGGCCCAGAGAGCTTGCAACTGCCTCTCTCAGAACCTTCGCAATTACTCCCAATGGCGGCTAATGCATTGGCCAGCAACACGGACCGGCTTGTGTGACCCTAGTGCAGACAGCCTGAAGTTCACAACACAATGGCTGATTAGAGTGAGGACAAATGCAAGGAGCATGTTGGGGAAACTGTCAAAAACATCGAGGTGACAGGAAGAGAGTCTATTTGGCAAAAAAGTGGAGGCAAGGCAGAAAAAATATATATATATACACACACATATATACACATGTATATATATATATATATGTATATGTATATGTATATATATTTATGTCAACCAGGTACTCCAGAATTTTTTAGAGTCCATCTGGGGCTTTGAATTATCCATATTAGAAGCCACGATCTTGAAAAGAACTGGATAGTTGCCAAGCTTCCATTTCATTTTGTGCCGAATAATCAGAGTGGGCATGGAGTAATTAACAGAGATTAATGATCTCAAATGTTTGAGGATTTTTTTTTCAGCAGAGGGAGGAACACTCCCAAACACATTCTCTCTCTATTTTAAAATTTTATTTATTTGTTTACTTATTTATTTATTTTTGGCTGCATTGGGTCTTCGTTGCTGCGCGCGGGTTTTCTCTAGTTGCGGCGAGTGGGGGCTCCTCTTCGTTGCTATGCGCGGGCTCCTCATTGCTGTGGCTTCTCTTGTTGCGGAGCATGGGCTCTAGGCACACAGGCTTCAGTAGTTGTGGCTCGCGGGCTCTAGAGCTCAGGCTCAGTAGTTGTGGCGCACGGGCTTAGTTGCTCCGCAGCATGTGGGATCTTCCCGGACCAGGGCTCGAGCCCACGTCCCCTGCATTGGCAGGTGGATTCTTAACCACTGCACCACCAGGGAAGTCCTGTTTGAGGACTTTCTAATATAACAATTGTCTTTCGGGAGCAAATCCATGGTCCATCTCATCTAATGTTCTGTTGCTTCAAAACATGTTCCCCAGGGAAAGCCACTTTTGACTACTAACGTGCTGAGGCCATGGAATTAGAGGGGTTGCTAACAAGGCAAGAAACAGCAGCCCATATATGGCTGAAAGCAGTTTTCCTTTTTATTCTAGGTTAGCTGCCGAGAACAGGACTCATGCCTCAGCTCAACACGTACAGTGACAGCACAGACTTCCACGCAGTTTAAAAAGCTCTTTCAAATGAATTGCCCCACTCATCTCTCCATCAGCCCCGTGAAAAAGTTAGGTTATGAACAGCACAGTAATGATAGAAAATGTGGGCTCTAGAGTCAACTTCTGTTTTTAAATCCTGGCTTTTCCACTGACTAGCAGGGTGACCTTGAGCGAGTCATGGAGCCTTTCTGAACTTCACTTTTCTCATCTGTAAAACAGAGATAAGGGTGCCTACCTCATACAGAGATTGTAAAACTCTGACAGGTAATTAATGCATGGAAAATGTTTAATATACTTAAACATGGTGCCTAATAAGTGCTCAGGAAATGTGAACTGCTTCTGTTTACCTTTTTCTCCTCCTCCCCACCGCCCCCGCCCAATCCCCACCACCCGTCAGGACCACCATCTTTGCAACTACCGATATCACCATCTATCTTCCCCCGCAGGAAGATAAGGAAACTCAATCTCCAAGATGGGCTTTTTTTCTGAAGTCAAGCAACTACTAAGTCAGGTAGGACTAACCCATTATCTTCTGATCATACCATCCGCCCTACCTGGAGCACTTCATCCCTCTTCCCTTCACCTTACTCCTCCTCAACCATCAGGTCTCAGCTTAGCCACCTCCTTCTTCATGAGCCCTCCTCTGAGCCCTCCCCCATCATCTTAGAGTCCCTTGTCCTTCCCCCATCACAGAACTCCTCAGACTACATAATAACTGCCTGTTGTCCTGTCTGTGTCCCCCACTAGGGCATGAGTTCCTTAACAGAAGAGTCCAGGTATGTATACTATACTTTCACATCCCCGGTACAAAGCACAGCACATAGTAAGTGCTCAATAAATACTTAGTAAATAAAAGGATGAATGGCAGACTCCTTCCATACCAATCTGCTGCTACATATTAAAGTATTATTTCTCCCTGGAGCACAATTTGGGCAATCAGAGATTGCAACACACGACTTCATGCCTTATACTGCTATTACATAATCTTCACCTCTCGTTGAAAACTCAAGGCAATCTTAACCAAATTCTAATGGAGTCCATTTCTGAAGAAAGTACCTTAACTTGTGAAAATGATGCCTCGAATGGCACTGATGTTAACACACACACACACACTCATTCATTTCATACCTCATGCTTATTCACAAACTATGCATGTGCTTACAGTCACCAACCCCTGAGCATGTTGAAAAGGGCACCATCTTTTTTTTTTTTTGGCCATGCCCCACAGCATGTGGGATCTTAGTTCCCTGACCAGGAATCAAACCCGGGCTCCCTGCACTAGAGGGGCAGAGTCTTAACCACTGGACCATCAGGGAAGTCCAAGGGCACCATCTTTTAACTTTGAAGGTATTTTTCAGAAACATTTGGACTTGATGAGACACAATGAAAAGCCAATATTCACCCTTGCTATTCTTCCTCCAAGCAAGCACTGAAAATTCTCACTCTGAACTGTCTCTTTCTCACTAGCAGCTTTAGTACTTTTGGAAATTTTGAGTCCGACATGATGCAGACCCGCAAAACATGACCAAATACTTTAGTCCTTCCCTCTCCCTCCCTCTTGGAGGAGGTATAGAGGGCATAAATTTGGAAGCTTCAGGGAAATCCATTCAAAGTCCAGCTAGTCTTATCTCATTAAAGTACTGTTACTAAGGACAAACCAAATAAAACTCAGCCCTCCAGTCAATACCATATTAGAATGCATTGAAAATGTGACTTGGATGACAGGAATGAAAGAAAAGTACATTGAAATTATAACAGACATAAACTCATTATGAAAATAAGTCAGACAGAAAAATGTAAATTTCTCTATAGCAAGGAAAGAGCTGAACTCCACATCACAAGTACCACAAGGTATTATTTAAAAACAAACCCTGCTCTCCTATTATCTTATTTTAAAAAGCACATTAAGAAATATAACCTGTATGGAGTCTACAGAAATGTATAAAGCTAAAGTTGCATAATTCCTTTGGGACACCAATGCCTGACACAGCCTTATCCATAGACTGATGGAGAACGTGCATAAACATACATACATACATATAAATATACACATCTGCTCTTTCTTTTCTTCTCCCACTAAGTCATTAACCACCTTTTTCATTTCATTTCCCTATAATAAATATTTATTTGGAAACTCTTCTTTCCCCATTCCTTCTCTCAAAAGGAGCTCTTCTCTTCTGAATCTCTTACTCTTTTCTCCGTCTCAGAGTTCTTACCTACCTGTTACAAATTCCACCTCAAGGGAAAATCTCTGATGATTCTTTTTTCTTAAATAAAAATACATTGTTCTTTTGCACTAAATTTTATTTTCCAGGGCCCCCAAAATACAGCCAAATGTGGAGGCTATCAAGCTAAAGAGTCTCCCTGTACTGTTTCAAGAAAGAAATAAAAACAAGGCAGCAGATGTCTTCATGCTACCTCCTCCAAATCAGGTGGGGCTGTTTAGGGGTTATACTGAAAGGGATTCCAGTATAGAAGCCCATATTGTCTGTCTTCGCCTGCTGACCCCAACCCTTTTATCTGTTAGAACAGTTAATATACCTGTCTGGTTCACTAGCCTATTCTACATACCTCTTAAGCATCTATAAAGTAGGGTCTATTCTTATCTAGCCTAATCCCTCTCTCCTGGTAGTTTCTTGGCTAATTATTCTTTGTCTTTGCTGTGAACCAACGCATGTCATCAAAACGTGTTCTTAGAACAGTAAGTTCAGCGATGCTTCCAATTTACACTTTTTTTTTCAAATGCGAATGAATGGATTTGGGACCCACAGAACAACTTTTAAGCAATGGGAACTAGTCAACCCTTCCATGTTGCTATTTAATTAACAAGAGTAGGTATAAATAATCATACTAATACCTTTGTTTCCATAGGTGCTTTCCTCTGGATAATTCATGCTTCATTACCGTGCCACTATTCTCTGTCTTGTGTTCTCCCTTGGGTTCTGTGACAAACACAGGGCTCAGATCCAGACTCCAGAAGGTAGTGGAGCTTCCAAGTTTGTTAACGTACACAGGTGCATTACACACTCCCCAGATTCCTCTCTAGCATCTTTGTGTGAGGTTGCCCCTGACCTGTCAAAGTCCAGGCTAATGAGGTGACACCACCCACACTACAAAACCTCTCTGTGCTTCAGCCTCCTCAACAGCAAGTGGGCTGCCTTCGGGTTTTGAAGAACAGTGGTTATCAAAGCGTTGCTCTGGACCAGCAGTAGCAGCATCACCTGGGAAACCATTAGAAAGCAAACTTTCAGGCCCCATCCCAGACCTAGTAAATTAGAAACTCTGGGGGGAGGCCCAGCAATTTGTGTTTAACAAACGCTTCAGGTGATTCTAATAGCATTAGAGTGGACAACAACAGCCATCGGGCATCTAGGGAGTTTGGGGGAGGCCTGCGGTTAGGAGAGCTATCTTTATAGGAGGAGGGATCACGTGCACAGGACCAAGCTTTGAGGTAAGGCTTCATAGTATAGTGCTAGGAGCAATGGGTAAAAAAGAGAGGTTGCTCTGATACACAGAACCACTTTTAAGCAATTGGAACTATTCAGAAATAGGAGCAAGTCATGTGACTTCTAATCATTGATTAGAAGAGGCTCCCTTTCTCTCAGAGTGCTCACAGGTATAAGATTATACTCTGGCAGAATCTACGAATAAGGCAATATAAAAAGTACTAAAAATAAAGCAAGGTTCTTTCAAAAACAACAAAATTAAGCCATAATAGGAAGCTTAATAGGAAGCTTCAACATACTACTAATATAGAAAGAGAGGTTTATAATTAATCTATTATCATTAATTTTTTAATATCTCAAAGCTATCACCTTTAAAAACTATCCTACTGATGGTGCCTAGAGTAGATAATGGATTTTTGTTTCCTAATGCTTTATTTCTTATTCAGAAAAGACCAGCAGTTGGCTTAGATTCTCATAAGATTCCATTTATTATTATATGAGATTATATTTATTATTTAAAAGGGACCAATCACCACCAGCCAGAACTGATACTACATCAAAGATTAAGGGTGAGGTATTAACTTACTTCTCCTCTGTTTTGTAACCAAAACAACCATCTTTTGACAGTCATGATTTTGCTTCAGGATAGTTAGATAACTGAATTAATATTAATGAAGAGATAACCTAACATTATTTAGCCATTATTACATACCATGTACCTGGCACTGTCCTGAGCACATCATATACACTGCAGTATTTAATATTCACAGCAACCTTAGGAAGTTAAGCATTGTTATCCTCATTCTAAAGAGGAGGCACCTGGGCTGACAGAGGTTCAATAACTTGCCCAAGGTCATAGAACTAGCAAGTGATGGAGGCAGGAAACAAAGCCAGTGGTTTCCAGAGTCAGGGTTCTTAATCCTTTGAGTATATCTTTTTAGTATAATCCTGAACTCTAGGGATTTGGAGGGCAGAAAGAATGTTTGGCCCAGTGCAAATAACACTTAGGACCATTTAAGGCTTCTAGAAATACTAAAGACAACCAACAATCAAAAAACCACTTAATGAATGTTCAATCTGTGTCAGGTACTGAATTAACCATTGTGTAACTACTATCTCACTTAATCCTTACAGCACCATGAAAGGTGGTTACCACTGTCATGATTTTACATATGGGTAACTATAGTTAGAGGATTTAAGTAATGAGCCAATCTTCTTAATAAAGAATACACTGCTCACATAATTAAATGTAAAGGAAGCAAAATATGTACTGAGCAGGTAAAAACCACTCAGTAAATGTAACTTCCCTCCCCTTATATTAAGTTTCCAGGGATAAGGATGGTGTCAGTGATGATTAATTCATTGTCTTTCTTACCTATCTTCTTACTTGTTCCATACGGCAGATATCTGTGAGTTAGATATCTGGGTGCTGTACACAGTCTTGAAATAGAACTAAGTTCACTGACTTCTCTACATCTTTATAATCACCAAACACTACCTCTTTGAGGCTTGCACCACTGGCTAGGACAGTGGCCCCCAAACCTGCCCATTTGGCAATAGTAACAATGAACAACCTTAGGAATAAGACATATCCCACACCCAAGCCCAACAGTCAAAGGGTAACATGCCACATTGCTCTACCCAAAGAACCTTGTGCTAAGGATGTAGGTGGCCAACATCTCACAGAGAGAGTCAGCAAAAATGAACACCTTTTCCCAAAACTGCAAGATTTCATCTAGTTGAGAGTTCAATGAAAGTTGATTTATTTAGTATTCTAATATCATGGGGAGAGCTCTGTTTTCAGAATCAGAGTCTCTGGATCTCAGTCATGTCTCCACCACAAACCAGCTATGTGATCATGGGCAAGCCGCTTAACTCCACTGGATCTGTTTTCTCACTGAGAAAATGAGACAAAATAAAACTTGTTCTCCAAATTTTTTGTGCATAGTAGATAAGAGTTGTGAAAATACTTTGCGGAAATATAAAACCCTGTCAGAAGTATGAGATGGGATTATTATTTTATGTAACTCATTCCTCGCCTAAAATTTGGCGGCCAATGTATCAACCTGGTTAGCCAAGTTGGTTTACTGACAGACTAATCTGAAAGGTAAGAGGAAGAGGACTGTTTAAAACTGATAATTAGCAGCTGTAGCAAGAGCACCCATGGAACTATTTGCTCAGTTGTCTTGATGGTTAAGAGGGATTCATTTCCAATGACCTTACTTCTCTATAACCTTCGCAAATCCCTAGGTCAGTGAATGTTCCTAAGAAATAGGCTGAGAAACCTTTCCATGCAAGCAAAAAGGATTATCGGCAAACCATTATGTCACTAAACATGACAGAAACAATCTTCGTAGCTCAACAAATGGGGGCTCATTATATTTTGCCAAAGACACCTTTAGATTCCTATTCAGGTTTCAAGGTGCCAAGTTATTCACCCTCACATGTCTACATCAGAGCAGAAATTAGTCTATATGTAGATTGCTTGGGACAGCAGTGACAGGAGACAGGAAAAAGGGCATTTTTATGCTGCGAAAAAAAAAAAAGAAACCCCATCTGGAGTTAAACCTGGAGAGATGAATAAAAGATAGTATTTTAGTACTATTGATTGTTTTTACATTTCACTGACAGGATTCAGCCAAAAGATTCAAGAGCAAAGAGATAAACATCAGGTAAACACTGGGATTGACATATATACACTAATATGTATAAAATAGATAACTAATAAGAACCTGCTATCTAAAAAGTCAAGTAAACAATTTCTTTGGTGCCCTTACATTTACCTTGGACTATGGTTCCCCCTCAAGTTATCTGACAGATTAACATGGCCTTGTGATGTGACACCATCATCCTGCTTTTCCTATTATACCTCTTTTCTTAAAATATTTTGTAGTCAATACAAACAGGTAAAAGTCTAAATTCTCCCTGGGCCTGTATTTGGAAAGGTAAATTCATTTCTTTTCAAGTCACTGGTTGTAAAGCTATAAAGCTGATTGCTTGATTAGTCACTCAAACTCTGGCTTTGGATCATCTTACCAAAGTTTACCTTCAGTATACCCAAACAGAGGTTACAGAGGTTGCTTAGATCATGGTCAATGACTGGGAAGGAAACCAAGGTTTCTCAGACATAAGACATGCCAAACTTTTCAAAGCCAAGATCATCTCATTTTCCTGCTTCTGCTTCTCTGATAAAACATACCTATGCTCTGTTACTAACAGCCACTCTGCAATACACTACACATTGAACCAGCTGTCCCCCCAGGTGCCGGCCTCTCCAGTGGGTCTGGTTGTCACTAAACCACTGATTAAACATTTTAAGACTGGCTTTGGCAAAACATGCCAGAAATTCCTTCAGGGTAATTAAAACCACCTTCTGTGTCAATAAATACAGACAGTGAGATCCTTCATGTGCAGAGGGGCTGGTGCTGACCCACGGGCTCTAGGACATTTTTTCTTAGATGGCTTTTCCTTCACTGCAATTGATTTTAACTGACTCATCCAGACCCTTCCCCAGCCCCATTATGGAATGATTGGTTGAACTCAGAGGTGTCATCTTACTCTTATTGTTTAAGCCAAGAGACAGGACCAAAGGGTCTCTGAACCTAACGGCCAAGCTCATTGCCAAAGCCCTTTCACCCAGACCTACAGGTATGAGAACTTGAATGGAATTCTTGTTACAGAATGTGACAATTACTAGTGTCCACTTTTCACTACTTTTCCAGGGTTCCAACTGATTTTCATTTGAAGAATTATTAATGTGACTTCGAAGTAAAAAGAAGAACTCAGGTGAATATTTACTACATTGATATCCAGAGGCCTGTTCTTCGCACATAATAGACACTCCATGAATTATTTTTCACCCCAATAACAGCTTTATAATTTTTAGTATGTAAACAATGCATAACACTTACTGAAAACTGTCATTCATTAGAAAATATAAAGATAAATAGTAAAAATTACTAAAAGTTCCATCAGCCTGAGATAACCATCATTAATATTTTGATAACCATTCTGTTTGCTGAATTCTCACAATTCACACCTACAGGAGGAATCATACTATATATATCATGGATGTGGTGAACTTTAATATTTTGAATTGTCTTTTTTTTGCTTACTTCTCCCCTCCCCGCCTCATAACCAATGTTAATAACCCTTTATATACTTTTTTCATTTGGATGCTATCATATACCAACTCATACGGCATGACTAAGGTTTCAGTTGCTTAATCAATACTTGCTGAATGGTTAAAGAGTAAAACATAAACACATAAACAAATGAATGGATGAACGAATAAATAATGGATCATGCTCTTAATTAGCTGGTACGATTTCCAAGTGATTGCAAAAAGCACATCTTTTGACAGCACACCTGTAGCTTTAAACCCTAGTGGGCATAGGAGAACCTGGCTTCAATATGTGAAGAGGGAGCCCCAAGTTCAAACTGCCACGTAAAGAATATGTAACTGGCTGCTGTCCTAACTACAGAGACATAATCAATTTACTGTCAAACTCAAATCCAGTTTAAAAACCATTTACTAAGCACCTGTACACCAAGCACTACACTGTCCTCTGTAGGATAAGCTAAAGGGGTAAAGATGTGACAACTGTGTTCTGGGAATTTCTTTCCAGTTGGGGAGACAACATTCGGTCTGCCTCTTTCTGGCTGGCTGGCTGACCTTGGACTTCAGTTTTCTCATTCATGAAATGGGACTGAGACCTATACATCACAGGATTGTTGTTAATGATTAAACAATTCAAGGAATTCAAGAAAAATGTCATGGGAAAATCTGGATTGGAGGCAGGTCACATAGGTACCAGGGAAGGGAAAAGGGTACTTATAGGAGCAGGGAAGCAGGAATGGCCTGGGGTAGTGAGGACCCTGCACAAGCCAGCCTGCCTGGTTTGAAGATCAGCTGGGAGAGACTCAGGTAAACGAAGGGACAGGCAGTAAACTGTAAGGCTTATAAGCACAGGAGAAAATCGTGAACAGACTAATCTTCTTAAAGGGTCAAACAAAAGGCGGAAAATGTGTTTTGCCTCTTCAGCATGTGCCAACGTCTAGATTAAGGCCATCCATATGAGTGACTCAAAGGCAACCTGCTTGTCAAGTAACTGGAAAAAGAAAAGACCTGGCCTGCACAATGGGCTCACATCCAAGTTTCTTAGACTTATAGGAAAAATTCTGATCGGAAAATTTCCATCTCAAATTGTGCTGAGAAAGCTTAGGAACTGAGTAAGCATGTTGGCAGCAGAAGTACAACATGATAATCAGACTCTTTTTGCATTTTTCACCACAGTGCACAGTTCTTCAGGTCCTGGGGAGACCTTAGCAGGTTTTTGATCTCTGACGCTGTGAGGGGTCAGAGAACCCATAAGGAAATACACCTTGTTCACAAATGGAACTGCACCCAAAACTTTCCTCCTATGTCCTATGAAGTAACCAGAGAGTTCTGACTTCCAAAGCATAGTATGTTAATTTCACCCAGGCTAATCCTACAGATCTGGAGTTGGGATTAGATATTAATCATTGCAGGAGACATCAACTGGAGGCACTGAGCTGTCCCAGTCTCTCTTGTTAAGCTCAGGGTCCCAGGGCAGCTCTTCTCCCCTGTGTCATATCTTTTCCTTTTAAACTAGAACCACTGATGAATTCCTGGAAGCCTATCCCCACGCATCTGTGCTGCCCTAATCAATACTCTTTCGCTCCATCCCGCCTGCCCTGGCCTCCCAGACAGCAGAGAAAGGAGATGAGAGGTAGATTTTAACATTATCATCTCAAATCATCGTTGAAACTTAATGTTTATAGAAGCTGTTTTAATACTTTTAGAACTCTGAGGAAGCAACTGGATCACCTACTAACCACACAAATTTTTATCCATTGAACTGTCTATCCATCCATCCATCCATCTACCCAGCCAGCCAGCCATGCATCCTTTAAATTTTATCTACTGAACACTTAGGTCACAAACAGTGTATCATTTTTTAATACTTCATAAAAGTTTAAACAAAAAAAGTCAAAGAATGTGGTCTTCTTACTGCAATACCTCCAGATAGTTCAGAGGGAGAAAAGTGCCCCAAATATTCAAGCCAAATGAACTGAGACTTCAGATGGACTCCCAGCTATAATCCCCAAAGACTGGTGAACTACAGACAGCCAACATACAGCTGACTCTGGAACAACATGGGTTTGAACTACACGGGTCCACTTAAACACGGATATTTTTTTAAGTAGTAAATACTTGAGTACCACACAGTCCATGGCTTGTTGAATCCATGGATGCAGAAGAACTGGGAGTGTAGAGGGCTGACTATAAATTATACCTAATTAGCCTCTGCGTTGTTCAACCGTGGTTGGACTAAAAATCACTCATTAAAAGTGTAATCCCAGTGGTAGTTTATAAGATTTTTACTTTTCATTTCCATCAAATCATGCTCTCAATTTTTGGAGGGAAATTAGAGATGTCTGGAAATCTTGAGCCAACAATAGAGTCTAGTTTTCTCAGATTTATCTCGGTTCAAACTGCATTCAACCACATATAGTATTAACAAGAAAAAGTTAACATAGCTTTCAGAAACGTCAGGTTTGAGCCCCACAAGAGGCTAGCTCATTAAACAACCATACGGGTTGTCATGTTGGGTCAACCATTCTTTGAAATTACCTACTCACCAGTTTGAAGAAAATTAACATTTCTGGGTCACCAGGTTCCATATACTTATCTACAACTGATGCCCGGGAATCAGGAAAGTCATTTTATTTAATGTAGGTGGGCAACTAAATCCCAGAGAGCAAGCTACTTACCCATGTATTTAATAGCGGAGGCTGGGCACTGAGCTTGTTTTCCCACTAGGAAGGGTAAGAGGACCCGGGGCTTTGGGAAAGGACAAGGGCAACGGGATCAAATGAAAGCTCATTAATTATATCTTTATGACTTTTTTTTTTCTTATTTTCACCCCATGTACATTCTCTAGGATGAACTTAAACACTCTGAAAACGTGTGACAACATGAAGTAGAGGCAAAACACAGGCCAAACAAAAGTAGGAAAGAGCCATAGCAATTACAAAGGCACTCATTGGTACCACTTTTTTTTTTTTTTTTTTGCGGTACGCGGGCCTCTCACTGTTGTGGCCTCTCCCGTTGCGGAGCGCAGGCTCAGCGGCTATGGCTCACGGGCCCAGCCGCTCCGTGGCATGTGGGATCCTCCCGGACCGGGGCACGAACCCGCGTCCCCTGCATCCGCAGGCGGACCCTCAACCACTGCGCCACCAGGGAAGCCCCTGGTACCACTTTTTAAGAACGCAATTTATTGATCTTATCTAGAAACTTAATTGTTCGTACCACTTAACCCAGTAATCTTGACTTTAGACACTTGTTCTAAGAAAATAACCAGAGAGATGATTTAGATGCATGCAGTCATTTATCACACAAATATTACATCAAAATCCTGGAAATAATCCAAACTTCCAGCATTGAGTGATTGGTAAAATTATGGTTTAACTATAGGATGTTACAGAAGAATGCTCACAGTACTGTGTTTGGGACCAAAACAAACATAGGTATGATAATATTTTTCATATAATTCCTTCATTCATCTCTCTCTCTCTCATACATACACACACACACACACACACACACACACACACACACCAGCCTGGAAGAAAATACATCAAGAAATGTTTGTAATGATTATGTTCAGAGCTAAATTC
This sequence comes from Mesoplodon bidens, assembly GCF_964165515.1. Lineage (NCBI taxonomy): Eukaryota > Metazoa > Chordata > Mammalia > Artiodactyla > Ziphiidae > Mesoplodon > Mesoplodon bidens. The sequence continues at coordinate 125,808,002 of NC_138160.1, forward strand.
AACTTTCTTTTTTACACTTTTCTTTACAGTCCCAATTTTCATCAGTGAGCAGATATTTTGTTCTCTCACAGCCTCTATTCTTTTCCTATGTAGCATTTACCAAGATTTATATTCATGTTCTTATGTTTGTGTTTAATGTGTATCTTTCCAGTAGAATGCAAGCTCTATGAGAGTAGAATATGTGTCTGTTTTCTTTTTAACTGCATATCTGGGGTTTTTGTTAGCATGGAGCCTAGTATATAACAAACATTTTTAAAGTAACCACTGAGTGAGCAGCTGTGGGGACACTACCTGGAAGATGTGTGGTGGTATATGAGGGTTCTAATGGGCATCAAACAGTCGGCTATGTCTCTAGTCTCCAGTTCATTTGCTCAATAATACACCATTTTCCTTGCTTACTTTTGCCTCCTAAGATCACACAAGACTCCACTCTCCATTAGGAATGCCTGTGCCGCTCCGCTCCACCTGTCAGAATCCCACGAAGACCCCACCTTCCCCACTGAGCCATTCCTGTTCAGGTAAGCATCCCTCTAGCACTTACCAAAATCACTCACTTGGAAGATCAACATTTTTTGAACTTTATTGGGTACCAAACACTTTTTTTGAATAGGGGTCAGCAAACAATGGTCCATGGGCCACCACCTGATTTTGCAAATAGAGTTTTGCTAGAATACAGCCATGCCCACACGCTACAGTGGCAGAGTTGAGTAGGTGGGACATAGACTGTATGGTCAGGAAAGATGAAAATATTTACTATCTGGCCCTTTACAGGACAATTTACAGACCCTGTTCTAGAGCATCTACGTACTTGTGAAAAGCGGAGATGACACCAGATTTTTATCCCATCAAGTTATTCTTAGGGCAATATGGGATCCAAAGTATATCTCCAAGAGCTTTGTAAAAAAGAAATTATTGTCATATACCTAAATCCAGTGGGGTTTTTTTGAATTTTATTTTATTTTTTATACAGCAGGTTCTTATTAGTCATCCATTTTATACATATTAGTGTATACATGTCAATCCCAATCTCCCAGTTCATCCCACCCTCACCCCCGTCCCCCGCCATTTTCCCCCCTTGGTGTCCATACGTTTGTTCTCTACATCTGTGTCTCTTCTCTCTTTCTGCCCTGCAAAGCGGTTCATCTGTACCATTTTTCTAGGTTCCACATATATGCATTAATATACAATATTTGTTTTTCTCTTTCTGACTTACTTCACCCTGTATGACAGTCTCTAGATCCATCCACGTCCTAAATCCATTCTTAAGAACATGCATTTCTGTGTCAGACATACATGCATTCAAGTCCCGAGTGTGCTGACTGATGCTGGGCAGATGACACAACTTCTCTAAGCCTCAGTTTTGTCATACATTACCTCATTTCCTTAATAAACGTGTAATAAGCGCTATTTGCCAGATATTGGGCTAGGAGATGGATAATAGACAACGGTGACTAAGATGTAAAAAGTCTCACCTAATTCAGCCTTAATTGTAAATACAGCTGAGGATTGCTGTGAGGATTATATGATGTACACACATGCGTGGAGGCATGTACCTATTATCATATATATATACACACCAATGTAGTACACAATATATATACACGTAATATATAGTACATCATATATAGCAGGGGTCCCCAACCCCCGGAACGGTACCGGTCCTCAGCCTGTTAGGAGCCGGAAGGCACAGCAGGAGGCAGACAAGCAGGAGAGCGAGCGCAGCTACATCTGCCACTCCCCATTGCTCACATTACCACCTGACCCATGCCCCCACCCCCGTGGAAAAACTCTCTTCCACGGAACTGGTCTCTGGTGCCAAAAAGGTTGGCGATCACTGATATATAGCGTATATAGAGTCCTTAACTCAATTCCTGGTACACTGCGAGCACTCAGTATATGATGGCTCTTCCTCCGTATCATAATTACAACAGAATCTCTTTTAACAGACCTCTTGACTCATTGGATGAAAATATGCCTTCAATTCCCTCTGTAAAATGGGTCTCTAGCCTGCTCTACAGTCACAGCTAATTTATTAAGGTCACCTCTGGTCCACCGTCTCACTTCTGTTTCTTTTGGTTGAGAGGCACATCTACTGAGAGTCAGTTGTGTCGGCTCCCAAATCGCTTGATGCCCGTATAGTTGTCCTTTAATTAAATATCATGGAAGGTGATGAAAAGAATGGTGTGAAAAGGCAGAGAGTGATTGTTTGATATGAAAACTAAGTTTAATGCTTTCAAAAAATGATCAAGAATTGTCAATTAAATGTGGGAGAGAGAAAAGATGGGGGACAATCATAAAAATCTAGAAGGATCAGTAGTTAAGATTGGTTCTCAAGGGTCTATACTCTCACTCAACCTCAAGGAAACCAATCTCAGACATGGTCTTTGTCATTTTGGGTGTGGTTTGTGCAAGAAAAATGTAAGTCCCAATCAGCAGTTCCATACTCAGAGACTAAGCCTTGATTCTTCAACAGGCTCTTCATCAAAATTAGGCAATGCTGTTTAAAACAGATGTATCAGGAACTATACTCAACATTTAGTAATAACCTATAAGGGAAAAGAAGCTGAAAAACAATATATATACATATCTCTGAATCACTTTTCTGTACACCTGAAACTAACACAACATTGTAAATCAACTATACTTCAATTAAAAAAAAATAAAATAGGTGTATCATTGCTATGATTCTCTGCCTTAACTTTTCCAGTTTATCATCCACTATTGGTCCTAACTGCATGGAGTGAGAGGGATTCTTCTGTATTTATTAAATGCTCACATATAAACAATAACATGTTAGCCAGGGGCATGTTGCCTCAGCCGCTGCCATATTTTATAGGTAAAAAAATATAATCAGAGAGATGGCATGACTGGTCCAAGGCCTCGGAACTAGTACTGCTGGAGGGGGGGGGTCTTGAGCCAGGCAGGCTCTGATTCCACCATCTCAGCCCCCCAGGGATAACAGAGAGGCAAACGCAGCACAGACTCACACAGTCTGGCTTATATGATTAAGTACATTTTGAGAAGGTCAGAGCATCATCTGCCCAAATGGATGGAAAGATGCTTGAGAGAAAGAACTTCTATTTCACCACACTCCCCAGCACCACCACCACAGCAAGCTGGCAAGAAATCCAAAAATCAATTTTGTTGGAGTTGGTGAATTTTATTTCCTAATTTATAATAGTAGAAGTAACTGGGGCTTCCTGATTTCTAAAAGGAAAAAGGTTCATGTGGGATTTACAGCCCCCTCCATGGAGCACACAACAGCAGGGGAGACAGTCTATTGTGCCTGTCAGATCATGTCACTGAGAGCTCAGTCTCACCAATTGGCACTTGCTCTTTCCTGTTGGTGCGGCAAGTTGAGCAGTGCCCTGCTCACCAGATGGTTATTTGTTCCACCAGCCACCTTTGCTGCATCCCTGATTCACTCCAGCCCAGGACAGTCTGCAAAATTCATGCTGCAAGGCAGCTCCTGCCAACAACTTTGCCAAATGGCTCCTCTCAAAGTCATGGGCCGCCCAGACAGACTGGCTCCTCCGTCTGCAGCAGCTTTTGGCAGAGACGCTTCCCTTTCTGGCTCCACCTCTTGGCTGCACCAGAGCCTTCTTGCCAGAAGGATGATCTGACCCATCAGTACATACAGCCAGACCTGGAGTTCTGGGGCCATTTAAAGCCTACATCTGTGTCCCACAAGTTCACCCCTAACTACAACGTCAGAACACACAAAACAAACCTAGATGATCACAAATACAGGCACCGTGCATCACAGAAACTTAGAGCCAGGGAAATCTATAGAGAGCTTGCCTCTCCTCCCCCATCTTCAACCTCATTTTAGTAGATTAGGAAATCAAAGCCCAGACAGTAAAAGTGACTAATAATGGTGGCAGGACTGGGAATAACACCCAGGTCTTCTCATGTGCATTCCAAACCACTGCTTACAATAAAGACTGCATTGCCTTCCAATTTTTCCTCTGTTCATTTTCAAATTCTTGATAAAAATTAGACCCTGTGTATTGGTATTGACTCAAAGGAGAATTTCTTTAGAAAAATGAAGAATCTTTTCTCTGCATCAACATCATGACTTTTTTTTTTTTTTTTTTTAAGCAGGCGTGTCTATATACTCCACGGACAGACCTGGAAGTGACTTCTCTTCTGCCACCCACAGCTGGGTGACCTTAAACAAGTAATCTCATTCTGCTTCAACTTTTCACTTAAAGGGGTATAAGGACAGTATCAACGAGAAAGATACTTTAAAGCCCAAAGTTGGTTCATGGCACATAGTAAGCCCCCCACAACTGCTAGCAATCAACATGATTCTGTATTAACACTCAAATCCACAGTGGTTTTAGTACTGTGCACATATACATAGGCATGCCAAGTATTTCTTACATTAGGAAGTTCAAGTTCATGAAGTTAAATGACTTATCCAAGGTTACTTAGAGAATAAATGAAGGACCAGAGATTCCTTCTTGCCATTTTGCTAAGAAATGAGAACCAGTATCTCGGCTTTAAAGAAGAATGTTTGAACAAAAACATATATATATATATATGCATAATCACTGCAGCATCTTATGTAATATAAAAAGCCGGAAACAATTTCCCATCCAGCCACAAGGGAACTGCTAAATAAACTGCAGTACAGTCATACCATGGGGCACTATGCAGCCATTAAAAAGAACAAGGCAGACGTAGGTGTCCTGACACAAAAAGTTCTTTCAGATATGTCATCGAATGGGCGAGAAAACAAAGCGCAAGTAAAACAAGCAGTATGCATTCAGTTATACAAACAATCCCTCCCCTAATGTGTATCTGTACATGTATATTTAAATGTATGGAAATGTATAGAAAGGTGTCTATAAGGAAGCCCACCAACTATTGACAATGGTAAGTCTGGGCAAAGAAGTGGGATGGGTGTGGGGATGGAGAGTGATGCATGCTTTGCTTTATCTACTTCCATAATGCTTGAAGCTTTTCAAGTAAGAAGGCATTTATGCATTTTTTGCCTTATAAATAGACATAAAGGCAGAGAGGAACATGAATGACAACAGTACAGCAGCTGTGAACCAACAGACCTCCTAATCTGGGTGTCCTTGGCCCCAACTTGACCTCTGCAAAGTTACATGAGCAATGCTACTCTCAAGTTTCTTGTTCAGCTCTCCTCTTTGGTAAAATGCTTCCTGGTGATATTTTGTACTTAGAGATCCAGGTTTTGCCTTTCAGACCACCTGGGAGCGCTCAGCATCTTGTGCTGCAATATCTCCCATTAGAGCCATTTACAGCTTTTCCATACTCAGCACCCTTGTGCATCTGTTGAGGGTCACAGAGCTGAGCCCCCTGCATTAAGTGGAGGAGATGGCCTGCCATTCTGTGACTACTTCGGGATCATTACTTAATGGATTCAAGCAGTGAAATCAGCCATGCATGATGGAGGAGGCTGTCAGTCGCCCAGCGTCAAGCCCAGTATGCCTAGAATACATCGTCTCATAGGTAAGGTACTCTTTGGCACGCTCCTTCTGGTAGACCTCATCTTTCTCACGTTAAAATCCTGCCTGTAGAGGCCCCTCCAGACCCTTAGACTCCATGCATCTTCTTGCCCCTTCATTTCTTTTCATTTGCTGGAATCAATCAGGTCTCTTTCCTCTAAAGAACAGAACTGAGAGTCTGACTTACCCCTCTACATGGCCATCTTTTTCCATTACCCACAATGCCTTTCTCCAAAGAAACCATTCATACTAATCAGTTGTCCATGGATTTCACAAATACATATCCTATTATGACCACTTCCCCCCATTCCCATGGTGAACTTGGAGCATAAGAATCCAAGGATTCCTGGATTTACAACAAAACTCCTAGCGGTCTTGTAAAAAGAATCTGAGCTTCCAATGGGATAGTTATGTCAGAACTGGTCTGTCAGGTCAGAGCTGATTTTCAGCCTCACTCTAGCGCTCCACTGGAAAGGCAACAGAAGGAAATTTGATGGTAAGAATGAAGTTTGGAGATGAAAGCAAGTATCATTTTAGTGGGAGATGGGTTGAGCACTCCTGGAGAGTTGCTCTGGCCAAAATGAGTTCTCAGACACCACCCCTGATGCAAAAGGACATCAGCCGTCATCCAGCTGCCTCTGGCCCATTCCTTCTGCTCTGCTCCAGGCAACTATATGAGTTGCCATCAGCTCTGGAGAATGGGTGCCTGGATGGCCCAGGGGGAACTTCATTGTGAGGGTCCCAGGCTGGGGGTGAGGGACATGGAGAAGGCTATAAAAACCCAGCTAATTTTTCATATTTTGACTGTTCAATTCCGTAAATATTTTCCTTCTTTTCTTATTATAGATAGAGTAGAATAAATCTACAGGATTAAGTCAGCTAAGGATTCCGGCACCAAGTGGGGGAATTCAGCTCCCTCCCTGTGGGAAAAAGAGGAACGCCTAGACTTGTGCACTATCTTACTGGGATGAGATGAACCGGGTGAACTGAGTAGCACTGAATGGGCACCATGGGGATGTATGCGGAGCATTGAACACAACCTGAATTTTTTTCCCTCTAAAATCCAGACAAGCAGCAGCAGGGGTGGGCAAAGAACTCTTGCCTAGAATCCAGGCAGTCATTGGTTCCAGTCTGGGTCTGCCACTTACAAGTATGTGATCTTACACAAGTTTCTTTGCTTCTCCAAACCTTGTAATTTCTTATTCTGAAAAATGCATCTAACGCAACCGTTCCCTCAGAGTTGTTGAAGGAGATTAAATGAGTAAACACAGGAGAAACACCTAGGAAAATGTCTGGGATACAGACAGTACTCAAGGAACCTTAGTTCTCCTCCCTCATCTAAGCGTCTAAATTGGGCCCTTAGTTTCTTCGTAAATGCAAATGCTAGAATCTAGGAATGTCAGTCTACAGCTGTGCTCTTTTCATTGAGCATACCAATATTTTGACAGGACTGGCCTAATATTATTCACCCCAGGTTCATTGGTACGTTTCTGACCAGCCCTCATAAAGGGCTTGGGATGGCCCTTGGGGACCTGGATGCTAATAATGAATACTTGCTAGTGATTTTCAATGCACTCTGGTTATTATGCTTAGTAGTGGAACATTTCCTATCCCCGGAAAGGTCATTTATAATAGTATAAGGCTGCTTCTTCCCACCTTCCATTTCAGATTTTTCTGAGACTAGCAGAGAACTCAAGCAGTCATCCATATGCATTGGAAATACTATTCTGATCTGACATTTGCATAAAAATACCAAAGCAACTTAAGGAACTACAGGGCAGCTCTCCATCATGACACTACATCCTTTTATTTTTCTGATGCCTTTCCAGCACCTTCATATCAAAAGTCATTTTCATGTACCTTCCTAGTTTTACTCATCATAGCTTCCCTCTTTCTTGAGCATGTGTGGGATGGATGGGGGGAGGGGAAGAAGCAGGGAATTTCACTTTCTTTTATTCTCATGCCCCTAAGAAACTGTAACGTTTCACAGATCACACAGATCTCAAGTTTGGAGACCCTATGAACTCAACTCACCCAAGACTGGCCTCTTCTTATTCTATCACATTGCTCAAAAATGGCCATATAGCATTATTGGTATAATTTAAGGGTGCAGTTAATTATGCTTACACCAAGGTATTCTGTCCTGGTACAATTTCTTTATATGGAGCCAAGATCAGCTTCCTTGTAATTTTTCACTCATTGGCTCAAATTCTGCCCTGCAATGCTCTTCTCCTAGGCATCTCATCTATTCACACGCTTTTAAGTACCTTTAATATACCCGTGACACCCCAAATTATAATCTAGTCCAGATCTTTCTTCTGAGCTTCAGACCCAGATATCCAACTGCTTACTTGAGAGTCTCACCGCGAGGCTAGATGACTCCAGTTTCAGTGGAAAGCCCCACTATGCATCCATTCTCATGGCAAAATCCTGGGAGGTCATCCTTGACACCATCTCCGTCTACTTCTCCATCTCCACCCAGTTTATCACACCAACTCAGCCCTATCCATTCTTCTCCTACAACGTATCTCGAATCCGTCAAATTCTCTCCACCTCTATCGCTGCCACCATCCTAGGGGACAGCCATGGCCTAACTATCCCCCTGCTTTTACGCCTATTCACTTCCTACCCAGCCCTCTGACCCCACCCTACATAGCAACCAGCCTGAGTTTTGAAAAAACAAACCTGATCATATTTCTCCCCGATCAAAATCCTTTAATGGCTTTCGATCCATCTTTGGATAAGGTCCAAACTCCTTAAGGCCAACAACGCTCAACATGATCCGGTCCCTAAATACCTCTCCAGTTTCTTTTTTGTAACACTTTATTACAAACATTTTCAAACAAATAGTCAAGTTGAAAAAAAATTACAGTGAATATACATTGACCGACCACCTGGATTCTACCATTAACGTTTTATACTTGCTTTATCATCTATCTATCCATTTATCCATCCTTCTCTCCTGGTATTAATTTTTCTTGGTTTTGGTCCATTCCAAAGTAAACTGTAGGCTCCAGTCTCATTTTTGTCACTCTTCTTGTTGTTCCCTACACTCAACCCTAGGCATCTTCTCATTCTTTGAATCTGTCAGACTATTTTATATCTCTGTGCTTTGGACCTATTGCCCCTTCTACCTGAAATGTCTTCAGCTCTTGTGAATTCCTGACTCATCCTTTGGTTTTCAGCTTCAACTCTGTCTGAGAGGCAGTCACTGAACCCCCAGTCTAAATTAGATTCGCCTTTCTGCCTTACACATAATCTCAAGGCTTCTTGTGCTTTTCCTGAATATCGCTTGTCACAATTGGTAGCTATGTATTTTTTTTGCAAAATCATTTGTTTAATGTCTGTTTTCTCCACCAGCCCAAAAACTCCATGAGAACAGACACAATGTCTGTACCGGAGCATGCAGGATCACCCCCACAGAAAGTTAGTTAATAGTTCTTGAAGGAATTAAAAGGAGAAGGAATCAATAGTTACATAATAATAATATCATGTTAATATAATAACAATACATGGACTAAGTGAATTTGTTCTTCTTTTAATATGTACAAGCAGTATGGGTTTTTTAAGGCCTCTAAGAGAAGATGGAACTTACTCACTGCCAGAATATAACCAGCAAGTACATTAAGGCAGATTGCCAAGTGGCAAGATCCATGGCTAGTGGCTGAGTCAAGAAAGAGCCTGTGGCGGGTCTCAGGGACTTCTCTCCCATTTCCACAAGCCCTTCCCTCAAGATCATCCCAAATCAACAACAATCCAAGGAAAACCAGGGTGCTCGCAATGCAAATGCAGTTTAAGTAATACTAACAATGGCTATAATGTATTGAGGGCATTTATCGAGGACTGGCTTTGTATTAGGCAGTGTGTTGAGGGCTTTTCCTGCATTAGATATTCTTTTTTCCTGTGGCATAGGTTCTAATGTTATTCCCATTTTAAAGCTAAGGAAACTGAGAACAGAATAGTTATTTTTTTTTTTTTTTTTTTTTTTTTTTTTTTTTTTTTTTTCTTTTTGTGGTATGCGGGCCTCTCACTGTTGTGGCCTCTCCCGTTGCGGAGCACAGGCTCCGGACGCGCAGGCCCAGCGGCCACGGCTCACGGGCCCAGCCGCTCCGCGGCATATGGGATCCTCCCAGACCGGGGCACGAACCCGTATCCCCTGCATCGGCAGGCGGACTCTCAACCACTGCGCCACCAGGGAGGCCCCAGAATAGTTATTTTTAAACAATAAGTTCTCTGACTTCCTCTTCTAACCAGATTGCCATTCCTGTAAAGTCCACCTACGTAGAATATTTATTCTGACTGTGCCCCATATGAGGGTAGAAAGATTAATCTAGAAAACTCTCAGACTGCTCTAATGGAGAGGGGGTTTTAGTTGGTTCTAACAAGTCTAAAAATATAGAAAGCCAACCCTACCGATGCTTTTCCTCAGGTATTAAACCCAAACACACACTTTCAAATGATCCCTGCAAAGAATTTTTCCTTAGATGGGAACACCGTTTACACACAAAGATAAACCATTGTGATCTTCCCCATAACAGGAACTAATAGTTAAAGAAAAATGAAGCAGTGCAGAATTTCCTAGTAGAAGAGCATGTCAGCCAGTCTTGAGTTTGAAGACAAGCTTTTCCCCTGACTGTGTGACACTGACAAATCAGTATCATTCCTGGGCCTCAGTTGCTCAGTTTCCTTATTTGAAAATGGAAATAACAAGATCCACTTAGCAGGGGATGGACATATTAAAATGCTACTTACAGAAACCTCAGTACGGGGCTTGGAAAAGAGAAGATACTCAAAGATAGTAACTTTAAGAAAGGGAGGAAAAGATAGGAAAACGTAGGGGAGGGTGGTAACTTAATACTCAGAATAAAAGAAAAGTTATAAGAAATGTTTTTAATAAATGCACGTCATGCATTCTTTTCCCATCAGAGAGAGAGGGAGGAACTTGGGAAAAAGTGTCCTTTAGCATCTGCATTGCTCTTACCCGGATGAACTTGCCTGCAGATACCACTTACAATGCAAATTGAGCTTAGAGTTCTTCACACTAACTACACAGCAAAAACCTTCCAGCTTTAAATAGAATACTGCAGTGTGGAATGATCTGAGCAAAGGGAAGAAAAATTCAGAGATAACTGCGAAGGAGATTTTGCAGAAAAATAAAAAAAATCTGCCATATCTGGGCAAGGGAGGAAAATGCAGAAATATCAAAGGAGGCAAAAAGAAAAGCAAAGTCTATAGAAGGACCTAGAAATTAATTCCCCAGAAGGTGGGTTTAAGTTAATAAAGGGAAGAGAACTTTGTGGCAAGCCCCCAATGAAGACGATTGTAACAAAGAATATTTTGTTCTAGTGGGGTTCCTTCGAGGTGCACTAGCACTTTGAAGGTATTTATCATCAGAAGAAGGACACTTCCCCCTCTGGCCAGGTCAATGTTCCCTAAAATGCAATTAGGGATTGCATGTAAAAACACAATTTACATTGTCTAAGTTCCATTTTTTTTTTCTTCCCAGACCTTCACTAAGATCAGGTAAAGAAACCTGGAAGCATACTGTGAAATAAAGGTTTGTTTAAATTTTCAATGTGATGGCAGTTGGGGGGTGGGGGGAGGAATCCAAGAGGCTGATTTGGAAAAATTTTAGAAAGTTCTTTGCTATAAACTCATGCCTCATTTCAGACTATATGAACCCAGATGTTTTATTCAGAACCAGAGGTTACAAAAATGTCATCAAATAGGAAAGATTAGGTAGTATCTAGGGCCCTGAAAGCGATAAGGAATGCCGTGTTTAACTCATTTCTTCATTCTACAGATGACAGTGCTATGCACATGGCCTCAATTTCCCCATCTTCCCAGCTCAGTAAGTTTCCTTTGCCTGCACTTGGAGGCATAATGCAATACAGAAGAAAACATGAAGGCAGCCCTCTATCTTTGTTGTCTCAAATAGAAAAAAAAAAAAAGTGTGCCCCCAAGGACAATAGACCCGAAAGCCAACTTCTCTGTTGGATGATATGCTCTGACCCAGAGCTGATCATATTCTACCTGGTGAGTCAGGGACAAAGCACTAAGAATGGGGAAGAACATCTTACCACCACGTTGTCCCCAGGCAAGTAAAAAGAATCAGCAAGTATGGTGCTTGGTATGGGGCAGGGACAGGATGCTGAACATCTTAAAAGCCACTTCTAAGCTCCTGAAGGCCAGAGCTCATAAAGCTCTGCTTGATCTGTCTAGCGCCATGGACGCATTAGGTGTGATTCTCTCCAATAACGATGATGAACGAAGCATGTATTTTCAATAGCGCTGGGCATTCTTTCTATCTAAAACTTCCAGGGATGTTTATAGAAGATGCCACCTTTACCCCCAAATTGTGTGTCTTTTTATCTTTCAGAACTTGAACTCTTACTACCACCACGCCCATCACATTTCTCTAATAGTCTTGATTTGATTAAATAGTACAGAAATGTTAGCACCCAAGAATAATAAGAAGAATCTTAAATTAACATGCCTTGCTACATTTTCCTAAAGCACTTTCACACATATTTTCTCATGTGGATATCACAATGTGACAATGTAACACTTTATAGGAGTGGTTAAGGATAAAGGCTGACAGGTACAAAATGAAAGCAAAAATGCAAAAGTTTTGGTATTTGGGGAAAAAAAAAAGCCTCCTCTCTCTATTCCCACACAAAAGGCAAATGAGATTCCACCTGCTGACTTTCCTTTCCTGCCTGCACCTCACTCAGGCTAATGTCAGAACAAGCTGGGGGGTGGCGGGGGGGGGAGAGAGAGAGACACACACACACGACAATTTCACCTCTTGGCAAAGCTCAGCTTACTGAACCCTCTTGCTTTCTGCTGGCTGTTGATTCAGCAGAAACTACTGCTGCAGAATTCATAATGGTGATTTTTAAAGGCCCCACTGATCGCATTGCTCGCCCCACGTGTCACACTCATTCGCTCGCCGCCCCAGCACTGTTTCCCCAGCCACCTTTTTATATCTTGCTAATGCACTTCCAAGGGGAGAGGGGTTCGTCCTTTTTCAACGGGCCTTTTGGGCTTTTGATTGTCTAAGCAGGTAACCCGGCCGGAGAGATGAACGGGCAGGAAATGAAACCATGCCCACCCTTGCAGCCACTGAGACACACATCATTCCGCTCAGAGAGGGGAGGACCCACCTCTCGGGCCCCCTTCCTTCTTATCTCTCCCCTCACCCCGACCCCTGCATACATATTCGGGGAAGGGATCATCTGCCTTTGGGGGGTCATTTTTCCAGCCGGGAGCCCCACCCTGAAAAACCTCATCCCCGAGGGCCATTTTAACTCCCGTGGGCGCCGGGTCCACCTGCTGCTGAACGCCCGGCTCGCCTCGCGGAGCCCGGATGGATGTGGGGCGCACCGGCAGCTGCCCCTGCGAGCCGAGCCCCCGCCCCAGCCCCGGGGCCCGCAGGAGTCTCCGCCGCTACTCGCCCGGCTGCCCGCGGAGCTCAGCGATCCGCAACTTGCGCCCTTCCCCAGCGGCGGAATGCGGCGGGGCTGGCGTTACCTTCGGTCGCATAGCTGTGGTCGCGCAGGAAACTGTTGTTGATTTTGCGGGTATCAATGTCCTCCTCCATTGACAGCAGGCTTACTTGCGTGGGAACCAGAAGCCGGCAGACAAGTATCCATGATCCCTCCCCGCAGCCAGTCTCACAGGAGAGGGGGGCAGGGGAGCCAGTGGGACTGCACCATGGTCCGAGCCTGAGGAGGAGACGGGGAGGCGGAGAGAGAAAAAAAATAAAAACCCGGCAATGGAGCTGTCACCTCCTCCGCCCGGGATCTCCGAGGCTGCGGCGGCTCCTCCCGCGGTGCGCTCACTCCAGCTCCAATTCCCGGCGAGGATGCTGCGCCTGCCTCCGCTGCCTCCGGGTGCCAAGATGCGCCGTGCCCCGAGGGGTCTGGTCCCGCCCGCCGCCCCGGAGGCGCTCACAAGCGGGGCTGGGGAGATGCCCAACAGGTTCCCCTCGTTGGCAGCCGCTCCGAAATGCAAAAAAAGATCCCTCCTCCCCCTGGGAGAGCGGGCAGCCGCGACAAAATGGTGCCTTTCTGGACCCAAGCTGCAGTGGCGAGATGGCAGGGTCAGGATTCAGGCGGGCCCGGCCCGGAGGAGGGTGCTGGTCCCACGGGAGGGCGGCTCGAGCTGGCGGGGGCTCGGCAGCCGGCGGGGAGCCGGGCAGGGCGCTGCAGCCGGCGCCAGCGCACTCACCCTCACACCCACACGCGCGCACTCGCAGCTGCCGCTGCTGCTGCAGGAGGAGGCTGGAGGCGGCTGGTGCATTAAAGGCGAGGCTCCTCCCAACCGCGTCAGCAGCCCCAGGACTCTTCCCCAGCAGCGGTGGTGGCCGAGGCCGAGGCTGCGGCTGCTCTCTGCTGCAGTGGGGCGCACGCAGCCGCGAACCCGCACCTGGGCAGCGAGTAGCTAGCTTGCAGGTTGTCGTGAAAAGCGTAGACGCGCTCTTCCAACCTCCCTCCCCCTAGCGCCACGCAGCTCAGGGCGGCGTTTACTCCAGCACCCAGAGTCCCTAGCTCGCTGCCTTTCTCCGGACACCTGTGCTCCAGGACCGCAAAGAGAAGTAGGTTCCCTTGGGTAGGCAGGAAGTCTACATCCCGGTCCCTTTTGCTGACCCTTCCATAATGCATGTGGTCTCTGGATGAAGGTCAAGGGCGAGGCCTGGGGATCGAAGCCTCACACAGAGAGGAGAGAATGCTCATAGCCTAGCTGAAGCCCTCTCTGCGCTAGGAATAGATCGGGGAGCTGGGGCCGGAACTTTTCTGCGGATCACACCTGACTTCTCCCTTTCAAACAGAGCCAAAAACCTCTTCTACCTGTAGGCGTCTGTGTCTACAATGGCAGAGGGAGGAAGAGGGCTGAGTTATGAATCTAGTCAACATAGTCAGTCTGAAAATGTCCACCTTCCCTAGCCCTTTGCACTTAGTTTTGGACAAACAGCTCCAGGCCCCCCTGCGGGTTTTCCTTGTGAAGACACAGCACTGCAGGAACCGCTGACATTTGCTCTCCACCTGAAAGGTACAGTGGAGCCCTGCGCCTTGGAGTCCTGTGCCAGCAGAGCGCCACTGCTTCCCTGAGGGAACTTCAAAGAACCAGTGAATACCAGAAAGAGGCCTACCTTCCTACTTCAACTAGGAGGAAAATACAGAATCCCACCGCAACCCCAATTTTTCCCAAATCGCAAGTTCCATATTTGAAAGAAAATGAGATCGTTATTGTTATGAAACAACTACAATCATTTCTGAAGCAACCCAAATCACTAGAAAGCCAGTTTGGAAAAGAAATGTCCCTGATTTCCCCTTGCAGAAGGCATTCATTTCAGTGGGTGTCACTGCAGGGAGAGACATCGGGAGAGACCATCAGCGAATGTTTTGCTCAGTGAAGCTCCACCAGTTTAGCTGGATGAGCCCAGAGGGACCTTTGAGTTAATTATATACATACAATGCTTCGGCTAACACAATTTAGAAAGTATTTGAAGTCAAAAAAAAAAAAAAAAAAAAAAAGGGAAAACAAGTCCTTAACTGAGGTTGGGAATTGCCATTAGATTTCCATGAACAACAGATGCTTCTGGCAGGTGGAAAATGGCATTGTCCTCATCTCCAGAAAGCAACCGCATCTCTCTGGGAGAAGAGAGGAGAAATATTCTTTGATATAATTTGGGGAGGGGAAGTTCATCTTACAGTAGATTCCATTTTATTCTCATCTGTTGGTTAAGTCTTTCCTACTTGTTTGACTGTTTGTGCCAAATTCACATATGAAATTCCAGGAACAGATGAAGACTGGTGCAAATTGATTTAATCCACTTCAGCTCCAGTTGCCATGGCTGGTTCTTCACATGATGAGCTGTATCCATCACCAAGGCTCCAGAGGTCAGCTCATCTGTAGTTACATAGTCCAGCTTCTCTTGCAGGTAGGCATAAGTGGGGGGGTGGGGAGGGGTGGGGAGGGGAAAGGGGAGAAAAGCTAAGTTCATCTTAAAGCGGTGAGAAGACATCTTGCTTTGAGTTGAAATGACCTTATGTTGCCACTGGAGACCTTGGAGTAGTATTTGGGATATTCTCACCCCTATCTTTCTAGAATGTGGGCTAGATTGGAACAGAGTTGCAAGATGAATCAGGAAGGCCCAGTCTCGTTAGCCAGGCTGTGCTTGAGGAATTTTCCACTGTAAGCAATGGGAGAAATGTCCTCTCCAGAGATCAAGCCTCTGGGTTTACTAAATTTTCCCTTTCCTGTTTCCTACAAAATTCTTCCTGCATTTACTTTATTCAACAGTATAGGCAATATTTTCCTAAGACACAAGTTGTGAGAAGGCAAATTAGATGGCTCTCCATTAAGTAGATTAAGTAGATTCCAAGGTTTCTATTTTGTGAACCACTCTTTTCTGCTATGGGCAGGGGGGAACCATCCCCTCCAACCAAAACCAAGAAAAATACAGCGTTGGCTTTGTTCCTTAACACAACGATGTGCAGTAAAGGAGGTCAGGGAGTGAAGGAAGCCCTGTGCAATCCTGTAGTTGTAAGAGGACTACACAGACCATTTCTAAGAAGACTCTCTGACCTTCTTTCTTTTCCTCCAATGTGTCAAGTTCTTTCCAAAAGCTTTTGGCATTTGCACATGCCATTCATTCCCTGTGCCCCTTCCTCGTGTTCCTGGCATTCTTCAGCATCACAGCTGAACTGCCCCTACTTCACTGAGGCATTCCCTGGCCTCCCCATAGTCCCTGCCCCTGGTATTTTGTCTTAACATCTTTTTTTTTCCTTCTTCATGGAACATTTGCCTTTTGTAATATTTGTTTACTTATAATTGTCAACCATTCCACTATATCTCTGCTATTAAGAGTCTGGCACTTAGTAGATGCTCAATTATATTTACTGAATGGAGATAAATCTTTCATAGATGAATGAGTAAATTACTGAATTTGTTCAGTGATATTTAGGTTTTAAAGCTCTACCTTTATTTAAATTCTTGCCCCCCCAAACCCAACAACAAAGTGTGTTGTAAGCCAGTAAATTTCCAGCTTGTAACTCCTATTCCTATTGAAATAACTGTCCTACCCATTCCTGCCTGCATATGCACCAAAAATATTTACTGAGCACTTAATATATGACAAGAGTTATTGTAGGTGCTGGGATACAGTTAAAACAAAACAGAGTCCCTTTCTTCACAGAACTGAAATTCTATCATCTGATTTTAGTAATATGAGCTTTCTTAGAGATACAACAAATACATTATAAATTAACAGACCAGAGCATAATGTTAAGTGTCAAGACTCTGATATCAAGCAAAGCTGATTTTCTGCCACTTATTATTATGTCCTTGAGCAAGTTACAAGATCTCCCAAGCCATGTTTTTTTTTTTAATCTATAAATTAGGGAGAAAAAAAAGTTAATGGAGTTATTATGAGGATTAATGAGATAATACTTGGAAAGAATATGCTGCAATCACTTGTTGAGTATTTGCTATCATCACCACCAGTACTATGGAACAAATATTTAAGTACCTACCATGTCAGCCACTGGGATAGGACTAAAGATTCAGCAACATCAGTGCTGAAGATGTATAGTCGTCTCTGCCATCATGGAACTTAGTATCTAACTTACAATTTATGGAAAGGGGGCCACACGCTACAAAAGGGGCAGCAGAGGATGCTCTGAAAGGCTGACCTAATTCAGGCTTGTGCTTTACACAGAAAAGGGCAATTACAAATACACAGCCTTCTTAAGTTACACAATCTAGCATGACAACATGGGAACATATTCTTTTTTTCATCACCTTTATTATGTTCCCCCAATGCTCTCACATACCCCTAGTCCAGTTAAGTTAGCCCTGCCTACATTGGAAACTACTTGCAGGTCATGCTGTCCAATCAGCACATTAGATATCTACAATTTTATTAAAACCTTTGACCTAAGCCAGTCTAGAGATTCTTAATATAGGCTTTAGGTGTCAGACAGTACTGATTTTTTTTGTCCCTGCTCAGGCATTTATGAATTTCATGACCTTTGGCAAGTAATTTAACATCTCTAGCCTCTGTATTTGCAACATTGGAAGAAAATAATAGGAACTACTTCATAGGGTTGTTGAGTGGCTTCAGAGACATTGTAAAGAAAGTGCTTAATACAGGCTTGGCCCATAGCCAGACCTCACAAAAATGTCGCTTTGGCCTCCTGGTGGCTCATGAGGTCTCCACTGGCAGAGAACTGGAGAGATGCACTACAAGTCAGTCATGTGAACACAAGTGACCTAGAAACCTGAGTTTACCACCTAGCAATCTGTCTTAACGAGCACTAGACACTGGATATAAGAGATTTTACCATCCTGCAGAAAGCCCTTTATAAGCCACGAAGTCCTGTGCAAGTAGTGGAAGGAATTAGGATTATCCCTTCTTGATTTTTCACATTATGTAAGTGCAGACCTAATCACGTTTGTCTATCATGGAATCCTATGGAATCCCTCTCTAGGATCATTCAGCCCCAAATGCACAACTGTCTCTCTGAGGTGGTTCGCGTTGCCTGCCCAGAGGATGACCTCTTGAGTTTCTAGCAAGGTTTGCAATTCTTTATTGTGCATGTTACAACGTGTAATAAATACCACATGAGTGAGCCTTTAACGTGGCATTTAACCTAGGAGAAGAAAACAAAACATCTTGCCTTCAAAATGTTGTATTAATTCTAGATTCTGGATACTTAGTGGATTTTACTGAGTACAACATTCCCTCAATTATCCAAGTCCAGCAATTTATGAAAAGAAACAGTGGTGTGCTGGAGCTGGTATGTGCTGGCTGTTGAGAGCTGATTCTGTCAATTACACACATCTTTTTTCCAGCTCTGCTTTGAGTGACGTCATGTTGGTAAATTAAAATCTGAAATCTGCTATGGTGGGTTATTTGTATCATAGAAGTAAAAAGAACTTATATAAATCAGGGCTTTAGGGCTTCCCTGGTGGCGTAGTGGTTGGGAGTCCGCCTGCCGATGCAGGGGACGCGGGTTCGTGCCCCTGTCCCGGAGGATCCCACGTGCCGTGGAGCGGCTGGGCCCGCGAGCCATGGCCGTGGGGCCTGTGTGTCCGGAGCCTGTGCTCCGCAACGGGAGAGGCCACAGCAGTGAGAGGCCCGCGTACAGCAAAAAAAAATAATAATAAAAAAAAAATAATAATAATCAGGGCTTTGGCTTTTTTGGGGGGGTGGGGCTGGGGGTGGGAGAGCTGATTGTTAAACATTTACCACTACAACAGTAGAAATACATTAATTGCTGATATAGCTTTCTACTTATATGTGTTACTTGTGCAAAGTTCCTTTCAATTCCTCGATACAAGTCTCCCAAGATGTGTCAAATTCCAAAACATTCCACCATCTGATCAAACTTTGGCCATAATCTGAATAACTCTTAAAAATCCTACCTTTACCATAAACATTCCCACAGCCTTCAGAGGAAACCTGATACCTTTGTTTGATCCCCATTCAGGATGGTTATGAAATTGCCACAGTGGATCTGTGAGTGATGGCCCCTGCAAGGCTCCTAGATCTGACGACGTAAGGAAAGTTAGCTGCATGCTCACTCTCAATGAATACTTCTTTTCTACTGCTTAAGCTCGATTGTCACCTTACTTTTGCCCTTGATTTGCCTAAATGCAAAACAAAATCATCCATTGTGCTTAGTTTCATCAGTAGCTCTTCTCTTCCACTTGTCAGGCTAGGATATTGAAGCAATGATAGAAAAAATACAAAAATCGAAGAGTCCAGATCTGAGACACTTTTCTCATTCAGTGGTTTAAATTTAAACTAAATTCAGAGAGTTAAATTTAGACAATCTTACTCAAGACAGTTTGTATTTGCATTATATTTGTTGGGTACAAAGTGAGGATTTAAGAAACCAGTTTAGCAAAGCTCAAGGGCTATTGTCTAGTACCTGATGACATGTCTTAAAATAAAATTTCAGTATAATTCAAACAAAAAATATATATTGGGAAATGTCTTCCAATTTCTTTAAAATGCACCAAGCAATAACACTTTATAGAATTTATCCTAAGAAAATAATCATGGATGTGGGCA
The DNA here is from genome assembly GCF_964165515.1 of Mesoplodon bidens. Lineage (NCBI taxonomy): Eukaryota > Metazoa > Chordata > Mammalia > Artiodactyla > Ziphiidae > Mesoplodon > Mesoplodon bidens. The sequence goes on from NC_138160.1 coordinate 125,827,568, forward strand.
AAAATTTAGCCATAAGGATATTTTCACAGAGCACTGTCTATAATTATTAAAAATTGGTAAAAAGCCAAGTGTCCAACAATAGAATTGTCTAGGCAAATTATGGTGTGTACATATAGTGGGAAATTATTGAGCCACTGATATAATATTAATAGCTACTGCTTATCGAGCATCTATTATGTACTAGGCACTATGCAAAAGGTTTCACTAGCATTATCTCATTTAATTCTAACAACAGCCCCTATGAGGTAAATTATCTCTATTTTACTAAGGCTAGTAGAGAGAAATAATATATCCAGAGTCAAACTAATAGGAGCCTGGCTCTGTGTGTGTGTGTGTATGTGTGTCTGTTGGGTGGGTCAAGGTCACAACAGAAACTTAGAGGTCTTTTTCCAAACCACCCACCACTAGAGTCTGATCTGTACTTCTTAGAAATGAATAGCCTCTCAGTTGAAAATCACTTCTATTGTGTTGGTGAGGAGGTGGCGAAATTGGAACCCTTACACTGCTTGTGGGATTGTATAATGGTGCAACCACAAATAGTTTGGCAGTTCCTCAAAATGTTAAACAGAGTTGCCATATGACCCAACAATTCCACTTCTAGGTATATACCCAAGAGAATTGAAAATGCATATTCACACAAAACCTTGTTGATGAATATTCTAAGCAGCATTATTCATAATATCCCCAAAGTGGAAACAACCCAAATATTTATCAACTGATAAGTGGATGAATAAAATGTGATATATCTATATAAAGGATTATTATTCAGCTATAATTAGTAATGAAGTACTGATACATGTTACAACACGGATGGACCTTGAAAACATTATACTAAGCAAAAGAAGCCAGTCACAAAAGACCATGTACTGTATGATTCCGTTTATGTGAAATGTTGAGAATGGGCAAATCCATAGAGACAAAGTAGATTAGTTGCCAGGGGCTGAGGTGGGGGAATAAGAGTGACTACTTATGGGTTTGGGATTTCCTTTTGGAATAATGAAAATATTCTAAAATTACTTAAGGGCAATAGCCGCACAACTCTGAATATACTAAAACCCACTGAATTGAATACTTTAGAAAGATGTTTCAAAAGGTACAAACTTCCAGTTATAAGATAAACAAGTACTAGAGATGTAAAGTACAATATGATAAACATAATTAACACTGTTGTATGTTATATATGAAAGTTGTTAAAAAGAGTTAATCATAAGAGTTCTCATTACAAGGAAAAATTTTTTCCTGTTTTTTTAAAAATTGTGTATCTATGTGAGATGATGGATGTTCACTAAACTTATTGTGATAATCATTTCATGATGTACAACAAATCATGCTGGACACCTGAAACTTATACAATGCTGTATGTCAATAAAACTGGAAGAGAAAAAAAGTGTTTCAATAAAGCTGTTATTAAAGATTAAAAAATCTCTGCTGTCATAAACCATTATTACCTCTAGGAGTATGATATAGCCCTCAGGTTAATATTAGTGCAGAATAACTTAAATGCATGTAATGACAAGTACAGATATTCATGTCATGTTGTTTAAAAAAGTCAAAAAACAATGTATACTGACTGGTCCCCTTTTATGGTCAAAAAAATGTGTGTATCTCAAAAGGAATATATGAAAATACTTAACAGTGGTTATGTGTGGTTTTCCTTGTGGTTCATATTCTTGTCAAAGAAAATTTAGATCTTTTTTTTTTTTTTTTTTGGCTGCACAGCCCAGCATGTGGGATCTTAGCTCCCCAGCCAGGGATTGAACCCATGCCCCCTGCACTGGAAGCTTGGAGTCTTAAACACTGGACCACCAGGGAAGTCCCCATGTATCATTTTTGTAGTAAGAAAAATTTTTTAAGGTTTTTTTGAATGTTATGAAATACTTTTTAGATGAAACTTTGTATTGAAAAGGTCAAAAATTATTTTGTGCACACCTGAAAATTGAGAGACACTGATGTAAATGTGTATGCTATCAAATGCACAGAACAGCTCTACCCAAAAAGTAATACAATGCAAGACACATTTTTGTTTGTAAATTTTTCAAGTTGCCACATTAACAAGTGAAAAGAAACAGATAAAATTAATTTTAATGATGTTTAAATTTTTTGAAACTAAAATGAAAATATTTTATTTAATCCAATGTCAAAAATTGATTTCAACATATATAGAATATAGAATAATTAACTATATATGTACACTTTTGTTTTTAATACCAAGTTTTATGTTTGTTTGTTTGTTTTTTTGCGGTACATAGGCCTCTCACTGTTGTGGCCTCTCCCGTTGCGGAGCACAGGCTCCGGACGTGCAGGCCCAGCGGCCATGGCTCACGGGGGCAGCCGCTCCGTGGCATGTGGGATCTTCCCAGACCAGGGCACGAACCTGTGTCCCCTGCATCGGCAGGCGGACTCTCAACCACTGCGCCACCAGGGAAGCCCAATGCCAAGTTTTTGAAATCTGGTGTGCATTTTACACTTGACAGCGCCTCTCAGAAAAGGCACATTTTTAGGGCTCAATAACCGCACATGCCTAGTGGCTAAAGCACAAGTATAGAGGAACTATTCCAAAAGTGTTATTCCACTCACAAAATGAGTTTTACCGTATTCTTCCAAAGGAAAATTTTCATCTATCAAGGACTTGAATTAGACTGTAATACTAAAACCAAACCAAGCAACTTTAACCTGATGACCCTCACAACTATTTAAAGTAATACAAACTGAATATGAAAAAATATATAGACATACCCACATGTGTACATATATATGTAATAGTAAATTTGAACCCAATCTGCATTTCCCCCTAAAACTAGCAAGCTGAATTAATAACATGATAAAAGATCAAGATTCTAAAAGTGCTAAGATGATACTACATAACAATACATACCAGATAGCAAGAAAGATGTAATTCAGTCACTGTATAGTTACCACCCTAATAAGCCAACTGTTTAGTTCAACACCTATGGCTTCAATGCCAGCCAGTAGAAGAAGCCAAATAACCAGATGTCACTACTAAAAAAGGAATTTTCACAGCTGGGTATCTGGACTCTATTACAGCCACTAAAGGTGGAGAAATTTAAAGGTACAGTTATAGGAATCCAGCTGAACACTATTACAGTCTTTTAGATTGGATCAGAGAGTAGAAATGTGTGGTCACATGATCAGTGGTGTGATTTCTGAAGACTTATTGAATTAGATGCACCACTGCCTTTAACACTTGCATGCAAAACAGTTTTGTGTGTATAGTTGAGCACTCCCTCCTTCCTAAACACACTTTCTTCACTGATTCCCAGGTACCACCCTCTCTTGATTCTCCTGTTACCTCAATGCACACTCCTTCTCAAGCTCATCTGCTGCTCCTCCTCACTGATTGCCTTGACCTCTACAAGCACACTCGAGTTCAAAGTTCTCAGATTTCTCTATCCGCAGTCCCATTCAAGGTGACCTCGTCCAATCTCATGGCTTGCCACTCACTTGATGATAAAACCATATGACCCAGCAATCCCACTACTGGGCATATACCCTGAGAAAACCATAATTCAAAAAGAGTCATGTACCACAATGTTCAATGCAGCTCTATTTACAATAGCCAGGACATGGAAGCAACCTAAGTGTCCATCAACAGATGAATGGATAAAGAAGATGTGGCACATATATACAATGGAATATTACTCAGCCATAAAAAGAAACGAAATTGAGTCATTTGTAGTGAGGTGGATGGACCTAGAGTCTGTCAGACAGAGTGAAGTAAGTCAGAAAGGGAAAAATAAATACCATATGCTAACACATATATATGGAATCTAAAAAAAAAAAAAGGTTCTGAAGAACCCAGGGGCAAGACAGGAATAAAGAGGCAGATGTAGAGAATGGACTTGAGGACACGGGGAGGGGGAAGGGTAAGCTGGGACGAAGTGAGAGAGTAGCATGGACATATATACACTACCAAATGTAAAACAGATAGCTAGTGGGAAGCAGCTGCATGGCACAGGGAGATCAGCTCGGTGCTTTGTGACCACCGAGAGGGATGGGATAGGGAGGGTGGGAGGGAGATGCAAGAGGTAGGAGATACGGGGATATATGTATATGTATAGCTGATTCACTTTGTTATGAAGCAGAAACTAACACACCAGTGTAAAGCAATTATACTCCAATAAAGATGTTAAAAAAAAACAACTCCTAAATGAATACTGAGCACAAACCTCTCCACTGACCCCCAGGCTAATAACACCAACAGCTGATCTGATATTTCCCTGATATCCACCAGGCAGCTCAATCCCTAATGGCACCCCCCCAGACCTGCTCTATCTCCTGTTCCTTGACTCCTCTCTCATTCCCTACATCCTTCCAGTCCATCAGCAAATCCTGCCAGCTCTAACTTCAAAATGCATCCAGAATCCAACCACTCCTCACCACTTCCACAGCTACTACCACGCTCCAGCTACCAACGCATCTCATCATGATAGTTTCAATAGACTCTAAGGAGTGTGTGATCCCTCCTTTGCCCCCCTACAGAATAGTTTCTGTGCAGCAGGCAGAATGGGCTTTTTAAATGCAAATCACGTCATGTCACTTTTTTGCTCCAAGCCCTTTATTGGCTTCCTACACATTCAGAGTAAAACTCTTTTAAAATGCTGGCAAGGTTTGGCCCTTGCTATAGCTCTATTTTTTTTTTTTTTCACTTCTCACCTGCAGCATCACCAACTCTTGTCTCAACCTCCGTCCCTCTACCCCACACATAGACACAGTGGCATCCTTATTGTCTGCCAAACACACCAGGAAGAAAACTCCCACCCCGGAACCTCTGCATCTGCTGTTCCCGATGGCCTGAGGCCTTCCTTCAGCCAGCAGCATAGCTCAGAGCTTCACCTCATTCAGCTGTCGCTCCATAATCAACATTTCTGAGATGTCTTTCTTGACCACTCTATATAAGGTAAAATAGCACCCCTCCCTACCAGCAACCCCAGCCCCTGTGTTGCTACCTGACAGTATATTTTTTGGCTTTAATTATTACACGAGGACATACTATTCAGGGAGACAGGGGTGTTTTTGTTCTCTGCACTATATCTGGCCCTAGTAGAGTGCCTGGCACATACTGGTTACTACTTTTTTTTAAGAGGGTGAATAGAAAGTTATTAGACAATTAAGTTGACTTAACTCCCCAGTACTTTAAAGGCAATATCAAGGGGAGAAATTACTACTCTCTTTTAAAAGTCACAGGGATATGGGGAAAAGGGAACCCTCATGTATTGTTGGTGGGAATGTAAATTGCTACAACCACTATGGAAAACAGTATGGAGATTCATCAAAAAAATTAAAAATAGGACTACCATATGATCCAGCAATTTCACTCCTGGATATTTACCCAAGGAAAACTAAAACACTAATTAGAAAAGATATATGCACCTCTGTGTTCATTGCAGCATTATTTACAATAGCCAAGATATGGAAACCACCCCAAGTGCCCATCAACAGATGAATAGATAAAGATATGGTGTATATGTGTGTGTGTGTGTATGTGTGTATAAAATGGAATATTAGCCATAAAAACAATGAAATCTTGCCATCTGCAACAACATGGATAGACCCAGAGGATATTATGTTTAGTGAAATAAGTCAGACAAAGAAAGACAAATACTGTATGATTTCACTCCTACGTGGAATCTAAAAAAACAAAACAAATAAACAAACAAAACAGAAACAGAGTTATAGATACAGAGAACAAACAGGTAGTTACCAGAGGAGAGGGGGCTAGGGGGAGGAAAGGAATAGGTGAGGGAGATTAAAGAGGTACAAACTTCAGCTGCCAAATAAAGGAGTCGTGGGTATGAAATGTACAGTGTGGGGATATAGTCAATAACTAAGTAATATCTTTGTATAGTGACAGATCATAACTAGACTTATGGTGGCGATCATTTTGAAACATATAGAAAAAAATCACTATGCTGTGTAGCAGGAAGTAACATAGTGTTGTAGGTCAATTATACTTCAAAAACAAGAAACCAAGCATACTGGGCTTCCTTGGTGGCACAGTGCTTAAGAATCCACCTGCCAGTGCAGGGGACACGGGTCGAGCCCTGGTCCAGGAAGATCCCACATGCCGTGGAGCAACTAGACCCGTATGCCACAACTACTGAGCCTGCGCTCTAGAGCCTGCATGCCACAACTACTGAAGCCCACACGCCTAGAGCCTGTGCTCCGTAACAAGAGAAGCCCGCGCACCACAACGAAGAGTAGCCCCCGCTCGCCGCAACTAGAGAACGCCCGCGCGCAGCAACGAACACCCAATGCAGCCAAAATAAAATAAAAATAAAAAATTAATTAAAAAAAAGAAACCAAACATACAGACAAACTTATGGAAAAATATCAAATTTGTGGTTACCAGAGGCAAGAGGTAGGGGGAGAGGGAATCGGATGAAGGTAGTCAAAAAGTTTAAACTCCCATCTATAACATAAATAAGTACTAGAGATGTAATGTACAACCTGATCAATATAATTAACCCTGCTGTACGTTATATAGAAAAGTTGTTAAGAGTAAATCCTTAGAGTTCTCATCACACGCAAAACAGTTATTTTATATTTCTTTAATTTTGTATCTGTATGAGATGGCGTATGTGCACTAAACTTATTGGGAAAATCATTCCATGATGTATGTAAGTCAAATCATTGTGCTGTACACCTTAAACTTATACAGTGCTGTATGTCAATTATATCTCAATAAAACTGAAGGAAAAAAAAAGTCCCAGGGGCCAACCCTGGGTAAAACTGAAATAAGCAAGCTCCTTGATCCTCTTCATCTTCCTCATTTTTGACAGCAATGAGCAATGTTTTAACAAAAACACCTCTGTCTCCCTGAATAGTATGTCCTCGTGTAATAAAGCCAAAAAATATACTGTCAGGTAGCAACACAGGGGCTGGGGTTGCTGGTAGGGAGGGGTGCTATTTTACCTTATATAGAGTGGTCAAGAAAGACATCTCAGAAATGTTGATTATGGAGCGACAGCTGAATGAGGTGAAGCTCTGAGCTATGCTGCTCTCCATTTTTCTGCTCTGAGGTGGGCCAGAGCAGAGCTGCAGAAGGGCCTGCATCATTCCCCACTGACCCAAGGCTGCAGAGGTCTGGGAAGACAGCCTTCATGCTCACTGAGAATCAGCATTAATCATCTTCTTCCTACACCACCACATTCTGCCTCTTTCTCCTTCGTTGGAAGGAAATTTCTAAGTATTGGCACCTTTGGAAGCTACAGGACATATCACATAGTAAACTTAGCTCAGCACATGGGAGAACATTTTCATAAATACAAAGTGCTGCACAAACAAGGGTAACACCCTGGCCATCACTATACTAAAGGAAGAAATTCTAGAAGCTGAATTCAAGAGCTTGATGGACCTTGAACTTATAAGCAAGTCTGAGTATATTTTAAAACTCCATAAATATTTATGGAATAAATACAGAGTGAAAATAATTACATTAAACATCCCTCAAATAGAGACCTCTGTAATTTCCATCTGGCATCTGCAGCAGTACAAGAATGAACAAAGTATGATAACAAAAGTTTATGCATTTGCATCTGAAAAGTAGCATAAGGCCTTGGAGCAGTGACTTGAACATGTTGGGGGTCACAGATGCTTTTGAGAATTTAATAAAGGTTTTGAATTCTCTCCCCAGAAGAAAACATAGTTTAGAGCACTTCTTGCTCCCAAATGCTGACTCATCACATCTATTTCATAGACAGAAAAAGGGGGGAAAAAAAGACCTAGGACCAAAGAGAGGCCTCAAGTTAAATTCAATTTTAAAATTACACTGTCACTACCTCCCACCTATATATATATATACACATACATATATATATATATATACATATATATATGTGTATATATATATGTATATGTATGTATATATATATGTATGTATATATATATATATATATATATTTTTTTTTTTTTTTTTTTTTTTTTTTTTTGCGTTACGCGGGCCTCTCACTGTTGTGGCCTCTCCCGTTGCGGAGCACAGGCTCTGGACGCTCAGGCTCAGCGGCCATGGCTCACGGGCCCAGCCGCTCCGCGGCATGTGGGATCTTCCCGGACCGGGCCACGAACCCGTGTCCCCTGCATCGGCAGGCGGACTCTCAACCACTGTGCCACCAGGGAAGCCCCCACCTATATTTTTATAGGGAGACTAATAATAGCTAACACATACATAGCTCTTAATACTACTGAGGTAAGGCCAGATGTGAGACTTCTATATAAGATGGGTCCCTAAAGTATAAGAGGAGAATGGTTGAAGGCAGGACTTTTGAGAACCAGACAGCTTGAGTTCAAACCTTGGCTCTGATGTTTCCTAGCAGTATGATGTTGAGCAACTTACTTAGTCCCCTTGTGCTTCAATTTCATTTGCAAAATACCAATAATAGTATCTTCTTCAAAGGGTTGTTGTAAACATTAAATGAGTTGATATATATAAAATATTATAAAACAGTCCATGGCACATAATACACACCTAAACAATGTTAGCTGTTGCTATGAGGCACTGCAGACTGTCATTATTATGTGCTCTGATGTCCACATGGACCCCAGGTTTATTCACTTGTCCAATTCTCATTCTTGAATTGTTTTGGCAGATGTGCTCCTTGTCCCCATACCTTCTTTTTTTTTTTTTTAAGCTAACCCAAAGACATGGTTCCATTACAAGTAAGTGTGAAACTGTTCATGTCAGTGGGCTCATGATGGAGGCATAGATTCATTCAACATCAATCATGCATTACCTTCCTGCTATGTGCTTAGCACTAGCCTTTTTAGGTACTGCGAAGCAACTCACACCTCAATTGCAAAGATAAATGCTAAACCTTATGTGTCCATAAGAGACTAATCAAGTGTAGATTAACCACAATGTAAGAATTTAGAGGTATTCAGCTGAGTGAGAACAGCTTCAAAATGTAAAAGGGACAAATGACACACTTGATCGAGGGGTAGCTACATAATTTGTGGGGCTCAATCCAAAATGAAAACATGGGGCCCTTTGTTCTTAGTATTGGGAATTTTAAGACTGACAGCAGAGCTTTAATGCAAGCACAGGCATAGGAGTAACATATACTGGACATGTCACACCATGGAGCAGGCCCCGCCTTGAAGGCTGGGAGGACTCATGGACGCTTCCTAGCCTATTGGCCATGTCATGAATGTATCTATCTCTGTGTCCTTTCTTCTACTTTTTCCTCCTAGCCAAAAAGATTTTGCTTATCTGTTCAACCTAGGAAAATCCTAAGTATCCTTCAAATTCCAGCTCAAGTCTTAGCTTAGAGGGAAAATGACAGAATGAAAAGAGCCCTGGACTTGAAGTTAGAAGAGCTAAGGCCAAGTCTGCCTTTCCCCAACTCTGGAGCTCTGGGCAAGTCTCTTAACTTTTCTGGTACTTGGTTGGGGAAACTGATTTTAAAAGTCTCTAATAGAATGATAGGAGGATCAAAAGGCATCACAAATAGATAAAACCCTTGAAATAACGATTTATCATATCGATAAAGAATTTCATAGTTTTTGATAAAGCCTCTCCTTAGTGTCTACAAGCTACAAGCAGCATTTGCATTGAGTGTCTAATATATTATCAAAACACACACACACACACGAGCACGCTCACGCTACTGCACATATGTATCCCGTCCACCACTGCCCCCTCTTTGACATATATGAATTTGAGGTTTTATTCTTTCATTTCAACTCTTAAGGCCATCAAGCTTTCAGTTCCCTCCCAGTCCATCCTCCTCACTAAGTGAGCATGACCTTTATAATGGATAGATCTGGTCCTTTCTTGCTTGCTTTAAATCCTTGCATGGTTCCCCATTGCCTGGAAAAGAGTTTTCTAAACCCAATGACACAGAACCATTAGTGTTTTTTGAGGTGCTAATCAGTGTTCCAGGAAAAGAGGTATGGAATTTGAGAAAAAAAAAGATAGATCCCTCTGTTGGAGATTTGTAATGCCAATTAAAAAGCTCTGAGAAGTTCTGCAATAAAGTTAATTTTGTTTAAACCAGAATTTTCCATATTAATTTGACCATATTAACATTCTATAGAAAATTTATATTCTGGAGAAAAATTTTAGCAAATGCTGGCCTAGGGGTGACAGACTCTTCAGTTTGGTTTACAGAGCTCCCAGAATCCCTAGATTTCCAGCTCAATGTCTGCCATCTCCTCCACAAATCCTATGCTCCAGGAACAGTGGGCCGTCTCCAGTTTCTTGAAGACCTTTGAGCTCTGTGCCTGTCTTGCTCTGCCAAGAACGTTTCCTGTCCCCCCTCCTTCTGTTTATGCCCTAGTGATTTGTTACTCATCATTTCAGGCCCAGTTCAATAGCCCTGCAGTACCTCCTCTGATATGCTTGGTCTCCCAATACCGATGGCTAACTGCTTCTATGTAACTTTGTACATAGAAGTAATTGCTGCTCTTTGCTGGACATCTCTGTGAAAGGAACTTAGTTCTTAGTGTAATACAGGCAACCCTACAAGATGACTGAAATAATGCCTACTTTATAGATCAAGAAACACATTGATTAAGAAGCTCACTCCTTTTTCTGTGTTTTCTATCTTTTGAGTGGTGCCCACTGTCCATCTAGCTGCCCAAACCAGAAAACCATTTTTAACCAAAGACATTTTTAATACCTTTTCCTCTACCCTACATTTAGTCAGATGCCAAGTTCTCTAAATTCCAGCTTCCTGACAGCCATAAAATCTGTCCCCATCTATCCATTTACACTGCCACTAGTTTAATTTGGGCCATATCATCTCTCAGCAATGTTCCTGCAGTAGCTTCTTAGCCAATCTTCCATGTTCCATGCTGACATGAATATGATCAGCCTAAAGTACAGATATGATCATGCCAATGCCCTGCTTAAAGTCCTTGAGTGGGTCCCCGTGACTCTCAGGGGGAAAAAAAGTCCAAGACCCTCAGCACACCTTAAAGGACCCTTTAAGGACTGGCTACTGCCTACATCTCCACCTTCATTTCATCCAATCAGGACCTCACAGTCTACACCAGAAGCCTCAATGAGCTTCTCAAGGTTTCCCACCTTGCCAAGCGTTCTTTTGCCTCTGGACCTTTTTACGTACTTTTTCTTCTGTTTAAAATTCCCTTCCTTCTCATCCTCATCTTGATAATCCATGGCCAAGGTGAATGCTCTTCCTCTGTGATCCCTGGGCATCCTTTTCTCTTTTCCTGTGAGATCTTTGGGACCAGGGTCTGTGGACCTACTCACTGTTGTATCTATACCTAACACAGTGCCTACCACAGAATAATGACATGGAATAATCATTTGTTTAATGCCTGAATGAATCAAAAAGGGATGAATGAAAGCAAAACTAAAAAGGCAGCTTGGAGTATCACAAGAGAAGGAATTTAGAGCTTTATCACACACATCCGCTTGCCTTTGTCCTCTAGGTCAAAATACATTGTCCTTTAAATTCCCCGAAAGCACCACACTCACTCCAACTGCACAGCCTTTGCATTTGCCTGGAATGCTCTTTCCTCTTCCACCCAGAGTCAATGCCTCCTTATCCTTCACATTTCAGATGAGTCATCCTTTCAGCACGGAAGGATTCTTGCCAATGCAAAGTCAGCCCCTCTACTATGTTACCCTCCTAGCACTGGGCATCTTTCCTGCATCATTCTCACCAAAATGTAGCTCTAGATTTATGTCTATGACTGTTCATTTAGTAACAGTTTCCTCCAGTAGACAGTAAACTACAAAGGACAGAATTATATGTGGTTTTTTTTCACCACTGGATTCCCAGTGCCTAAAGTACAGTGCCTGACACACAAAATAAAAGTTTGTTAAATAGATACGTGAATTAAAAACTCTGTCTCATCAGCAGTTTGTTGGTTCATTTCAGCACTGTGTACACAGCAAGGCTCAATAAGAGTTTGTTAAGTGAAAGATTAGAACTATTTTTCTTTCCCCAGTTTGTAAACAGTTGTTAACTAGTATGCTTGAAATAATTTCATTCCTACAAATTTAGCAACATTTGCATGTTTCCACACCACCTTGTAATATATTGATGCTTCCCTTGAAATGAATGTGAATGTTGTCAAAAGAACCCCATCTCCCTGGCTCTTGGACTTGACCATATTAGGCAACAAAGGAGCTGTGAAGTCTATCTCCACCACAGGAAAGGACTAGAGCTCTAATTCACAGATTGCATGATGTGCCCATAATTGGGAGACATCAAAACCTGTCATGTCATAGATTAGCCAATGATTCTTCAATAAGTAATTATTAAAATGGCAAAACAAACAGTCTGGAGGAGTCATTACTGTTTGTCCATTCATCGGAGCTAAATGATATTGACTAGATGGTGGCATGCCTCAGTTTTGTAATACTCTGAAGGCTGAGTAAATAGAATAAGCTTAGACAAAAGCATAGGGACTGAGAGAAACATTAGAGAGTTAACCCGAAGGCTAGTAGAGTTACACAATCTTCATGGCGTCTATGAAGAAGGGCCTTTTCCCCCCCATATTTTAAAGAAGTTGGTAAGCAATGAAATTATAAAAGCTGTTTACCTCAAAATCAAGTCTGGTGCAACTTGATGCGCCAGGCATTGTCCTCATTTCTTTACGTACACATTCTCTCTCTTGCTCATGACTACCCCATGAAGGAGATATTATTATTATTTTTTAATTAATTAATTAATTAATTTATTTATGGTTAGGTTGGGTCTTTGTTGCTGCACACGGGCTTTCTCTGGTTGCAGTGAGCAGGGGCTACTCTTTGTTGCAGTGTGCGGGCTTCTCATTGTGGTGGCTTCTCTTGCTGTAGAGCATGGGCTCTAGGCACGCGGGCTTCAGTAATTGTGGTGCAGGCTCAGTAGTTGTGGCTTGCAGGCTCTAGAGTGCAGGCTCAGTAGTTGTGGCGCACGGGCTTAGTTGCTCTGTGGCATGTGGGATCTTCCCGGACCAGGGATCGAACCTGTGTCCCCTGCATTGGCAAGCGGATTGCCACCAGGGAAGTCCCAAAGGAGATATTACTAATAGCACTTATCAGTGAGGCAACCAAGGCTCAGCAGTGTTAATTATTCTAGAGCAAGAAGAATGGGGCACACCTGGGGTTCAAACCCCGCTTGACTTGACTCTTAATCCACATCCCCATCATAGTTCCGCTTATATTTTCCTTTGGAAATTTCTGCTCGAGTAAGTACATACTAAACGTCGAAAAAACGAAGACCTATAATCCCCCTAATTCTTTGAAAAGAACACCTAAACAGTCATCAGAATCATTTTCTCTCAAAACATCTGTTCAGTTTGAAGTGTCTTGTGAGAACTTGATGAATCTATAAAGAAATCTTTGGACTTTTTGTTGTTTAAAAAAATTGTTGTTCCATTTCTGTGTTTTTTGGTGATTTACTTCTCTATTACTCAGAATATTATACACCTAGACATCAAATAAGAGTGAATATTCAAAGATTTAAAGGCATAACGGGGAGCTGACAGCAGGGAAACTCAGAATAATTGGGGAAAAGTGGAGGCTCAAACTGTCAAAGAAGATGTTTTCCCTACTTTAAAACAAAGTTCCAGGATATAGAAGTAGACCAGCTAAGAGAGGGTGGCTTTGTCTCTGAAGAAGGTGATGGTCTTCTTTGATTTAGGACAGGCAGAAAAGGAAAAATTATGGGTAATAGTGAACTTAACATTTATCATCTCTTTTCCCCAAGATCTGTTTCAAATGATAATAAAGGAGCAAAGTAGATACAACCTCACAATAATGAAAAGAATATAAAGAGGGTCATTAAGTGGACTATGGATTTCATGTGTTTCTGGGAGAAGAAAAGCAGATGGAAAGATAACGACAGATGAAGGAGAGAGGTGGCACAACCAAAAAGGGTACCCATCTGCATTGCAGAAACCTGGAGAGGCTTAGGACTTAGAAACACCCAAATGCTGGGGGATAAAGGCTAAAAAATGAGGGGTTGGGGGTGCTAAAATAATACCCATAGAGAGAAAAATAGATTCATCTGCCCTTTAGCCCCACTGCTTAACTCCTCTCCCTATTCCGCCCTAGGAGCATGCAATAGAAGGTTCTTCCCTTTGGAAAAATAATTTAGTTAGTCTGGAGTGGATACGAAGGCAAGTGTTGGGTCTTCTAAGTAAAGTGCTCTGCATTCTGGTATACGGAGAGTCCAAAATACAAGATCATCTCCCTGCCTGTTCAGTCTACTACGGAACCAGCCAGCTGATCAGTCCTATTCATGTTCATTCAACTGTTCTGTTGATTCATTCTTACATATGAATGGGTGATAGAAGATCATCTAGACAATTCAGTAAAATGTACAATGCAAAAAAAATCAAGATAAATATTAAATATTAAATTATAGATTTAATTAAAGATGAAAACATATTTGGAGAAACAGATATACTTTTAGGAATAGAAATAAATAAATCCTAATTAGCACATGTAGAAATATTTTTTTAAAGAAGAGAATAAATCTACAAATGAAGAACAAAAAGCCATAGAAAAGGAAAAAAATAGAGAATAAGAAAAAACTCATAGAATTAAAAAATTTGGTAATTTGTCTTTAAATCATTAGAAGGTTAAAAGATATAGTCAAGGAACTGAACCAATGGAACAGAATGGAGAGCCCAGAAATAAAGCCATGCATGTATGATCAACTAATGTTTGAAAAAGGTGCCAAGAATACACAATGAGGAAAGGATAGTCTCTTCAATACATAGGTTGGGAAAACTAGATATCCACATGCAAAAGAATGAAACTGGACCCTTATCTTACACCATATACAAAAATCAACTAAATGTAAGACCAGAATTAGTAAAACTCCTGGAAGAAAGCATCCAGGAAAGCTCCTTAATATTAATCTTGACAATGATGTTTTTCTAAGTAGGGCACAAAAGCACAGGCAACAAAAGCAAAAATAAACAAGTGGGACTACATCAAACTAAAAGTTTCTGCACAGCAAAGGAAGCAATCAAAATGAAAAGGCAACCTATGGAATGGGAGACAGAATTTGCAAATGTTATATCTGACAAGGGGTTAGTATCCAAAATATATAAGAAATTCATACAACTCAGTAGCAAAATAACAATCTGATTAAAACAAGATCAAAGGACCTGGAAAAAGAACAGATACATGTATATGTATAACTGAAAACAAAACAAAACAAAAACAAACAAAAAAGTACACCATACATTCCCCTTTGGAAACATCACGTGCTGGGATTCTATTTACTGAATCTGAGCGCTCTGAGTATGACGATGGAGATTCAACTTTGCCAAATGATGAATAGTTATCTCCAGTCTGAAACTGCATATATTTCCTGCTCAACAAATGCCCAGCCTGATGGTAGCAGAACTCTAACTAACCATATTGCTAATTCATCTGATTTCACACAGACATAGACTTGTCATAGAAACATGACAAATAAAGACCTTTCAAAATCTGAAAAAAAATCAAAGGACCTGAATAGACATTTTTCCAAAGAAGACATACAGATGGCCAGTAGGTACATCACTAATGGTCAGGGTGATGCACATCAAAACCACAGGATGTCACCTCACCTGTTAGAACGGCTATTAGCAAAAAGTCAAAAGATAACAACAGTTGTTGAGGATGTGATAAAAGGGAACCCTTGTACATTGTTCATGGAAATGTAAATTATTATAGCCATTATGGAAAGTTTCTCAAAAAATTAAAAATGGGTTTTATCTATTTTAAGGACCTCATCATGTGCATGTTTCACAGGCACCTCAAAATCACAAGGCTCAGAAATTGCCTTCCTTGCTCCCAAAGCCTCTACTTCTTTCCATTCCTCCCCACTCCCTCACATCTTTTCAAGTATTTATTGAGAATCAACTCTGTGTCAAAATATATACTTTCTGGGTCCCTGTACTAGTCAAATGGCAAAATATCACTATCTTCACATTTAAAATTTTCTCACCCCCAAATCTAATCAGCAGCTACATTTTTGAAATTTATTGCAAAATGTCTCTCCAGTTCTGCCTAGTTCAGGCTTTATTACTGCTCATTTAATATTAGTAATAATAGCAATAGCACAACCACAGCAACAACTATTACTACAAGTACCCAAGTACTTATAACACAGATGGTGCTTACTGTGGAGTAGGCTTTGTTCTATGCATTTTATATAAATTAACATATTTATTTTTCACAAAATCCTAAGATATACTATGCTATAGTGCCTCTTTACAGTATTCTTATTGGTTGCCTTTTCTCTATCCTCTTTCCAATCCATTGTACCCATTTTATTGACAGACTGACTTCCCCCACATGAAGCTCTGATCAAGCTAAAAGCCATCTATGGTTTTCTCAGTGCTTTCAGAACAACAGTCACATTCCTTAACAATATCCACATGGTCTGGTTTTACTCTACACTTCCCACTTCTTTTCTGCACATAATATTTCCTACAATGGAATCAGTACATTTGAAATGATCCTAATGTATTTAGCAATTCTCACGTTGTGTTCTGGGCATCTCTAGGGATCTCTGAAACCCCTTTAGGGGATACACAGATCAAAACTACTTTCATAATACTAAGATGTTATTTGCCTTTTGACTCTCATTCTCTTGCAAGTGTACAGTGGAGTTTTCCATCCAGTTTTACAGGATGTGTGAATTCACAACAGACAATGCAAAAGCACATATGAGAAATTAGCTGTCTTCTATTGAGCCAGACATTAAAGAGAGTTACAAAAAAATATAAAGCAATGTTACCCTTCTTACTAATTTTTTTGAAAATACAGTCATTTTCCACAAAAGTATATTATTGATGTTAACATGTAATGAATTTATTTTTAAAAAGAAATTGATGACTGTTTCTAAAGTCTCTGTTTTAACATGTAATAAAGTAAATATAAATAGATATTACATACTAAATTAAAGTTCTTTGGGGTCCTTGATAATTTTTAAGGTTGTAAAGCAGTCCTCAGATAGTCTGAGAACCACTGTTCTAATGGTTAAGAATATATGCTTTAAAATCAGATTGACCTGGAGTTTAAATCCTGGAAATACTAACAACTTTCTGACCTCAGGAAAGGTAAAGTTGCATCAGAATTCTCAGTTTCCTCAAAAGGAAAATGGGGAAAATAATTATCAACTTTATAGGATAATAGAAAGCAAGTGCTTGAGCCAGTGTTGGCGCATTATACACCCACAATAAATAGTAGATTCTGCCATTATCACGATCAATATAACAATTATTTTTATTGTCATTTTCCAAATATGATCTGGCTTTCCTGTCTCTGAGTTATTAGTGATATTCTTGTCCATTCCTGAACGGTTCTCTTAGAGACTGGTTTACCCCCCACCCCCAAAAGCCAACTGCAGTAGGATAACATATTGTAGAATTAAGAGGTAACTCTCACTCTTCCTCAGACTTACCATTCAGGCAGAAGAGGTAGCCGTATCTGTACATACAACTTAGGAAGAAGGCAAAACCAGAAAGAACAAAGTGGTATATTCTTTATCAGTTTCTAATTAGATTTTTATAACTTATAGCAGGGATATTAATCTTAGAGTCTGGTGCCTGAGAGGGGAATAAAAAGGATTTTTGAAGATCAAAAGCTTGGCTTTAAATACTGAGCACTAATGCCTAGAAGACTGAAAACTTGGCATTTATTCTATGAGGAAGAAAAAAGGGAAGAATGCAGATTGATTGCATAAAAGCATTATTTTGAAAGGAGACCAAAGTCCAGCCAAGTGGCAGGAAGCAGGAAGACGAGAAGGACAAGTCCACTAATTGGATGTCCCCCAAGTCTTGGATAAGGCTCATCAAGCCCAGTCCTGGGAAAGGCAGGTATGATAGAAATTACAGATGGGTTGTGAGAAATCTGACAGGCAGCAGTGGGAACTTGTGCCTCAGTTCTAAAGTATAGACCAGAGAGGCTGTAAGCTGCTTGGGGATGGAGAAACTTCATGTCTAACCAATGTGGTGCCTGAGTGACAGATGTAACAACTGTTCATGTCGACTGGCTGAGTGCATCTGCTCAGAATCTTGCAACCTCAGCATAGGGTGAAAGAGACTGCTAGTTCCTATAGCTCCCTGAGAGAAAAGCAGAAACATTAAGAACACACTGGTGGACCCAAGGTGCTGGGAGTGAAAATGAATGCATGGACATTGAACTGGAGGTCACTGCAAGACCACATTCAGCAGCAGCAAATTTAACATTAACATCAGGAACCAGATTTTTTAAAAAAATCACACCTAAACCAAGACCATGAGAAAATAGAAATTAAACATATTTGATAAAGAACATGTATCTACCCTATCTAAAACAACACTTACAACTCAATAATATAAAGGAAACCTGATAAAAATGGGGACAAAATAGTTGAAGATGCTTCACCAAAGAAAATATACAAAAGGCAAGTAAGCACATGAAAATACATTCAACATTACTAGTCATTGGGGAAATGCAAATTAAAACCACATTAAAGTATTGCCTACCTAGTAGAATTGCTAAGACTAACTATACCAGGTGTTGGGGAGGATGTGGAGCAACTGGAACTCTCATACACAGACAGAGGGAATGCAAAATGGTACTTTGGAAAATACCTGGTAGTTTCCTATAAAGTTAAATACACACCATTCAATCTACTCCTAGATGTTTATTTGGGAGAAATAAAATCATATGTCCACACAATATTTGTATTTTAATGTCCATAAAATTTAATGTCCATAAAAAGAAACAGCCTAAAACTGTTATGAACATTAAAATACATAGCCCCAAACTGGAACAACACAAATACCCACCAAATGGTGAATACTGTAGTCATCTACACCGAGTAACACTATTCAGCAGTTAAAAGGACCTAACTACTGATAAATGCAACATAGATATGTCTCAAAATCAATGTGGTAAGTGAAGGAATCCAGAAACAAAATGCTATATGCTGTATGATTCCATTTGTGTGACATTCTAGAAAAGGCACAACCATAGTGACAAGAAGTGTTATACCTGATGGGGATAAGTAAATTACATCTGGAGCCAGAACAAGAAGAGCTATACCTGGAAGTGGACGCTACAGGGATAGAGGCCAGTATAGAAGACCAAAATGGTGAGATACTCTTCAGCTGATTCCCGTGAGGACAGAGGATGGAAGAGGGATGCTATTCTGATAGGGAAGGGGGAGGGGAAAGAAGCGCTGTGTATGTGTGAAATTGAAGGTTTACATCCTAAATTATCAGTATAAATCTGAAAGTCATTGGATTACTATGAACTGGCAAAACTACATCACCTTCTGCCATTCGCTAAAGCGGAAGCTGAAATCGAGAAATAAAGCTGCATTTTTTGTACCAGTGAGTTGGTTGACTATTGTGACTATATACAGTAAGCCATCTACATGCCCTTTCCTGAAGGTCTAGCTCAAGCAGGACTTTTTCTCCTGGACCCTAGTCAAAATGAGTATTTCCTTTATTGGTGTTGTCAAAGGTTGGCTTACATTCCTATCACAGAAATTTTCAAGTAGCAGATAGTCAAAGAATGTTTGTGGAGTTAACGTCATTACAGAGGGGCCAAATTGACAACAGCACCTATGTGTTGTCTGGTCCTCATGAAGCTGGAGAAGGTGCTGAGGGCAAGGTGGGTGTGAACAGTCTCTCACTGGCTGTATAGTGGGAAGCACTAGCCCTGATCTAAATGCTGGTTTGTCAAAGCCCATCTCAGTTCCTTCCTTCTCCCAGGTCACTTTCATCATCTTATTACTTAGCAATTGTGAGTTGTTTCCCACTGTTTCATACATGTTTATCCTGACCCTCCAACCTAATTGTGAGGTTCTTGGGGGAATATTTCACTCCCATAGGAGGTAGCACTTGGGTAGGCATTCAAACTGGCTGATTAGAGGTTGGTAGCATTGGATTCCCTAGGAGGAAAAACCACATTTTTTCTTCCTTATAAATAATGACCATAAAGGAAATCTGTAAAGCAAAACAGCAGCAGGTACTACTTTACGAACATGTTCAAAGTCAAGTTCTTGATATACCACTCCTACATTTTGTCCTCTAAAATCAATCAATATGGTTCCTCAAACCATTGTACCCAGAGTGACACAAGGTACCTCAGGGCATCACAGCAAAGTCATGGGGTGCCATGGCAGATTTTAGAGGGAAACACATCTGCCAGATACCAGGAAAACTATTAGCTTGAGGTAGATCACAGTTTCAACATTAAATTGTGCTACATGTCACATATTTGCAAAGCTTGGTTTCCAGCGGTTGCTGTGATTAAAACCAAGTATGGTGAGGAAATCAACGTGGAAGAGCAAATGCTGATTTCAAGGCTCAAGAAACTGTGTGACGATCAACGGATGCACACATCCAATTAGCAAGAACTTGTGGTTACTGAAAAGGTTAAACAAAAATGTTTTTCTCTATATATATCTATTCTTTCAAAATGCTTTTAAATTATTTGGATGTAAATACATATTAAGTTGTTCCAACCTAATTACTTAATAAAGGAATTGTTAGATATTTCTTTTGGCATAGGGGCTCTGGGAAACAATTACTGAGACAATCAGAGCTCTGTGAACTGAGAGAGTTTGGAGGCCTCTGCCCTGTAAGGTTCATATTATCATTCCCATGTACTAGAGAAGAGGATGATAACCTAGAAGATGGAGGAATTTGTCCAGGGACACACACTAGTAAGCGCCAGACCTAGGATTCAATCCCAGGTTCCCCTCAATGTAAAACTCAAGCTCCTAACCTCCTAAGTTTACTTTAGGAGCCTTGAGATCAGCTCCTGGAGACAGTCACCAAAGAAAAAGCAGATGGCCCATGGAGAAGTAATAGTGGGAGAGCAGTTCCCTTGCGGGTAAGAGAGCGTGGTAGGAGGTCACGGAAAGAAGCAGGGTCAGTGACCTCAGCTGTTTCTAACCACAAACTATACCCACAATAGAAATTTACACTGAGAGATTAAGTGACTTACTCGAGGTCCCATGAGGACCTCATCCATCCTCCTAGACTATGATACCCTTCCCCCATTAAAACCAGAGGAAAGAGGGAGTAACTTAGTATTAGCTTGTACAGTTCTTGAATTCAGTTCATTAGCTTCTGAAATGTTCCTGGATTTCTATTCTAACCTCAATATACTTCAAGAAATGACAATGTGACCCTTTTCTTATCCTGATGATCTGGGAGCATTTTGCTCACAATTATGCATGTATTACTATCCTCTTAAGAGGTCAGTAAAACCTTTCATTTTAAAATTTGATATATTTGCATCCATAATCTTCCTGTTAGACAATCTGCATAATACACTGGCATGAAATATTTTAACCAGACTTTCCAAAATATAGAAGGAAGCCTCCTTAATAATGGAAGGCATTAACTCTCTTAAACAGGGACCCATTTGCAGATTAAATTTGCCAAAAGGTCGGCTTGCAGCTGCCACTGTGTGCAAACCCCACGTGTCCTCTGTGTCACATACTGTGACATATCTTGAGAAGAGTCAGGGTCTTTTCCAGTCTGCTGATTCTCTGTTTCAATTAGAATAGATTTAAGAGTCCCCAGGCTCTGGTTTCTAGGTGGCCTTGCACAGTATTATTAATAATTCAATCATACCTGTGCTGATAACAGATTACATTTCTACCATCCCACCGAAAAAAGCCCAAACAGATTAAGGACTACCTCATGGCTAATTTCTTTAGCAGTTTCCTATCTGATTGACATCCATTTATCTAATTGCAGCTAGAAGATTTAATTTTCATTCTGTTGGCTTAAAATTAATGGAAAAAAACCTGTTTACTTTTTAAATATTTGACTCATTCTTTCTCATCTCCCGAATAATGTTGAGCTACTCCGTTCCGTGGGCTGAATCCTCTATTTTATCAGTTTTCATTCTCTGAATTCATTACAGCTGAGTCTAGCTATTTACAGTTTGAAGTCTAATATGAAATTTAATCTTTCATATCAAATAATCTTTCATTTTTATGGGAGCCCAACAATGAGGAGGGTATCCAAGTGTTCATTTGGAAATTCTTTTTTTTTTTTTTTTTTTTTGCGGTACATGGGCCTCACTGTTGTGGCCTCTCCCGTTGTGGAGCACAGGCTCCGGATGCGCAGGCTCAGAGGCCATGGCTCAAGGGCTCAGCCGCTCCGCGGCATGTGGGATCCTCCCGGACAGGGGCACGAACCCACGTCCTTTGCATCGGCAGGCAAACTCTCAACCACTGCACCCCCAGGGAAGCCCGGAAATTCTTTTTTTTAATTAAACTTTTCTTCTTCTTTTCTTCTTTCTTTTCTTTTAATTGTATCTATATGAGAAGATGGATGTTAGCTGAATCTATTGTGGTAATCATATCCCAATACATGTAAATCAAACCATCATGCTGTATGTCTTAAACTTATGTAGTGATGTATATCAATTATATCTCAATAAAACTGGAAACAAATCCACAAAATTTTAGAGACAGAAAAAAATTTTTAGGAGCTCTCTAGCCCTGGGTTCAAAACCTAGTTTGATCATTTGCGAACCATGAAGTAACCCAGGACAGGTATACTCAACCCAGATTTGAGACAGAGTGGGACAAGTGAGGTGCCTGGTGTACAAAATTGAAGGAGGTGTTTGCTGGCAGGGTTGTGGCATGAACCCTGAACTTTTGTGTTGTAGGCTTGTAGCTTGCTTCACTCTAGTGCTGGTCCTGATCTCTGAACATCAATTGCCTTATCTGTAAAAGTATGCCGATAATAGCAACCTTCCCCAGGGTGGCGTAGGGAGAATAAAATAATTCACGTAAAGCCCTTAGCACACTGTCTGGCACACAGTAAGCACTAAATGTTGTGTATGCTGCCCCCCCCCCAGTTCATACATTGAAACCCTAACTCCCAATGTGATGGTAATTGGAGATGGGGACTTTGGAGGTAAAAGGGGTTAGGTGAGGTCATGAGAGTAGGGCTCCTATGGTGAGATTAGTGTCATTATAAGAAGAGAAAGAGACTGGAGCACACTCTACCTCCACCATGTGAGAACACAGTGAGAAGGTGGCTGTCTGCAAGCCAGGAAGAGGGCTCTCTCCAGCACCCAGCATCATGCCAGCACCTTGATCTTAAGGCTTTCAGCCTCCAGAACTGTGAGAAATAAATTTGTTTAAGCCACCCAGTCTACGGTATTTTATTATGGCAACACAAGCTAATTAAAAGTTATGTTGTATCACGCAATTTGACTGTGTTACCTCCAGCCTTTCAGTGGTTTCTAATGCTCTTTTTAGAATAAAGTATAAAATCACTAACTTGTCTCCAAAGCCAAGCATGGTCTGGTCCCTGTACACCTTTCCTGCAATATCTTCTAATACTCTTTCTGAAAATCTCTGCTGTCTAAACACACTGGTCTTCCTTTGGGTTCTTGAATGTACCATGCTTAATATCCCTCTGCCTGCCACAGGACCTTTGCATAGGCCGTTCCCTGTCAAAAATGCTTTACCAGCCCCTCTCACATAGTTAACTCTGCTTCATCCTTCATATCACACTTCAACCATCATTTCCTTAGGGTCTAGATCAGCTCTCTCAGATACTTTCTTGGCTTTTAAAATAAATCATAGTTGGCACTTATTTGTCTGATTATTTGATTACTCTTTCTCTCTTCCACTAAGTGTTAAACTACAAGAAGGCAGCAATCTTTATGCCTTGTTCGGCAATTTATCCTCATCACAGTACCATAATCCCAGGGTATACCGTAAATAACTGCTTAATGAATGATATAAAAATATTATTGCCACTCTCCATCTTTGACAGGGCTATCCTCAGCCAGGCACAGAGCATGCGCTACCTCACGTGGCAGACCACTGCCTTTTGTATTAACAGTTCTTATTGCTTGTTTTTCCTCATAGTGAGAACAAATGACTCATACAGTCACCTTCTTTGAATATTTCTTAGTTCATAAGTGTTTGCTGAACACCTAGAATAGGTAGCACATCAAGCTTGGCTGGGTAAACACAGTGAATAAAGGTACACTCTCTGCTTAGTGGGGGTTGAATCACAGGCACAGAGTTCCAATTTAAGACAAGATATATTAAGTGTCCTAAGAGAGGTACAAGGTAGCCTAAGGAGAGGGATCTTCTCATTTGAGGAATCAATGGCCACTTCCTGAAGAAGGTGACTTTTTGCACTAACACCTGAAGAATAAGTAGGAGCTATATACACGAAGAAGCATAGAGGGAAGAAAACCAATATTCTTAGGGATTGACAGTGAGGACAGATGAAGGGTGCTGAGGCATTTCTGCACATTCAAAACAGGTGACACAGTCTACAATCTCTTGTTTTTTCAACTATTCACTTGTTCATTCATTCATTCATTCACTTATTCATTCACAACAAACATCCAAGTACTACTTTGGTATGGAAACATAATAGGAAAAAAGACAAATCCCATGCTCTTTGGGGGATTATATACTGGTATGTTTAAATCCTATCTGTTCCAAGAAACTCTCATGTAACATGTAGGGAATGTTGCTAAAAATGTCCTGCACCCAGCCTTGTAGTAGATACCTGCCTAATGCTTCATTTCAGGCCATTCTTGAAATGCAGTGGGCCTGAGGAGACTGCTCAGGGGGTAAGATGTTTTAGAAGCAAGACTGAGTCTATATTTGACTGGAAGTGTCTATTTACTGTGAGTTCAGAAGCACAGAGAGAGCCAAGTGCTTAAAACAAAAACGGTGCTAAATAAATGCTTGTTCTTGTTATCATTACTCAGGAGGATGGAGAAGGCAGAGGGAAAGAAGGATTGGTACTTTGGAAAAGGTATTCTTCACATGCTACTGGCCTGGTGGAGGGGGCCTTGTGCTCAAGAAAGAGAGGGGAAAATCCTTGGGGCTTACCGTCTCCCATTTGAGTGAGTGGTCATTTTAGCACAGACTTTCAAACTAGCCGTACGCCTAAGGCAGAAACACTCAAGGAAGTTCTCTGCTTAGTTAGACTGGAAAGAAGCGGAAGCCAGTATGTGTTTCCAGGAAGACTGAAATTCTCTTTGCATCCTAGGCCTATTTTCTGATTTTTGGTTTTCAAGGGTTCTTCCAAATTTGTCACATTAAAACAATTCCTTCATCCTCCCAATCTCTTATTTACCTTTACCCAAAGACCCCAGAGGGCATGGTCCTTGAATTATATGATTATCTCTATTTTGAAAAGATGAAACTAAATTGAGACATGGAGAATTTGAGGAACTTGGTCATACTCTCCAATAAATACAATAAATATATTTCAGTTACCTCTCAGTAATTCAAGTTCAAGGACTAAAAGCTAAACTCTTAAATCCTTTCATGAATTCAACTGCAACAAGAGATACTTTAAGGTAATGAGACTATGCCCCATTTACCTCCCATGTTCCACTGAAATGGAACTAGCTCAGAGCTTTCCACTCTCTATGTATGCAGTCTCTGGTAGGATTTTCAGTCGGGGTTCACCCAACTCCAAATCTATGGGTTGTGAACAATCAGCAGAGAAAATGACATATGGTGGAGAGTAGGTGGCTTTGAGAGGCAATATTAACTATGTATGTGTGAAATCACAACAAGTATAAATATTTAATTTCCAATGTTTGAAAGAGAAAAGAGGGTTTCTTTGAAAGTGGACTACAATGCATACATACATTAATTATAATTCATGACATTCCTCACACAAGTCATTATTTCAGAAAATGGTGCAATCATTTCAAACCAATATTGACATTTGGAATGTTACAATACTTTTAAAGATCGATTGCAGTATATTTTCTCTTTCCCCTAAAGGGGGCCTTCTGTCATGAGCAAGATGAAATCCAAGAGGAGCCACGTGGTGTGTATTCGTCAAGCTTGTGTAACTTGGGCACAGAGGAGACCATCCACAGGATCCTTTGGGAAGCAGTGGTTAGGGTGGTGGCAGTTTACACAAGTGTCCCAGTGGACTGCATCCTGGTACCTCATTATAACCTGTATAAAGGTCACCTCCAAAAGTTAGTGATTTGTATGTTTTCCTGGCACCATTTCTCATATCTGGTGATCTCCATCTTTAGGAGGTGTTCACCATTATCTCTAAATTTGAGCTCAGGGCGCAGCCCGCTAAATAAAGGTCCTCAAATCTGGGAACCAATTAGACATCCGAATGGGGTAAGATGCTGTTGTCTCAAAAAAGAAAAGAAAGTGTTGTTGGCCAGGTTGGCCCCGAGTTAAGGATGAAACATCAGTGGATAAGGACACTGGCAAAGAATAAAGGTCATATGCCGGTGAGTAAATATTATAGGGTTGGGGGCTTCCCTGGTGGTGCAGTGGTTGAGAGTCCACCTGCCGATGCAGGGGACACAGGTTCGTGCCCCAGTACGGGAGGATCCCACATGCCATGGAGCGGCTGGGCCCGTGAGCCATGGCCACTGAGCCTGCGTGTCCGGAGCCTGTGCTCCACAATGGGAGAGGCCACAACAGTGAGAGGCCCGCGTACCGCAAAAAAAAAAAACCCCAAAACAAAAAGCAAGTTATAGGATTGGGTTTTATGAACAAAGGCATCTTCTTTGGCTACATGATGATACCAAAAGCAGATCTGGTAGCTCAAATGAGAGCTCCAAAGAGACCTAGTAGGAGATGGCACATCTTGTGTGCTATGATTTGGGACCTAGGTACTCAAAGTCCCTCATTAGCTTAAAAGCATCTTTCTACATAGTCCACTACTCAAGGCATTAGAATCAACAGTGGCTTCCGCAAAGGCCATTTTCACCTGGATGTCCCAGTTAAAATGGACACATTTCAGAGCTAAAATCCAAGGTGTCATTTTCTCTTCCCTCTTTTCCTTTCCTCCGTATCTACTTTATCAGCAAATCCTGTGGCTCTACTTTCTACATAGCTCTCAAGTATGTCCTTAAGTATCTTCACTGCCACCACTTTGGTCGAAGCCACGAGAAAGCAACAGCCTTTTCGCTGGTCTTCCTGCTCCCACTTTTGCCCCTGGCCTACGCTGCCAAGGAGCTAGAGAAACACATTTTAAAAATATGAATCAGACCATACCATTCTACTTAAAATCCTCCAATATCTTCCCCTTGTGCTCAGAATAAAATCCAGATTGCTTACCCTGGCATTCAACTGAAAACATTCTTCCCACAGCCCTTTACATGCCTAGCTATCTCTCATTCATTTTCCTCCTCCCTCTCCCCCATCATCAGTACAAAGAAGTTATCCTACACACACACACACACACACACACACACACACACACACACACACACACACACTATACCTACCCCTTCCTCTATCACTATTTCTTCATAATAATTTCCACTATGTGAAATTTCAGTACCCTAGACATTAAGGCAACATCATGAAAATGCTGTTCCTTTACCCAGAGTTCAGACGTCACACCCAGGTGCAGACTTAGAGAAGGAATCTGCTTTGATCGTTATACATCCCTAGTGACCTACTCATTGGTTAACTGCTGTTTGTTGCCTAAGAGTGTACCATTTTGTTTGGTCCATACATTATGCTATATTCCGAGCCACTACAGAAAAAAAATCAGCTGCTGTTTGTTCCTTCCCCTCTGCCTCAATTCTTGTGCTTGTCTCCTCCTCGTGAATATTTTAAAACTATTAACAAAAACAAAAACAAAAGAAACCTCCATCTCCACACTGTTACTGCCTCTTTCTCTTCTCATCCCTTTTTGCAATGAAACTCTTTTAAGGGACACCTCCCTACTCTGAATGCCTCTCGCCCTTCCAGGGATGGTAGAGAAGACCTGCTTTAAAAACTGGACTTGCTATCTTTTCCGACCACAATGCTATGAGACTAGACATCAATTACAGGAAAAGATCTGTAAAAAATACAAACACATGGAGGCTAAACAATACACTACTCAATAACGAAGTGATCACTGAAGAAATCAAAGAGGAAATTAAAAAATACCTAGAAACAAATGACAATGGAGACACGACGACCCAAAACCTATGGGACGCAGCAAAAGCAGTTCTAAGGGGGAAGTTTATCGCAATACAATCCCACCTTAAGAAACAGGAAACATCTCGAGTAAACAACCTGACCCTGCACCTAAAGCAATTAGAGAAAGAAGAACAAAAAACCCCCAAAGTTAGCAGAAGGAAAGAAATCATAAAGATCAGATCAGAAATAAATGAAAAAGAAATGAAGGAAACGATAGCAAAGATCAACCAAACTAAAAGCTGGTTCTTTGAGAAGATAAACAAAATTGACAAACCATTAGCCAGACTCATCAAGAAAAGAAGGGAGAAGACTCAAATCAATAGAATTAGAAATGAAAAAGGAGAAGTAACAACTGACACTGCAGAAATACAAAAGATCATGAGAGATTACTATAAGCAACTCTATGCCAATAAAATGGACAACCTGGAAGAAATGGACAAATTCTTAGAAATGCACAACCTGCCAAGACTGACTCAGGAAGAAATAGAAAATATGAATAGACCAATCACAAGCACTGAAATTGAAACTGTGATTAAAAATCTTCCATCAAACAAAAGCCCAGGACCAGATGGCTTCACAGGCGAATTCTATCAAACATTTAGAGAAGAGCTAACACCCATCCTTCTCAAACTCTTCCAAACAATATCAGAGGAAGGAACACTCCCAAACTCATTCTACGAGGCCACCATCACCTTGATACCAAAACCAGGCAAGGATGTCAC
This sequence comes from Mesoplodon bidens, assembly GCF_964165515.1. Lineage (NCBI taxonomy): Eukaryota > Metazoa > Chordata > Mammalia > Artiodactyla > Ziphiidae > Mesoplodon > Mesoplodon bidens. The sequence continues at coordinate 125,856,171 of NC_138160.1, forward strand.
AAAGAAAGAAAACTACAGGCCAATATCATTGATGAACATAGATGCAAAAATCCTCAACAAAATACTAGCAAACAGAATCCAACAGCACATTAAAAGGATCATACACCATGATCAAGTGGGGTTTATTCCAGGAATGCAAGGATTCTTCAATATACGCAAATCAATCAATGTGATACACCATATTAACAAGTTGAAGGAGAAAAACCATATGATCATCTCAATAGATGCAGAGAAAGCTTTCAACAAAATTCAACACCCATTTATGATAAAAACCCTGCAGAAAGTAGGCATAGAGGGAACTTTCCTCAACATAATAAAGGCCATATATGACAAACCCACAGCCAACATCGTCCTCGATGGTGAAAAACTGAAACCATTTCCACTAAGATCAGGAACAAGACAAGGCTGCCCACTCTCACCACTCTTATTCAACCTAGTTTTGGAAGTTTTAGCCACTGCAATCAGAGAAGAAAAGGAAATAAAAGGAATCCAAATTGGAAAAGAAGAAGTAAAGCTGTCACTGTTTGCAGATGACATGATACTATACATAGAGAATCCGAAAGATGCTACCAGAAAACTACTAGAGCTAATCAATGAATTTGGTAAAGTAGCAGGATACAAAATTAATGCACAGAAATCTCTGGCATTCCTGTACACTAATGATGAAAAATCTGAAAATGAAATCAAGAAAACACTCCCATTTACCATTGCAACAAAAAGAATAAAATATCTAGGAATAAACCTACCTAAGGAGACAAAAGACCTGTATGCAGAAAATTATAAGACACTGATGAAAGAAATTAAAGATGATACAAATAGATGGAGAGATATACCATGCTCCTGGATTGGAAGAATCAATATTGTGAAAATGACTCTACTACCCAAAGCAATCTACAGATTCAATGCAATCCCTATCAAACCACCACTGGCATTTTTCACAGAACTAGAACAAAAAATTTCAAAATTTGTTTGGAAAAACAAAAGACCCCGAATAGCCAAAGCAATCTTGAGAATGAAAAACGGAGCTGGAGGAATCAGGCTCTCTGACTTCAGACTATACTACAAAGCTACAGTAATTAAGACAGTGTGGTACTGGCATAAAAACAGAAAGATAGATCAGTGGATCAGGATAGAAAGCCCAGAGATAAACCCACGCACATATGGCCAACTTATCTTTGATAAAGGAGGCAGGAATGTACAGTGGAGAAAGGACAGCCTCTTCAATAAGTGGTGCTGGGAAAACTGGACAGGGACATGTAAAAGTTTGAGATTAGATCATTCCCTAACACCATACACAAAAAGAAGCTCAAAATGGATTAAAGACCTAAATGTAAGGCCAGAAACTATCAAACTCTTAGAGGAAAACATAGGTAGAACACTCTATGACATAAATCACATCAAGATCCTTTTGGACCCACCTCCTAGAGAAATGGAAATAAAAACAAAGATAAACAAATGGGACCTAATGAAACTTCAAAGCTTTTGCACAGCAAAGGAAACCATAAACAAGACCAAAAGACAACCCTCAGAATGGGAGAAAATATTTGCAAATGAAGCAACTGACAAAGGATTAATCTCCAAAATTTATAAACAGCTCATGCAGCTCAATAGCAAAAAAACAAACAACCCAATCCAAAAATGGGCAGAAGACTTAAATAGGCATTTCTCCAAAGAAGATATACAGACTGCCAACAAACACATGAAAGAATGCTCAACATCATTAATCATTAGAGAAATGCAAATCAAAACTACAGTGAGATATCATCTCACACCAGTCAGAATGGCCATCATCAAGAAATCTAGAAACAATAAATGCTGGAGAGGGTGTGGAGAAAAGGGAACACTCTTGCACTGCTGGTGGGAATGTGAATTGGTACAGCCACTATGGAGAACAGTATGGAGGTTCCTTAAAAAACTAAAAATAGAACTACCATATGACCCAGCAATCCCACTACTAGGCATATACCCTGAGAAAACCATAATTCAAAAAGAGACATGTACCAAAATGTTCATTGCAGCTCTATTCACAATAGCCCGGAGCTGGAAACAACCTAAGTGTCCATCATCGGATGAATGGATAAAGAAGATGTGGCACATATATACAATGGAATATTACTCAGCCATAAAAAGAAACGAAACTGAGCTATTTGTAATGAGGTGGATAGACCTAGAGTCTGTCATACAGAGTGAAGTCAGTCAGAAAGAGAAAGACAAATACCGTATGCTAACAGATATATACGGAATTAAAAAAAAATGTCATGAAGAACGTAGGGGTAAAACGGGAATAAAGACACAGACCTACTAGAGAATGGACTTGAGGATATGGGGAGGGGGAAGGGTAAGCTGTGACAAAGCGAAAGAGAGGCATGGACATATATACACTACCAAACGTAAGGTAGATAGATAGTGGGAAGCAGCCGCAGAGCACAGGGAGATCAGCTCGGTGCTTTGTGACCGCCTGGAGGGGTGGGATGGGGAGGGTGGGAGGGAGGGAGATGCATGAGGGAAGGGATGTGGGAACAGATGTATATGTATGACTGATTCACTTTGTTATAAAGCAGAAACTAATAAAAAAAAAAAAAAACTGGACTTGCCAGACACATGAGTTTCACTTTGGGGCCAGCTACATTTCCCACTGAAAGCTCCTTGAGGACAGTGCACTGGAATAACATCTCTAAAGGAAATCAACAATTTTATTCACTTTGAAGTGGTTCATACAACATCTGGCCCATAGTCAGTACTCAAATATCTGCTACAAACACCACAATATCCACAACCAAAAGATGCAAATGGTTAATATTTTAAAAAGGTATTTGAGTTATTTAAATTCTTTTCAACCCAAAAGAATGAAAAAGGAAATTCTAAACAGATGTTCCCTATTTTTTTGACCACTCAGAGAACGTTCTGTCTCTCGGAGGGTATAGTATGGTCTCATCATATATGTAGCTAATCAAATGATTACACTTGGCAGAGAATGACAGAAATAAAACAAGTCATTTCCCTTTGTTCTTCTTGCTCTGTTGTTTTACCCCCAGAGCCAAACCCAGTATTTGGCACGTGAATGGCACCTAAGACATATGCATAAATGAATGAATGCACGCAGCTAGTATGTGACAGAGCCAGTATTTTAAGCCAGATTTTTCTGATGGCAAGCCCATGTGCCACAGCTAAATTGACTTCCTTCATTCGCCTGAGTAACTGTGATGCTTTTTCTGTTGCCACTCTTTGGTCCTTGCTGTATGCTCTCCTGGACGGTCATGATCTGTGTTTGTGTTTCTTCTCATCTAGTGCCTGTAGGTGCCTCAGGGCAGGGTCATGCCTGTGCAACATTCTTCAGAGCCAAAAACAAAAAAACAAAAAACAAATTGTCCTGTACACTGGTATCTATCAGTTATTCTGTGTACAATTAAAAAATGCATTTTACGGATGATGATCCTTATTTATAGAGAGGCTCAAAATTATTCCCAAGGACACACAATTCATGGCAGAGTTGGTTTCAGAACCTAGCCCACTTGGTCCCTTCACATTCTTTTATGAGCAAGGAGGAATAGAAATAAATAAATAATCAGTCTCCTGGTTCCCAGTCCATATTCTCTCTAATACCATAGTGACTGCCAAGTTCAACCATTTCAATCCTTTAGCCCTCTCTTACTTCATATCCTCGATGTGGCAAGGTCAGAGGACAAGGAAAATAAACAGTCTAATGAAAGTAGAACTGTTACGTTCTGCTTTCCTCACCTTTCACCAAGGCCTGACACTATATTTGCTATCCAAGGATGCAAAATATTTATTTCATAGTAAAGTGTCAAGCGATGTGACATCTCCCTTCATCAAAACAAAGCTTATTCATCTCAGACACATACGGATCCACGTTATTTTGCAGCCGACCTGTGCTTTCCATAGGTGCTATCTCATACTTCGTGCACGAGAATGCACCCCTTGCCACCCAGCCCCTTGCCTTTTCTTGAAAACTTATCGTCTGGTCCACCTGCATTTTTTTATTTGGGCTCCAGCAAAGAAACCATATGAAAATGACAGAACTGCCAGAAAGAATGATGACTTCATTGCTTAGGAAGCATGTGAATTCATGGAGGGAGCAAGGCAGAGGGGCAGAGAAACAGGAGGAAGAATTTCAGCAGGAGAATTTCGCCCTTGGGCTTCCCACCTCTTCTGCGTGTTGCTGAGAATAGCTTTACCTGCCTTTCAGAATTAATACGTTTGCTCCATAACAAACTACCTTAAGTCTCCTTCTGTAGTACATGGCAGGATTTTTTTCCTTTTAACAGGAGTTGGTAATAGTAGGAGGAAGGAAGAAGGTGATGATGATGATAGCACCCACCATTTATTGAGAGGTGGCTACATAGTAGTGCTAGGCTAAGCCTTTGGGTATATTATTTTTTAAAATTTATTTTATTGAAGTATAGTTGATTTACAATGTTGTGTTAATTTCTGCTGTACAGCACAGTGATTCAGTTATACACATACACATATATATATGTAAATTCCTTTTCATATTCCTTTCCTTTATGGTTTATTACAGGATATTGAACATATTTCCCTGTGCTATATTGGGTATGTTATTTTATTCAGTCCTCAAAACTCCTTCACACATCACTCCCATTTAAACCCCTTAAGGACTTCTCATCACCTTTAGATAAAGTCCACATGTCTTAACATAGCGTGCGAGACCCTAAGACTCCATCAACTTTTGCCTCTCTCTCAACCCCATCTTGTACCACTCTGTACCTCAGTTGAATGGTCTGGTCTCATCTGTACACAAACACTTCTGGGTCTTCCTGTTTAGTGCTCTCTCTTGCCTATGGGCCTTTAAATATGTTCCCTTGCAACCATACTTCTTTCTACTTTTCACCTGGCTAACTCAAATTTTCTCTCACATCTTAAACATCCTTTTTCTTGCGGGAGCCTGTCTCTCATTCCAACTAAACTAGGTTGGGTTCTTTGTTGCTTGTTCCATGATTCATTCTACTTCCTCTTTTATAACTCCATATGGGTAGTGACCTGTTATGTAGGTACCTTTCCTGCCAGATTTAACCTTTGTGAAGGCTGGCAGCCACCATGCCTTCTTTTTTTTTTAATTTTTAAAACATTTATTTATTTATTTTTGGCCGCATTGGGTCTTCATTGCTGTGCACGGGCTTTCTCTAGTTGCAGTGAGTGGGAGCTACCCTTCATTGTGGTGTGCGGGCTTCTCATTGCGGTGGCTTCTCTTGTTGCAGAGCACAGGCTCTAGGTGCATGGGATTCAGTAGCTGCGGCACGTGGGCTCAGTAGTTGTGGCTCGTGGGCTCTAGAGCGCAGGCTCAGTAGTTGCGGCGCACGGGCTTAGTTGCTCTGCAGCATGTGGGATCTTCCCGGACCAGAGCTCAAACCCATGTCCACTGCATTGGCAGGCAGATTCTTAACCACTGTGCCACCAGGGAAGCCCACCATGCCTTCTTATTCATAGTTGTTCCCCAATCATCTAGCTGAATTCCTGTCACATGAGTAGACCCTGAATACATTAATGGAAATCGATTCATATATATATAATCTATATATGAGCATTTCCATTTCATAGATGAGGAAACAGGTTAAGAGGGGTTAAATAACTTGCCAAAAGATACACAGCTATCAAATGGTGAAGCCAAGGCTTGAGCCCAAGACTGATTCTCAAACCCATGTTCACCGTCATTCTGTAGCATTGCCTTCTCAAAATTTCCTCCTGCTGTAACAGAAAAAATAATGGCAATTGCTATAAAATATTTATCTTAGCGACAAAATTGAGTAGAAAAAGCAGCTGGGATTCAGGGAGATGATCTTTCTCTCATCTGATTTCAGAGCTACATGAGAGAATCTGGGTGATTTTGAATCTTTTTGCACCCTGGGTATGATGGTGTGCTTTCTCCAAACATTGCTTCTGTCAATCAACTAGGTGGTGCTGGATAACAGGCAACCTATGACTATAACTTCTAGTCCTTCCTACAGATCTACTTGAAAAAAAGGAAGTACGTTTCTCACGTTCTGGGAGAGGTTGCCCAGGCAACAAAGACAGAGCCAGAGCAACAGACCACCCAGCTGAGACATGCGGCAGTATCTACACCTTCTCCCACCACGATGCCCACTTCTGTGGGGCAGCAGCCAACTGTGTACACACTTTTAAGGGGGTGTTGCTGAAAGATTCACTTGTCCCAACTGGACACAGTTTGTAAAGACGTCCCCATGGACAGTCAACCAATATCTCCAGATTCTTACTATGTGGTAGGGTGAAAAGCCCAAAGTTTAATCCGTAGATTCTGCCAGAAGAGCAACTCAGAAGATGAAAAAAGCAGAGAAGTTCCAGTTTGTGGCTGGTAATAAGAAAACAAAATGGCCATTGAACTGAATATTGATTTTCAAAATTGGTAGACCAGTTTGTGTATGATGGCAGTCCCTGGCACAGCTTGGCCACTTAATGCCTATGTAACCTTCAATAAGTTGCTTAATATCGTAATCATGAATTTGCTCATCTATAAAATGGATTTATACATATAATTACTAAAGGTTTTTTGTGAGGAGTAAGAAAATGCATGCAAAATGCTTAGCCTAATGTGTGGCACTGAATCAGCACTTAATACAGGAAAGTTATAGTAATTATTAGGGTTGATTTGACTTCCTGAAAAGGTTGCTGGATGGACAGATGAGCAGTCTCTTCCTTTGAGCTTATTTGCTAGCTTAAGTTTAGTGCAAAAGCAAGCGGGCTTCACATCTGCTTCTGTAATAACCAGCGGCATGGGCTGTAAACCCCTCGTAGCACAGGCAGCCTTCCCTGTGCATAGAAAGCCTCTGCCAGGCCCGCTGCATTGTGAGGCACGTGGAGGGTGCTCAAGAAGAGTTTGTTGAAGCTGTCAACAACAGCACGTGCAGGTGGTTCAAAGCACCATAGGTATCTGGATCTTGAAAGGAAATTGTACCCTCCTAGGAGTCATTAAAAGAGTTCTGCAGGGAGGGCAGGAACAACCCGCCACCTGATTGCTTTGTTCAGAAGTACTTTCCAACTGAGTTACCCCAGAAGGGATGCTGTTCTTTGCTAGATCGCTGCATGCCTGCCAGTTCCTCATAGGAAATAGCTTTGCACGATGGCTTGCTGGTGTGTGTGTGTGTATATGAAGAGAAGAGGCTGGCCATAGGGGAGAGAGCCACACAGCAGGACGAAACTTCTACCAATCTACTCCCAGCCTTCAGCACACCATTGTGTCTGATTATGCTGTGCATGTGAGCATATGTGGGAGAGTGTGTGTGTGTGTGTGTGTGTGTGTGTGTGTGTAGTGGGGGAGTGAATACAGCAGCGGTACTCATCTACTTCTGTAAAACAAGTCCAAATCTCATTTAATTCTATTAGAAAATTATTCTTCGGGCATAACTGAGAGTCTCCTTTGAACACCAAAACCTCTTTGGAGAGAATAGAAGGGAAAATCTGTAAATGAGCACTTCTCTAAATTAAACAGTTTCTGGCTGAGCAGACCAAATTAGCCTTTTCTAGAGTGTGGAGTACAATGCAATGGCTCTGGTCTTTGTTCTTGAGTAAAAAAATTCAAGAGAGGAAAACCATTCTAGAATGAATAACCTCCAAATGCTAATCCTACAAGACGAATATTGTGACTCATTAATATTTGTAAGTCATCTAGTTTTTGCTATTTTGAAAAACAAACCACATGAAGTACTAATTAATAAAAGATATCATGTCTTATTAACGTTCATACAGTAATTACCAAAATCACAAATCCATCTGCTAAGTAGTCAGCAAACAAGACAAACGACCGTGTTCAGTTAAACAGATTATCAAATGCCTCTGGGAGTAAAATCTAATAGCCCCAGCTAAGCCATGAATCAAGCAACTACTCCTTTTGCCATGAGGACAGGCCACAGCAACCCTGTCTCCCCTGTGAGGCAACACAGAGCAGTGGAGGCATCTGGCAATTCAGCCTCTCTGGAGAGAATGGACTCTTATGCAAGTGTCAGCGTTACTCATGTAGCTTTCTCTTACAGCCTTTGTACTGACACTTCAGATTCGGTTTCTCTAAAAGACGTAAGAGGAAAGACCCAAAAGATGTCACCTAAAGTTAAATGCAATCCCATTAGCTTCTGCATGTAAAATGCCTATCAGAGAGGCTTCACCCCTCTCGATACAGAGGAGAAATTTCATCTTCCTGCAAACTTCTGTCTTTTCATCTCTATTTTTTTCCTGAAATTCATTACATGTACGCATTTCACATCCCCTCTCCTAGACAGGCGTCTAAAGAACAGAAACCACGTTTTACTAGTTTTTCAAGTACAACAACTACCACTAATAATAGTTGTGATTAATATGTCACTTGGGTGAGTGCTTTAATTTATTTAACTTTTACTTACTTAATTTTTGTCGTTTAATAGTCACATTAGCTGCCTGAGGTAGGTACATCTTCACTTTACACACATGAGGCAACTGAGGCTCAGAGGGGCTGAGTGCCAGAGCTGGGATTCATTTCTAGGTCTGAAAGATTCCAAAGCCTGTGCTCTGAAACCCTATGCTAAACTGTACCTATCCTATACAGCGCCTAGGTCAGGGTCAAGTACACAGTAGACACAATCTATGTCAGTGGTATAATAATGAATACCTTAATATCAATTCATTCTTGCATCCCCTTGGTAGTTAAGGTTAAATCTTTGCAGTTTTCACTTTCTTGTGTATTTTTCCCAGGTGTGCATGATGTTAAGGGTTATTATTAATATTGGATATCCAAAAATGTCAATAAAAGCTCCCCTTACCTGTTTTACATCAGAAAATAAACAACTCTCCAGGACTCTACTTCCCAGTTCAGTGTCTGCCAGGATGATATTCACAATGGGGCACAGCTGATAGCTTTTCACTTGTATTGGTGTTACATGTTGGACTGCAGGCAGCCCAGTGTTCTCAGCAGCCCCACCCAGCTCTCTTCATCATCCTGGGCTCTACAGTCATGATGTCACCAGCTCAGGACCTGGTGGCCACTGACTTCACAAAAGTCATTGTTTCCCATTGGTGGGGGTAGGGGGCTTTTTTTTTTTGTTGTTGTTTGTTTTTTGGACCTGGGTTAGGGATTCTCCCATTTTTATTTTGACGACAAAAGTCACACAGAGCACAACAAGAATCACAGCTGAAAAACTGGGAGTGGGACATGGGCTGGGAAACATGGGGAATGGGTGTCTAGAGTCCCTGGGATGCTTCCTGGAATTCTGGGTTTCCTTCAGGGCTCTCCAGGTGCCTTGGATACCTCCTAGACCTCAAACCAGCATCAGTATTTCTACCATGCAGCCCATGTTCTTGGAGGAAGCACACCCCACTCATCCCTAGAGTAGAACTCAGATCGGTTCAAGCCAATCAGCACACCCCACTGGTTTCACCACAGTGATTAGGTCAAGACAGAAGATGGTTCAAGCCAGTGAGAAACACGGAGATGTTTGCTGGAGCTACTGGAAAAATACTTCCGGGCTCAGAGGGCTCCCAGGAAAGAAATTCCCTCTCTCTTCGCTTGACATTTATGTAAAACAAGAAAGATCCAGCAGGTAGGGGAAATCATTCTGGAAATAGGAATTCAACCTTAGGACTAAGCAAGATACCACAGAAGACCAAGAAGAAAAATGGAAAGAAATCATTTTTGATGACATAGCTGAGCTTACTTAATCAAGCCTTGCTCCAAAGCTTGGACTATTTCCACATTTTTCAGCTACATGAGAGTCTGAATTCTTTCTCTCTCTCTCTTTTTGATTAAGCCTGTTTTGAGCCAGTTTGTTTCTGACTTGAAACGAAAAGATTTGTATTACATGTGGGTAACAACTTTGATTGTTTCATGCTCATCATAATCACTTATTTTTTTTTCAGAACAGCAAGTAAGATAGTGCTCTGAAGGACCATGGAGGACCACAGCTTATCACAAACTATAAGCAGGCAGATTTTACCTGTCAAAGCCTGAGTAAAATTGGTTTGCATGATTTAGGGCTATGATCCCATAGAGTGCCCTCAGGTGTGTTTGACACTAGTGAACTGCCTTCCAGTCAAGACTTTCCATGGTAGTCATAAAGCCTAATTATGAAGACATGAAGAGATTACTGAACAACTGGACCAAGAAGTAATCGCTACCCTAGCAAGTAGATCAGCTCATCCCAGCACAATACCGCAAAGACCCTTCTTGGGTTTCATATATACTAAACGTTTTCAAATGAATTAGTAAATATCAATTACTTAGAGAATGATGTTCTCTGAGACCTCCACGCTGCCTTTGCTTACAACAATTGCCCTTGAAAATATAACGTTAGTACAAGCAAGGGAATTACGGGTTTTAACGCAAAACAATCTATAGCACAGTGGATTCCATCTCTTAGATTTCTCGCTGAGAAGGATGGGTCCCTGCCAAATGTGGGAGAATTTGGATACAAGGATACAAAAGGGAAAGACAACAGAGGAGCCTAGAACAGAAAGAATTGAATCTCCAAAGGAGGTTTATCAAAAGTGTGAGAAAATAGGGTATGGTAACCTCTTGCTATTAGGGTCTGCTTCATGGGTGAGCAACTTGTACACTCATACAGGGCCCTTTACTCAGAACGATCCCTTGATTATCATAATAATCTCCTGTTGCCATCCTGAAATTCTTAATACTTTTTCAACAAGGGACGCTGAATTTTTATTTTGACCTTAGTTCACAAATTGGGTGGACCATCCTGTTTGTTATAGATCTTCAGTTCCCTCTACTAAAATCAAACAAGGGCAAAAAGAATAGAAATTTTGCCAAAGACCTGCCTGTGATTTTCTATGTCTCCCATCTCTTTTTGATTATCTGTTTCTCTGTCTTTGTGTTGGACAAATAATTTAGTGTGGCATTATAATTCTTACGTGGATTTACTGTATTTTGGGGGTTATTTTCTTAGTGGGATTGCAATATGTATTTTAATTTATCACAGCCTTCATTATGTTAATACTAATTTCATTCTGGAAAATACAGTAACTTTTCTCCAATATAATTCCATTCCCTCTTACGTTCTTTGTGCTATATCATCATCATATTTATTAAACCTATATGTGTTATAAACTCAACAATACAGTGTTAATATTGTTGTTTCATTCAATCTTATGTCTTTTAAGGAAGTTGGGGAAAGATAAGAAAAAGTATATTATGGAATCTTTTATGCTAACCCACATATTTATTATTTGCAGTGCTCTTTATTTTCCCTGTGGATGTGAGTTACTTTCTAGTGTCTTTTCCTGAAGGATTTCCTTTCCTCAATATATCTTATAAGACATCTGCTAGCAACAAATTTACTCAGTCAGTTGTGTATCTGGGAATGTCTTTATTTTGCCTTCATTTTTGAAGAAGAGTTTTATCACCTATAGCACACTTGTTTGACAGCATTGTTCTTGGTGCACTCTGAATATGTCACTCTACTGCCTTCTGGCCTCCATGGCTTTAGATGAGAAGCCAGCTGTTCATTGTATCAATGCTTGCCTGTATATGCTGAGTCATTGTCCTCTTGCTGCTTTCAGCCGATTTTCTCTTTTATTTAGGCATACAACAACTTGACTATGATATGGCAAGGTGTGGATCTATTTGTATTTATCATTTTTGGGTTTCTTTGAACTTCATAGATGTGTAGAGTAAGGCTTTTTAAAAATCAAATTTGGGAAGTTTTTAGCCATTATTTTTTCAAATAATTTTTCTGTTCCCTTCTCTTTTCTCCCTATGGGACTCCCAGTCCATGGATGTTGCTACGCTTGATCTTTCAAGGTACAGGTTTCTGAGGCTCTGTACATTTTACTTCAATCTTGTTTTCTCTAGTCTTCAGGTTGGGTAATTTCTATTGATTTACAGTTCACTGATTCTTCTGTTCTCTCAAACCTGCTGTTGAGTCCCTTTTGTGAATTTTTTTTTACACTTATTGTACACTTCAGGTACAGAATTTCCACTTGACACTTTAAAAATAATTTCTATATCCTTATTAAGAATATCTATTTGTTCATCTATTGTTGCCACACTTTAATTCTTTAAATATGGTTTCCTTTGGTTCTTTAAACATATTTGCAGTAGTTGCTTTGAAGCCTTTGTCTGCTAATATCTGGTTAACACTGTGAGACAATTTCTATTAACTGATTTTTTTTCCTGAGTACAGGCCACACTTTGTTTGTTGTCATGTCTCTTATTTTATTTTCTTAAAAGCAGAACATTCTGGATAATATGTGACAGATATCCTGAATTCTGGTATTTTTTTTCCCTCAGAGGTTATTGTTGATGGTTTTGTTTGTTTAGTACCTTGCCTGGGATAACTCTGTGAAATATGTTTCCTCTGTGGTCACTGATGCCTCTGCTAGGTTGCTGCTGTTATTGTTGGTTTAAATGTACATCTTTCATTTTATTTTTAAATGCGGCTTGCCAGAATTTGCTCCTGTGTCTCTATAGCTTAGTGGTCAGCTAATGATTGCACATCAGCTGTGCTCAAACACCTCAAACCAGTAAGGTTTTCAGCCTTTGCTGTTGTATCTGTTTGTGGGTAGGGGAGCACACTTTAAAGTTCAGGTTGTTTTCAAGCCTCCCTAGGTTTTCATTTCTGCTGGGCTCTGTCAAGTCTTCTGTGCTTGTGCATTCAGGCCTACAATTAACCAGAAGTGTGTGAAGGGCTTGTGCTATCCTCAGTCTCCACTGCACAAATCCACAGCCTTGGCCAGGAATATGCTGTTCCTGTGCACAAGTGCAACCTCAGGAGGCTGGAGCCCATGGTCCTCCCCACTGACCCACCCCCAAGATACTCATTTCTACTGACAGCTTTGCTGAGTGTGCACATTGCCCACCTTTCCAAATTGGGTGAGTCTCCTCAACACTGGCAGAGAAGCTACTGGTCATCATGGATTTCCCTACCTTGGCAGAACCTACAGGCTGGGGTGAGGCTGATGAGAGAAGCCCTAGGCCAGAACTTCATGGATTTCCACTCCTCCCATATGAAGTTCAGTGGTTTTTAAAGCATGAACACTTCTCAGATTGTTGTATGTCTTTGGTGGATTTCCAAAGCACTAAATGGTTGTTTTTGTTAAATTCTGCAGCATTATGGTTGCATTTTAGGGAGAGGGTTTGCCCAATTTCCTCATAGAACCACAGCTAAAAGTACAACTCTCGGGTTTCCCTGGTGGCGCAGTGGTTGAGAGTCCACCTGCTGATGCAGGGGACGCGGGTTCGTGCCCCGGTCCGGGGAGATCCCACATGCCGCGGAGCGGCTGGGCCCGTGAGCCATGGCCGCTGAGCCTGCGCGTCCGGAGCCTGTACTTCACAACGGGAGAGGCCACAATAGTGAGAGGCCCGCGTACCGAAAAAAAAAAAAAAAAAAAAAAAAATACAACTCTCCCTTGGGTTTTGACTTTGTCAGTTTGTGTCCCGAGTCCACAAATTATGTAGATCATCCTGCTTATTACAGATCTTATTTTTCTCTATTCTTCTTTTATGGATCCCCTTTCACACACTTAAGCCAATGGCTCAAGAGCAATAAAACCTTTCTTACACATGTAAGATAATTTCAGCAACAAGTTACGTACTGCTATTGCTATAAACCCCACAAACTGATTTGCAACAAGTTGAAACATTCAGTGAACTCTCCAAACACCACTTGATCTATTCTTAGTCCCATGGCCTTTCGTTTAGGCAAAGAATGACAAATATCTGATACTGCCTTGTTTACTGTCAGTCAGTGCTCCACAACTGCAGCAGACACCACTCATCAATTGAGATTTTCTTTCCCACTAAGCCCCAGAATCTCCTCAAGCACAACTCCAGGCAGAATTCCTCAAGCACTCACAGGGTTCAGGAGATGAGATTGCTTAGCTGTACCTTTAAGTCCCCAAAGCTGAAGTTTGTAATTCTTCAACTACCTGCTCTGCTTCCACCCACAAGTCAAGGCTTTGGGTTTAGTGTTCTTCTTAATTTGGGCCTTAGGCTTAGCTTGTTTCGTGCAGTTTTTCCTCTAAACTTCTATACTTACTTCCTTGGTGATTTCTTATATTCTCATGATTTTAAGTCCCATCCACTTATTGGCCCTTCTCAAATTTATATTTTTAGACTAGATCTCTTTCCCAAATGCCAACTACCTACAAATCATCTCCAAGTGACCACACCCAAAACTGAACTCCTGATTTCCCACCTGGAATATCCTCCATCCCACGAGGCTTTCTCCACCTTGATCGATATTCAATTTATTCTCATCATCCGTGGTTCTTCTCCTTCTCTCTCACACCGTCAGGAAATCCTGTTGGCTCTACCTTCAAAATAAATCAGAACCCTCTGCCTCCTTACCACTGGCATGGCTACCACCCTGGGCTGAGACACGACATCTCTCATAGGATTATGGCAACTGACTTTCCTACTTATAACTTTGCTTTTTTTTTTTATATCCTATACTCAACATTCGTATCCAGAGTGATCCCTGGTATTCTATATTCAACACAGTAGCCAGAAGGATCCTCTTCAAAAGTAAGGCTGATTGTGTCACTCTTCTGCTCAAAACATTCCAATGGCTTCCTATGTCACTTAGGATAAAGGGCTTTTCAATGACTTACAAAACCTTACACAGGATGTCCTGTCACCCCCTTTAGTTCACTGATCTCATCTTTTACTATATAGCCTCTTACTTCTTTCCAGGCATGCTGGCCTCCTTGATGCTTCTTGCAAACACTATACTGGCTTTTTGAATACTTTGCATTGGCAGTTTCCTCTTCCCAAAATGCTTGTACCTTAGATGTCCGTGTGACTAATTCTCTCACCTCCAAGTTTTTGCTCAAATGCCACCTTCTCAATGAAGCTCACCCTGATCACTCTATTTCACACTGCAAATCTTTCCTTCCCATCTGCCTCTCTCTCACTCTTCCTTCTTGTCCTTCTTCCACATCCCTCTCACCTTTTTCTATATTCTTTTCTTTCCATAGAATATCACCTTCTACTGTACGATAGAATTTACTTACTTATTATCTTTATGGTTTATTATCTGTCTCTCCCCTTCTCTAGAATGTAACTCAAAAAGGGCAGGAATTTTTGTTTTGTTCACGGATATATTATCTCATAGTTTCTAGATAAGTGTCTGGTACATAATAGGTATTCAAAAAACATGTGTTGCATGAATGAATCAGTGGTGGATCTATGGTTCTGATATAGGTAGGTGTTTTTGAAGACAAAGAAAGAATGTGAGAACAGTTCCCCCAAAAACTTCAGAGGTAAAACAGTTCAAAGAAAGGTCAAGAGAAACTTCATGAAAAAGAGGAGTCATTGGTTAAAAAAAATTAAATGGGATATTATATCCTCATCTTGGCAAGTTCTGGGATACATTAGCATTTTAAAGGTTCTGAGAAATTCTGTAGGCAAAAAATGGGCTTAACTTTATTTCTCTCTGACTTCTTTCAGGATGACTTTCTTTATCTTTGATTTTCTATATTGTGAAAATGATATGCCTAGGTGTAGGGGTTTTGTCATTTATCCTCCTTGTTATTCTTTTGGCTTCCTGGATCTGTGGTTTGGTGTCTGACATTAATTGGGGGAAATTCTTAGTCATTATTGTTTCAACTATTTCTTCTGTTTTTTTTGTCTCTTTCTTCTTCGTTTGGTGTTTCCATTATGCATATGTTACACTTTTTGTAGTTGTCCCACGGTCCTTGAATATTCTGTTCTGTTTTTTTCAGTCTTTGTTTTCTTCGCTTTTCAGTTTTCAAAGATTCTGTTAATACGTCCTTTAGCATAGAAATCTTTCCTCAGCTGTATCCAGTCTTCTAAGAAGCCCATTAAAAACATTCTTTATATCTGTTATAGTATAGTATATACTATATATATAGTATATATATAGTATATTATATCTGTTAATAGTGTTTTTTATGTTTAATAGTGCATTTCTCTTTGGTTCTTTCTTAAGATTTCCATCTCACTGCTTACATTGCCCATCTGTTCTTTTTTTTTTTTTAACATCTTTATTGGAGTATAATTGCTTTACAATGGTGTGTTAGTTTCTGCTTTAGAACAAAATGAATCAGCTATACATATACATACATCTCCATATCCCCTCCCCCTGACGTCTCCCTCCCACCCTCCCTCTCCCTGCCCATCTGTTCTTGCATGCTGTCTACTTCATCCATTATCACTCTTAGGATATTAATCACAGGTGTCCTAAATTCCCGGTCTGATCATTTCAACACCTCTGCCATATCTGGCTCTGATGCTTGCTCTGTCTCTTCAAATTGTGTTTTTTGCCTTTTATTACATATTACAAGTTTTTCTTGGGAGCTGGGCATAATGTACCGGGTAAAAGGAACTGCTAGAAATAGGCCTTTAGTAGTGTAATGGAAAGATGACCTATGATTAGGTCTCTGTCTTTTAATCAGCCTACGCCTCTGGACTGTGAACTTCATATGTGTTTCCCAGTTGTTTTCTTTCCCCTTCAGTAGGACAGGATGGCTAGACCTGACTGGAATTGGGTATTTCCCTTCCTCTAGGTCAGTTAGGTTCTGGTAAAACCCCAGTATGTTAGGTTGTGGTTAACTAGTTCCTTGTGAAGGCAGGCCTTGTTAAGAAGAATAGGGTGCTCTGGCATATTTCAAAACGGTTCCTTTTCCCATTCTCCTGCTGGAAGTACAGGGGATTTCTTTCTGAAATTTACTGTGAGAACTTACTTGACCTCTCTGAGGTAAATTTCACAAAACTGTGGGTCCCCTTGTGACAGGATTCCCTTGGAGTTTTTAACTCTCAGAGTTATCCACACTGAGCCTCCAGCAATTCATCAATTAAAGTTCAGATGTTCCTACCCTGCCACTGGTTCTCAAAGCCATTTCCGGGAAACCAGGATTCCTTGTATTCATCTGCCTCTCCAACCTTAGGGGCAGAAGTTTGCCCTGTGCCCTCCCCTCTCTTACAGATCTAAGAAGAGTTGCTGATTTTTCAGTCTGTTCAGTTCTGCACTTATTGTTATGGTGGAGTGGCAACTTCCAAGCTCCTTACTGTGAAACTGGAAACTGGAAGCCTTAACTTTGTTTGGACACAATCTCAAACTTCAAGAAAAGGTTTCTGTATTACCATGTATAAGTAAAATGAGTAGCAGTTGTGAGTGTGGGCTCTAGAGATAGATACCTGGGTTTGTAGTTTGGCTTTGCCATTTATAAGAATTATTTGTGTCTCTAAGCCTTAGTTCTTTTATCTGTAAAATGGAGATGGTAGCTACATCACAGTTTTGGGTGAGGATGAAATAAGATCATATAGTAGCATCTAGAATAATAAGCACTCTCACAATTTTTTAAACTAAACAACTATTTGAATGCCTGTGATCCGCCAGGTATTATCCTAGATGCTGGAGATACAAAAGCAGAATTAGGCCCCTGGCCTCATGGAGCTGATGTTCTACAGGTGAGAGACAGGCTAGAAACATGTAAACTAATAAATGAACATTTTCTGATAGTGATAGAGTATGGAGAAAGTAAATCAGGGTAATGTGATAAAGAGGAATGCAGGGCTGCTTTAGACTGGATAGTCCAGAAGCCTTTTCAGAAGAGGGGACACTTGAACTGAGAGCTGAACAGTGAGGACCCAGCCAAGCCACCATCTTTCTGGAAAAACACAGCATCACAGTAGAGGGAATAACAAGAACAGAGGTGTAAAAGCAGAAGTGAGTTTGGCTTGGTCAGAATTAGATGAAAAGTCCACGTGGCTGGTCATGGAAAATATAGGAGAGATATAGTGCCTCTACTGCTTTAAATTGTACCAACACCTCTGGGCCTTTATTTGGGGGAGGACCTCTCAATTTATAATCCTTTTTGTGGGGAGGAGGGGAAGGAAAGTGATTCTAGAGGGATTCTAGCAATGACCCAGTGGTCTGGAGAGGAAGGGACATGCAATTATCAGTCCTGGGATTCAGGGGGAATTGACCAGCCAATTTTGAATAGGTCTCCA
Source organism: Mesoplodon bidens (assembly GCF_964165515.1). Lineage (NCBI taxonomy): Eukaryota > Metazoa > Chordata > Mammalia > Artiodactyla > Ziphiidae > Mesoplodon > Mesoplodon bidens. The sequence goes on from NC_138160.1 coordinate 125,874,118, forward strand.
GGTAGGAGTGGTGACCATTGCTCTCCACTACTCATAAAAAAGGGCAGTGGGATTAAGTTGGCTATGAGTAATCAACTCAGAGGATAAAGGAAAAGAAATTAAAAACTCAGAAGAAAAGGTACATCCCTGGGTCTTTATGGTACTGTGTTTTCCCCTGACCCCTAATGTTCTCATTCTTGTTAAAGCTCTCATCTTGTCAAACTCACTTCTCTCATTTGACACATTAGTCTAAGAATTCTCTTTTGTGTATTCTTTTTCCACCTCCCTCTTTTTGGAGGATGGAGACACATCTCCTGGGTCTAACAAAACATCCAGGAAAATGCTCAGCAAACACCACATGCTAATACTTTTAACTTGTAAAAACTCAATTACTCACCATACCACAATTAAGTCCTTTTCCAGACATAAAACGCTCTGTACATGCCCAGTGAATATAAATATTCACTGGTGTTCATCTGACCTTGTCAAACTAGCCTGCAAATTTTGTCCCTTCTATTTGCCAAGGATAATTATTTTTAGTGCTTTTCTCAATAATAATAGTTGAAAGGAGGAGGAAGTGATATCTCTGTAACTCAAACCAGATCCTTGTGCAATAGTACACGGGCAAGTGACAATGTGATGACATTGTTTTATGTGGGCATGTTTTTGTCCCACATCTTAATGTTTCTGAATGCAGAACCAACCTGTTTATTTTTCTTCTGCTCCACAATGGGAAAGTGAAGTAAGAGGATGGCTGATCTTGCAGCTTCAGGCAAAATTTCTTAACAAGAATGCTTGCTTATAACAGGCCTCTTTGGAAATGTTCAAAAATACTTTCAATCATCTCTGCTTTCTAAGTAAGCAGCATTTTCTTGACTGATCTCAGCCCAGTCAAGGGTACCTTATGGTACCAATTCAAAGATTCAGGGGGTTGTTGGCCTTAGAGGGATTTACCCAGATGTCATTTTCCTTCTTTCTCAAGTTGTTGGCTTTTGAGGCATCTCACTATTCTTAGCAGCTCTAGCAGGGGGTAGGCTTAGGGAAGAAAGTTCAGGCCACTTCTAGCTCCTCATTAGCAGGTTTGGGAAAAGCCTGGGTGGTTGGTAGAAAGGATTGAAATTGTCCAAAGTGAGGTTTGAGAATTCTCTATAGGTTTTTCTTCTTCCCATCTTAGCTTGTTTTATCATGAATAATTGAAAGTTGACTACAAATGAGAAACAGGTCTTAATTATCTTAATGACTAATAAAGAAGTTTCTTCCTCAAATCATCAGTGTAGACTATCATCTAGAAGAGAACTTGTGCATATGTGTGCACACCTGTATGTATGTGTTTGTACATGGGTGTGCACACATGTGTGTGAGTTTTGTTTTCCATGTGGGTGTGAATGGATTAATCTAAACTCTTTTCTTCAGCCTCCAGCAGGTCATTAGCAACAATCCAGTCTATTTCCTGCCATTTTCCCCAAGGCATCAGGAGAGTTCCAAACTCTTTGGATTTGCCTTTGTATGTCTGTCTTTGGACTTTCCTTTGTATGTCTGTACTCCGTTGTTTAGACTGCCTCAACCCACTCATTCAGGAACTAGTTACACTATGTTACTCCATTTCTGTTTTTCTTATATTATTTCACAGTCATCTCCAGGAAATCAGGATTCTCGAATTCAAATCCTTTTGTGTTTTAGAACTTATCAAGTGATCAGAGTGCCCCTCCATGTTCTATCCTGGTATTAAGTGATCAGGTGAATTACCTTAGACATCAAATCTTTGGACAATAGATGCTAGGAAGAGACTGAAGAGTCTAGAGGTCCAGGTGGCTACATCCTTTACTCCCAGCTGAGATCTTCTTCATGAGCATCATATTCATGATCATGATAAAGAAGGTTACAGAGCAGTGAGAAAAGGAAAACTAACCACCCAGTACATGCCAAGATATACCTCCTGCTGAAGTGCATCAAGAGAACTGCTTGAGGAGGGGGGCCAGGTAGAGAAGACTAAATTCATCAGAGATATTACAGCTGTGGAGGTATGACAACGGCCTTGAGTATCTGGAAGGACAGCCTAGGATGGTGTTTCTTTACCTGTAACAGCATTAAGCATGTTAAAACGTCCATGTGGGAATTATATTGTATGCTGTTTTAATTAAAGCTAATTGTATCCTACCTTGGAATTGTAACTAATTCTGTTTGTTCTTTGAAAAATTCTGATTTAAAAAGAATATCCTTCAGCATCTTAGATTTCAAGTAAAAGGGATTGGAAAATAATCTCATGTGTTTCCAGTTGGATGAATTGTTTGCTTCTCAAGTTATTTCCTAAGATTTTTTTTTTTTCAATTAACATATTAGATCCTTGAGGAGTACTCTGGATAAATGCCCAAGTTGCTCTTTGGTTAAGTAGAATAGTACAAAGACTCTGTTCTGGGAACCCAATCCTCTGATTAGTGAGCAGGTCAAACCTTACCTTAATTATTTCTGTTAAAAAATCAAAAGGCTTTCTATGAGTATTTAAGGGTTTTTTTTTTTTTTCATTCTCTATCAGATAAGCATTTTGGCTATGGTGCCTGATTCTTGGGGAAAAATGAAAGAAAAAAACCCCTGTTATCAACAATACTAGTGATGGTATTAGTGATTGCTTTGTTTTGTTCTGAAATGTCTACTTCAGACAGATTTCCAAGCATCCAAATACAAGCAAAATGAAACACATGTAAACCAGGAGCATGTGGCTTATTGTGACAAACAGAACCTATAAGGAATTAGAAGAGGTAATCTTTCACAAGTGAGGGAAAAAAAAGGGGGTACGTGTGGGGGGGTGACCAGGGGTGATTTAGGGCCTCAAAGAATGTTTGTACCTACAACTTTTCTAGGTTTCGCTGTAGCTCAAATTTTAAAACCAAATATTTGAAACTTGGATCTTATTTCATCAAAGCTGAAAGAGAAATGGGAGAAGAGAACAAACATTTGTTTTAAGAGTCAGAGGTGTTGTTAAGGTGAACCAGATTGCTAATTGGTAATGTCCGTAAACAGGCAGGGCTGGTCTGAATACAGAATGCTGGAAAAGGCAGGACTTGCCTTTGGTGTAGATGGGAAGTCATCACTTCCCTACTGCAACGCATTTCTACTCCACCAGTTACCATTGATTCATTTATGTTTTTATTCTTTTATTCCTCTATTATGTATTGAACTTCTACCAGATGCCAGGCACTGAAGATACAACAGTAAACCAGACAGACTTACACCCAGTTCTTGTGCTACTTACAGTCTAATGAAGGATGCAGACAATTACACCAGACATAACTATGCCTTATGATCCACACTAACATGGCAAGGGCCTCCAAGCTTTGGGAGCACTTAGTGGTCAACCGAACAATATCTGGGGATGGGGTTGAACTGTCAGGAAGTAACTTCTCTGAGGAAGTGGCATTTCAGCTGAGGCTTGAAAGTGTGAGCTAGGTAAAGCAGGATTGAAAGCGAAGGGAGAGGGAGAAGAGGGGGGAAAAGTGTTCTAATGTTATGTTGGAGGAACTAAAAGAAGTTTGGTATGTATTAGGTGTGAAGTTTGGAAGAAGGTGGTAGAAAACCTGGCTGGAGGTGTGAGCAAATCTTAGAGCCATGAGGATTTGAGCCCTGACTTCTGAGGTCTGCACAGGCTTAGAATCAGACAGACCTGGGCTGGATTCACAGTTCTGATCTTTCCCAGCAACTTGGACAAGTTACTGCCCTTTTAAGCCTCATTTTCCTTATCCATATAATAGGGATATACATACTTCATAGGATTGCTTGGAAAATTAAGTGATGGAACATGTCTCTACCTGATAGATCGGAGTAGTCAATAAATGGGAGCTATAGTTGTTCGTTTTATGATGCCCAAATACAGTGGCATTCCTACAAGGAATAATATCTCAGAGAAAGTAAGCGCTATTGTCATCAATTTAGGCATCAGCAAGGCTGAATGCATTGACATTTTGGAGTGGGGTGACTTCCTGATATGGCTCAGTTACTAATTCTTTATAAGAGGTTGGTCTTGAGTTCCAAGAGAGCAACGATTTCCCAATATAAGGAGTGAAGTCACTTGATAGAATATTGTTGTAGGCATTGTGTCCATCTACTATCACACTCATTGCCCTGGTCATTCATGCTGCTTAATAAGATCCTCAAATTACCATCACATCCCCTGCTGAGCGGACACAGGAAGTAAATGAAGTAAACTAATGACCACATGCAAGCGTTCCTAGTACATGAAGTAGTTACCTTTCGTTATCACCTTAAGACTCCTGGTAAGTAGGGAAAAAATAAGACAACCCAGACAGTTATTATTATGAATGATTTCTAAAAGAAAGATGGGTCTATTGAGATTCTTATAGCCCTTTCCATTGTTTTTCACATCACTAGTCTCAAACAAACAAAACCTCTCTCAATAGACTGATAGATGGTAGGAAGGCACTCACAGAGCAAAAAAGCTCTGCTGAGCCCAAAGGAAAAGGCTATTGTCTCATTTCTTTTAGGCATTGTGGGCTTGGTGTTTCTGTAGGAGCACTGTAAACCACTGGTACTGAGAATTTACTCCATGCTAGGTAACTGGGACCATGGAGATAAAGGACATACTTCTTGTTCTTCTAAAGGTCATTGGTTGGCCAAGGGAGACAGATAGCCAGTAAGTTAATGCTTTTTTCAATGTTTTCCAATGGCCAGTGCCTGCACCAAGAGCTTCATGTGTTTTATTAGAGTTGATCCTCTAAACAACCCTTTGAACCAGGCAATATTGACTTCAATTTCCAGGGAAGAAAATAGAGATTTAAGAGCACTTCCTAATAACTTGTCCAAGGATAGCTAGGTAATACATGGCAGAGCTGGAATTGAGCTGAGGCCTTCTTACCTCAGGAGTCCTGCTTTTTGGGGACTTCCCTGGTGGCACAGTGGTTAAGACTCCGTGCTCCCAAAGCAGGGGGCACCGGTTTGATTCCTTGTCAGGGAACTAGATACACATGCATGCCACAACTAAGGAGCCCACGTGCTGCAACTAAGGAGCCCTTGAGCCACAACTAAGGAGCCTGTCCAGCACAACCAAATACAAATATTAAAAAAAAAAAAAAAAAAAAGAGTCCTGCTTTTGATGCTAGGCTACACCCCTCCCCCATTCCTTAAGGCATCTAAGTAGGTACTATGACGTGTGGTGTTGAATGTATTAAGTACTGTAGAAGCAATACTGACGGAAGGCAGGGAGAGAGGAAGAGAGAGATGGAGCCAGAGTAACTTCCCAAGGGAGGTGGCCTCTGCTCAGAGTTTTGAGGGCTGAGCAGGAGTTGGCCAGGTGAAAAGCGTGAAGAAACGAGATACCCTCTGAGTGAGACTGAGCAGCACCTCTATCTTCAGGAAGAGGATGATTTAAAGGAAATGCTCAGAAGAGCTCTTGGTTATCTGCATCCATAAAGGCAACATGTGGGAGAGATGCTCTAAAATTCATGTCTCTTTGGCTTCTGTATAGATAATGTTTTTATTTATTTATATCCTGCCTCATTCCACAAAGGCTTTGAGGTAAAATTCATTACATGGTTTTTATGCAGTGACCTTCCTAATTAAGTTTTTCTTGGCACTGTCATGTTCGTCTTTGTATTCCCTGAGCCATACGCACAGCGACTTGAATAAAAGTTGAATTGAATTTACATACTTTGAGTACACTGTAAGTAGTTAGCAAGGGCAACTGGCCCCAGGAGCTTGGTGGGTGGCCAGGAAAGCTGGGTCAAAACTTAAAATTGCTTAGATTGAACACTGTATTTCACTGAATCTAAGATGCCACTGATGAGAAGGCATGCTGTTACTTTATGTGTTACTAAGAAAGAAAAAAAAACACTGCAAATTAAACTGTCACACAATGTTGAGTCACTATCTATTGCAAGATGCAATCTGATTTCAGATACGGTTAAGTATGAAAAAAATGCGTGTCTTTAAAGAGATGATCTATGGTGATGATACTCCCCCTATCTACCTCAAATAGTCAGAAATTCTAAAAATTAATGAAACTTTTATGGCTTTCTGGGTGGCAATTTCTCTAACAATCCAAAGTGTTCTGGAAACACTTAGACTCAGTAATTGTACCTCTAGGAATTGAACCTGAGGAAATAAACATAACAGTATATAAGAATGTCATCAAAGAATTACTTACAGTCACAAAAATAAAGAAGAAATAACCTAAAGTCTTCATTTTATATATATATAAATAGATATATTTGTGATATTAGAGGTATATAATAGATTAAAAAATAGAGAAATATTTACTTAAATGGTAAACCTAAAATCTTCACTATATATACACACACAAATATATGATGTTAGAATTATATAATAGATTAAAATGATAGAGAAATATTTATTTAAATGGTAAAACATTTTATAATACATTAAGTTTTAAAAATCAGGTAATAAAATATTTGTTATAAAACAAAATTACTATGCTATGAAAAAAATACATTTACACTCCATATTTACATAGAAATAAAGTCTTGAATGACACATCAAAATGTTTACAGGGGTTGTCTGGATGAAGAGAGTTTAGCTGATCTTTTTCTTTTCTCTATGTTCTAATATCTCAAAAACTGGAAAACCAAACACTAGTCAGCCATAGACTTTTAAGTAGATACATGGATGTGGATAATGGAACATTAACCACCTTGACTTAGAAACTTCATTTTCTATCAAGTAGGCTCCTGAATCTTTCTCATTTCCTAAACGAGCCTGGCTGGGCTGATTCCAACTGAAGCCCTGGTTAAGAGGTATGGGAAAGGCTGTTTGGTTTCCCAAACAGCAATATAACTTCCTCACCTGGGGTTTTCCCTCAAAAGCTGATACCTACAGAGTGAAGTAAGTCAGAAAGAGAAAGACAAATACCGTATGCTAACACATATATATGGAATTTAAGGGGAAAAAATGTCATGAAGAACCTAGGGGTAAGACAGGAATAAAGACACAGACCTACTTGAGAATGGACTTGAGGATATGGGGAGGGGGAAGGGTAAGCTGTGACAAAGCAAGAGAGAGGCATGGACATATATACACTACCAAATGTAAGGTAGATAGATAGTGAGAAGCAGCCGCATAGCACAGGGAGATCAGCTCGGTGCTTTGTGACCATCTGGAGGGGTGGGATAGGGAGGGTGGGAGGGAGGGAGACGCAAGAGGGAAGAGATATGGGATAATATGTATATGTATAACCGATTCACTTTGTTTTAAAGCAGAAACTAACACACCATTGTAAAGCAATTATACTCCAATAAAGATGTAAAAAATAAAAAATAAATAAAAATAAATTTCAAAAACAAAAAAAACAAACCAAAAAAAAGCTGATACCTAAAGTGAGAAAATAGCTACTGCAGACCACAACTATGCAAAGAGTCTGGGAACTCCAACTTTGTGATGTCATCTTAGTCTGAGGGAAAGTGTGAGACCCCGAGCTCAAGCAAGGCAAGTATCCGGTCCTACAAATGGGAGGGAGGGTGATGATCAAAATTCAAGATTAGCCCTCAGTTTGGCCAAAATGCAAAATCCTCTGGATCTCTCTAAGCACCACACCTGCTACAAACTCACAGTTTTTTGCAAGTCACTTATAATTCTTCATAGATGAGGTCATTTCTTGATGGATAAAGCCTTAATGAACTAGACCCCACTTTCAGGATTAGACTATATCTGTAGTGACCTGGTCTTCCCAGGGTTCACAGGAGACACTTTTTTTAAATGGCCAATCATACAATTTCTGCTTGAAAAGGCGACACCTGTAACTATGCGTTCTACTTGTACATTTTCTCCCCACCCTCATGAGTTGCCTTTTGATATATTGTTTCAATATAGCTTTATATTTATTTATAGCTTGTTTTAAAGATAAGCTGTTCTTTACACTTTCAAACATTATATATATCTAACTCTTCCTTAGTTCATATAAAAGTTTCACTTTGCAATCAATTTTTATTTACTTGTTTATAGACTTGGGTTTGTCATTTCACTTGTCAGCTCTGCAAGTTTTACTCCATTTGTAATCTATCTATTAATCATCTATCTTTCTTCTCTATACTGTTGGACAAAATAATAAAGCAAGATTTCAAGTAACATGGAAGTGTAGGTCAAGGGGAGAGAGGATAGTGTTGGAGTAACGTTTGGGTATTCTAGTAGGCATTTACTATTTGTCTTTCTTGCATAGTTTTATTCTTCTTCTGGATAACAGCACCCTCACTTCTTTGGAGAAACTTAATCTTTCCACCCCACATTGTTTTAATAGTCTTGCCAATCTCAGTACCTTGTCCTCCTGGCTGCAGATCTAGGCCTGGCTAATCAGAGCACCCCATCTACCTGGCCAGGATAATGGACCCAGGTATGGATGGGAACCTTATCCAAGCCCAACAATCAGAGAACTTCTCTGGAATTATGTATGGATACTGAGAACGGAGAATTTTTCTCTTTATTTTCATTTTGGATTTTAAGCCATGGGAACACAAGTCTGGAGCTAAATCCTACTTGTTCTGGCCATGTGGGAGAAGCCCATTAGGAGGAGGGAAAACAAGGCCACTTCCCAAGGAGAACCAGAGCTAAAAGGAAGCATAGCGATGGACAGGCACATTTAATGATGAGTCCTTAGAGACAGGATGCCACCTCTACCCCATTAATTTCCCAATACAATCCCTTTCCTGTTTTCAAGATAGGCTTATTGGGAGCTGCGTTTCTATACTCTGAAACTTGCCCAAGTTCTTGACTAATACTTGGTCTTTCCACTACTTTCCAAATCACACGAGGTACATAATATATGTCTTTATGCACGTAGAATTGGCTGTGATCAGCTGAGTTCTCCATCATAAGAGCATACCAATAGGTATAGTTTTATTAAAATATCATTAGAGCACAGTTACTCTAATGATTTCAGTGTTATATTTCCATAAGCTGTAAACTTGCCATAGAATTATGCCTTGTATATTGGTTCCTTTGCTTTTGTGTTTAGACTTGAGTCCTGAACTGGTGCATTTATCCACTCCTGATACAATTAAACCCTCAATTTTATTTTGCCAGGGACCCAGAACAGTCAAAAGGTATGAGTTTCCTAGAGTTGTGTCTTCTTGGTTTTTAAGTTTATCAAAGAACACTTAGAAAGAAAAATGATCAGGAGGCTACATAGATGCAGAAGAATTTTCAGAAATCCAGGCTGACTTTAGAAGGCAGCTGGAAAACAGGACACTCATCCTCCCACCCTCCTCTCCCAAACAAATGCCATATGTCTGTTCACAGAGCATTCTGGCTCACTGCTATGTGGTTGACCTTTGATACTGAAAATATGCCAAAACACTTGGGACCTAGTTTTCCCTTCAGCTCATTGTTACAGTCATATTTAATGTGGTTGAGGAGAAAATGAAATTTTTGATAAGCAAGGCTGTAATTCTTTAAAGTAGTCCATCAGGGAAAGAGATCTCTACATGTTTCATGATGTTTATCCTGGTTCATAGAAGAAGGAGACTTTGGGGGGCCTTGGAAAATAATGCTTCTGTTACCTGGGATGTGTTCAGAACCACTTCAGCATGTTGTGTCATTTGTTTAACATCTAAGAAGTGGCCATTTTCACTTCCTTTTTCTAAGTACCAGGAATTCAATTCCAAATAAGTATATAGGATGTGGAACTATTAATAGTAGGGTTTGCTATTCCATGTGTGACATGACAAAATGATGTATCTTCTTACTACATCTATAGAGTAAATGGAATTTTCCCTAAACCAGAAGGAAAGGAATACAAGCATACTACTATAGAAATCATCAAACCACAAGGGAAGAAACTAAAAGAAGGAGAAAAGAATAGAGAAAAACCATAAAAACAACCAGAAAACAAGTAACCTTGGTAGGAGGTGGGGTTGGAGATGGAGGGGCTAGGGATGGATTCCCAGGCTAGGGCAGGTACAAGACGGGGCTTCCCCCTCTGCTCAGTGGCCATCAATGTCCTCTTGGGGGGCGGTGGGTAGCAGATCCCAAGCTGATGGAGCAGAAGCTCCAAGGGCTGGGTCTGAGCTGGCCCTGTTCCCTTTAAGTGTGTGCTCTCCCCTCTGTCAACACCAGCACCCTTGCCCCAGAGGGGAGCAGTGCTGGAGCAAGACGGACCTCTGCAGGCTCTCAGCTCATGACAGGGATGGGCTGCAGTGGGCCAGCTATGGACAGAGGTCCGGGCTGCCTCTGATGCTAAGACCATCTATGGCAGCTCCCACTGCATCTGAGTCTCCTTTGTCCCTCATGGCCAATTACTTCCCACAGCCTCTGCTGCCCCTGCCCTGTTGTGAAGCCATGCAACAGGGAAGGTAGGGCATACATGGTCTCTCAGCATGTACTGGGTTGTGGGCTGTGGTGGTCCAGCTGCTGTTAGAGGGTGGGACCCCCTCTGATGTGCTGCCTGTTTAATAGCCAATAATGGCCACCCTGCTGCACTCAGATGCAACCCCAGGTCTGAGTCATTTCTGCAGCCCACGGCTGAGCTCTCTCCTGGGTTGTGACTGCCCTAGCTCTGGTGCAGAGCTGCAAAGTGACATAAATGGGGCTGGAGAATTTGCTCAGCTCAGGCTGGGGCACATAGTGGGGTAGTCCCAGGAAACTGGGCGGCCACTGGAGCAGTCCTCAATTTGCCATCTCTGCCCTGCCTCTGGAGTAAGCCAGCACTTGCACAACCCTCACAAGTGGAGTCCAGGCTTCCCACAGCTCTCCTGTTAGTCCCAGTGGCCCTCCAACTAGCCAAGGGAGCTCACTTTCCCTGTCTGGACCCCAGGACTGGGGTGCCCAATATGTGGCTCAAACTGCTCACTCCCCAGAGTGGGTGTCCACTCATGTAATCTCCCTTTTCTTCTGAGTCCCCTCCCAGGGGCACAGGTCCTGACCTGATTGCTTCTCTTCCCTTCCTACCTGATTCTGTGTGGATCTTTCTTACAGCCTTGGGTACCCAGGAGTCTTTCTGCCAGTTTCCAGTTAGCTTTCAATGAGAATTATTCCACATGCGGATGTATTTTTGATGTGTTTGTGGGGGGACGTGAGGTCTACATCCTCCCACTCTGCTATCTTGATCAATCCTTCCCAGATGGTTTATTTCTTGACCATCAGAAATAAGTCTATCTTGAACCAATCCCCCGCCTAAGTGGTTTCTTTCTTTACCATCAGAAATAATTCAAGTTGAAGGACAGCGGCAGTTAAAGATGTCTGCAGTTTCACTCAAATTATAATAAATGATGCTATGATATACCTTCTTTCTCTCTCTCTCTCGTTCCACTTGTACAATTACCTCTTTAGGATAAATGCCTATAAATAAAATGTCTGCATAGAATGAAAAAATATATTTTATTCATATTACCAAATTACCCTCCAGAAAGGATATACCAACTTTTACTTTCACCAATAATGCATGAGAGTTCTAATTTCTCCCACCTGCTTTGGCCTGTTGACTACAAGCATTAATGAGATACAAAAGTTTAAACTTTATAATTACGAATATTTATAAATATGTTCTCTTTAATGGAATTCTAAACCACAGTTCTTCTTTATTCTCAGGTAACAAATATGAATCCATACTTTTCTCTGGTGTTTTTGTAATATGATATTTTAATATTTAAACCTTTGACCATTCAGATGTTGTGTGTGTGTGTGTGTGGTGTGAAGTTGCAATGCAGAAAATCCAACAGAGTTGAGTTTCATTTCTTTGTCTGCATTTTTAATTCACTCTAAAAATTTGTATTTTGGGGAATGTGAATGGGGAAATACAGTGTGCCTCCTGTTCCCCTTCCCAAGGAATCAGGCTTATTTAATAAAAGACCTATACAAATTCACAGAAAAAATGCATTGTCAAAGATCAATCAGGGACATAATATTGAGCACACAGTAATAAACAGTCTTTTTAGCTTCAATATTCATAGATAATTGAATTTCTCAGTATTCTTGCTATAACTAAACCCCTTTCTCCCCCACTCAAAATAGCCCATGAAATTGTGACATATATAAAGGTATAGGGTTATAGAGAATCCTAAAGATTCTGTCAGAAAACTACTAGAGCTAATCAATGAATCTGGTAAAGTAGCAGGATACAAAATTAATGCACAGAAATCTCTTGCATTCTTATACACTAATGATGAAAAATCTGAAAGAGAAATAAAGGAAACACTCCCATTTACCACTGCAACAAAAAGAATAAAATACCTAGGAATAAACCTACCTAAGGAGACAAAAGACCTGTATGCAGAAAACTATAAGACACTGATAAAAGAAATGAAAGACGATACAAACAGATGGAGAGATATACCATGTTCTTGGATTGGAAGAATCAACATTGTGAAAATGACTATACTACCCAAAGCAATCTACAGATTCAATGTAATCCCTATCAAACTACCAATGGCATTTTTCACAGAACTAGAATAAAAAATTTCACAATTTGTATGGAAACACAAAAGACCCTAAATAGGCAAAGCAATCTTGAGAAAGAAAAACAGAGCTAGAGGAATCAGGCTCCCTGACTTCAGACTACACTACAAAGCTACAGTAATCAAGAAAGTATGGTACTGGCACAAAAACAGAAATATAGATCAATGGAACAGGATAGAAAGCCCAGAGGTAAACCCACGCACAAATGGTCACCTTATCTTTGATAAAGGAGGCAAGAATATACAAGGGAGAAAAGACAGCCTCTTCAATAAGTGGTGCTGAGAAAACTGGACAGGGACATGTAAAAGAATGAAATTAGAACACTCCCTAACACCATACACAAAAATAAGCTCAAAATGGATTAAAGACCTAAATGTAAGGCCAGACACTATAAAACTCTCAGAGGAAAACATAGGCAGAACACACTATGACATAAATCACAGCAAGATCCTTTTTGACACACTGCCTAGAGAAATGGAAATAAAAACAAAAATAAACAAATGGGACCTAATGAAACTTAAAAGCTTTTGCACAGCAAAGGAAACCATAAACAGGATGAAATGACAACCGTCAGAATGGGAGAAAATATTTGCAAATGAAGCAACTGACAAAGGATTAATCTCTAGAATTTACAAGCAGCTCATGCAGCTCAATATCAAAAAAACAAACAACCCAATCGAAAAATGGGTAGAAGACCTAAATAGACATTTCTCCAAAGTAGATATACAGATTGCCAACAAACACATGAAAGAATGCTCAACATCACTAATTATAGAGAAATGCAAATCAAAACTATAATGAGGTATCACCTCACACCAGTCAGAATGGCCATCATCAAAAAATCTACAAACAATAATTGCTGGAGAGGGTGTGGAGAAAAGGGAACCCTCTTGCACTGTTAGTGGGAATGTAAATTGATACAGTCACTATAGAGAACAGTATGGAGGTTCCTCAAAAAACTACAAATAGAACTACCATACAACCCAGCAATCCCACTACTGGGCATATACCCTGAGAAAACCATAATTCAAAAAGAGTCATGTACCACAATGTTCAATGCAGCTGTATTTACGATAGCCAGGACATGGAAGCCACCTAAGTGTCCATCGACAGATGAATGGATAAAGAAGATGTGGCACATATATACAATGGAATATTACTCAGCCATAAAAAGAAACGAAACTGAGTCATTTGTAGTGAGGTGGATGGACCTAGAGTCTGTCATATAGAGTGAAGTAAGTCAGAAAGAGAAAAACAAACACCGTATGTTAACACATATATATGGAATTAAAAAAAAAAGGTTCTGAAGAATCTAGGGGTAGGACAGGAATAAAGACGCAGACATAGAGAATGGACTTGAGGACACGGGGAGGGGGAAGGGTAAGCTGGGATGAAGTGAGAGAGTGGCATGGACACATATACACTACCAAATGTAAAATAGATAGCTAGTGGGAAGCGGCTGCATAGCACAGGGAGATCAGCTTGGTGCTTTGTGACCACCTAGAGGGGTGGGACAGGGAGGGTGGGAGGGAGACACAAGAGGGAAGAGATACGGGGATATACGTATACGTATAGCTGATTCACTTTGTTATAATGCAGAAACTAACACACCATTGTAAAGCAATTATACTCCAATAAAGTTGTTAAAAAAATAAAATTATAGGGTTAATCTTTAATTCATTCTAATTTGTTCTCTTTAAATTGCAATATTGGCAAACTTGGGTCTCTTTAATTATCACTAGTTCAAATTACTTTCAAATCATGTCCGAAACTCTTTATAATAGGCTTGGGGTTCACACCCTTGGTTCAGAGAGGCACTGTAAATTTTTGATGGCAAAAAAGCTAAAGCCAGGGGGATGTATATTTTTCCCCAGAGAAAATCCTTAGGGACCCACATGAGAGGTCCCAAATCAAGCTTATCAAAAGAATGTTTTCAGATAAAATGAAGACAACATCCCTGGGCCTCTTTCTCTGGACCCTCACATGGATTCACTATTGAAGAAGACTTGCTCTCAAAATACATAATTCTTCACACTGGCCTTTTACTGTTAACTTTGCATTGGGTTGGTGGGTGATTCCGTCTATTCTTTTGGCTTTGTCAGCATGTGTTCAAGGAGAGGCAGCCCCAGTGCCTCACCTCAGGTGGATGGCATTTCATGTCAGTGACTTGCTATCTAGCTGCTGAGATCAGCCTCCTCTTCCTTATGTCTTTAAATGAGTAAATGAACACAGATTGAAGTTTTAATCTCAGACTGTAACATCAATGGTACTCTCACTACAAGTAGTTTCCTAATGGTCTTATTACTGTCCCTAAGTGCAACACATTGAGACATTTAAATTGTTGAATCGCTACTACATATAATCTTTGAGAAGAGGTATCCAGGTAACCATGGCAATGGTGTCTCCAGGCAGGATGCAAGTGGGAGTGGGGTGGGAAACTATTTCATTAATTGAAGGGAAGGGATTGAAAAGAGGTTTCAAGCTGTAGATCAGAGCAAAAAAAGAGAGAGAGAGAGAGAGAGAGAGAGAGGAAGAAAGGGAGAGAGAGAGAAAAGGTAGATGTCACAATCTTATTTTCTTTTCATTATTAAATTATGCAACCCAGAGAAACTCTGAATTATCTGAAAGGTTTAAAGAAATCATAAGATTAAATAAAGCAGCATTCTTAGCCTTTCCACACTATTACAGCAATTGACCTGTACTAGATTTTACTTGGGTTTTTATATAGTTTGATTGAAACTCAATGCATCTCCTGAGAAAGCAGAATTGTGTCCTGTGATTTAAGGCAAAAAAAAAAAAAAAGGAAGAACATTCACATAAGCAAGAAGGCTGTGTAGACAGTAAAAGAGCTCGATTTACTCCAAGTTGATAGCCTGAAGAAGCTGATTTTATCAGTAAAAGTTATTTTCAATCTTACTTCCCTCCCTTTCTCCCTTGGTAGTCAACATTAAAAAAATTATTTAAAGGGTAAAGCAATACTGTGAAGAACAGGGGACATCTGGATGAGGAGGAGAAAACAACCTAACTGTCTGATATAGTTTCTCAGAGAAGCCTAATATTTTGCTTTCATTTAAAAGGTGCTGCAAATTGGTGGTTAGATGAGCTTCTGTCATTTAACCACATGTGCCCTTGTGTAACTTGCTGCTTCAACTCTCTTACAGAAATGTTCTAACGGGCAACTTAGGATTTGTAAAAACCCAATTACCCAGACAGACAGCCTGATTTCTAATATACATCGGCCATGGTTTGTAAAATCTCTTTTCAAATTAGGCCAACATACGGCACCTTAGTGACCCATGTTGAATCTCTCCAACTCCTGATGAATGCCCACTTTCATGTTCCCTGGATGCTGTATCATCTGATTAATTCAGCAGGAAAAATAACCAGAAAACATTAGATGCAACTATTACCAACAGGGAAATGGGAACTTGGCTATATTCTTAGGATCCATTTCTCAGATGGTCAATCTAGTTTTCATCAATCACTGGGAAGGGCCATGCAGGAAATTTTATTTACAGAATTGTGGAAAGCAACCTAAGACTGGGTGGTTAATTATTAACCAAACGGATTTCATTTCAAAATAAACATTTCTTTTCTGCCAAACAGATTTCTATCTTGGAAAGCAGCTAATTCCCCAGAATCAGCCCAGAATTCATGGCCTGAATTATAATAGCTGTTGAGGTACATCTAAGTCCAATGTATTGATTACCTTGCTCCCCACTGCAACCCAGAGGCTTTCAGTTCCAAGGAGCTGAAGGTGTGCTGCTGGGGCAGCTGCTGCTGCTGTTTTTTAAGGGCTGTGTTTCCAGGATGTGCCCACTAGGAGAGCCAATGGGAAATAAAGGTAGCAATTTATTTTCCTGAGAGTTTACAGGACAGTAGGGCATGTATTTTCAGCCTTGTCATCACAGGTAACATGGTATTATATGATGCACACATGAGTCTAATTTTTGAAGGCAGAAAATCATCATGCAAGGCAACCTAATTTGAAAAAGAATAGTGCTGACAGTATGGAGGAAGAACCACTGTCTCCAACAATGAGCTGAAGGCTAGGCACTGTGGTAACACATACCAGTGTCAGGTCTTTTGAATAACAAGGCGTTACTATGGATCCCTGCCACATGCCCAGTGGGCCATCAGCTGTTGGCAACGCATAGCATCCAAGACAAATGTTGGGATTGTGCAGTGAATTCTGGGGTTGACCAGAAGGCTGAGTGGGATTTCTTACATTTGGGTTGTTGATTCTAATCCATCGGGTTTTTTTTGGAATCAATCCAGTCATTAGTCCTGTGGATTCTATAAAGTAATTCATCTAAACCCTCTTTATCCTCCTGTTCCATTTCCTAAACTGTAGCCACTTGAGCAACAGCCTTACACAAAAGGATATACGATTAGCTAGTAGCTAGTATACCACAACTCCCCCAGTGCAAACTTAAGCATTCAGCTTGTAGGTGGTACCAGATGCAGAGAGACAAGTGTCTTCTTTATTCCTTTATATACAGTGGCTCTACTGTATATAAAATAGATAATCAGTAAGGACCTACTGCATACCACAGGGAACTCTACTCAATATTCTGTAATAACCTATATGGGAAAAGAATCTGAAAAATAATAGATATATGTACATGTATAACAATAACTTTGCTGTACACCTCAAACTAACACAACATTCCGAATCAACTATACTCCAATCTAGAATAATTTTTTTTTAAGTGGCTCTGAATTATTTTGCTTGGAGTCTGTTAGAATACAAGCAAAAACTCACATGCTAAGTGACACTTGAATTCATGGCAATCAGTTCCTCCCTTCTGAGTTCTGGGGTGTAAATTAGTGTATCCCATTGAAAGATGTCCCTTCAAAAGACAGTGTAATAAATGGTGTTATTTTTCTGAGCCCCAAGTCTGTTGCTTAGTTCCAGCATCTTAGATGACTGTGAGTCTACTGGCATGAGCTAGAACTGTATGTAGTGAGTATTTTTATTATCTGAATTCACACTAGAACTGCTAGGCCAAGAAATTGCAATTTGTCACTGAATGTGGATGTATGGAGAATTGTATGTAGACTTTGTAAAACCTTTTCTGTGTCTGAGTTGCACTGCAAAAAGAGAAGTTAACCAGAGGTCATAAGGAAATGACATAAGTAAAACATGGCTTCACTACTGTAAATGCTCAATTCATGCCAGAGGAGGCCAGACCATTACAGAAGGATGGTTTCCAACTAAACAATTCCTGTCTCTGGCACTTGCCCTCTGAAGCATCTGCCAATAGGATGGGGATTGGGTGACTGGGTGGAGGAGGTCTATTTAGGCACCTTTGGCAAACACTCAGCAGAGGGAGCTTGAGAGGCTTTCTCTAGAAATCCAAAGCTTGGTTTGTGATCCTGCATCTTGTTCTGTGTTGAATATCCTCACAACTGAAGGAGAGACAGAAACCTGCATTTCAACTCAGTTTCAGACCAAAAGAACAACTCAGAGCTCTCTGCATGGTCAGTGACCAAACAAAGCTCATTGCTTGAGGATGAGAAAAATACTCCATGATATGATACAAAAAAGCCTTGGTAAGTTTAAAGACAATATTTAAGGCCTCTCAGAATCTGGACTTCCACTCTAGTGGACATTTGTTTTATTTCCACCCAGCATTTACTCCCTTTACTTGTGACCATGATACCCAGTTCTGCTCTGGGGTATAGCTCTTCTCTATTCACTGCCCATGTGCTCTGTGACTTCCTTGTGACTTCCACAGGCAAAGCATGTGCCTAAGGCTAAACCAGTCTGTGCATTCTACCCTCTGGTGACTGGGTCAAGGATGGCAGGGGCCAGCATGTGACTCAAATCTGATCAATCAGGGTGAATGACATTGATTTCTGTGGGTTTTCTGGAACTGCTGGAAAAGTGGACTCTTTCAGTTGCTGAGCTTAGAGCTTTGAGCATGAGATGACTGAGCCTTGGAGCTGCTGCCAGAGAATGAGGCCAATAGACAAAAACCCAGGAGAAAGACACTAGATGCCTAGCACACAGTATGAAGTCTTTGTTCCATATGCCCAATACCAGCCCTCCTGACTCTGTTCAATGATGTAATACAGTCTCTTGGTGCTTAAGTCAGCTCAGATCAGACTTTCTGTAAGAGGTCAAAGGCTATGTACACCTTTCCTGTCTTATCTCCCACCACGGCACTTTCTCAATATCACCATCTACCATTTCCTTCTTTGGAGCCACCATAAGTGCACTCAGCCTATCCACATACACTATGCGTTCTCGTGAGTCCACACCTTTGGCCAGATTCCACTAATCACCTTTCATGGTCCCACTCAAATTCACCTTCTCGATGAGGTCTTTATTTATACTTTTCTCCCACTACCTTCAAAGGCAACATTTGAAACTTCCTGAACTGTATTCTCACAACCATTTTCTCTTACTCTGTAAAACTTTAACACATTATTAGAATATTTTTTGAGACTGTTCATCTCTCCCATAAAGCTGTGAGTTCCTTAAGATCAGGGACTGACCTTTACTGATCATTCAGAGGCAGGAAGCATTATTAGGCTCAGAGGCTGTCTTCAGATCCAGACTGCTTACATTCATCACTGGCTCTATTACTTTCTAGGGTGTATGACTTAAGTACATTACCTACCCTCTCTGTGCCTCAGTTTCTCCACCTGTAAAATTAGGGATGCTATTAATACCTATATCGTAGGTTGCAGCGAAGATTAAATGAGTTAACTGATGTGAAGTGCCTAGTAAAACTATCTGGAACATGATACATTTTCAATAAACATTAGCTATTATTATGAAATTTTGGTGTCTAATAGTACCTGGCCTAAAATAGGTACTCAAAAATATAAATGCAGGGCTTCCCTGGTGGCGCAGTGGTTGAGAGTCCTCCTGCCAATGCAGGGGACACGGGTTCGTGCCCCAGTCCGGGAGGATCCCACATGCCATGGAGCGGCTGGGCCCGTGAGCCATGGCCACTGAGCCTGCGCGTCTGGAGCCTGTGCTCCGCAACGGGAGAGGCCACAACAGTGAGAGGCCCGCATACCGGAAAAAAAAAAAAAAAAATATATATATATATATATATATATATATATATAAATGCAACTACGAGAAGAAGGCTTACACTAAGTAGAAAAGAAAGGGCAAGAAAAGAAGAAGTAACTTAATCCTTATAACTTTATCTTCTTAAATTCATATATCCCTGTGAGAAATCATGAGGCATTAAAGAAAATTTGGCAGTTTTGAAATTTGCTCATATTCATTCATTTAGTGCAAAAACATCTATTGAGAGCAAATTATGCTAGGTTCTGGGAATGAAAATTGACTAAGATAACATCCTTGCCTTTAAGGAGCTCCTGGCTTAGTAGATGAACTCTGAAAGGTAAATAAATAATTATAATTGAGTGAATGTGTGATAAGAGAAGTATATATACAGACTATGGGCATAGGAGTGATGCTTCTTGACACAGCTGCACATAAGAATCATCCAAAGAGTTTGCTAAAAACACAACATCTCAGGCCTTATCCCTGAAACTTTGGAAACACCAGGTCTGGGGTCATGTATCTGCATTTGTGGCACATCTCCATGGGTGATTCCTGGAAAAGAAGAAAGGATGGTAATATTTGCCTGGATAGGTCAAGGAAGGCTGCACGGTAGAGGTGATGCATGTGCTGGGCTTTTACAGATGATTAGGAGTTTGCTAGCCTTTGACACAAGCAGGACAACTGTGCTTCAAGAATAGCTCTCCTGGAAGGGATGTGGGAACAGATGTATATGTATGACTGATTCACTTTGTTATAAAGCAGAAACTAATTAAAAAATTAAAAAAAAAAAAGAATAGCTCTCCTGGTGCCACTCTCAAAGACAGACCACAGACCCTGACCATTGTTCCACTGATACCAAAGTACGTTACAATTATTATTTTTTAACTTTGGGCCTAGTGGTCTACAGTTGCTTACATAGTGAATCACCTGGAAATCTCTTGAAAAATAGAGATATTTGTGGCCCATCCCCAGAAGTTCAGATTCAATTGGTCTGTAATAAGGCCAAACATCAGTACTTTTCAAAAGCTCCCAGGTGATGATAAATGTGCAGCTAAAGAATTGCCATTTAGGCAGTCCACAGTATACTTAGGAGGACTCCAAGTACTGGGACCAGCATCAGGGATGTGTATATTCCTGTGGGAGGACAGGCCTGTGCCTCACAGATGCCAAGAGAGGCCAGGCTTCTTGATTAAAGATATGTCAAAAGAGGGTGACCAACTTATGATACATTTCAAAGATTTACATTGAACAAATTAACGCTTTTAGTGCAAAACCCAGATGTGCCATGTGTCGGGTTAACAGATATATAGCAGATATTGAATTCCCAGTGCTCAAGTATTTAGGCAGCATGGATACAACATTTAGGGATGTGACCGCTGTCATCTTTCAGTCCTGGCCCTGCTGTTCTGTAATAGTATACAACCTCATGTAGAGATAAGGTCGATCACCTAAAATTGAGATTTCTCATGACTATGAGGCCCAGGTGAACGGCCCTTCTATCTGAGGTCTCCACTCACCAGAATGGCAATCCTTCAAATTTACTTATTTATTGTACTTCTGGAGATAAACCCCTGATTAAATACCACACTATTTTTGAGAGTGGGACTCAAGTGTCTATTGTTTTAAAATCCCTGGTGACTTAATACAGCTGGTTCACCCCAGTGTTGGAGAATCACTGAAATTTACTATCTTTAGCACTTTTTTAAATTCAAAAGTGCTATAGATAAAACTGCCTAGCTGAATAAACTGAAAATTTTATTATCATGATCTTCATTATCTTTCCATGGAAGTAAGAGAATAACTCTCCCTTTTGATTACATTTTTTATTCTTCTTTTGCATGGCTACATTTTCTATAATGATCACTTATTATAAACAAACAACAAACAACACCATAAAGTGTTTCTGGTGACTTTTTTCCTCCAGCCATTTACTCATTCATTTGACTGGTAACATCATCCTGATGGGGCATTTCTTCTCCACCACTGTCTATGATCTTAGTGAGACTGTCAGTCAAGGTGCTTTGCTTGTGATCCAAGCTAGATAATTAGATTTTCTCTCCTAAGACTTTGGACCTTGAGCTGAGCAATGCAAGGACAGGAAACAATAAGGTTGGGGCTGATTCATTCTGAATAGCTTCCAGAAGAGATGGTCAGATACCTAGACAGCCTGAGCTGCCCTGATTCCTGCCCTTTCTCAGCTAGACTTTCGATTTGCTGAACTACCCAACAGGAAATTGCCAACAATTTCCTATTTTGCTAAAGCTAGCCAGAGTTGTTTTCTGTTGCTTGCAGCTAAAGAGCTCTATAAGGTACAATGTTACAAGCAGTCTCTGTTGTCTAGACTGGTGGTAGATTATGACCAGGATAGGGGAGAGGGTGAGAGAGTGAGAGTAGGTGACAAACCTTAGCTGTTAGGTGTGTGAGTCCCGGTCTTTAGAAAATGGCCAACCTGGCTGGTTATCCACTTCAGACCCGACGTTAGCAAATGAATAGGAACCAGCAGATAAAAAGTGAGAGGGTAGAGGCCTATGATCACAGTCAGTTTAGAGGTACAGCCACAAGGATTAAAAAACTCATATTTGGGCTTCCTTGGTGGCACAGTGGTTGAGAGTCCGCCTGCCGACGCAGGGGACACGGGTTCATGCCCTGATCCGGGAAGATCCCACATGCCGCGGAGCGGCTGGGCCCGTGAGCCATGGCCGCTGAGCCTGTGTGTCCGGAGCCTGTGCTCCGCAACGGGAGAGGCCACAGCAGTGAGAGGCCCGCGTACAGCAAAACAAAACAAAACAAAACAAAACTCATATTTAACAGATGAAATCTATAAAAAATAAACACTATTTAGAAGCCCTGGCTTCACAAAAGCCAAATGACTGATACCAAGTTACATACCTTCCTGCTAATCAAAACAGATCGCTGAGTTATAATTTACAAAATATAGTAAGAAATGCTCTTAGATCCACGTCTGAATAGAATTACTGATAACAAATAAATCTGCCATGTGGCTTCTGATAGTGTTTACATCCTTCACCTTTTTGATCTATAGCTGTTGCATCAAAAATGCATACACATACACTTACACAGACGTATTTATATTTGCAATTTATAAATAGGTCTGAAATATGATACTCCAAGTCATTTGCAAAACTGTTACTAAGGCATTCTGGGTATGGTTCTTTCCAGGGAACAGTGGAAGCAAGGGGCTGCAAGCATGGAGCTCAGTTGAGTTTCCACCTATTACCGTGGAACAAGCATTTTCCTTTGAACTGAGGGGGAACTTCACATCATTTAGGTGGGGAAAGGAAAAAATGAAGTCAGAACTGTCAATTGAGTTGGACAAATACTTGCCATTTAAACCACCAAGTGTTATAAAATGATGCAAAACTGAATTTGATGAATTGCCGGAAGGAAATGAACTCCACCTAGTGGAAGAGTAGATCTGGTACAATGGTCACCCTTTACGGAGTGCTGAGTCTGTGTTAAACACCACACTGAGCCCTTCAGTAGACACTGTCTTTATTAATTTTATAATAATCCTATGAGGTAGTTATTATTCCCATTCAATGCTTAAAAATAGGCTTAAATGACAACAGTTACTGAGGGTGTGTCCAATGACAAACTCCTAGGTCAGAATGCATACATCTAAAAACAAATGTGGATCTTTTAACAAGACTTTCAAAGCTAGAAAAAAGATAGAGATGTGTTACAAAAGAACTGCAGAATCTCTGCTAAACAGCCTCTAGTTTGGTCAGCTGCTAAGGAAGAATTGAGTTCTCCAGTATTTCTAATTTGGGGTATGAGTGCTCCACTAATTGGTATCTCTGAGGCTGACTGGTGGTGTGTGTGCGTGCAATTTTCCCTATAAATACATGTTACATCAGCATGTCCTGAAGATGAAAAGATAACATAGTTTGGTTTTACCTAGAGAAATGTTTTTTCAACTTGAGGAGCTAAATGGGGACAATTTCTCTCCCTTCTCTGAATACCTCACTCCTTCTGGAAGGTATTTTCTTGGTATCAATTCTCCAGGACCCCCAAGTGTTTAAGGACACTTTAGTAAAAATTCTGCCCTGATAATGTGGAACAATCAAGACTGATAAGATGCATGGACCAGTTTTTAAGATGGTAGATCCATTGGACCTCTGGAAAACTTATGAAATGAAAGTCCAGATCTGCAGAGAAGCACACTTGCCAAGTGCCTACATTTGTATACGTGTTAAGGGTGTGGTGGTGACGGAATTACTGAGTATTTCCTTCACTCAGCTCTGACCCAACGAGACCTATTATCTGATCAGTAAAATAAACCAAGTACATTGCCACAGTGTAGTGGTTCCCAAATGTCACTGACCCTCAGAATAAAAATAGCCAGAATTTCTTCAATTGCTTACTGTATACCAAGAACCATGACAAATATCTTATCCTCCCACAGTCCTGCCAAATAGGTGTCATTTCTCTGTTTTGTTGATGAGGTAACAGAGCCAGTCAGGTTGGATCCTTTGACTGCTAACACATCTAGTGAGAGGAAAAAGCATAATCTAAACCTAAGTAGTCTTCACCAAGAGCTCACACTCTTACCCATCATGTTAAAATATAATAATACTAGGGTTGGAGCCTAGGAATAGGAATAATTAAAAGCCCCCAGGTGATTCTTATGCATCTAGCTCAAGCCTGGCTCAAGAATCCACTGGCAAAGTGTCTTTAATGTGCATATAAATTATCTAGGAATCTTGTTACACAGCAGAGGGTGATTCAGTAGGTCTGGGTTTGGGCCTGAGAGTCTGCATTCCAAACAACTGCCAGGTGATGCCCATGCTGCTGGTCCTTGGACCACATTTTGAGTAGCAAGTCAGTAGAGCACAGCACTCAGTGATAGAATGCTTTAAATTGTCCTCTAATAATGTCATGAGTTCTGTCCTCAGATAAATTGCAAGCACCTTAAGTATCTTATAAAATATCTCCACCCCCTTGCAGTGGTAGATTTGTAGAAATAAAGTTATTCAATGAATGCTTAAGCAATTCTCGACAGAAATATTCTTTTTTAAAACTCAACTCAAGATGAATTGGAACAAAGGAGCTTGCTTTCAGAGCGCATGTGCCCTGATTTACTTCTGCATAGAAGAGGTTATGGAATCTGTCCCTGAATCTGGTTTCTTGACAGGTTATAGTCAACAGTAGTCATCTTTCTAGGGAATTCCTGAAAAAGGGGTTCAAAATAGATATCAAGAAAGTCATTAGAACTCAGAACAAAGGCAAATGCCATGTGTTCTTTGGGATTTATAAAAAGATTTAATTAACTCAAATAAAACCAATTATATGGCATTAAAGTTCCATATATTTGTTGTTCAAATTTTTTACATTAGTTTTTACAATGTCCTTGCAAAATTTCATCTCCTATGCGCGCTAATCACATGAATGGAAAACCTCTGCCTGCATTCTTGACTTGCACTCTTCATTTTCCTATCTGATCCACAGCTATGTGGAACTGTCATCACGGAAAACTAATTGCCCTGGTCACTCCCCAAAGAGCTTGCTCATGATTTTATCAACGTTTATTTGACCAAAGATTAGTCTTTTGATCTTGGAAAGAAAATATGTCCAACTAGGTCAGCCAGCTTTTAAAATAACCCAGGATATGGTCATCACGCTTATTTTTTTAAATAACTACTTCAAACTCAGAGAGCTCTCCATTCCTCTCATTAACTCTCCCCATGCCAAATGCCAAACACACACACACACACACACACACACACACCAGTTCACAGACACAAGAGTTAACCTACTTCCAGAAGACAATATAGACATGTATGTATATATCCTAGAGTTTCTAATACATTTTGGGACTCAAAAACACTTCTTACTGGGAACATGTGAATAGTCAAGGCTTTCTTCAAGTGGAAAACAATGCCTAACATCTCATTGTCTAAATATGTGCCTTGCTGTTTAGAGAAATGACCTTCAAAATTGATAGGACTTAAGCTGCTGCAGATAAGTCTTATTTAGAAAGGCAGCTTTCTAGATTCTGTGCCCAGCAATTCTGATTCACGAGATGAGGAGTCAGGCTCAGGAATCTGCATTTCCATAAGCACCCCAGGGGTCCTTCCTCTAGAAGCTCAGAGTTTAGAATGGGAGCCAGTCATGTAAACAAATCATTGCAATGCAGCATGATAAATACAATGACAGGAGTGTGCTGTGCACTGCGTTAGCAGTGAGCAGAGGCAGAGTACTTAGTGCAGAGTAGGGAAGAATATTAGGGACGGCTTCCTCAAAAGAGTTTAAGTCGAGTCTAGAGACAGAAGTAAAAGTTCAGCAGATGCTGGTTGATGGTATATAAGCAAACAAACACATCTTCTGAAGTATGCTTGTTGAAGATAAAGTTGGGGGCAATGAGAGAAGGTAGAGGCAGCTGGCACATGACATTATGTAGGTTATATGCCACTCAACCTTGGGGGCGTCATCTCATTATAGTCATCACAATTTTGTGTACTTACTGCAATGATTTTCTGACATATGGCAATAAAGTATCCTGAAGAAATAGTGCCTGTTTCTAACTTGTGCAAAGACTAGTGGGCTAGTGGTGGGGCTAGAGGAGGGGAAATCCAAGGACTGTATTCCTTGTTCACTAGTTTTCAGTCTCACAGATGTACCCAGCTCTCAATAAGGAACCCAAGGAATCCTGGGTGAAGACTGCAGTTACACCCCACTGTGTTGACTGCTGGGGGAAAGGGTCAAATAATTGGAGAAGTTGAAGTTGAGCTGAGGCTGATCATCAGACATCTTATATATTGCTTTTCTTTCTCCAAATGTTGGTGCCAAGACATTAATCAAACAACCAGTATTAAGAGTGTCTCAGATATGACACCAAGCAGCAGCCAGCGGCCACAGATCTCCAGAGGGTCTCACCCTTTCAAACTCCAGACATCATCTATGGAGAGCACACTTTTCATTTCCCATGAGAACCCTCCATTTTCACCGTCTCTCACCCTTACTGGGTCTTTGCCAGCCCTTAACTCTGTTGAATTGAGTCTTCATGTTCATTCCAAAGACTTTAATCCCAGAGAGATGTTTTTATTTCAGTCTTGAAGGGAACATCACCTAGTTGATCTGCCTACATGGGTACTTCCCATGTGTGACACATTTCCCATCTAAGGAGAGATAAGGAATCTACAGGTGCAGTGTTAGCCAGCTTAGTTCTGTAACCATCCTTATGACTTCATTATCATGACTATTTAAAATAACATTTATTCGTCGTTTGCCATGTGCCCATCAATTGTCCTAAATCTTTATATACATGATTTTCTTTTAATCTTCCCAAGACTTCTTTGATGTAGCTATTATTAAACTCCATTTAGAAGAGAACACTATGGTTCAGAAAGGTTAAGTAACTTATCCTGAATCACACAGTTAACAAAAAGCAGAGCCAGGTTACCAACTCAGCACTGCCTGACTCCAAAGGCCACAGTATTAATCAGCATGCCCCTTTGTTTTAAAGAAGAGGCTGTATCATCACTATCACGTTAGTAGCTAACCTTTTGTGAGCTAGTTCTTTCAATGTACTAGCTTATTGAAACCTCAAAACAACCTTCTGCAGTGGGTTCTATTTTCCCCATTTCAGAGATCAGAAAACCAGAGCATAGGGAAATTAAACGATATGACCAAGATCATCCAGTTAATAAGTGGTTGGAAGTGGGATCAAATCGTTCAAAACAGCTGATGACATAGTGTTTAAAACTGCCCCAAATTTTGTATTTTATTCTTACACAGAAGTCTTAATCCAATTATATCCAACATTTTCAAGGTGTTCTATCAAACATCTAGAAAAATATACTGAGTTATCTAGGTTTGTGTTTCAGTTCAGAGGGAAAGTGCCGTAGGAATCTAGAAATTCTAAGTGCCAGATCTTTGCTTTCAAATATAATCATTGGAAACTAACTAAATTTTGCAGTACATGGTCAAAACCCGCCTACCTAACGTATCTTATTGGCATTAATTTCTTCACTCAATTGTTCAGTGATTGACGTGTGGTTACTGAGTGCCTGTAGCTTCTGGGACTGGGGAATCAAAGTGGACTGTGACATGATCCCTGACTTTGAGAAGCTTACAGTTTGGTGGAGGAGACTCAAAAGGAAACCAGTGATTACAGCACTGATTTATACTAGTACTACAGGGTGCCAAGGGCTACAATAGATGGGGAACTCCATGAGGACAGGATCTCGGTTTCATTCTGCTTTATCTCCACCCAGCCCCTAGCCCAGTGCCTGGCGGAGAGTGATTGCACGGATATTTATGAATACATGTGTGAGTGAATAGATGTAGTATGGTGGTGCTGAGGTCAGGGGGTGTGGCGCAGGAGCTAAGTCAGCCAAGGAGGGGGCAGAGGGACAATGGCAAGGTCCTTGAAGGTGGGTATTAAAACCTGAAAAATGTGCAGACGTGAGCCAGGCAAAGGAGGGGGTTGGGGAGAGTGGAAATGGAGGAACAGAAACACGGATGAGAGCACTGTGAGCTGTGATGCTGATGATGGGCCCATGCGAGGCTTTTTAGGTTTGGCTGGGGACACACAGAAATGCAAACCAGCTGACATACGGGAAGAACAAGGAAGCCTAGAAGCAGAGGGGGAGGCAACAGTGAGAGACAGAGCTCAGGAGCCAGATCATGGTTCTCAAGCTAAGGACTGTCAACCTGACTCCAAAAGCCATGGGGAGTCACTGATAAGTTTTAAGCAGGGAAATGCCATGATCAGTTTTAGGTGATTGTAAAAGTTGTGACCCTCTTCCCTAACCCTCCACAGGGATAGCTTTGTTAGATAATGCTGCAGACAGTGGTGTCAAGATTTATGAGTAGTGGTCATCCTACCTCCAACTCAATTCTAGCGTGACTGTCTACAAATCCCGCTCCTAGGTTCTTCCTTAGTTTCCCTCAGCCCTATTGAGAGTAGCTAGGATAGTCCCAGGCCCTTTTACTGCTCCAAAGGGCATTCTATCCATCAGATCTATTAGCCCATCCACACCTATAGAAACTACTGAGAGAAAAGACAAGCACATGCTGTAGTGAACGAAAATCACCCAGAATCTCAACAGAGCAGAAGAGAGAGGAGAAGTAATTAGAATGAAAAACCACCAGACCTCAATGGAAATGGACCAGGTAGTATAGTCAAATCTAAACAAATCAGACTCAGAGCTCAGTTCAACATCTTTCGAGCAGGGCATCAGCCCTAAATCCCAGGTGACAGCTTTTCACACATTTGAGGAAGGTAAGCTGTAACTTTCTTAAGCTAGTAAACGACGGTTTTCTTTCTAGCATGTTGAAGCTGCAAGCCCTTTCTCATTCTGTGTGGTGCCCCTACACCTTGCCCCAGCCTCCATGCTTTTTTCTGCTAGTTTCTGCCTTACTTGCTATTTTCTGATTGTAAAAGCAATTTAGGCTCATTGTAAAAATTCCCACAATACATAAAAAATAACTTTAAGTAAAAATTATTCTTCATTCCACCAACCAGTCAACCAGGCATAACATTTTTGATTAGTTCTTGCCCCAGGTTTTGTCCCCAAATGTACATAAAGTTATTGTTATTATTGTTGTCTTTTAAAGGAATATTAGTTGGATAATTTGCTTTTTTCTACTTAGTATTCTGTGAATATGTTTTTACCTCGTGATTTCTAAAGCCTGCAGAGTATTCCACTATGTGGCTATACCATAATTTTATCAATCTCCTTTTCACAGACTTTAGGATTATTCATAATAACAAAAAAGTTTATGGAGAAGGAAGGCTGTGATGAACACCCATATAGCTAAATTTTCTTACGTTTCTGTGATTATGTACTTAAAATAAAATTCAAGAAGCGTAATTGTGGAACCAAATGTAAAACTTGCTACATATGCTACGCATTGCCGAACTGCCCCCTAGAAGGGTAGTATCAATGTGCAGTCTCACCAAAAGTGTCAATTTTACACCACCTTTACCAGCTTTAGGTATTATCATTGGTTCTAAACTTTGCCTACCTGACAGGTGAAAATCAGCATCACCTCATTTAATTCTTTGATTAGTGGTAAGCTTGAACACCTTTTCACGTGATTATTAGGTATTCATTCTTTTTTATGAATTGTATTTTCATGTCCTTTGCGCATATTTCTGTTTGATGATGTTTTTTCTATATTAAGAATTTTAACCCACTGAAAACTCATTCTGTAGACAGAAAATTATATTTGGGTACAGCCACCTACAGAGAGCTTCCATCCTACCCTCTGACTAATATCCACACTAGACGTTGAAACCTTAGCAATCCATAGCCAAGAAGACATGAGTCCCCCAGGGAGGAGCTCTTTGCAAAAGAAATGAATCACAAACCAAAAGGGATTTCCTATGGTGGCCCAGTTAGAAAACTGATCTGGTCTGTGACCCACTTTAGCTTTGACAATTTCTCGTCATCACTTGTGTGTGTTCCTAGAGAACTGAATGAATTGTGGAGTCACTCTCTAAGGTGTTTTAGAAAGAGAAGTCTGGCGAAGCTTATTCAGCTAGTCTCGGATTCGTGTGTTTACACAGCCAGCTGTGAGCTGCAAGGAGAAAATAAAGGCTCAGTCACCTCAACCTCCACCCTTACTCCCTTTCCAGGTCTTTTTTTGTTTTAATTTAATTGTTTTAAATCATTTAAATTTTATTTTATTTTATTTTTTATACAGCAGGTTCTTATTAGTTATCTATTTTATACATATTAGTGTATACATGTCAATCCCAATAGCCTAGTTCATCCCACCACCAACCCCAGGTCTTTTTTTAACCTGGTCTTATGCGTCTGCATATGCTGGGGGACCCTTCTTTACACTCATGTGTTCTGAATTTTAGAAGCACTAGAGGTGTGAAGAACACTATGCTTGCTTTATATTTTGGGTCAGTCCAGGGTCCTGCTATGCCAACCCTTGTCCAAAATCCTCACCCTGCTTCCAATACTTCCCTTTGCTTTTTAGGCTAGGAAAGAAGGATCTAGCAGAGAGAGAGAGAGAAAGGGAAAGGGGGGTGGAAGGGAGAGTGTATGTATTGAAAATAGATAAGGAGTTTTAAGGATAAAAAACCTTAAAGCTAAAAATCTTAGAAACCAGTACCAACTGGAGGCCCAACCAGAAGTACCATTTCAGAATTATAAGAATAACCTGACTTGATTCTGATCACACTCATTTCACAGATAGTAAGGAATTTGCCAAAGCTACACAACTAAATAGCGGCAGAGCTGCGATTGGAACTTGGGCCTCTATGACTCCAAACCCTTTTTTTCTTCTTTTCTCTTTTTTTTTTTTTTTTTGTGGTACGCGGGCCTCTCACTGCTGTGGCCTCTCCTGTTGTGGAGAACAGGCTCAGCGGCCATGGCTCACGGGCCCAGCCGCTCTGCGGCATGTGGGATCTTCCTGGACTGGGGCACGAACCCGTGTCCCCTGCATCGGCAGGCGGACTCTCAACCACTGCGCCACCAGGGAAGCCCTTTTTTTTTTTTTTTTTGAGGCTACAATGCCTCGTAAATCACCACGCCTGCTCACTCTGGTTTTACAGGTGAGTGAACCAAGGCCTAGGGGACTAAGACACTGGCCTGAGGCACTCAGACTTCCTTGGCAGAGCTGAGTGGATAACACAGGCCTCTGACCAGCAGGCCACAGCTGGTCCCCTTCACGGTGCTGACTCATCTTTGAGAAGATGATGTAATTTAATGAGAAAGCATTAAATGTGTACAAATTGGATAGGGGCAGTTATTCCAGAACATGTTGTATAAAGTGAGCTAAACCCCATGCTCTTTGCAGAGCTCCCTACTGAGGGGTGTTGCCTATGAGTCTTTCTAAAACCCTCTGTGGTAGTTATAACCCACTGTTGGTTACCTTCAAATAAAAGTTAGTGCAAGCAATGGTTGTGTGAGAGTTGCTGTCTTCACTGAGGTTTTGTGGGGTTAACCCTTGGGCTGATATCACAGAGACTTTCATGTGAAAATGCCTCCCAGACACTCTTCTCAGAGTTCCTCCTCTTGGGCCACAGGAAGTGGGTACCCTTGCGGTGGGGAATGAGGTGTTCCTTCTCTCCTCTGCCAGGTTAGTGCTCCGCCCACACTTACATTTTCTTATCCTTTAACTATGCAGAACAGTCAACTGAGCAAATTTTGTTAATTGGAGCCCCATCTGTTCTCCCCAAGTTGTCTAAAAGCAATTGTTCTGCACAAATTTGGCAGTCTCCATTTTTCTCCACCTTTTCCCATAGATACTATTAGTATCCTAATTTTTCCATAATGTAATTATCTCCACTATAAGGAGTGTGAAGGTCAGTGAGGGGATTTGCCCAAAGCCACACCACTAAAACATCACACAGCCTGAGTTCAAACCCATTTATGTGAGTCCTCAAATCCCAGCTCTGCTGACCCTAGCTCCCTAACTCCTCGTACCGAAAGCTTACTATCTTTGCTGACTTCCGAAATATTGTATAAAGGTTTGTCCTCCAAAAAAAGAAGAGCAAAAAACAGCTTGACCTTTCAGATCTCATTCAGAAGGTTTCATAAAGATGGAGATGTCACTACGAAGGATAATTTCCTTTTCTTGAGGTTGCATCTCCTCTGATGAGACCTGATCTCCTCTAGGCAGGCAAGCCCTCCAAATGCAGCCTCTAAACTAGGTGGACATGGGACTCAAAGATGGTTTTGTTTTGACCATACCTCAGTGAAGCAGTTCCTAAGTGTATGTCCAAAACATGCATTCTAGGAGACACTCCTAAACATGGGGTTCCATGATTTGGGGGAACTGAGATAAAAATGAAGTCGTTGTTTCCCATTTGTGTTCTATTGTGTGAGCTGTTAATAGATGTGGTAGTGAAAAAAAAGGTTTGAGATCAAATAATTTTGGCAAACTGAATATTCTGATTCCCTTTGGGAGATTCCTGGTAAATGTTAGTACATGAAAGGTTCTGAAAAGTCCTGTTAAAATTTGTTTAATTTTGTTTGACTCGATGCTTCTCTGATTTATTGGATCTTAGGGCCTTTTTTTCATCTTGCGGCTAACAGCCCACAGAGGCCCACTCTGGACAGGCCTCCAGTTTGAATTTTGGTTTGAAATTGTACTTTGAAGGGAGTTAATGGAGGGGCCCCTTTTGGGAATCTAGGCCTGATCCTGCTGTCAACTAGTTGGGTGACTGTAAGCGAGTCACTCCTTTCTGGGCCTCAGATTCACCATCTGTAAACTAAAAGCTTTGTACCAGGTTGTCTGTAACTTCCCTTCCAGTTCTAGCAGATCATCACCTAAACTTATGGAACTGGTGGGGCCACAAACCAAAATATGATAAACTGTGTATTTATATCTCCTTAACCTCATTCAAACACCCAGAGACAAAATGATAATAATCCTTTTCAAGCTACAGACATCTTAAACATATAAATATTAATTTGCCTCCATCTGCTAGTAGATCACAGAAAGTAACGTATTCTCTGGAATTACACAATCATTTACTTTTCCAGAACTTTGAGGTTTTCTTTGATCAGCCAGTTTCCAGGACAATGAGAAAGTCCCTAGAATCTCCAGAGCAGTTCTAGTGAAGCTCTGTGGGACCTCTGTGACTTATATTCTCCACCTCTAGAAGGAAAATAATGATAGTTTACCCTTCATTCCTTTAAGATATTTTGTGAGGACTGTCAGTCATATTAAAACAAAACCAAACCAAAAACCCGTGTCCTCTGGGTATACACCTGCCACCACCCCAAGTCTTCAAAGGTGTTTCTTTTTCTTCTTTCTTTCTTTCTTTTTTTTTTTTTTTTTTGCAGGACATGGGCCTCTCACTGTTGTGGCCTCTCCTGCTGCGGAGCACAGGCTCCGGACGCACAGGCTCAGCAGCCATGGCTCACGGGCCCAGCCGCTCCACGGCATGTGGGATCTTCCCGGACCGGGGCACGAACCCGTGTCCCCTGCATCGGCAGGCGGACTCTCAACCACTGCGCCACCAGGGAAGCCCCCAGAGGTGTTTCTGATCTCACTCCCTGCCCTTCAGTTCCCAGCCATTCCTAGGTGAGGGTTACATAAATAGTCCCTTTGATAGTATGAATGCTAGTATGGTACACATGAAAATATGATACCTTAACAAAGGAGGCAATTTGCTCTGTTTCAAGGATACTTATCTTAGTAATAATCATTCTTCTTAAAATACAGAGCAAGACAGTGTGATGAGTAATAGCTAGACATTGACACCAGACCAACCTGGGTTTGAACCCACCACTGTCATATACCAGCTGTGCATCCCTAGGCAAGCTGCTGGTCTCTGATCCTCAGATTCTCCATCTATAAAGTAGGAATAATTTGACTCACTGCAAAGCTGGGGCAACAATGCAACATAGTAATTTCTGTAAAGCTCTCTGTACAGTACCTGGGCATGTGTACGTTCAGTTACATCATTTTAAAGCATTATCTGTTTATTTCAACCATAAAAGAAAAGGAGGTCCAGAAGAAAACTGTCACCATACCAAGACCAGGAATCCTGCACAGCCATCAGAAAGGATAACTGTAATTAGCGCTCGTACCAAATGTTCATCAGGCCTCCTGCAATGTTAATGCTGGCCAGAGGCCCTCTTTAATTAATGCTGTCATTGTTCATTATTGAACACTGCCACCTGGTGGATGGGCAGGCCACACGCAGGCAAGGAAATCGCGGAGATTCTGTCAGGTCACCTGGTCACGAAAGGAAGATGCTATTCCATCCACCTCGTCCACACTGGTTTCAGCTTCTTGATTCAGAGCCCTGGCCATGGAGCAATCTGGGGATTCCTGCTTATGTAGACTCCCCTCCATCTTCACGCAGTTGTCAAACTGACACAAAGACATGAGAACTGCTCTTTCGCGGAGGCTGGTGTTGGTCACGTGACCTGAGCCACAGCGCAGCCTCTTCTGACAACATGAACTAAAGTAACTGCCCCCCCCCATCACTCTAACCCATCATACCCTTTTGTTTTCTACGTAACTTATATCGCTGTCTAAAGATATTTATTTCTGTTTCCCGCTTCTCTCTCTCCCTCACAACTTTGGAATGGAAGGGAGCCCCTTGGGTACCAGGCTGTGTGGGCTGTATTCCTTCATGCATCCCTCACACCAAGCACACGACCTGGCACATAGTAGGTGCTCAAAAATTTTGTTGCCTATAGAATAAAAAACAGCAATAATCAAGCTAACAGGTGCAACATTACTGTTTCGGGGTACGTCTTTATTTGCCTGGCAAATAAAGACGTATCCCGGAACAGTAATGTTGCACCTGTTAGCTTGATTATTGCTAAGCTCTGTACATAGATCACCTCATCTAATCTTTATAATTACCTTGCTGGGGGACGGGGGGGTAATGTCATCACTCACGTGGAAGCAGAAATTTCTAGGGCCTAGGAGTGATTTTCCCAGTTCAATAATCATAGCATCTCTTTGCCCAGCATTAGAATGCCATAACTTATTTAATCCTCTCTCTTTTGTAAACGGTACTATCATTTTACCCATTTTATAGATTTGAAAGCTGAGTCTTATAGAAATGAAGTCATTTTCCCAAAGTTACTCAGCTCACACTTAAAACCCAGATCATGTCTAATTCTGAAGGTCCTGCTCTTTTCACTACAACACACTGCCTTCTATTAGATATATGGGTGAACCACACTTTTAACTGTCCTGGAAAGCCAGACCTGAGCTTTGGTTAAGCACTGGAAATAAGCCTTGCTCCCAAGCTAAATCTCAAGCTGGCTTTTCCCGTAGCCAGGTCTTTATTGATCCACAGATAGCCCCTGCATCTTCACTTCAAAGATAGTGACTATCTAAGATTTACTGAGATTTTATTATGTGTCAGGCAGGGTTCGAATGATCTAATTCTTACAACAACCCTGTAAAATAGGGTTATATTGATATTATTCCCATTTTACAAATGAGGAAACTGAGGCACAGAGAGGTTAAGTAACTTCCCTTTTATTACCCAGGTTCTAAGCCAGAGCCCTGCCTTGAACCCGGGATACACTCCTCAGCACCAGCAACCTCTCTAGGGGGCCCATCCTGGTGCATTCACTCTGTTGCCCAGAACCTCAGGGCACCTCCCACAGCATAGTATTTCCTGGAATGTTTCAGCTTAGAAACTGTGCTAAAGTCCTAATAGACAGGGGAGTGGGGTATCAGGGGAATGGGGGGGGTGGGGAAATTCACCAGGGCACCCTGCGACTCCCCTCCCCTTCCTGTTTGCAGACTTGGCCTACAGTTACTCTCCAGTTAGTTTCCATCTGTAGGAGCAGCAATTCCCTAGGGGTACACAGACCAAAAAGAGAGACCGACTCAGCCAAAATCCAAAAATATCTTCACTGTGGCAAGCAAACAAGTGATGGAGAGAAGGAAAATTTCCCCTGAAAGCCCTGGATATTTCTCAAAGACGGCCCACTCAGCTTATGTAAGCGGCCTTCACCACTAAGGAATGCAACCAAGGCCTGAATCTAGGACAACCCTGTCAATTATGTGCTAATGAAAAGGTATTTAGGGGCCACCCAGAGGCACTTTGGGAAACTTGACCCTGTGCTTATTGAATTGTCTATCCTGGATCACCAGACCTGGACAAAGAGGCTCAGGCAACACCCCAAGGATAATGGCAAGTCTGACCATGGGTGTCCAGTCAGGCACATTGAACCTTTCCTCCAAAGCAACAGGCAATTAGAAAGTTCAGGGAAATTCTAGGCCTCCTCGTGTTCATTCATTCATCTTTTTATATATTCATACATTTTCAGTAAAGGTCTGTTAAGCACCACCTCTGTGTCAAGTCAGTGCCTGTGTAACTGAGAAGGACCCTATAAGGCCTTCCCAGAACAGAACCCCACCAACCCACCCACGTCCTCTGCCTGTCTTTTGTCTGTAGAAAATCTGTAGTCAAAGAATAAATTTAATTAGACAAGCGAGAAAATGCAGACACAAAGGAAAGCAGTCAAACAGGACAAAATAATAATAGTTTAGTAATTAAGTAAAGTCAAGAACCTTTAGTTCCTCCTCAAGGGCTATAGAGAATATTCTGAGCCATGTCCTTTGAGCTGTTCTACAGATACTGAAACTCCCACCAGATAGAAGTTAACTGTATGCTGCCCACAAGCATGTAGACCCCAGACAGGTTGGAACCAGAAGGTTGATGATGTTGAATCCCAAGTACCTCACCACCAACCAATCAGAAGAATGTCCACGAGCTGATCACACACCCCACAGCACCCCTCCCTCATCCTATTTTTATAAACCTTTCCCTGAAAGCCTTAGGGGAGTTTGGGCCTTTTAAGCACTAGCTGCCTGGACTCCTTGCTTGTTGCCCTGCAGTAAATGCTGCACTTTTCTTTACCACAACCTGGTGTCAGTAGATTGGCTTTACTGTGCATGGGCAAGCAGAACCAAGTTTTGTTTGGTAACACCTGGTGCTGGGAACATCAAAGGGAGTTAGACACAGTGGTGAGTCTAGACGATCAACAAAACGATTAGTTCAAGCCCTGGTTTGTAGCACTTGCCACTTTCATGTGTAAACATGCCCAAATTAGAACACTCCCTAACACCATACAAAAAAATAAACTCAAAATGGATTAAAGACCTAGATGTAAGACTGGATATTATAAAACTCTTAAAGTATAGGCAGAACACTCTGACATAAGTCACAACAATATCTTTTTGGATCCACCTCCTAGAGTAATGAAAATAAAAACAACAATAAACAAATGGGACCTAATGAAACTTAAAAGCTTTTGCACAGCAAAGGAAACCATAAACAGAATGAAAAGACAACCCACAGAATGGAAGAAAATATTTGCAAACAATGCAACCAACAAGGGATTAATCTCCAAAATAAACAAACCTCTCACACAGCTCAATATCAAAAAAAAAAAACAAAAAACAAAACAACCCAATCAAAAAATGGGCAGAAGATCTAAATAGACATTTCTCCAAAGGAGACATACAGATGGCCAACACAGCACATGAAAAAATGCTCAACATCACTAATTATCAGAGAAATGCAAATCAAAACCACAATGAGGTATCACCTCATACTAGTCAGAATGGCCATCATCAAAATGTCTACAAACAATGTTGGAGAGGGTGTGGAGAAAAGGGAACCCTCTTGCACTGTTGGTGGGCATGTAAATTGGTGCAGCCACTATGGAGAACAGTATGGAGTTCCTTAAAAAACTAAAAACAGAGCTACCCTATGATCCTATGATCCCACTCCTGGGCATATATCTGGAGAAAACCATAATTTAAAAAGACACATGCATCCCAATGTTCATTGCAGACTATTTACAATAGCCAGAACATGGGAGCAACCTAAATGTCCATCGACAGAGGAATGGATAAAGAAGATGTGGTACATATATACAATGGAATATTACTCAGCCATAAAAAAGAATGAAATAATGCCGTTTACAGCAACATGGATGGACCTTAGTATTGTCATACTAAGTGAAGTGAGTCAGAGAAAGACAAATATCATATGATATCATTTATATGTGGAATCTAAAAAAATGATACAAATGAACTTATTTACAAAACAGAAATAGACTCAGAGACATAGAAAAACTTATGGTTACCAACGAGGAAAGGTGGGGGATAAATTAGGAGTTTGGGATTGACATGTACCCACTACTATATATAAAACAGATAACCAACAAGGACCTACTGTATAGTACAGGGAACTCTACTCAATATTCTGTAATAACCTATCTGGGAAAGAAAATCTGAAAAAGAATAGATATATGTGTATGTATAACTGAATCACTTTGCTGTACACCTGAAACTAACACAATATTGTAAATGAACTATATTCCAATATAAAATAAATTTTTTTAAAAATATTGCTTTAACAGACTCACAGATACAGAGAACAAAGCAGTGACTACCAGGGGAGAGGGTGTAATTTAGGGGTGGGGGAATGGGAGGTACAAACTATTGGATGTAAGATAGGCTCAAGACAGGCTGACCGAGGCTTGCATCTCTCCACTCACTGCAGTGTTGCTAGTGAGCACTTACTGAGCAGGAACTGGGTTGCACCTTCCTCACTCCCTGTTGTTGTCACTCTTCCTGCTTCCGCGGTGGCTTATTTGATGTCCTGCTAGCTTTACACACTGATAACTGATGGCCTTTCATGTTGAAGAGTCTTAGAGGTTGTAAGAGAAAGCGTGACCCTGCTCAGCTCGACCACCTGTCCCAGTGGATGGGCCTGTGGAACCTGAGCGGGTTGGCCATCCTTTCCAAAGTGCAGATGACTCCCAAAGAATGAGGCAGGGGACATTTAAAGCCATGGGTTCTGAAGAGGCTCAATTACTGAAAAGCCCCAAGATTCTGAATCAAAGTGAGTTATCTTTAATCAACACTCGCAAACTACAAACTGTGCTGGTCGAGGCCAAAGGTCAATGTTACTACACTGCTCTTGGAGGGAGGGGTGCGCCGGCCAGGTCATCCCAGTGTTAAGAAGCCCCTCACATGCGTAAAGTTCTTAGATTCACAAAGACAGGCTTTGGTACTGAAAGTGAAGACGTCGTGTACTCAAGAATCTTCACAGCTTCTATTGGACATATTTTCTTTTTAGGAATGAAGGAAAATTCTCCCGTTTTTGAGCCATTCTTTGATGTCAGTTCTACAAAATTGCATGTAACTTTATAAATATTTTTAAAAGATATAGTTTTATGAATATTTAATATTCTACTAATGTGATTTTGAATGGTCAATGTCAAGTATTCTGTTTTGGGGGTTTTTATGTTTTATTATACTTTGTTAAAAAGGAAAAATTGTACCTTTTTAGATTTTTTTTTTTTTTTTTTTTTTGCGGTACGCAGGCCTCTCTCACTGTTGTGGCCTCTCCCGTTGAGGAGCACAGGCTCCGGACGCGCAGGCTCAGCGGCCATGGCTCACGGGCCCAGCCGCTCCGCGGCATGTGGGATCTTCCCATACCGGGGCACGAACCCGTGTCCCCTGCATCGGCAGGCGGACTCTCAACCACTGCGCCACCAGGGAAGCCCTAGAATGTTTTTATGAGTCAATTTTATGTACTGAAAATAAAAATTAAAAAACAAAAAGATAGGCTCAAGGATGTATCATACAATATGGGGGAATATAGCCAATATTTTGTAATAACTGTAAATGGAAAGTAACCTTTTAAAAATTGTATTAAAATATAAAAGAAGCGTACAGGTGGTCTGGAGAAAAACTAGCAAAGATTGCAAAATCCTTTATGAGAAGTACAAGGTGCTGTGGGAGCATTTGGAAGGCAGAACCAGCCAAGAATTGGGGTTAGGGGATGCTTTCTGAGGCAAAGTCATCTAATCTGAGACCTGAAGGAAAGTAAGTATTAGCTATGTGAAGGGTGCAGAGTGGGCTCCAGATGGAGGATGCAACTTGTGCAAAGGTCTTGAGTGAAACCAAACCACAGAATCCTTTAGAAATATACAGTATTTCATTATGGCTGGAATCAAGTACTTGTTCACGGTAAGAAAATGACATGAAATACGTTGGGGGAAAGAAAGAATACAGAGCCAGCTCACACAACCCATATGAAAAGAGCTTGTTTTAAGGTTAGTGGGAACTCATTGACAGCTTATATAGATGAGGACACCTTGATTAGATTTCTCGTTAGAAAGATCATTCTTCCTGCAGTATGAGAAAGAGATAGGATGGGGGCAAGACTAGAAGATTCTGCCACAACCTAAGAGAGAGATGAAGGTTGCCTGCATGCTGGTCATGGCAACAGGGATGGAGAAGAACAGATGGAATCAAGAGTTTTAGAGGTTGTACCTGCTGGATAAAGTGTGTGTGTGTGTGTGTGTGTGTGCAGGTGCGTGCGCGTGCTTCGTGGTGGTAGAGGTGGTGTTAAGGAAAATGAAGTCAAGACTGACACTGAGGTTTCTGACAAAAGCAACCCAGGAGATGGCTGGAAGTAGGAGACAATGAAGGAAGAACAGGTCATTGGCTTGAGTTCAGTTTTAGGTAGGTTACATGTGTGGGACGTCCAAGTGGCAATATCCAGGAAGCCTGAGGCCTGAAGCCCAGGACACAGATCTGGGCTGAAAAATAAATTTCGGAGTCATCAGCAAATAGACTGTAACCAATGCCTTGTGTGTGGATGAGACCATCCAGCGACAAGTCAGAATACCTAGAACTGACAGGCCATTTGCTCTGCCAGCACCCCCTTTATATATACCCACTCTTAATCATTACAACCACTCTCTTATGTATTATCCCCATTTTGTGGATGCAAAAACTGAGGCCTGGAGAGGCTGTCCAATAAGAGGCAGAGGCCAGATTTGAAACGGGTCCATCTGGCACCAGAGCCTACACCTTGAACTGTAATATTGGGCTGCTTCTGTGTCAAAACATACAGACTACGAAGAGAAGAGAAGGACAGATTCTGGGGAAATGAACATTTAAGTCACAGGAGGAGGAATTTACAAAGGAGACTGTTAGGCAGGGTGTGGAATTGGGGAACTTGAGGCCTATCACTGTCAAGGTCAACTTCTTAAAAACTTTCTCACCACAAACAAGGTGACTGAAGTTGCCCCCTTAAAACTTATGGTCACACTGCATTTACTAACATTCTCTTCTGACCATAAAAGTAACGCTTTATCCTTGTAGAAGGTTTAGAAAATACAGAAAATACAAAGAAAAGTAATAGCCCCTATTCGACTACCTAGAAATAATGGCTGTAACTGTTTGGCACATACTCCTACAGACATTTTCTATACATATAAAAACAAATGGTTTTTTTTTTTTTTTTTTTTTTTTTTTTTTTTTTTTGCGGAACGCGGGCCTCTCACTGTTGTGGCCTCTCCCATTGAGGAGCACAGGCTCTGGACGCGCAGGCCCAGCGGCCATGGCTCACGGGCCCAGCCA
Organism: Mesoplodon bidens; assembly: GCF_964165515.1. Classification (NCBI taxonomy): domain Eukaryota; kingdom Metazoa; phylum Chordata; class Mammalia; order Artiodactyla; family Ziphiidae; genus Mesoplodon; species Mesoplodon bidens. Next base: position 125,915,399 of record NC_138160.1, read on the forward strand.
CTTCACGGCATGTGGGATCTTCCCAGACTGGGGCACGAACCCGGGTCCCCTGCATCAGCAGGCAGACTCTCAACCACTGCACCACCAGGGAAGCCCACAAATGGCTATTTCTTGAAAACATTTTATTTTGAAGGCATATTTTATTGTTTCTAATGTGCACATTTAAAAATTGTATATTTATTGCTTCTAAAGATGCACATCTTAAAATCAGAATTTATTTTATAATCAGTGGAGTTTTATAGGTAAATGGAAGCTTTTTGTTCTAGTTGTAAGTGAAAGAATGCTGCATCTTGTAATCCACAGCATCTTAGATTGGGAGTATAGTAGATAATACATCCACATCTTTCAAAATTCAAAATATACTGTATGCCCAGAAAAAGATCTCTCTCACTTCTGCCTACTCCACTCCTCTTTCTTGGAGGCAGATGATATTTTCCAGTTGCTTGTCTACCCTTCCAGATGTATTTTATGCACGTCCAAGAAAACATTACATATGTCCCCCTCTCTTGAAGTACATGGTAACATATTATCCACACCAGGGCATCCTGAATTTTTTTTAACTTAACAATATACGTTGGAAGTTTTTCTTTTTCCAATTGCAAATTTTCAATTGAAAGGACTCCCTTAATTCATTAAGAAGTCCCCTACTAATGTGCAAAGTTATTTCTAATCTTTTGCTAAAATAAACAATGCCATGATGAATAATCTTCTATATTTTGCACACATAAAAGTAAACCTATCAGGTAGATCCCTAGAAATAAAACTGCTGAGTCAAAAGGTAAGTTCAGTTATTTTAACAGATATTGCCAAATTGACCTCCGTAAATGTTGCAAGAGATGCAGTAATGGTCAAGACAGACATAATATTTGCTCTTGTGTGGGTTTTATTACTTAGTGGGAAAAACCAACAAATGAATAGATAATAATAATGCAAAGTGATAAGGGCTGTGCTGATGGAAGTGATGATGCTTGGGAACGTATAAGAGGGACTTCCATTTCAAGACTGGGAGGACCAGGGGAGACTTCCTAGAGGCAATAATATCTCAGTGATTTAAGTCACCACACTCTCTTATGTCTGACGTTTCCACAGTCCTGTTCCCTTTTCACAGAATACACTATCCTCCATCTTCTGCTGGCTGTCTCCTGCACACTTTTCACATCCCCAATTAAATGTCACTTCTTCAGAGAGGCTTTTCTGAATCTTCACACTGGGTTCTACTTCTCATCAATATGCTTCCACAGTAATCAATATTTATATTAACACTAAATAAGAGGAGGGCATGCCTTTTTCATTATTGTATCCCTGGTACTTGGCCTAGTTTCTAACACATAGTAATGTCAATCATTACCTGTTGAATGAAGGACTGGATGATCGGTCCATAGAAAACGCCACACTCCCTACTGGGGCTGGGACCCCAAGGAAGCAGGCATTGTAACTGCGTGTATAACCAGTGATGGGCTCTGCATTCTGAGAAAGAATTCTCTAAGGCTCAGTGTGTACGTTTGAATTCAAACATGACTTGGGCACTTCCCAGTTCATTGAGGCAAATAGTGATACTCTACCAAGAAGTGGAAAGGAAATAAAGGTTGTCTTTGGTATCCACCTACCTGCCTTCCTACAAGTTCAACTCCACATTTCCTGAGTAGCTACTACATGTGAGGGATCATCTACTGGGGACTCAGAGGAAAATGCTAATGCAGTCTCCATTTTAGTGAGCAAGACTGTGAGCTCCAAGAGACAGGAGAGAGAAAGCATACCCAAGATGACAGATCTAAGGCCAGACTAGGGAAGACCTCGGGATCATGAGCATAACATGGGATGGGCAGGGGCACAGGAGGGCAAGATTTCCTCCTCTGGACTTTTGAGATGCAGCAAGAATAATTTGTTACTGTTGGATGGATAGAACTGTCCTACACTCATGAAGTGAGCAATATCAATTGTAAAATATATGTAGTGTTTCAATTTGTCCTGACATATACACACTATTGATACCATGTAAAAAATAGATAACTAATGTGAACCTACTGTATAACACAGGGAACTCTACTCAGTGCTCTGTGGGGACCTAAAGGGGAAGGAAATCCAGAAAAGAGGGGATATATGTATACGTATAGCTGATTCACTTTGCTGTACAGTAGAAACTAAAACAACACTGTAAAGCAAGTGTACTCCCATAAATTTTTTTAAATCTCAACACTTTCATCACAATAAAAAATGAAAAGTTTCTATGATGATTTTGGTAAGTGTTGGGCAGGAGTCATCAAAATCCTGGGAGTCGATAAACAACCCCTCCTACCTTTAGCTCTTTTTCAGGACCAAGGCTAGGAGGATGTGTGTGCCGATGTGCTCCTAAGAAGTCCTCACAATGAATAGAGTTAAACTAGGTCCATGACAGATTCACAAACACAAATGCTACCAGATCATCAAGGAGGGAGAAATCAGCTCTAACGGGTGGACTAGGGAAGCCTTTGCGAAGGAGAGTCTGAGCATGACTTTAAATGTTGGGGAGAATTTGGGCTGTGGGAAGACATAGTCGCAGGGATTAGTTTAAGCACAGAGTATGGAAGTATAGGGTATATTCAGGGAGCTCTAAGTCATGTGGTATGGCTAGGACAGAGTTTGCATGGAAGGGTACATAAGGATACCAAAGTGAAAATGCAGATTCAGGAAATGGACAACTTGAGTGCTATACTCAGAAGATGCGATTGATGCCTATTGGCTCTAGGCATCAACCGAAGACCTCCCAAGTGGGAGCACTGTTTGCTCAGAGAGCTCTGGTGGCTGTCTAAAAGGTTGATTTCATTGACAGCATAAAGATGAATTAGGAGGCTCTAGCGGCACAGAGGGCCTGGACTCCAGCAGTAGAGGAGGTTATGAAAAGGAAGAGACTGCTGGTAAGACATGAGGACATTGAAAGACAAGTCCAAGTTGACCCTGACATTTCCAGTTTGAGGCCAAGTTGATGGTGTCATTAATAGAGAGGAAATTCAGGAGAGATCCACTCTCCATCCCGCCTCACTGTCTCCTCCCCCTCACTCTACTTCCCCACAAGCCCTCATTCTCTTAGACCCTCCTGGACCCCCGCAACCTGCTCCCCATCCAGGTCTGCCCTTTTTTGGCAGAGACAACTTTTCCCCCCATTCTTTCGGCAGCCTGGCTTTATGACTTTAGGAAAAATAACCTCTTCGAACTTGCACCTTGCCTTTTAAAGTTGAAAGTCTGAAACCCAGCACTGCATCCACCTCTAAAGCTTTTTTTCCAATTTACGTCTTCCACCAGGACCAAACATACTCGGTGGTTAAGATTTCAGGGCATCCTCATCTTCCCATTAGATATTGGTATTTCAACAAGGCACAGGGCCTCCTGAAGAAACTTAGGAGTAAGAGCCATATTTCAAGCAGCAGCCAGACGCAGGTCTGGAAAGGAAGGGATAACTTATTTTTAGGGGAGCTTTTCTGATTCACGGATCCTGTCATGTAGCTACTCCCTATTCTGGTTCCTGGTGAAGACACTTGTGTCGACCAGCTGTAGCCACATATGACTCCGCATAAACGAGGGTATCAAACACGACCACCTTCTCCTTAAGGCAGCCAGTCCTCCAGATGTGCCCTGGGGCATAAGACTGAGCAAGCAGGGGCACTGGCACGCAGGTGGCCTTGCACCTCGGCCTTACATGTTCGGACAGCTCCATTTCCAGTACCCTTTTGAATTAAAATGAGGCTCTCGATGTGTAGACCCTGGACCAGCAGCATCAGTATCACCTAGAAACTCATTAGAAATGCAAATTCTCAGACTCTTCCCAACCAACTAAATCAGAAACTCTGGGGTGGACCCAGCTATCCTTGATTTGACAAGCCTGCAGGAGATTCTGGTGCACGCTAACATTGGAGAACCGATGAACTGAAAGACGGAGAGAAAAAAGGAAAAGGCATTACTACACCTCGTTTCATTATTTTGAGCTGAAGGCAGACCCAGTAATATAACGTGGTAAAAATTTTAGAATGGATGGAATTTAATTTTTGTGAATTAAGTAGACACTTTTGTGAAACCTAGCAACATCTCTATGGATAAAGAAAGAAATTACCCAGGAGCCTTAAGTCTAAAAAATTCAGGTAATTAATGTAAGTAAGTGCTGAGTTTTTATTTGCATCATCTAAAAGTGTGGGTTCCAAGACCTACTCTTTTTCTTTCTTAAAGCTCTATAACCTTTGATTTAAACGCAATCTAAACATAAACCCCAAATGCAAATCAGATAATTGGGTTGCACTCTAGGGAAATGGGGAGGGAGGCAGATTTCCTCCCTTCCTCCCCCTTCTCTCCCTTCTCTGCCCCCCTCCTCCTCCTTCCCTGGCCCCCAGGGCTCCAGGCAAGGCCCATTACTGCAGAAAATAGCTTTAATTCCCCTTTCACATTGCATACTCGATTCAAAGGCCTCGGGGAAATTCTATCATATTCCTGGGGCAGACTTTTTAATTAACACAAAACGAAAATTTGTTTTTGTTGTATTGTGTTTTTCCCTAAAGACAGGGAGAAGGGAGGGGATCTTTACCTGGGAGAGGCCCTTTCAGGATCCGGATAGAGGTGGGTGCAATGAAAATGCAAGGGTTCCAATCATCTTTGCACTTTGCATCTTTGACGCCGAGCCACCTGTCTAGGAATGTGCTCTCGGTAAACACCCTTCATTGAGCCCAACAATCTGGGCAGCCTGTTAAATTGCCGGCCCAGGAAGTGGGAGTGACTCAATCTTTATGCCTGTCACCCATGTTTTGCTTACGCAGATGCGCCAGACTATGCCGGCTGGCTTCATTTCCCCAAGGTTTTTTTTTCCCTGAAAAGAAAAGCCCACCTGGATTTGCATGCCTATGTGCAGCCTTCTAGAGAAAACAGAAACCTGACTGTGGCAGCCATTCAGTCTCCTCAGAACTTTGTGTGAGTCAAGACTTCTTGTCACAGAAATGTCAGCCAGATGGGCTTGTAGGCACCTTCTAGCACAGTGGTTTTTGAACTGTTTTTTCTTTTAGGCTTGAAACTCTTTCTTCAAAATAAATGTTACCCAGAAATAGATAGAAAGAGAGTCCATTCCACTCGCTCCTTCGGTCTTCCCCACTTCTTCCCCCATCGCCCACTGACCCTGAGAGATACAGCAAAGCCTAATTTAAAGCCTCCTGACGCTGTGCTGAAAAAGAATGAAGCCAAGAAGTCAAAGGCCTTTTCACTGGTAATGGGGCTTGAAAGAATCAGAGCCTAGATTAAAAATTAATCTCTGGTTCTGAGCCCTTTCCTATGCAATCCACTGGGCCCATGAAATGACTCATTTGGGGTTGCCGTAGTTTCTAGGCATTCAGCCATTCATTCTTTGACCAAATATTGATTGAATACCTGCTGTGTTCCCAGCAAGAGCTAGTGCTGTGGACTCAATGGTACACCAAAGAAGACATGGCCCGTGTCCTCACCAAGTCTACTGCAGGATAAATATGTGAATAAAATGGCCACACGAATAAATGTAAAATTGCAGCTGTTATTTATGTTATGAAGGAGACGCAGAAGGTGCTATAAGAACTGATGACAGGGCTTGTCCCAGGTAAATTTCAATCCCCCTCTCCTTGTTCTTTAAGGAAAACCACAATTACGAAAATTATGACAGGAGGATTTTCCCTCCTCAGAGAGGTCAGGAAGGTTTCCCTGCGATGTACAACCACAACTGAGATCTAAATGTTTAGTGGTTAGCAAGGGAAAGAAGAGAGGAAAGGGCATTCCTGGCAGAGGGAACAGCATGTAGCAAGAATGTGACCAATTTATAGACAAGAGGGGCTGAAGTACAGAGTCTGGGGCGAGGTGGGCTGCCTAAGACCACCAGGACCGTGGCAGGTGTATTAAGAAGGCTGTCTTATCCTAAGAAAAATGGAAGGCCATGAAAAAGTTTAAAGTTGGGGAGGGAGCAACTTATGTTGTCAGACCATTGTTTTAAAATGATTTCTCTGCTTCTAGGATGGGGCATAGGCTGAAGAAGTGCCCGAGGGCAAATGGAAAGTACAGTTCGGATGGCAGAGACAATGGCGGGTTGATCCGGAATGATGGCGATCAGGATGGAGAAGTAGATGAATTGAGGAGCTAGGTGTGTGTTAATGTGGACAGGATTCCGGAGTGGAGGGATGTAGAGGATGAGAACAAGGGAGATGGTTAGGATGATGTCCAGTTTATGATCAGTGAACAGTGACAGTAAACATCGCCTTAGACCAGGCTTGGCTCCTCCCACATTTTCCAACCCAGTAGTTCTCAACCCTGGATGTACATTACAATCACCTAAAAGTTAAAAAAAATACTAGTACACAAGCCCTATCACCAGAGATTCTGGTTTACTTGGTTGGGGTGAGGTCTGGACATTGGTACTTTTCCCCAAGCTCCTAGGCTGATTCTAATATGCCACCATGGTTGACAACCACTGCTCTAAGCAATCTCCCAGGGGACCTATGTGGCTCCTTCTCTATCTGATCATATGTCATCATCAACAGAGAATGCCATGATCTTCAGTTGTAAACTGATTTGCCTCCTAGAAACATATAGAAATCCTGGCAAATAAGACAGAACAGATTAGGAAGTAGTCAACCATACCTGGTCAAGGGAAGGGGGAGCAATACAGTAGACTAGAAAGGACCCTAAACTCACAGAGAAGTCACAAGCTCTGCCACTAACAAGCAACTTTCTCATATCTGTCAAATGAAGGCATTGGACTAGACCAGTGGTTCTCAAACTTGAACTCACATCAGCAGCATCTGGGGGCCTAGTTCAAACACAGATTACTGGGCCCCTTACTCAGAGCATGTGACTGGATAGGCCTGGGGTGGCACCTAGAAATCTGAATTACTAAAATCCTCCCAGGTAATACGGATGCTGCTCAAGGTGCCAGGCTGAGGTGCCATTAACAGAGAGAGAGAATCCTAGAGGGATCCATTATTTGTTTTGGACAGAGATCCTGTTTTTATTTAAACTTTGATATTTTATTCATCGTAAGTTTTTGCAATAATTCTGATTTAAAAAAATATTATGTTAAAATATTATTTATTTGATTACTGAGTTTTTTTATGTCCCTTGACATTTCATACCTAAGGTGAATTCACTTGATTCTAATCTCACTTGGCCAAGGGCCACAGGCAGAGAACCACTGAGCTCTATGACTTCAAGGGCCCTTCAAGCTCTAACATTTCACTAAACAGAGAGGCAGGAGAGGTGGTGGTAAAGAGAAGGTGTTCTGGAGCCAAGCTGAAGGTGTTTATGCCTGTGTTCCTGTGCTCTGCCATTTATAAGCTGTGTAACCTTGGGGAAATTGCTAAACCTCTCTGGGCCTCTGTTTTCCTTAGCTGCAAAGTCAAAGATAATAATACTGATCACATAGATTTATAGTAACTGATTGAGATAACACACATAAAGCACAAAGTGTGGGCTGAATACTGTAAGCAGTCAGTATCATCAGCAAATGCCTCTTGGTTTAATCATCTCTGAAGGTTCCCTTCTGATTAGGTTTACCCTGACTTCTTTGAGACCTGAGAAGAAACTTCCCCCCCCCACCAAGGCTTCATATAATTTATCAAGTCATATAACTTGTTCATGATTTTCTAATTTGTCCCTTGTGGATTTGCATTTCCGTTATTCCAAAGACATGGTCTGTAAGGTTAGCAAAACGAAATGCAGCATCTTAAAGGAAAGTCTTTAGAAAAAGCAAGACAAACCTTTTGGATTGATATTCATTATACAGTGAACATCAATGAAAAAATAAATGGTACTTCTGAGAGTCCAAGAATCCTCCCATTCACGCTGTGGGACACAAATATTTGTATAAAGGGGAGACTGACAGTCACTGCCTCCCAATAAGGAAGTCACAGCTTCTGTAAATGCAGTAAATACTTGTGAAATTTTGTAATAAATTAGGGCTCCCAATTTACAGATTTGGGGGCAGAGATCTAGTTTCTCTAGAGAGTCCAGGGAAGGGGAGGGAGAGGTTTTCCAAGGAGGAAATGCAGGCTCCCCCATGACTATTCAGATACCTTCATGCTGGGGTCTCTTTCCAGCCTCACACCTGCCATGATTGACCATTTGTCCTCACCAAATAGGACTTTCTGCTGTTTGTCAACATACTGTGTAAACCCACTGCCTTCCTGCACTCATGAGGCTATTTATCCACCTGGAATGGGCTTCCCTGCTTCTCCATATCAAAATCATATCCATCCTTAAAGAAGTCATGGTGTGTATATATATATATATATATATATATATACATACACACATACACACTGGAATACTATGTAGCCATAAAAAAGAACTAAATTTTGCCATTCGTAGCAGTATGGGTGGATTTTGAGGGCATTATGCTAAGTGAAAACAGACAGAGAAAGACAAATACTGTATGATTTCACTTACATGTGGAATCTAAAAAATACAACAAACTAGTGAATACAACAAAAAAGAAGCAGACTCACAGATATAGAGAGCAAACTCATGATTACCATTGGGGAGAGGAAAAGGGAGAGGGGCAATACAGGGGTAAGGGATTAAAAGGTACAAACTATTGGGCATAAGATAGGCTCAAGGATGTACTGTACAACATGGGGAATATAACCAATATTTTGTAATAACAGTAAATGGAAAGTAACCTTTAAAAATTGTGTAAAAATAAAAAAATTTAAAGAAATCATATCCATCTTTTGAGATCTAGTTCAAGTGTCACCTAAGGTCCCACGTCATGTCCCTGTGATTGTTACTGTCAGCCTGTTCGAGCACCTTTGAAGTCTCAGCATTTTCTATTCTGTCATACCATCCTTGGTAAGTTGTTTATCCTCCATGGTGTGGTGGTGCGGGGTGGGGGGCGGGGAATCAACTCCAGTCTCTGTTCAGTTGGTTGCCAAAGAAGCTTTGGTTGACTGTCAAACTTTAACCAACAACCAAAATAACAGAACCCTAGGTTCTACTCAAAGAACTGAACTTGATTTTTTTTGCCACTTGATTCTCACTGAAAGCAAGGTAAGTAATATTCATGAGTCAGAACATAAGGGGAGAGAGACGTTCAAGATGGCAGAAGAGTAAGACGTGGAGATCACCTTCCTCCCCACAAATACATCAGAAATACATCTACATGTGGAACAGCTCCTACAGAACACCTACTGAACACTGGCAGAAGACCTCAGACCTCCCAAAAGGCAAGAAACTCCCCATGTACCTAGGTAGGGCAAAAGAAAAAAGAAAAAACAGAGACAAAAGAATATGAATGGGACCTGCACCTCTGGGAGGTGAAAGAGCAAAAGTTACCACACACTAGGAAGGCCCTTCCCTGGCAGAGACAGGGGTGGGCAGGAGGGAAGCTTTGGAGCCACGGAGGAGAGTGAAGCAACAGGGGTGCAGAGGGCAAAGCAGAGAGACTCCCACACAGAGGATTGGTGCCGACCAGCACTCACCAGCCCGAGAGGCTTGTCTGCTCACCTGCCGGGACAGGTGGGGGCCAGGAGCTGAGGCTCGGGCTTCAGAGCTCAGATCCCAGGGAGAGGACTGGGGTTGGCTGTGTGAAAGGGGGCTGGTGCACCACAGCTAGCCGGGAGGGAGTCCAGGAAAAAGTCTGGACCTGCTTAGGAGGCAAGAGACCATTGTTTCGGGTGCACCAGGAGAGAGGATTCAGAGTACCGCCTAAACGAGCTCCAGAGATGGGTGTGAACCATGACTACCAGCGCGGGCACCAGAGACGGACATGAAATGCTAAGGCTGCTGCTGCAGCCACCAAGAAGCCTGTGTACAAGCACAGGTCACTATGCACACCTCCCCTCCTGGGAGCCTGTGCAGCCTGCCACTGCCAGGGTCCCGTGATCCAGGGGTAACTTCCCTGGGAGAACACAAGGCATGCCTCAGGCTGTTGCAATGTTATGCTGGCCTCTCCCACCACAGGCTCACCCCGCATTCTGTGCCCCTCCTTCCCCCTGGCCTGAGTGAGCCAGAGCCCCCTAATCAGCTGCTACTTTAACCTCATCCTGTCTGAGCGAAAAACAGACGCCCTCACATGACTTACATGCAGAGGCAGGGCCAAATCCAAAGCTGAACCCCAGGAGCTGTGGGAACAAAGAAGAGAAAGGGAAATCTCTCCCAGAAGGCTCAGGAGCAGTGGATTAAATCTCCACAATCAACGTGATGTACCCTGCATCTGTGGAATACCTGAATAGACAACGAATCATCCCAAAATTGAGGCAGTGGACTTTGGGAGCAACAATATATAATTTTTTCTTTTTTCTCTTTTTGTGAGTGTGCATGTGTATGCTTCTTTGTGTGATTTTGTATGTATAGCCTGGCTTTTACCATTTGTCCAAGGGTTCTGCCTGTTATTTTTGTTTGTTTTTTGTTTTTTTTAGTATAGTTTTTAGCGCTTGTTATCACCGGTGGATTTGTTTTTTGGTTTACATGCTCTCTTCTATCTTTCTTTTTTTTTCTTTTTTAAAATTACTTTTTACTTTTTTATTTTTAATAATTATTTTTATTTTAATAACTTTATTTTATTTTATTTTTTCTTTCTTTCTTTCTTTCTTTTTTTTCTCCCTTTTCTTCTGAGCCATGTGACTGACAGGGTTTTGGTGCTCTGGCCGGGTGTCAGGCCTGTTCCTCTGAGGTGGGAGAGCCGAGTTCAGGATATTAGTCCACCAGAGACCTCCCGGCTCCACGTAATATCAAAGAGTGAAAGCTTGCCCAGAGATCTCCATTTCAGTGTTAAGACCCAGCTCCACTCAATGACCAGCAAGACACAGTGCTGGACACCCTATGCCAAACAGCTAGTGAGACAGGAACACGACCCCACCCATCAGCAGAGAGGCTGCCTAAAATCATAATAAGGTCACAGACACCCCAAAACACACCAACAGACGCAGTCCTGCCCACCAGAAAGACAAGATCCAGCCTCATCCACCAGAACACAGGCACTAGTCCCCTCCACCAGGAAGCCTACACAACCCAGTGAACCAACCTTAGCCACTGGGGGCAGACACCAAAAACAACAGGAACTACGAACCTGAAGCCTGTGAAAAGGAGACCCCAAACACAGTAAGTTAAGCAAAATGAGAAGACAGAGAAACACACAGCAGATGAAGGAGCAAGGTAAAAACCCACCAGACCAAACAAATGAAGAGGAAATAGGCAGTCTACCTGAAAAAGAATTCAGAGTAATGATAGTAAAGATGATCCAAAATCTTGGAAATAGAATGGAGAAAATACAAGAAACATTTAACAAGGACCTAGAAGAACTAAAGAGCAAATAAACAATGATGAACTACACAATAAATGAAATTTAAAATTATCTAGAAGGAATCAATAGCAGAATAGCTGAGACAGAAGAACAGATAAGTGACCTGGAAGATAAAATAGTGGAAATAACTAGCGCAGAGTAGAATAAAGAAAAAAGAATGAAAAGAATTGAGGACAGTCTCAGAGACTTCTGGGACAACATTAAACGCACCAACATTAGAATTATACGGGTCCCCGAAGAAGTGAAAAAGAAAGGGACTGAGAAAATATTTGAAGAGATTATAGTTGAAAACTTCCCTAATATGGGAAAGGAAATAGTTAATCAAGTCCAGGAAGCACAGAGTCTCATACAGGATAAATCCAAGGAAAAATGCGCCAAGACATATATTAATCAAACTACCAAAAATTAAACACAAAGAAAAAATTTTAAAAGCAGCAAGGGAAAAACAACAAATAACATACAAGGGATCCCCATAAGGTTAACAGCTTATCTTTCAGCAGAAACTCTGCAAGCCAGAAGGGAGTAGCAGGACATACTTAAAGTGATGAAAGGGGAAAACCTACAACCAAGATTACTCTACCCAGAAAGTATCTCATTCAGATTCAACAGAGAAGTTAAAACCTTCACAGACAAGCAAAAGTTAAGAGAATTCAGCACCACCAAAACAGCTTTACAACAAATGCTAAAGGAACCTCTCCAGGCAGGAAACACAAGAGAAGGAAAAGACCTACAATAACAAACCCAAACCAATTAAGAAAATGGTTATAGGAACATACATAGTGATAATTACATTAAATGTAAATGTATGAAATGCTCCAACCAAAAGACATAGACTGGCTGAATGGATCCAAAAACAAGACCCGTATAAATGCAGTCTACAAGAGACCTACTTCAGACCTAGAGACAAATACAGACTGAAAGTGAGGGGATGGAAAAAGATATTCCATGCAAATGGAAAGCAAAAGAAAGCTGGAGTAGCAAGTCTCATATCAGACAAAATAGACTTTAAAATAAAGACTATTATAAGAAGGACACTACATAATGATCAAGGGATCAATCCAAGAAGAAGATACAACAATTGTAAATATTTATGCACCCAACATAGGAGCACCTCAATACATAAGGCAAATGCTAAAAGCCATAAAAGGGGAAATCGACAGTAACACAATCATAGTAGGGGACTTTAACACCCACTTTCAGCAATGGACAGATCATCCAAAATGAAAATAAATAAGGAAACACAAGCTTCAAATGATACATTAAACAAGATGAACTAAACTGATATTTACAGGACATTCCATCCAAAAACAACAGAATACACTTTCTTCTCAAGTGCTAATGGAACGTTCTCCAGGATAGATCATATCCTGGGTCACAAATCAAGCCTTGGAAAATTTAAGAAAATTGAAATCGCATCAAGTATCTTTTCAAACCACAACTCTATGAGACTAGATATCAATTATAGGAAAAAAATCTGTAAAACATACAAACACATGGAGGCTAAACAATACACTACTAAATAACCAAGAGATCACTGAAGAAATCAAAGAGGAAATGAAAAAATACCTAGAAAGAAATGACAATGAAAACACAATGACCCAAAACCTATGGGATGCAGCAAAAGCAGCTCTAAGAGGGAAGTTTAGAGCAATAAAATCCTGCCTCAAGGAAACAAGAAACAACTCAAATAAACAATCTAACCTTACACATAAAGCAATTAGAGAAAGAAGAATAGAAAACCCCCAAAGTTAACAGAAGGAAAGAAATCATAAAGCAGTAAATGAAAAAGAAATGAAGGAAGCAACAGCAAAGATCAATAAAACTAAAAGCTTGTTCTCTGAGAAGATAAACAAAACTGATAAACCATTAGCCAGACTCATCAAGAAAAAATGGGAGAAGACTCAAATCAATAGAATTAGAAATGAAAAAGGAGAAGTAACAACTGACACTGCAGAAATATAAAGAATCATGAGAGATTACTACAAGCAACTATATGCCAATGAAATGGACAACCTGGTAGAAATAAACAAATTCTTAGGAAAGCACAACCTCCCAAGACAGAACCAGGAAGAAATAGAAAATATAAACAGACTGACCAATCACAATCACTGAAATTGAGACTGTGATTAAAAATATTCCAATAAACAAAAGCCCAGGACCCGATATGGCTTCACAGGCGAATTCTACCAAACATTTAGAGAAGAGCTAACACCTATCCTTCTCAAACTCTTCCAAAATATAGTAGAGGGAAGAACACTCCCAAACTCAATCTAGGAGGCTACCATCACCCTGACACCAAAACCAGAAAAAGATGTCACAAAGCAAGAAAACTACACGCCAATATCACTAATGAACATAGATGCAAAAATCCTCAACGAAATACTAGCAAACAGAATCCAACAACACATTAAAAGGATCATACACCATGATCAAGTGGGGTTTATCCCAGGAATGCAAGGATTCTTCAATATACGCTAATCAATCAATGTGATAAACCATATTAACAAATTGAAGGTGAAAAACCATATGATCATCTCAATAGATGCAGAAAAAGCTTTTGACAAAATTCAACACCCATTTATGATAAAAACCCCCAGAAAGTAGGCATAGAGGGAACTTACCAAAACATAATGAAGGCTGTATATGACAAGCCCACAGCAAACATCGTTCTCAACGATGAAAAACTGAAACCATTTTCACTAAGATCAGGAACAAGACAAGGTTGCCCACTTTCACCACTATTATTCAACATAGTTTTGGAAGTTTTAGCCACAGCAATCAAAGAAAAAGAAATAAAAGGAATCCCAATCAGCACAGAAGAATTAAAGCTGTCACTGTTTGCAGATGACAGGGTAATATACATAGAGAATCCGAAAGACCCTAAGAGAAAACTTCCAGAGCTAATCAATGAATTTGGTAAAGTAGCAGGATACAAAATTAATGCACAGGACTCTCTTGCATTCCTATACACTAATGATGAAAAATCTGAAAGAGAAATTAAGGAAAGACTCCCATTTACCACTGCAGCAAAATGAATAATATACCTAGGAATAAACCTACCTAAGGAGACAAAAGACCTGTAAGCAGAAAACTATAAGACACTGATGAAGAAATTAAAGATGATACAAACAGATGGAGAGATATACCAAGTTCTTGGATTGGAAGAATCAACATTGTGAAAATGACTATACTACCCAAAGCAATCTACAGATTCAATGCAATACCTATCAAACTACCACTGGCATTTTTCACAGAACTAGAACAAAAAATTTCACAATTTGTATGGAAACGCAAAAGACCCCGAATAGCCAAAGCAATCTTGAAAAAGAAAAACGGAGCTGGAAGTATCAGGCTCCCTGACTTCAGACGATCCTACAAAGCTACAGTAATCAAGACAGTATGGTACTGGCACAAAAACAGAAATATAGATCAATGGAACAGGATAGAAAGCCCAGAGATAAACCCATGCACATATGGTCACCTTATTTTTGATAAAGGAGGCAAGAATATACAATGGAGAACAGACAGCCTCTTCAATAAGTGGTGCTGGGAAAACTGGACAGCTACATGTAAAAGAATGAAATTAGAACACTTCCTAGCACCATACACAAAAATAAACTCAATATGGATTAAAGACCTAAATGTAAGGCCAGACACCATAAAACCCTTAGAGGAAAACATAGGCAGAACACTCTATGACATACATCACAGCAAGATCCTTTTGGATCCACCTCCTAAAGAAATGGAAACAAAAACAAAAATAAACAAATGGGACCTAATGAAACCTAAAAGCTTTTGCACAGCAAAGGAAACCATAAACAAGACGGAAAGACAACCCTCAGAATGGGAGAAAATATTTGCAAACAAAGCAACTCACAGAGTATTAACCTCCAAAATATACAAGCAGTTCATGCAGCTCAGTATCAAAAAAACAAACAACCCAATCCAAAAATGGGCAGAAGACTTAAATAGACATTTCTCCAAAGAAGATATACAGATTGCCAACAAACACACGAAAGATGCTCAACATCACTAATCATTAGAGAAATGTAAATCAATACTACAATGAGGTATCACCTCACACCAGTCAGAATGGCCATCATCAAAAAATCTACAAACAATAAATGCTGGAGAGGGTGTGGAGAAAAGGGAACCCTCTTGCACTGTTAGTGGGAATGTAAATTGATACAGCCACTATGGAGAACAGTATGGAGGTTCCTCAAAAAACTAAAAATAGAACTACCATACAACCCAGCAATCCCACTACTGGGCATATAACCTGAGCAAACCATAATTCAAAAAGAGTCATGTACCAAAATGTTCACTGCAGCTCTATTTACAATAGCCAGGACATGGAAGCAACCTAAGTGTCCATCAACAGATGAATGGATAAAGAAGATGTGGCACATATAGACAATGTAATATTACTCAGCCATAAAACGAAATGAAATTGAGTTATTTGTAGTGAGGTGGAAGGACCTAGAGTCTGTCATACAGAGTGAAGTAAGTCAGAAAGAGAAAAACAAATACTGTATGCTAACACATATCTATGGAATCTAAGGGGGGAAAAAAAGGTTCTGAAGAACCTAGGGGCAAGACGGGAATAAAGACACAGGCGTAGAAAATGGTCTTGAGGACACAGGGAGGGAAAAGGGTAAGCTGGGACGAAGAGAGAGAGTGACAGGGACATATATATACTACCAAATGTAAAATAGATAGCTAGTGGGAAGCAGCCACATAGCACAGGGAGATCAGCTCAGTGCTTTGTGACCACCTAGAGGGGTGGGATAGGGAGGATGGGAGGGAGATGCAAGAGGGAGGAGATATGGGGATATATGTATATGTATAGCTGATTCACTTTGTTATAAAGTAGAAACTAACACACCATTGTAAAGCAATTATACTCCAATAAAGATGCTAAAAATATAAAATAAAGGGGCAATACTGAGGAAAAAAAACAAAGAACATAAGGGGATGCATCCTTAGATCATGTTGTTTTTGCCTCATTATTTTTCTATGCTTCCATATACAATCTCCCTGAACTAAGAAATATTATAAGAATGATCCTATAAAACCCAATGCTATATTACTGTCAGAAAGCTTTCATAGAAAACTTGCAGTGTGCCTGTATTACCCACTGGAGAAATTGTCGCCATGACCGAGGACCAGGAAAAAATGTACTTCTAAGCAACTGGTGAGTTTTATTCTTGTTGAATGAAGATTAAACAAGGATGAATGAATCCTGTCCTGTTTTCTGTTTTGCCCTGGTTAGGAGAAAACTCCAAGTAAACATTTTATAGAATGTTTTGATGTGCATTTTTTATATCGATACTATTCCTGACTTCACATTATTTTTCTAACTTTATTTTTTAGTTTTACCTGTTTATTTCATTTTAAACTCTTTTGCTTCTCTATTCCTTTAAGACACTTCAAATCCTTTTATAAAAGAGGTAAGAGATACTTAGATAATTAATATTTCCTTGAGGTAGATAATATATCTTATATGTTTTGAATTTCCAATACTTAACTTAGAACTTGACATGTTTATGTATGTTTTTAAAGGGAAAGAGGAAGAATGGCAAGGGGGAAGGAAAAATTAAAGTTAGTGTTAGAAGTTTCTATATCCTACTCAGACATCTGGATGAATAGTGGAGAAAAAACTAAAGAAATATTTTAGGACATGTAAGGTGCACCAAATATTTTAGAATGCCTGAAAACCTGAAGGTACCACTCTACATGGTTCCAACAGATTTTAATATTTTACAGATAATTTTTTTAGGTTATATTCAGATATTTGGCATATGTAGACAAAACCACCGATTTAACCACTACCCCAAGTATGAAATTATTTTTAAAGTAATTATTCCCTAAATTTCTGAAGCTTGTTTATGTACTTTTTTGGTTCAAGTTATTGTACCTGGAGACAATTTAATGCATTTTAAAATACGCATTATGACCATCCTAATACAGAAATATTGTGAGTAGAAAATGAGATGAGAAAGCATTTTATAAAGTAAAAAATCTTAATCAAAAGTAATGTGATATGTATTTCTTCATAAGCACGTACTTTGCAGGGGTATCCTTTATCCATCAGAAGGAAATACCAGTTTTGCGGCCTGTAATCAAAGGGCTATAAATGCAGTGTACGTACAAAAGCGTACATATACCAACACAAACCCAGAGAGACATTAACACAACAGCAGTCATTACTGAGAACAGGGACTATTTGGAGTTATCCTAGGTGTCTCTCTTTCTCTCCAACTCACGCCACAACCAGTTGGTCAGAACATCTGATGACCACCAACCAACTCCACAGCTGGTACCATCCTCCATATCGCAATAGCCTCCCAGCCAAACTGCCGCCTATCTCCCTCGTCCCATTAAGATATTCTCCATACAGGACCAGAGTTCCCCTTTACAAACACAAGTCAGACCATGCCACACCTCTGCTCAGCACCCTTCAGTGGCTCCCATCTCACTCGGAGAAAAAGCCGAAGTCCTTGCTACGCTCCTTCTCTGTGTAACCTCTCAGGATGCTTTTCCTACTACTGCCCCTTCCCCAGTCCATTCCAGCCACTTGGCCTCTTTATTATGCTTTAAATAGGAGAGCCATGCTCACGGCCTTTGGTTTTCTTCTTCCTTGTGCCTCAAATGCTCTTACCTGAATTTCTGCATGGCTCATTTTCTCTCCTGCTTTATGTTTTTGTCCATATGTCAGTAAGGTCTTTAACCACCACCCTATGTGAAATTGTAAATGCCCCCCTGTTCCTACCCAAGAACTTTCTGTCTTCTTCTCTTGCTCAGCTTTTGTCCATAACATTTATCACCTTCTAACAGACACATGCCATATATATATATATATATGTTAAAAATATATATATACTCTATATAGTATATAAAATAAAATTTATTATCTTGTAACAGACACATGCACACAGTATATGTATATATAATACTATATAGTTAAATCGTTCATGTATGTATATGAGTTCATATGAATATATACGTGTGTGTGTGTATATATATATATATATATGTTATTTATTTGTTAATTATCTGTCTCCTGCAATGAGAAGACTTCCATGAGAGCAGGGATTTTTGTTTGGCTCACTGATATTGCCCCTGCACAGGACAGTCTCCTTCCTCCCATCAATTTTATAGGCTTTGATGGTATTAATCCTCTTATATCATTGCCGTGTTCTAAAATTGTCATTGGCTTTCTGTGACTCTAGAAGGAAACTCACATTGCTCAGTAAGATGGCATGACCTCCTACGAACATTTCAATTTGCATTCTTACTACTCTTTTTTTTTTTTGCTTCATCCAAACTGATCTCTCTTGCTTTACATTATATATGCTACACATTTTCTCACCTCTATGCTTATAGTTAAGCTGTATTCCCTGCCTGGAATGTCCTTTCCTTGCCTCTCTGAAGGTCTAAAGTTTACTTACATTTCAACATGAGTGGCCTAGATCAAATGCCACCTCCTCCATGGAGTCTTCTCTGATTCCTTCAGCAGGATCTGGCTCGCTTTTTTCTGAGTCTTACTGTTGGCTGACTCTCCTTCATAACACATCACAGTATCACAGAGAATACAGCATAGGGTTAAGGGTTTTGAATCTAAGGAACATGGCCTTAGCATGTTCCTTAATTCTCTAAGTCTTGGTTCTCTGATCATAAAATGAGAAGGTTACTTACAATATGACTATGAGGTTAAACAAGATAATAGAAATAAGTCTGATCTCAATAATTGAGACTATTACCACTATCATCACCAATATCATCATTTCTTCCTTGAAATATGTTATTTTCCTGCTAAACTGTAAGCTTTTTGAAATTAGAATAAATGTCTAATTCAACTCTACATGCTTAGGTACTCAGTACATATTTATTGAATAAATATGAGAGTCAAGACCATGAGTTTGTCCTCAAAGTTAAAGATACTTGCTAAAAAGATGAGAGCATTTGGGGGGGCAATCACCTTCTAGCAAGGAAATCCATTCCTATCTGACTTTGTTTTAGTTCTCAGATATTGTCAGCATAGAATTTGTAAAGTGCTAGCATTAGGTTTTCTTACTATGTTTCCCAGTGTACAAAAAGAATTCATTAGTTAAGAAAATATCAACCTAACTCATTCTAAGCCCAAGGAAACGTAAGGTCAAGGAAGAAAGTTAAAGAACAAATATAAAGTTCAATAAGATGTGGTCCCTGTCACAGATAACCTCATATACAGATACCCTGGAGAGCCAATATACATAATAAGTGACAGAACAGAAGCCAGCCCAGGGTGTTAACAGGAACGTCAGAGCATATTCAGTCCTTACATGTTGTTTGAGGAATACTTCCCAGAGGAGGTGATATCTGAGCTAAATTATTAGAGATGAGTGAAAATTAGTCAAAAGAAGAAAAGTAGAATAAGCACTCTAACTAGGCAAAAAACATGGCAGAAACAAGGGTAAGAAAACCTGAAATAGCATGATATATGCTGGATTTTATAAGAATTTTGGTGTGATTACAGCTTCTATTCCAGAGCAAAGAACAGGAAAATACAAAGTTGGAGAGAGTGAGTTGTAGGCTAAGTCATGGAATACCCTAAGCGTCATGCTCCAGGTCTTTATTTTGCAGGGAAAGAGGAGACCTGAAGGATTTTAAATGAGGTAGGGATATGATCAGATTTATGTTTTAGATAGATTCCTCTGGCTACAGGTAGAGGCTAAACCTGAGGAACACCAGAATCGAAGCAAAATACAAACAAATAACAACAATATAAAAATAGGTCTGGAGGCTATTGGAAAGCTCCAAGCTATAAAAATGGAATGCTAACCAGGGAAGTAGGGCAATAGATGGAGGGATGAAATCAAGAACTGTAGGCAAGAAAATCAATAAGATTTGGTAATTGGTACATGAACTGGATGGGAAGAAGGAGGAACTTAGGTTTCTATCTGGATGACTGTGCAGAAGGTGATGCCGATCACCGAGAAAGGATACTGATGAGAAGGAGCAGAGGAGGGGCTGGGCACGTGGGGACAAGATGATGAGTTGGGATTTAGTCACCCTGGAAAAGAGTCATCAACAGGGAAGGAATATGAGCTGGAGATAACGTTTCAGTGTCATCAGGATACAGGGTGGTTAAACCATGGGAGTGCAGAAGCTCCCTCAAGGAGAGAGTTTATGTAGAGACCAGAATCCTGGTGAACACAGCATATAAAGCAAAGGAGGAGGAGCCCACAGGGGAAGCATATTAGGAACACACAGAGAAAGAGAAGAGGAGAATCAAATGAAAATAATTTGTTGAAGCTAAAGGAATAGAGAATTTCAGGAAGGAGGGATTGATCAAGTGTCCAACACAGATGCAATGAAAAATAAGATATGGACTGAAGGGTTTCTTAGATTTGGCAAAGACATTTTAAATTAGATTTGGAGCATGGAGAAAAACAAGAAAAGGTTAAGCCTGCTGCTTGGAAAAGATGATGTAATGTTAACAGATGACAGTGAGCGAGGAGAAGCATCTAGCGTTTCCATTGCTTATCTAGCCTATCAAGGGGAACAATCTTCAAACTGGAAAGGTAGCACCAATGTCTTTAAGAGGGAATTAAAGCCCAAGATAGTTAGAATATAGTCAAAACAGGAAAGTGTTGCTTTTCATCTAAGGAAGTCTTCCAGGTCTGAAAGAATTATAATCTAGGACACAAACATACACATACACACGCACAGACACACACACACACAAACATGCCGTGCGGTTGTTATTTCAGAACTTCTGTTGGAAAACTTTCAGCATCATAAATAAGAAGGTCAAAGATGCGGAGAACTGCAGGCTAACAAAAAGAAAAAGGAGCTCAGAAAAATTGTGTTCAAATATATAAAGTACTATCATATAGAATAAGAAGGAGTACATTGATTTTGTGTGACTCCAAAAAGCAGAACTCCAAGTGTAGAAGTTGTAGCCGTGAAGATTTCAGCTAATTAAATAGGACTTTCCATCATTCAGTCATGACATGAGCCACTTTGAAAAGCAGTGTTTTCCTGCCTTAGAAGTGTTTGAGCTGAGGTTGATGGCCATCTGTCAGGACGGATAGTTGGACTTAATTTGGAAGTCCCAATACCTGCTGTTCATGCCCTCTGCCACCTTTCAGAGACATCATTTATTGAAAACAGCACTTTTCCTACTGAGCTTAGAAAAGAAAATAAATTATGTTTTTTATCCCTGAATTATATTATCCCTAAGGTCCTTTCCAAATAGAAAATCCCATGTATCTAGATTCTAGAAACTATAGTAAATGTGGCTCCTATGGTAAATGTTGAAATGATATAAAAAAGAAATAGTTTAGTTAATTAAATTATTTGGGGCCAGCGGTATGGGAACTGTTGCTGTTTAGGCTACATTTCTCATGTGATCCCTTGCAAGGGAACCTAAGTCCTAGGTTGAATTAGGCAGCATTCAGTGCTGACTTTAGACTATCAGATTAATAAACAAATATTTAGTGATGTCCTGCCAGTGCCAGACACAAAGCTAGGTACAGCTACTGTGGAGAAAATGCGTCTACTAGGCACACTTAGAACAGAAGGTGATGATGTTATAAAAAGACTTCTTGCCATCTCCCTCTTGGCCAGTTAAAATGAATTAGAATGATCAAAGGCATTACATTGAGTTCTTGCTTTGTCTAGTTCAGCCTACAAATCAAATCCTGCTCTCTATTTATTACTGCAAGACCATAATTCACAAAGAAAGGTTCAGAGAGGTCAGTATTTATGACTACCTGAAGTGTTTCATTTGCAAGAATTATAAATGGAAAATCTGGCACATAGTTAGAAACGTAGATCTTCTGATACAAAAATTTGCCCCACTGATTTTTACACATTTCTTAAACTGTGCACTGCTGCTTTCATATTGTTTTGGAACAGATTGACCATAAATATTTAAATAACTGCTGTTCAACAATCAAAGCTATTCACAAGAGTAGCTGTTTGAAAATACAAATGAGATCTGCTGAGGTCAAGAAAAGCAAGTTAAATAGAAAAGACTGAATGTTAACTATCTCTTAGTACTGTTTGGCAGCCAAAATAAGAGAAAGTTCATGAGGTAATGTTTGTAATAGATTAGGTGCTCAATAAATATTTTTGGAATGAGATGTATGCATAAAAGTACCACTAACAAGGGGATAGGAGAGATGGAAGATTTTTAGCTTTCACAATGACTGAAATGATACAACTATAAAAACATGGAGAAGTGAGAACCAATGCTGGCTAAATATTTTTACTTTGCTTTTTAATCCATCCATTAGTTTGAAAGGATACATGCTAAAATCACAGAGTGCTTTGAATCCAGGGTCTACCACCAAAATAGAGCAAAGTGGCCCTTGCTTTAACAACCAGTCAAAGAAATATTCTCATTATGTGACCTGAATACCTAGTCTTTCCATTGTCGCATGTAAAAGATGCTAATCACTTAATCATTGTTGTTTTAAATATGTCCTAGAGAATCCTTCCTCAATCTCCTAAGCTAAGTTCAATTATCCTGTATGACAGCTACGGGAGTGCTCTGCTCAGATCTTCCTTCAGGGAATATGTGCTGTGAGGACTGTAGTTAGCTGAATCTTCCAGCTGCCACCCTTTCAGTATTCACCACAGCATCAACACCAAGGTTATGTTCTCCCTGGGATGCACCAAACCAATGACTGAGCAACGCATGGGTACTACATCTGTCCATTCCTGACAACCTTTGCTCTGGGGCTCCCATTAATCTGCTCAAGGCTTTCTCAGAGCTGCATAACTATAAAAGAATTCTTTTCTCATTTTATATATATATTTTTAAATCGACCTACTAGACCAAATATTTGACCTATTAAAAAAAGAGTAACAATGAACTGTGTTTTATCATATGTATATATATATATATGTACACATATATATGTACACATATATCCTATGTAGAAATAGTAGCATAAAGATCAGAAAGGGAAATGAATACTGCTGTATGTATTATACATAAGTGGTATAATTCATATGAAAAATTCTAAAGCAACCACAAAAAATAAAACAAAAAGGTATAGCTAATAAATAGAGATAATACATTAAAAATAATCAATTAATACAAATGAAGACAGAAAAAGAGGAAACCCACAGGCTATGAGTAAATGTTTGCAAATCTTGTATCTGATAAGTAACTTGTAACTAGAATAAAGAACTCAAAACTCAGTTGTAAGAAAGCAACCAACCCAATGAAAAATAGGCAAAAAATTTTAACAGACACTTCACCAAAGAAGAAATACAGATGAAAAATAAGAACATGAAAAGATGCCCAGCTTCATTAGTTATTAGGGAAATGCAAATTAAATGAACAATAGATATCACTACAAACCTATTAGAATGGCTAAAATTAAAAAGACTGACTTTAGGGCCTCCCTGGTGGTGCAGTGGTTGAGAGTCCGCCTGCCGATGCAGGGGATATGGGTTCGTGCCCCGGTGCGGGAGGATCCCATATGCCGCGGAGCGGCTGGACCCGTGAGCCATGGCCGCTGAGCCTGCGCATCTGGAGCCTGTGCTCCACAACGGGAGAGGCCACAACAGTGAGAGGCCCGCGTACCGCAAAAAAAAAAAAAAAAAAAAAAAAAAAGACTGACTTTACCAAATGTTGGAGAGAATGTGGAGAAACTGGAACTCTCATGAATTGCTGGTGGGAATGTAAAATGTACAACCACTTCAGAGAACAATTTGGCAGTTTCTTAAAATATCTTCCTGTTATTTTATCCAGCCATCCCATTCCTAGGTATTTACCCCAGAGAAAAGAAGAAATATCTCCATATAAAGAATTGCCCATAAATATTCACAGTTGCTTTATTTGTCATAGTCCCAAACTTGAAATAATCCAAATTCCATCAGTAGGTGGAGAGATAAATAAAATATGGTACATTCATCCAATGGAACACTTCTCAGCAGTAAAAAGATGGAACTGTTGATACACACAGCAACACTGATGATTCTTAAAATGATGATACTGAGTGAAAGAAGCCAGGAAAAAAATACACACTGTATGATTCTATATACATAAAGTCCTAAAAAATGAAAACTAATCTATGGTGGCAGAAATCAAGTCAGGGAAAGGGAAGGATTATGAAGGGGCACAAAAAACTTTGGGGGTGAAAGAAAGGAGAAAAGGAGTGGAATATGAGCCCACTGCCGTAAGAGAAGGTGGCTTAATGAAAAGGCTCTCCAGTTTGGGCTGTCACCTTAAAGCCTTTGGAGATTTGAGTTTTACTTCAGTTCCCAAGATGGTCTCTATAACAACCTGATAGTGACTCCTGGTTGGGCCTTGCCAACCAGGAAATAGCAGAGGTGGTTAGTAGAGCAGTGTCAGGTGGCTACAGCTGTGTCACAGTGGGAGGAGACCATAGCCTCGCAATTGGTACCATTAGTGGTCATGCCCAGCACTGCCCAGACCTTTGTGTGACCTGGGTTGATACCCATGTATTTTTTATTTTAAAAAAATGCGTGTCTGCTTGTAATAAATCATCCCAGATTTTATTTACTTGAAAGTATCTTTATTTTGCCTTTATATTTGGAGGATATTTTTAGAGGATATAGAATTCTAGAGTGACAGTATTTTCTTTCAGTATTTTTGAAACTGTCATGCCGCTGTCTTCTGGATTCCATAATTTCTGTAGACAACTCAGCTGTACAATTGTTTTCCCCTTAATGGTCATATGATTTTTGTCTCTGTTTTCAAGATTTTCTGTTTTAAATTTCTAGCAGTAATATTATGATAGATCTAACTATGATTTTATTTATCTTGAGTGGCATTAATACTACTTCTTTAATTGTAGCCCAATGACTTTCATCAATTTTAGAAAAAGTTCAACCAGAGTCTTCTCAAATATTGATTTTGCCCATTATCTGTCTTTCATCTCCTTCTTGAACTTTTGTTACAAATATTAGACTTATTAGACTTATTATGTCCTGTGTAACTTTTAGGCTTTTTCTTATTTCTCATACTTTTTTACTTTATTGTTTCAGTCTGGATATATTTTATTGGCCTGCTTTCTTGGTCAGTAATCTTCTCTACTGCTCCAGTATAGCAGCTCTTAAATCCATTGATTGAGTTCTTAATTTCGGTTATTGATATCTTAACTTTCTTAGCTCAAGATTTTCATCTATTGCTATGACATGGCCCCAGAATTTACCTTCCTTCTTCCTGCTACCCCTCAATCTCCACCAAACTATCTTCCTGGTTATCCTTGTAACATCTGCTTGCTCTTTCAAGAAGTGTGACATTGGCTAGATCCTATAGAGCTGTACTGTCCCTAGAAAGCTTCTTCAAGCTTTGTTTGTGTTCCCATAGAAAAAAGCCCATTATGTTGCCTGGTTGGAGTAATTAATTATTGTTTGTATATCAGATACCTCTCTGCCAGCCTTGGAGAGCATAACTGTTCAGATGCCTGCGGGCTTAAAAGATGCAAGATCAGATTGATGTCAGAGTTTCCACAATGCAAGGCCTTGTCTTTCCACCAACAGCAAAGCAATTACTCATCTATACTTGTGCCAGATGAATTCTGATTGAGAGGGTACCACCCCACATTAATGAGAAGCAGGGTCTCAGTAGTGGAGCCTACCCAAATCCCATTATATATGTTAAAGAAGTCATCATTATCTGAAATTCCCTGAGGATGACAGGCTAGTGGAGGAAGATGGGGTAGAGGGTTCAGCATACATGCTTCTAATGCCACAGTCCCCTGAGTTTACCTTTAAGTCTGGATGCTCCAATCTCCTTTGCTGGTTCATGTGTACACCCTATAAATATTGGAGAATTCCCAGAGCTTGGTCTTGGGCCTCCTTCTATTCTCAGTGCTTACTTTTTCTCTTAATGATAACCCAGGCCCATGGCTTTAAACACCACCTCTACTTCTAACTCTGTTCTTTTCCTCATAATCCAGACACCGACATCTAATGACCTACTTGATGTCCCCTGATAGATGTTTAACACATAACTCAAAGTGAACTTGCTTCAGAGGGAACTGCTTACACAGGCCCTCCTTGAAAACTATTCTAATTCAGCAACCCAGCAATTACTAGCACATCATTCTGCTCTTATTTTCATCAACAGTGACTGTAGGTGTCTGATATTTCATTCTATTTGCTTATAATTTATACGCTATTTCCTCCCACTAGAATATAAGTTCCATTAGAACAGAGGTGTGTATGTTTTCCTTGCTACTGTTTGACCAGTACCCATAACTTGTTCCAGACCATAGTAAAAGAAGCTAAGTGACTATTTGTGGAATGAATGTGAGACGACCATGCCTCTTTTTCCTGAGATAACATTTGGCCGGAGTGGAGTTGGGAGGGATGTGGGTGGCTTGAAATCTCATTCTCACTCTTTGTTATATGTAAGCCTACCTAGCAAGTCAGCTTTCATTATGGGGATGTCACTCATATCCCTCTATTGATCCCACACTTCCTTGTCCAAAATAATTTACCCCCAATCCATTCTTTGCTCTCCATTACCTCTGTTTCCTCCTAAGCCAAGCCTCCTTCCTCTCTTTCCCATCAGTTCTGATAGCCTCCCTGTATTCTCCACACAGCAGCCAACATGATATTTAGAAAAACATAGGATATTATGTCCCTGTCCTGTTTTAAACCACCCAAGGTTTCCTATTATACTTAAAATAAAATCAAACTCCTCATCATAGCCTTTGAGGCCATACATGATCTGGCCCCTGCCTTTTTTTTTTTTTTTTATGACTGTGGGCCCCCAACTCTCTCCCTTGCTAACTAAGCTCTGGCCATATTGCCCTGCTCCTTTTTATGTTAACATAGCAAGCTCACTGCTGCCTGAGGTCCCTTTTACTTACTATTCCCTCTGTCTGGAGGATCCTCTTCCCTGGTTTTTGTATGGCTGATGATCTCAGAGCCTTTGAGTCTAGAGCTTCCCTGACCATCCCATTTATGGCCACTTAATTTTTCATTATCATATTGTCCTATATTATTTTCTTCATTGTTCTTATAGCCAACTGAAGTTATCTTACTTACTGACATTTTTTTTGACTGTCTTATTCCCTACCATCTCTCCAGCATCTAAAACAATATGTGACACACAACAGATGCTCATTACTCATTTGTGGAATACATAAGTGAACAAATGAAATGGAGAAATTCTCAATCTCTCATACCTTTGCTGCTCTAAATGTCATTTATTTGGGATGAATCCTTATTTATTCTTTCTTTACTTAAAAAAGAAATACAGTAAGCTTAAAATCCATAATTTTTCCCCTTGCCTATACTCTCTCCTTACAGAACTATTACCAGCTTCTTTTAATTGAAATGATTTAACATATATTGGTCTCTTATTGGTGCCAGACAATATGCTCCATTCTCTCATTTATTACACCAACCCTCTGCTTTAGATCCTATTATATAATCCATATTTTATAAATCTGAAGTTTGGGATATTTCAATTAGTTTTTCAAGGCCACAAAACCAACCAAGATTCCTTTTTAATTTCTCAAGTGAACCTCAGGAACCAAGGAACCAGGTGGGATAAGGAAGAATTTGGGATCACTGTTACTCCCCCCCCCCACACACTGAACAATCCTTCTGGTTATCAGTGATGGTAGAACGGGGGGGCGGGGGGAGGAGGGAGGGAGGGAGAGAAAGAAATTCATATCTTGATGACCAGAGAAAACTTTGATAGCAAACCCTGAACTCAGCTAACTTAGCATCATCCCCAGAAGGAAGGACAAACCAAAGTCAGATGATTGACTGTGAATATCTTCCTCTCCTATTAGAACAACTCTCTAATCAGTGGATTCTCAAGGCTTTGAGTTCAAGAAAATCAGAAAGGCTGACTTTACTCGGTCAATTAATCTCGGGGCTTAGCTTGGCCAATTCATCCTGTTATCCAAAAAACAAAACTACATGTGAAGTAGAAACTCATTTACATACCACCAAGAAGTGGTGTACAGTTTGAAGTAGAAGAAACCAGGAGGCGAGAAAAATAGCTAAGGAAAATCTTAGGAAGACAGAAGACCACACGGACCCAGAGCCTGTCTTTATGCAACCTCAAACGTCTTGGTGAAAACTGATGGAAAAGGAGTTTAGATGTCAAGAAAATTGGCTAAAATTTTAATTTTCTATCTGGTTATTTGGCATCATGAAGACAGAATCATGCTGAAGCACTTTGTAAAGTGTCTTCAAAAACTGTTGCTTCTGTTCTACAAACTTTCTTAGAATTTGATTTTTCTATATTAATATCTTGGGGTATGAAATATGGTTTTTTTAGTATATGGATAATCAACCTTGATGTAAAACCCATTAAATACAGTCACACAATCATATCATTAGGAAGGCTGTTTTTTTGAATCAGTACTGATTTAGTGATGCCTTACTTTGTGTCTAGATCAGCCAATGGTGGGTGCAAAATATTAAAGAGATCATTAACAAATATTATTAGGCTATTTAAATGTGTCAGGAGTTTTACTAAACACTTTCTATGAATTAGCTCATTTAATTTCATATCAACCCTTTGAGGAAGGTATTATTATAAGTCCAGCTTTATAGATGAGCAAACTGTATGTCAGAGAGGTTAGTATGCAGTAGAATCAGATGAACCCAGGCAGTCTAACTTGAGTCGAAACATGCCAACATACAACTCTCCAAGAAGCCTACAGTTCTTTGGGGAAAAAATATACATGTATGCATAAAACAGTTAAATCACAACAAAAGGAGCTGTGGGATCAATGGTCTATGAATGAGGCTAAATAGGCTCACTTATGTGACACCATGGTGTTAAAAGCAGATGAGAGGAAGGTTGGGCTTAACATATACACATTACTGTATATAAAATAGATAACCAACAAGGATCTATTGTATAGCACAGGGGACTATACTCAATATTTTGTAATAACCTATAAGGGAAAAGAATCTGAAAAAGAAAAAATATATATACATATATATATATATATATATATATATGAACTAAATCATGGTGCTGTACACCCGAAACTAATATGACATTGTGAGTCAAACTATACTTCAATAAAAAGAAAAAAAAAAAGCAGCCAAGACTCAAGACAGAATGACTCCTGGCATCACAATCTAAGGGAAACTGAGCTCCAAGTGATTAACTTGTGGACAAAAAAGTAAGTATGATGGGAACATACCCTTGACTCTGGGAGATTATATATATGGACTCAGATTCTCTGTCAACAAACACTCTGAAATTTCCTTGTGCAGTAGTTGTCTTTGCCTCGTTTCTAAAAGAAAGTTCTCCTCAACACAATCTAGTTTGTCTTACAGACAAGCAGCTGGCAAATCGAGGGTGTGATATTACGTGCTGTAAAGAGGTATTGAGACTGGCCAATTCTTATGCTCCTGTGCCACTTAGGATTTCATTCCGAGTTCCTCAGGATGGGTTTTTGGTGTGGATAAGAGTCTTATATTGGGTGGTGTGTGTGTGCATGTGTGTGTAGGGTGAGAGAGGAACAGTTGTGTGCCATGGGGAAGTGTACACGTGTGCCATCTGGAGAACAGCACTGTGAACCACCAGTCCCCTAGGAGCAGTATGAGGAGAGATGAGTCAGGCCAGGAATAGCATTTCCTGAATGCCCACTCACTGGCACATTGCCAGAAGGTTTTATTTTCTTCTTTAGGTTCTAATCTTCAGATTCATATGAAAAGATGATATTGCTGAAGCTGGTGATGAGACGGTTTTTATAATAATTAGTATGATTGATTACAAGACTCTAATCTCCTGAGGGCAGGGACCAGGTCTGTTTTATTCACCATTGTACACCAATATCCTGGCATGAAGTCAGGACCTAATGAGTATTTGTTGAAAGAATGAATAATAAATGAATGTAATATTTTGTATTTATTGAGTCAGATCCTCTCAGTGAATCATTGCTCTCCTGGGTCACTGAGAAGCTGGCAACTCTGATTGCATTAAATATATGGGATGTTTTTAGAAGCAAGGTCTTCTGACCCGTTAGCAACCCCCTCCCTGGTATTTTTTTTTTGGGGGGGGGGTGGTATGTAGATATCAATTCAATCAACAAGCTGTTACTGAGCTCTCCTGTTGGAACACTGTTAGGGGAACTGGGGATGGTACACTGAACAACACAAACAAGCCTTTGTTCTCTTAGAGGTTCCCTTCCTGTAGGTTAAGCATCATAATAAATACAGGGATAATATGACTGGTGGTAATAAATGCCATGAAAAAGCAAGGAAAGGAGAAAAGGAATGACGGATGAACACGGTTGATATAGTGTGGCCCCAACCATCTCCCCTGAGGAAAGCATCATCCAGGGCCTAGAATCAACTTAATGGGGATTTCATGAATCCCACCTCTATTAAGTTACACTGGAAACTATTCAAGGGTTTCAATGGTGCCCAAGTCTTTCAGATGTTGGGAAATTATTTTCCACTTGATTGTTCAGAAATCTATTCAATGAGTGACTGGTGGGGTGAAAAGAATGGCAAAAGTGATCAAGAAAGTGCACTTCTAGAGGATATGATGGAGGGATTACCATAGCCAACATGCTTTGAGCACTTGCCCTGTGTTGGTAAGCACTGTATGTCCATTACCTTAATTTATTACCAAAAGATTCCCATGCAACAGGCACTATTCTTATCCCCCTTTGATGGCAAACAAGGCACAGAAATATTAAGTAAGCTGCCGGCAGTCACTCAGCTAGTGGATGGAAAAGTCCAGTTGGAGCAAGACAGTCAGACTCCAAGGCTATATCATTAAGTCATTCCCTTGTAGAGTTAAGCACACTGTCTCTAGAATCCAAAATTTTTAAACTACTAGTATACACTGTTTCTTTGAAAAGTATAGTGAATTATAGGACTTAAATATTTGAGAGGATTATTTTTAAACAAAGCTACCAAGTCTACCACAGAAGGATACAATATTCCACCAAGACCCAGAATTTATTTCAGCCTCCAGGTCTTTGCACTTGTAGGTCCCTCTGCCTGGAATGTTCTTCCCTGGGCCCTTTGCACAGCTGGCTCTTTCTTCTCAGTCAAGCTGCAGCTCAAACGTATTTCTCTCTGTCTACTCTATTCCTATCAGGATGCCATTTCTGAGTCAATCACTATACCACTGATCCTATTTTTATTTTCTTCCCAGCCCTGATCACTATTTGAATGTTCCTGGTTATTGATGTCTACATATGGTTACCTGTTTGCCCAACCAGAATGCAAGCACCACAAGGTCAGGGGCAGAAGCTGCTTTGTTTCCTTCCTGAAATTTCTCTGGAGCCTGAACCCTGCCTCGTCCCTCACAGAGGCTTTAAACACATGTGAATGAATTCATGCTCTCCCTGGGTTCTGCAGCCTCACCTCCCAGAGGGCTTTCCTTCTACAGAAGATCATGCTACTGGCGGCGTCTGCCCACCATTCTGTGCAGAATTAGAGCACCAGATGGAGAAGGAGAGATCTGCACCAGAGGCCTGAGAAATACTGGCCAATAGGCACCCAAATGAGCTGTGAATGTTCTGAGGGCTGCCAAGGAGACCAGATAGGAAGCTTATTTGCCAGCAGACCAATTTGGAGGGTATTTCTATAGTTAGGTAATATGCAAGGTCATCATTTAAATGTTATCTGAATCTCCTTATTTTGGTCTTGTTTTGTTTTCGCTCCCATCTTATTTGGGGTCTGATGCCTTTAGTGGTTTATCACCTATCTCCCCTGCAGAACTGAAGGCCATGAGAGCAGGGATCCATCTATCTGTATACCCCTAGATACTCAGTGTCTAGAACCATGATAAACCACGATAAACACATAATAAACACATTGTAGGTGCACAAGAAATATTGAATAAATGGACCAATAAACGAGCCAACACTCAGTTGTGTCTGTGGAGAAAGGCAGGTGGAAGACCACAATAGAGTTAATGTATATTGAGTCCCTGCTAAGTCCCAGACACTGTTCCAGCTGCCTGGAACCTACCTTATTTCAGTTATTTACCCTGTTAAGTAAGAAGCTTTGGGAGCCCAGTTTATTTTTTTTATGTTTTTAATTTTAATTTTTTAAACATCTGTATTGGAGTATAATTGCTTTACAATGTTGTGTTAGTTTCTGCAGTATAACAAAGTGAATCAGCTATACGTATACATATATACTCATATCCCCTCCCTCTTGTATCTCCCTCCCACACTCGCTATCCCACCCCTCTAGGTCGTCACAGAGCACCGAGCTGACTTCCCTGTGCTATGCTGCTGCTTCCCACTAGTTACCGGTTTTACGTTTGGTAGTGTATATATGTCCATGCCACTCTCTCACTTTGTCACAGCTTACCCTTCCCCCTCTCCCGAGTCCTCAAGTCCATTCTCCATGTCTGAGTCTTTATTCCTGTCCTGCGCCTAGGTTCATCAGAATTTTTTTTTTTTTTTGTAGATTCCATATATATGTGTTAGCATACAGTTTTTGTTTTTCTCTTTCTGACTTACTTCACTCTGTATGACAGACTCTAGGTCCATCCACCTCACTACAAATAACTCAGTTTCCTTTCTTTTTATGGATGAGTAATATTCCATTGTATATATGTGTCACATCTTCTTTATCCATTCATCTGTCAATGGACACTTAGGCTGCTTCCATATCCTGGCTATTGTAAATAGAGCTGCAGTGAACATTGTGGTACATGACTCTTTGTGAATTATGGTTTTCTCAGGGTATATGCCCAGTAGTGGGATTGCTGAGTCATATGGTAGTTCTATTTGTAGTTTTTTAAGGAACCTCCATACTGTTCTCCATAGTGGCTGTACCAATTTACATTCCCAACAGGCAAGAGGGTTCCCTTTTCTCCACACCGTCTCCAGCATTTATTGTTTGTAGATTTTTTCATGATGGTCATTCTGACCAGTGTGATGTGATACCTCATTGTAGTTTTTATTTGCATTTCTCTAATGGTTAGTGATGTTGAGCATCTTTTCATCTGTTTGTTGGCAATCTGTATACCTTCTTTGGAGAAATGTCTGTTTAGATCTTCTGCCCATTTTTGGATTGGGTTGTTTTTTTGATATTGAGCTGCATGAACTGCTTGTATATTTTGGAGATTAATCCTCTGTCAGTTGCTTCGTTTGCAAATATTTTCTCCCATTCTGAGGGTTGTCTTTTGGTCTTATTTATGGTTTCCTTTGCTGTGCAAAGGCTTTTAAGTTTCATTAGGTCCCATTTGTTTATTTTTGTTTTTATTTCCATTTCTCTAGGAGGTGGGTCAAAAAGGATCTTGCTGTGATTTATGTCAAAGGGTGTTCTGCCTATGTTTTCCTCTAAGAGTTTTATAGTGTCTGGCTTTACATTTAGGTCTTTAATCCATTTTGAGTTTATTTTTGTATACGGTGTTACGGGGTGTTCTAATTTCATGTATCTGTCCAGTTTTCTCAGCACCATTTATTGAAGAGGCTGTCTGTTCTCCACTGTATATTCTTGCCTCCTTTACCAAAGATAGGTGACCATATGTGCCTGGGTTTATCTCTGAGCTTTCTATCCTGTTCCATTGATCTATATTTCTATTAAGGAGCTAAAATATATAGAGTGGAAGATGCCTTTCTTCTTTCACATTGTAAAACTGGGTCTTGCTGGGGAAGTGGTTCTATAAAATGAAGGTTGGGTATCCCTGGGAGCCTCAAACTTTAATCAATTCACTGAGGTCTGTGCTGTATCAAAAAAATAATTTTGTACGATGCCCAGAGCATGTCTGAGGATCAATAGAAAATTGTAACTAAAGCCTTGGCCACTGCTTCACACAGAGGATCGTTTCCATTTATCATCTCAGTTTGACTTTATCTGAATGGGAGCCAAAAATACAATTTCCAAACAGAAGACTGGAAATGAGTACAAATGAAGTGAATTTGGAGGAAGCTGTTCCCAGCATGTACAACCAACTTCGCTTGGGTCAGTGAGACGGGGAAGAGGAAAATGCAAGTTGGCACAGTGGCATGTCTGAGATGGGAGTAGGAGACATTGGAAGACAATTGGTTCAGGCAATATTTGACTGCCCCATAATCCCAGCTGAGCTCTACACAGTCAAGTTCAGCCCATCACTTAGTGGCACTGAAGAGGCACAGTATGGTGAAACACATGTTACATACCCTGGTCCTGAGCAACCTTATTAGGTACCCAAATGGGGGGAAGATAGCACTTATGAGAGTATTCTTGAAAGCTTAATACCAGATAATAGTCTTTTCAGCTGATTCTGTATGTAAATAGGGCCAATTTCAAAGAAAAATTAGCTTCCTTTTAAAAACCATAAAGTAATAGCCCCATTCATTATACATACCTCGCTCAGCCACTGAAAAGTACCTCAAAGCTGGTTCTCTCCTGAGGGCTTATCAAGACACAAGTCTGCTGTGTGAAAGGAAGGAAACTCTTTACAGGGTATCCTGGAGGGCTTTCTCCGTGGACTTCCATATAGAGTCTCTACTCAGATCAGCCTGTCACTCTAACATATCCACAGGATTGTTAGGAACTGTCAAACCACTTTCAAATGGGGGTACTGAGGCCAAAACACTGCAGTGAAGCCACAGGCTGTGTGTCAGTCTCAGCTCTGACACTAACTAGCTGTGTGCTTTTGGATGGTTCACTTCATCTCTCTGCCAGGTGGAGGGCAGGGCTCTGAACACGGCTGCCCTGTCTCTCCCAGCTCTAGCTATCCATCTGGTTTGACACAAATTGCCAGGACCAAGGTGGTGCCCTGCCCCACTCACAGGCTGCAGCAGCCATTCGGAAAACGGCTCTGTGTGCTCAGGCAGTGGAGGAAATGAATATTGACCCTTTGCTTCTGAGTTCCCCTCTAAGACCCATCGTTGGCAGGTCTGTAGTCATGCAGTCTCCAACTGAGATTTAGAATCAGGGTGTTTACAAGCAGGGCACCTAACCCCCTTCTCTTGATCAGCATCCCTCCCTGAGGCTAAATCTAGAGTCCCTGCATCTTGGGCTAGATATGGAGGGAGGAAGGAAACCATGTGACATTCAGTGGTGTTGCCTATATCGTCTATACTCTGTTATCCTAGGACAGTGTTTCTTGAATTACTGCACTTGAGGTTTCTTCCTCAATAGGTTTTGGAGTGCGGCTTAGAAATGGGGGTTCTTGGGCTCCACTCTGGTTCTACTGATTCCGAATGTCAGCGGAGAGTGTGTGAGCCCCCAGATCTGCATTTTAAACTAAGCACTCTAGTTAATCTTATGTATGCTAGCATTTGGGAACCACTGTGTTAGCGGAAGGGAGGCCAAAATCTCACGGGTCCCTCCACTTGCCTGTTCTTGTTGCCAGCCACGATGATTTGTCATTTGTTTCCCACCACCATTTATCACCACCTATGTGCCAGATCCAGTGGGGAGCAAAGGCTCAAAGTACCTGCTCTCATAGAGCTTATGGTCTAGTGAGAGGAAACGACGATAAACAAATGCAAACATCTAACACCTGAAGCAGTGAGCAAATCTACAAAGTAAAAGCAAGGTTGAGTGCGGGGAGGTGTGTCCTTTCAGAAATGGTAGGCAGGAAGGCCTATCTGAAGGATGACATTTGTGCAAAGCCTTAAAAGAAGTGAGGGAGAGAATAGTGGGGTTGGGCGAAGAACATCACAGTAAGAGGGAACGGCAATCTTAAGCCTGTACACAGCATGTAAACCATCCTCATGCACATGGAGAATTGTCTTGATGGTTCTGAGAAATAGATTTCAGCTCAAATTAAAGATGGAGGCATGGGCTTCCCTGGTGGAGCAGTGGTTGAGAGTCCGCCTGCCGATGCAGGGGACACGAGTTCACGCCCCGGTCCGGGAAGATCCCACATGCCACGGAGTGGCTGGGCCCGTGAGCCATGGCTGCTGAGCCTGCATGTCCAGAGCCTGTGCTCCGCAACGGGAGAGGTCACAACGGTGAGAGGCCCACGAACCGCAAAAAAAAAAAAAAAAAATGGAGGCATGGTCAGCACTCTCCTGAAGTTAAATAGGCAGCTTGGGCAGGAAGCAAGCTTTTCATAGCTATGTTATCAGGAACATAGCTGTGAGGGGGTTCATGGACCCTGCGAATGTCCCTGAATCAGAGGTCTTCTCCCAAACGGAAATTCTGTGATTCTTTCCAATGGGATGAAAACAGGTGGTCTGTAACTAAATTGTGTTGCCTTTAGGCAGGGCTGGAACACACAGTGATACACTCCATGATAGCCAATATCATGCCTTTGTGGTTAATGGTACCTACTTGGCTCCTGCAGGATGTTACATTTGTGGTTCCCACCATAAGCTTAGACGTTCTATCATCTGGGTTAGAGGACCATGAAAGAATGAATTTATAATTAAGTTAGGACGTGGCTTCATAACCTTTGCTCCTAAGACTGACTTTTGGCCAACAGTCCCCTGAGAGGACCACCTTGCTGTTTATATATAAATATACGCAGCTGAGCATATGTACTGTTCCCTCCAGAGGCTTGGATATAGCAGCTATTTTGTTGAATAACATGATATAAAAACATTCTTAGTGGTTTTGTCCTAAGACAGCCTTTCTCTTCCTTCTAAATATCATGCTTTGCAAGTGCTGTGTCTGGAAGAGGAAACACACTCTATTTTTCAATGCCTGGAATGTTTACTGCCTCTTCAAAATACAGCCTGGTGTGTTCCTGACATTGCTCATTTAGAATAACAATTTCTTTGTCTGGATGTCAAGCCAATGGCCAGGTTTCCGTGTTCATAAGACTTTTAATAAGACACACATGCAACTTGAGGAATTTGGGGCGTACTTAGAACCACCTACAAGTCTACAGCACTACAACAATAAGGGCTGCTTCAAGCAAAGCAACCATGTATCTCTGTTTTGAGTGGCCTACTCCTTAAAATATGTCCACCCCCTCTTAGCCTCTCTAATCTATTATTACAGCAGTCAGAACAGTCTTCTCATGCTACAAATATGGCCAGGCTTCTTTCCCCAAGTTCACACCCTTCCATAATTTCCACTTGGTCTTTGGATCAAAACCAAACTCCATCATTCACAACACAGAACATGCAGGGTCACAGCACTCATAGCCTCAGTCTCCTCCAAACTCCTTCTTGGTCTCTGTGCTCCAGCCACACTGGCCTTCCTTCAGGACCTCACATTCACCATGTCCCTCTGGTGACAAGACCTTGAAAACATGCTCTCCCCCTTGCAGGGAAGATTCTCTCTCTTATTCTGCCTAGTTAAATTTTACTCATCCTCCAGATCTCAGCTCAAGTGACACTTCTTCAGGGAAAGTGTCCTGGTCTTCCTGCGCATTACAAACCCCTGTTAGACCTTGCCCTAGTTCCATGTCCTCTCCACTGCAGCATTTGCCACAGTTTATATTCATTTGATTAGTTTATTTGTCTTCCATCAGGGCATGAACCACATTTATTTTTACCACCAGTGAACCCATTGCCCAGCCAATATTTGACATATAACAGCTATATTATTTAAGTGTTTGTATTTTTTAAATAAATGACAAAATAAATTAATGATGTCTCTTGCAAGGAGGTTCACTGACTAATGAATTTGCTCCTAACATTTTCAGGTAAGTGACATTCCCAAGTATCAACAATAGGATTCAGAGAGGGCTTTCAGGTGCATCTTTGAATTTATTTGTCTCCCATTTGCTTTCCCTACCAACTGTGCTGTTTCAGACACTTGTGAAGACAAAGGCCCTGGCCATCTTGGCCCATCTTTTCTCCCAGCTCAATCTGCCAGTGAAGAAACAATGACTCAGAAAACTAACGGGCCAGACTCTAACAACAGTGATGATTTCACCGCCAGTGATTTCTCTATTAGATTTAAAAAATTGAGTCAAAATGAAGGAATTGCCTTGGGGCACAAGTACCAAAGGCAAATAATGAATTCAGAAACACAAATCAGAACAACACTGACAAGTGTACATTACAGGCAAGCACCAGAAAAGGTGATACAGGTTGAAAGGAACAAAGAATGAAAAAAGGAAGCTTTTTCTGATGGGAGCATGAAGAAATGGAAGGAACCCAGGATTTGCAATCAGACCAGCCTGGTGTTACCACTGGTGAGACCTGGACAAACATTCTGTCACAGCAAGTACAGGGACCGTCCATTAAGTGGCTACCAGCACATGCTGCTCGATACCTTTAATCCTTACAATAAACATGAAAAGGCAACATTATTTACTTCCATTTCACCGTTGAGAAAACAGACACTCAGAGGATAAATAACCTGAAGTCATGTTAGGAACTCTGGTTTATCAGATTCCAAAGCCAAAGTCTTTTCCAACTAAATATCTCATCTCACAAGTCCTCTCTCAGTATCTTCACCTGGCCAGGCTTCTTTCCTGGCAGAATTGTTGTGCTAATTATCTCCATGTGATAATAATACATGCAGAGTGCCTGAAGCCCGGTTGGCTTTTATTTAAACATTATTTGCTGTCCTTCCTATTTCTTACCCACTGTCAAATTCCTTATGGATTTTTATTAGCAACTCCTGAAAATGGGGTTACCATTCCCTGTGAGGTGATTTTATATGTGGAGACTCAAGAGGGGGACCTACTTCACAAAGCACCTCTCATTTAATTTCACACCAGCACCACCAGGTTTTTTTATATTGCCGTTTGAGGCACAGCAGGATTAGCCATTTGCACAAGAGACAGCAATGTCAGAAGAGAACTAGAGCCTAGTCCAGACGACTGACCCAGGATTTTTCCTGTCACCACATCATATCAAAGCACTCAAGGCAGGAGTTGATTTCAGGGGTTTCCACTAATATGAATCATATTAATAATAACAACAGCTAACAAATTGAACGGGTACCACACTACTCACTTTGTAAGAATTATCACATTTACTCACCAAAGCAACATTTTGGTATGTGCATTATGTTTATCCTCCTTTTTATAGATGTCAAAACTAAAGCCCCCCCAGACTGAATAACTTTCTCTATATTAGGTAGATGGTTTAGCCAATACTTGAATAAAACATCTCGAAGCAAACTCATAGATACCATGAAGCCGACAAACGCACAGTAGAGGTTCACTGAATGTTTAAGAGTATGACACTGACCTTGAATCTTCCCAGGACAGCCGCTTATCTGCCAGATATCTTGACCAAAAGCAACCTCTTCTCAGTGGCAGGATTTCAGTCTGTCATTTCAAAGGGATCCACAACTGATCAACCTCTTTCTCCCAGGGCTCTTCCCTTGAGCTCTGAATACGTTCCTCCTTCATGGCTGTTTATCACAGACTCAGCTTCTGGCCTCTGATTGCTCCTAAGATTCACCTGGGGAAACTTTAATACCCAGGATTCCTGGGGCCAACTTCCAGAGAATCTGGGGCGGAGACAGCCCCATGCCTTTGCCACAGCTGATTCTCATGCACGGCCAGGGCTAAAACCTACTGTTAGGGTTGTGTGCCTATGCCTTTCTCTCTCCTTCAGTTTCTTAAAATAGGGATGAATCTTTTCTATCTTTGCAGTTTCCATGTGCTGAGAACAGTGCCTGAATATTGTGGGCAGTGGTATGGGGCAACTAAGAGCCTGGCTGCTGGAGGTCAGGTAGTCTGGGTGCAAACCCTGATCTACCACATATTAGCTGTGTGGTTTTGAGTAAGTTACTATATAATTCGATGCCTTGTTCCCTCATCTGTAAAGTGAGAATACACACCAATACTTGTGATGTTTTTGTGAGATTTATGTGAGGTAGGAACTATAAAGTATTTAAGGTAGAGTCTGGCACATAACAAACCCACAAACAATGCTAGCTATGTAGATAGGCAAAAAATTCAATCCACATGGAACCTTAATGCCTATATGTGACAGCTGTGGAAATGCAGTGTGGGATGCAAAACATAATAACATTAAGTCCAGTTCACTGAATATTCACAGGCATCATGCTAGGTGTTTACCAACATTATTTTTTCACCTTCATGATAATACTTGGACATGTTATTATTAGAGAAGGAAATATACCAGGTAAGTAACTGAAGGTCACCCAGCTGGTAATTATCAGTTCTGAGATTGGAACTCAGGTTCATCTTGTTTCAGAGCTCACTCTTTCCACGTTATCACTAAGACTTCATATAAATGTTGATTCACATCCATCCACTCAATCAATAAGCATCTATGCCATGCTTACCATGGGCTAGAAACTCTTCTAAGTACTGGAGACACAGAAATGAACAAAACAGAGAATGCCTTTGCTTTCATGTAGCTTATATTCTATAGCATGACAAGACTGGTGACAAATAAGTAAATGGATATATAACATGTCAGGTAAAGATAAGTGCTATGGAGTAAAAATAAAGCAGGGTAAAAGTAACTGGGGAGTGTGTGTTTGTGTATATGTGTGTGTGAGAGAGAGATATTTTTTTCCATCTGGCTACATTGTAACCTTTTTTCTTTTTTATTGAAGTATAATTTATGTACAATATGTTACAGGTGCACAATATAGTGATTCACAATTTTTAAAGGTTATACTCCATTTATAGTTATTATAAAATATTGGCTATATTCCTGTATTGTACAGTATATCCTTGTACATTATTTTATTTTTTATTTTTCTCTTTATATTTTTTTGTAGCTTATTTTATACAAAGTAGTTTGTATCTACCCCTATATTGCCCCTCTCCCCCTCTCTCTCCCTACTGGTAACCACTAATTTGTTCTCTATATCTGTGAGCCTGTTTCTTTTCTGCTATGTTCATTAGTTTGTTGTATTTTTTTAGATTTCACATATACGTGATATCATACAGTATTTGTCTTTCTCTGTCTGACTTATTTCACTTAGCATAATACCCTCCAAGTCCATTCATGTTGTTGCAAATAGCAAGATTTCACTCTTTTTTATGGCTGAGTAGTATTCAATTATGTGTATATGTACCACATCTTCTTTATCCACTTATCTGTTGATGGACACTTAGATTGCTTCCATAGCTTGGCAACTGTAAATAGTGCTGCTATGAACACTGGGGTGAGACATTTTATTTTAGATAGGAAGGCCAGGAAAGTCCTCTGATAAAGAAACATTTGAGTGATGGATGTGATAAGATGTGATTGGATTCTGGATAATTTTTAGGAGTTTAAGCCCAAGAGGATTTATTGTAGAATTAGAAGGATGTGAGAGACAGAAGGAAATCAAAGACAACTCCAAGGTTTTTGGCTTGAGTAATTAGGAGAACAAAGTTCTCGTTTACTGAACTGGAGAAAAATGCTGGACCAACAGGTTTTCTTTTTTTCTTTTTTTTTTTTTTTGCGTTACACGGGCCTCTCACCGCTGTGGCCTCTCCCGTTGCAGAGCACAGGCTCCGGATGCGCAGGCCCAGCGGCCATGGCTCACGGGCCCAGCCGCTCCGCGGCATGCGGGATCCTCCCGGACCGGGGCACAAACCCGTGTCCCCTGCATCGGCAGGCGGAATCCCAACCACTGCGCCACCAGGTTAGCCCAACAGGTTTTTCTTGAGAGGAAATCAGTGGCTCTGTTTTGAAATCTCTGTTGGACGTCCAAGTGGAAATATTGGGTAGGCAGTTAGATGTACAAGTCTGCATTTTAGGGAGAGGTTGAAGCTAGAGATGTAAACTGAATAGATGATACTTAAGACCATGAGATCACCTAGGAGCAAGCATAGATTAAGGAGAAGACTGAGCTCTGGGCTCCAATATTTACAGGTTGGGAAGATGATAAGGAACAAGCAGGGGAGTCTGAGGAGGACTAGCAGTGAGGGAGAGGGAAACAGAGAGAAAGTATGGGTCTTGAGGCCAAGAGAAGAAACCCTCTCAAGAAGGAAGCACTGATCATCTGTGCCTACACTGTTAAGAGATGTAGTGGCAGAGACCTGGCAAAGGATGATTGGATTCATCAATGAGGTGATCACCGGTGACTCTCACTAGAGCCACTTTGCTGGAGGGATGGAAAGAGCAGACTGGAGGGCAAGACAGGGTGACTGTGTATAGAGGACCCTTTCAAGGCATTCTTCTGAAAAGGGGAGCAGGGAATGAGGCAGCAGCTGGAGGGGGATACAGGGTCAGGACATGACTACCTAAAGTGAGATGATTTACAGTATGTTTGTGGACCGCCACAAAAGATCCTGTGGAGAGGAAAGACTTGGTGATAGCAGAGGGAGAGGGGCCGAGTGCAGGAGTGAGGGGCTTGAGTAGGGGTCAGGGGTGGGATCCAGCTCACAGAGGGAGGGCTGGCTGGCTCACTGGCCTTAGATGAAAGCAGGGACAGTTCATCTATTGTATGTAAAAATGGAAAGCAAATTTTAAAGGTAAAGCGGTGTCAAACAATGTAAGCTTCTCTCTCACTTAATCCTTACGATAACCCCTTCAGGTGATGTAATATAATTTTGTTACAGAGAATCATAATGTGCATTTGGGAAAGACTTTCAATGTAGGTGTGTATTTGTAACAATGAGAAAATGAGTAGTCAGGGAACACTGTGGGTAGAAGTGTGTTTGGACGTGGGCCCAAAGTGGGTTGGTTCTAAATACGTGAAAGGGGCTGAGAAGAGAAAGCCAAAAACATGAAATATAAGAATTCCATAAATACATAAAAAGACACAAAATAGAGCAAAACCCTTTCTTAGCCATGTACCTTGGAACCGAACTACATGGATTCTAATCCTAGCCCTTGCACTTAATAGCTGTGTGACCTTGGACAAGTTACCTAACTTCTCTGTGTTCTGGTTTCCTCATGTTTAACACACGAGGACAGTAACAGTACCTACCTCATAGGATTGTTGTGAGGAATATGCAGATGCACCTGTACCTTTATCCATGTACACACACAGTGCAATTGTGCCTAGCCAATGGAAAACACTGCAAGGTTTACTTCTAAAAGTAAAGAGCTAGAAAAATGTGTATTTTTTACCTCTCTGTGTATGTGGAGACTTCCAGCAGCTCTACTTCTGGGTGTCATTGGAAGATATTTTGCTTAAAAAAGTTTCCTCCTCTTAAAGGAGCATTGTTGAAAGAAGACAGGTAAGTTTATTCATTCACTCTGCCATTCAGTCCTTCATTTAAGAAGAATTTCTTGAGTGTCTACTCAGTCAAGCTCTGTACAAACCAGGTTTCAGAGACTTAAGATGAAGAGGGTAGGATCCCCGTGCCCAAGCTGCTCTGGGCCACCAGGAGACAGACATGGACATAGACTGTTTCAGTGTAAACCTGAAGGCTATTCTCACATTGATCCTCAGAAGGAAATGTGCGATGTAGGGGCAAGGGCACTGAGTTTTGATTTAGACTGTTTGGACTTGAGTCTTGTCTCTGCCACTTTCCTAACCGTGGCTCTGGGCAAGGCGGTGTGTGCCAGTTTCCTCATCTATAACATGGAGATAACGGTGTCGGACGCAAGAGATTGTGTGAGGGGCTAGTGCCTTCAGCACATAGCCAGTGATCCACAGGCTTTGTGGTACTTACTACTGCTTCTCTCTCATTTCTTCTTCTCACTGTGACTGTGGTTTACATGACTCATGATAACACCTCCATCTTTGGAGTTGTTGAGGAAGTCTTTCTAGAAAGACTTGACTGAAACTGAGTTTTAAAGGATGAACAGGGTTTGCAGCATGGAACCATGACCAGACAACTCAGGGACAGGATATGGCATGTGGCAAAGCATATTACCCTTTAGGAAAAGAAAGTGGCTCTACTAATTTGTAATAACCCCAATAAAGGCCCTCCCATGTCAGGTGCCAAATTAGGTCCATCAGAGAACATTAGGCAAGGTTCCTCATACCTCACTGGTCTCTCATTCCTATGGGTCTCCCCATCCCCTCTGTCCTGTCTGGAATGGTTTCTTTTTGACTGTGATTGGGATTTTGTTCCTCTAGTCCTGAAGCCATTTTGCTGGATGAATCCTTTCCTGTCAGGGGGATGGAGTTATGTACAC
This sequence comes from Mesoplodon bidens, assembly GCF_964165515.1. NCBI lineage: Eukaryota > Metazoa > Chordata > Mammalia > Artiodactyla > Ziphiidae > Mesoplodon > Mesoplodon bidens. Next base: position 125,959,508 of record NC_138160.1, read on the forward strand.
ACTTTGAGATCCATAGAGAAGGGAGTACAATCGTTGTCTTCTCAAAACCCTATTTCTGCTGTTTGTGCATCAGCATTATTTACCTGTCCTTTTTTTCTGGTTGTGTCTTCTCATTTCAGTTAAAGTAGAGCATGGTAATAAAAGCAAATCCCTCAAGTATGGTCACCAAAAGCTCCCCAACCCACAATATTTAAAACAACTAGCATTCACATAAGAGTTACATATTGTTGATTTACCCTATGTACAATGTGTTGCTGTATATAATGCACTTAGATAATGCCTTAGATGTCGTAAATACAATACAAGTGCAGTCTGGTTATCATCATCATCATTATCATCACCACCACCCTGTGTATGGCATTCTGAATGTATTTCTTTGCATGTTTTACAAATGAGGACACTTAGGCTCAGAGAGGTAAAGGAACTACCCAACATCACCCAGTTAGCATATGGTAGAGATAGGATTCGAAGCCCAGGATCTTCCTGTGTTGAGAAAACAAAGTCAAGGCAAAGCTGAGAGGACAATGCTAGTCTTCTCAGTAGGACGGTTCCATCCCCAAAGCAGCCCAGGAATTGCTAAAGCTCTTAGAATTGTTCTATAATTACTCTTAAGGGGAGGATTTGGGTCATTTGGATTTGTTTAATTTTCACAGGGACAGACACAAGTTATCCATTCTTGACTTTTTCAATTAAATAAAATATGAAGTTCCCAGCCATAACTTTTCCAGAATAGACTACAGAGTGACATGATTGCTAACAATATAAAAACACAAACTCAGATTCATTCTGACATCTTTTTCTCCACAAACTCTAAATAAGTGTAACAAGTTTCTAGTGACACTGTGATGTGCTTGAGGAAACCACTTTGTTGCTTAAGACAGTACAGTAAATAACAGAGACTTGAATATTTAAGAAAGCACATGGTGTGTGGGACTCAAACATGATGGCATGTTTCATGTAGCAAGCTTTATGAAGAACTTTAATTATCGCATTTAATTCTTAACGTCCTGGGAGTGGGTCTTTTAATTTCTATTTTAGAGATGAAATCGGGCATAGAGCAATTAAGGGACTTGGCCCCGGCCGCTTGGTATTTAACTCCTGCCTTTTCTACTGTGCCCCTGCGCCTCATCCCTGATTTTAATGTTTTCCAGATGCTATTTTCCTTGACCATTGTCTTCAATAGGTTTACAACAAATTCAGAGACAAGTCTCCCTACTCCCACCCCTAAATCTGATGATAGTTGGTGATTCAGAGATGGTTTGCTTTGACATGAATAAAATGGGGTTTCCATTTTGATGGCATAAATCAGTTAAATTTGATTAAAAACACAGTTCAAGAAAGTTCTTGTGTTGGTGGTGTTTTGTCTGTATTAGGTAGGGTCTTTACTTTGATTCATATACAAAACAGCAACTGAATAGACCAAGTGTTTGGCTTCTCAAAGTTTTAGCTGGGAGGAGAGGACAGGGGACCAATCAGAAACGACTGAGACAGCTTCCTATATGAGTTTAAGTCTTTGTATTTGGAAAGTTCCTCTGGAGATTTCTATCCATGTTACTCCTTATTTCTCCCCAACACATACTGGCTGAATTTCTCTCTATGAGGGAAGAAAGATTTCTCAATGGGCCATCTCCTTTAGCTACTAATAAAATTTTAAAGAAAATATCCAATTTTTAAAAAATCTACGAAATATCAACGTCTATGGAAAATACCATCCTCAGTTTCAATTCAAGGGTGATTCCAAACTTATACTCCCTTTTCTTGGGGGGTACTGATTAAAAAGCACCTTGTGGTATAATACATGCTTCTCTCATTTTATATACACAGCCCCCAGTCCCAGGCTCCTCCTGTGAGGATGAGAAGCAAGGGTGGGTTTTCAGAACAGGCTGTTCGCCAGCTCAGTTCCGGAAGAGTGTGTCTGGACCCGAGGCGTAGTTGCCGTTCCTCACCATCCTTAGCCCTCTTCCATCGAGGACCGCTTGTAGGACAACCCCTAAGGCTGAAAAACAGCCAGCTAGTGGCTTTTCTTGAAATTGCTCTTTTCCAAGGATGTGTCAGGTCAGAAGAAACAGGCAAATCACACATAGAAGATGCATGTCTAGCTAGTCACTCTAGGAACATTGAAACCTGCTGTGCTTAGTTGAAAGGGAATTGCCAGGATGTTTACAAGGCACACACACGTGCACACAGAAACTCCCCCCTCATGTGTGCATATCATGCTAGGTTAGAGGGCAGCAGAGGAGGTGCCTTAAAGGACCAGGAACTGGGGAACTGTTTATACAAGATTCAGCTCACCCTCGCCTTAAGGTATCAACTTAGGACCCCACAAACCACATTTCCAGCAAGCACTGAAATTCAGCTGCGATCTTCCTGTCCTGCACGCCAAGTACAGACCGAGCAAATCAATCCAACAACCAACGCTCCTCAGTCATACAGTAATAAGCTCACTCTATTTTGCTAATTGCTTTCTTGGGCATACACCAAGTTATTAAAAGGACAGTGACAAAACGGAGAGCTTGGATAAATGTATGTGGCAGCATCTATAGCAATTGTTCTTCCCCTTTAACATTAGTTCCAGTTACTTGTTTGCATGTGAAGGAGAACAAGGGAAATTGACAAAATATTTCTAAATTATTTTCTACTCAGTTGTATCAGTTCTGAGATCACCTCTGCAATATTATCCTGCTCTTCAGAAAATACTTTCCTTGGAGAAGACAGACTGATTTTAGAAGCAGATCTAAGTCTGTGAGATACAAGCTTTTGCCGGGCACGACAGTCATCTAGTAGCTACAGAAGGCAGTATCAGCAGAGCCTGTGGGAAGTCAGACACCAGCCCACTTTTTCCCACCCACCCAGATGCTCTCCCTCTCTGGTCTGTACCTTCTGTGTGGCAGCTGGAAGAGAGGATGGTATTCGGAGGTCTGAAGATGTAAGGCAGGTAACGAGAGAAGCATTTCATCTTCCAAAAAAAAGGAAAAAGAAAAAAAATCTAAATAAAAAACCAGTCTCCTGAATCCATAAGGATTCTCTCGGCCTTTAAAGCTGGCTACATCACCCACATGTTTATGGAGGCTCGCTCCCAGTGCTGCAAAGCTGGGGAGCCCAAGGAATAACTGGAGATGGGTCCCATTTTGCCATCAGCGCCAGGAAGCACTGCCTTACATTTCTGCATGCAGCTCAAACTCAGAAGCCCCCAAGCAAGCCGGGATATAGCCTCTTCATTGGCTGCAGCTCCTCCGAGCAGGATTTGCTGAGTAAGTCAGTCTTGCCTGTAAACACACGCTGAAATGCCCTGCCTGAAACCTCTCCCTTTTCCCGTGTGGTCAGTTTCTTTTAGCAATAGAAATCCAGCAGGATATGGGAGTCGTGAGGATAAGTGACCATCTCTTATTTAGCTGCAAGATCAGATGAAACAAAGACAGCATAGTGTTCCGCCCTGGAGAGAGATGGCTGTTAAAAGGAGCCACCCGTAATGCCATGGGTCTCAGGAATATTAAAGTACAGTGCAATGAAATGGGTCTCTGTCCCTGCTTAATCTAGATTGAGTTCTATTTTTTTTAATATGAAACCCAAACAATAGCACCATTTATCACTTAGGTGAAGCCAAAAGCTGGGTTGAGTAGTCGGTAACAGAGGGCTAACACAGACAGATCCTGTGCTCCACTACAGCTGTTTTTTCCTGCCAGCACTCACACCGAGGCAATAACTTGGTTCTGAGTTATTTGCTGTACAAATTTAAAGCCACAGCACAAGAATAGAGGCTAAACCCACATGAACTGGCCCTTCACCAAGCCGTGCACCCTGATGGCATATGACAATATGTAACGAGTAAGTTGACGCAAGGATTATACAACTTTACCAAAACTCTCACTGAGATTGCAAATGAGAGGGCAGGGGAGAACGGAAGAGGGAGAGGGAGAGGGGGAGGGAGAGGGGGAGTGGGGAGAGGGGAAGAGAGGGAGGGAGGGAGGGAAGGAGGGAGGGAGAGGGGGAGGGAGAGAGGGAGAGAGGGAGAGGGAGAGGGAGAGGGAGAGAGAGAGAGAGAGAGAGAGAGAGAGAGAATGAGAATATTAAAGGAAAGGACCAATTGCCAAATATAAATGATTTGGATTGGGGAATTGGTTTGGTTATGACCCAGGAAATAGTAATAACTTTGGAAACCTTACCACTGGAAGGTAAGCACAAGGCACCAGTTGGAGATTTATAAGTTCTGTCAAAGACACTAGTGACTATGATAAAGAGAAATAGATGAATGTTTTTGTGCTGCATTCAGAGGCACAAGGAAATGATTTAAATGGTCCTCAAAGGAAAACCAGTATTCCCCTGAGTGAAATTTTTTAAAATAAGATTTAATATAAAAGTGTGCCTTGAAATCTGATAGAATAATTTTTGAGCCTTTATGGGCTCTCCTCTTTACAAAACTACTTAACTTAGCATTGGAGAAATGTGCTGGTCTGCCCACAAGAGCAAAGACTTAGAGCCATAAGTGATTATAGTGTCAGTGCAGGCCAGGATGTACATCCACTCTTCCACCAACATGCTCTCTCCCTGATTTTTGGATCATTGCAACATGATGACAAACTACTGGTGGGGACAGGACATTTTAGTCCTTTGATAGTCATACAACCCTTCACTTCCTTAGACCCAGAGACCTGGCAAGGTTGGGCCATCCCAAGTAAGTTGCTGTTTAAACAATGCCTAAAAGGTCTGGATTGGTTTTGTGAATAATCTCAAAATCACAACAGAAGAGCAAATCCAGAGGCATCTTCCTGAGAGATACAGAACTCCTAATCCCTGATCAGTAATGAGTCAAAATGGAAGGAGTGTGGGCTTTGGGGTAAAGCGGACACAGTGTGAATCCCAGTGTGTTCACTCTTCGGTTGGGTAGATATAAACACAACTTTAACACCTGTGAGACTTAGTTTCTGCATCTATAAAATGGGAACAAGGTTTTCCTCTTGTATTCTTGAATGAAGGGAGATAAGCATACGATGCACCTGGTACATTGTAGACACTTGGTAAACTGTCACTGCCAATGCTGTTCTTACTGTGGTTGTTAGCCTTCTCTGAGCTTCTATGGCCACATACCAACCTCAGAGTAGTGAAAGAGCGGGTGTGGTTAAGAGGGTGGTGTGGCCATTAGACAGCTAGTGTTGAAGCCTACCTTTGATATTGACTTACTGTGTGATCTTGGGCAACTGACTCAACATCTCTAAGCCCCATTACAGATCTAGTAAGGATAATAATAGAACCTTACATGATATCATGAGGGAAAAATAGGATGGCTTATATGAAAGGTTAAACACGGTGCCATTAAAATGCCGGATTTAGTGCCAGGCCTACGGACCCTATCTACCCATCTGCAGAATGGGCAAGGGACAGGAAGGACAAATTGGAAATCTCCTTGGACAGGTGATTCCCATGCAGGTGGTTTGTTCTGCACCATTTGAACTGTTCAATGGGCTTTCGCATCTTTTTTTTCTCTTTGATTCTGAACAATCCCATTTTACAGAAGACAAAACTGGCTGAGAGGCTATAATAATTTATCCAAAGTCCAACAGCCCCCTGAGGAAGTCTAGTGTTTGTACACCAGAATCACTTGATGAGCTTGTAAAGAATGCAGATTTCACAGCCCTGAAGCCTATTGATTCAGACTCTCTGGGGATAGACAAGGAATCTGAGTATTTAACAATCCACATGATCCTTTAAAGTTTGAGAACTTCTGGAGTAAGGTATTTCATTTCATGCTTTGGCTTGAAGGGTCAGGGTAACAAAGTTTTTTAAACACCCTTCTTGTAAATCATTTGTCTCACCACTTTTGTCCAACAATTGGTTGCTACCTTAAGTTATATCAGGCATTAGACTGAGTGATGGGGATACAGGATATAAGATACCATCCCTGCTCTAATGCAGTACACTATTACAAGGACTAATAAACTATTATAATACAGCATTAAAGGGGTGACAGGAGGAAGAGGTTCTGAAAAGATTCTTTGGGTTTACAGAGTCCCAAAAGGTCAATGTTAAAGATCCATGCTTTTACTCAGGGTCATTCAGGATCACCCAGCGTCACTCAGCATCACCTAGGGCTGCCTAAGTTCATTCCGGAATCACCCAGAGTCACTCAGAATCACTCAGGATCACCCAGTGCCACCCAGGGTAACCTAGAGTCACCCCAGATCACCTAGGGCCACCCAGGGTCACCCAAGTCCACCCAAGATCACCCGGTATCAGGCAGTTTTGGTCAACCTGCTACATTCGCGTTTACATTCTAAGTGTCTGGTCCACTGGTAAAGGACGGATTGGCCTCCATCTCTGAGATTTTGTCCAAGTGTGTGGTCTGCAATCCAGTAAGAGCAATAATAATAATATGGTATTTGCCCAGTTAAAAAAAAAAAAGGATCCATGCTTTTGCATTAGGTATTAATTATAAAAAGTTCCTATTAAAAGGCAATTATCTTACTGAAGGCCTAGCAAATAAAGAGTTAGCAGTCATTTACTGCATAAGTGGAACTAGACTCTGATAGGCCTAATGTCATCACAGATAAGAGCAGGGCTACCAGGAGAGGATGGAATCTTTCTCAGGGGAGGGGAGGCTCCAAGGCAGTGGCAGAGGTGCCTGGAGGGAGGGCCCAAGAGCAGAAAGAGAAAGAGAAATGAGAAGCCTAGGAGGAGGGAAAGATAAAGGTGACCCATTTTAGGTGCCATGCGAGAAGGGCCTGGAGTCTGGCCCAGAGACAAGAAACACCCCAGATGACTTCCACATGCCAGGTTCCGACATCAAATGGCAAAAAAAAAAAAAAAAAAGGAATTAATCGGGAGATTGTTGAGTGCTGCACTATGGACCAGGCTGTTCCAAGCTTTCTTTAGACTGACCTCTTGGGAGATCAGAAGCAATCATTTTTGTCCTGCAAAGTCCCAGCTGGAGCCCTTGCCTTGGGGCCAATGAACTTGGGGCCTCCCAGCAGCCCATTCCCATTGGTCCCATTTATGTTGCCTTCTCTCACTGAAGCCCAACTCTTTTTTTTTTTTTTTACATCTTTATTGGAGTATAATTGCTTTACAATGGTGTGTTAGTTTCTGTTTTATAACAAAGTGAATCAGTTATACGTATACATATGTTCCCATATCTCTTCCCTCTTGCGTCTCCCTCCCTCCCACCCTCCCTATCCCACCCTCTAGGTGGTCACAAAGCACTGAGCTGATCTCCCTGTGCTATGCGGCTGCTTCCCACTAGCTATCTATTTTACATTTGGTAGTGTATATATGTCCATGCCACTCTCTCACTTTGTCACAGCTTACCCTTCCCCCTCCCTCAAGTCCATTCTCTAGTAGGTCTGTGTCTTTATTCCTGTCTTACCCCTAGGCTCTTCATGACATTTTTTTTTCTTAGATTCCATATATATGTGTTAGCACACGGTATTTGTCTTTCTCTTTCTGACTTACTTCACTCTGTATGACAGACTCTAGGTCCAACCACCTCACTACAAGTAACTCAATTTCGTTTCTTTTTATGGCTGAATAATATTCCATTGTATATATGTGACACATCTTCTTTATCCATTCATCCGATGATGGACACTTAGGTTGCTTCCATCTCCTGGCTATTGTAAATAGAGCTGCAATGAACATTTTGGTACATGACTCTTTTTGAATTATGGTTTTCTCAGGGTATATGCCCAGTAGTGGGATTGCTGGGTCATATGGTAGTTCTATTTGTAGTTTTTTAAGGAACCTCCATATCTTTAAACAAAGATAAACAAACTGGACCTAATGAAGCTTAAAAGCTTTTGCACAGCAAAGGAAACCATAAACAAGACCAAAACACAACCTTCAGAATGGGAGAAAATATTTGCAAATGAAGCAACTGACAGAGGATTAATCTCCAAAATTTACAAGCAGCTCATGCAGCTCAATAACAAAAAAACAAACAACCCAATCCCAAAATGGGCAGAAGACCTAAATAGACATTTCTCCAAAGAAGATATACAGACTGCCAACAAACACATGAAAGAATGCTCAACATCATTCTGCTGGTGGGAATGTGAATGGGTACAGCCACTATGGAGAACAGTATGGAGGTTCCTTGAAGCCCAACTCTTACGGGAAAGTTACCCTGGTCATTCTGTTTTAACATGTTTTTACAACCTTCTTTGGGGAAATATCATCATCACAGTCTTTTATTTTGCTAAGAAGTAAACTAAATTCCGGGGGTGGGGGAATTAGATTATTTAAGGTCAGTCAGGCTGAGACTGCCCAGGTTTTTACTCTCAGGTCAAAACAGAGCAAATTCCTATTCATTCTTCAAATCTTAAATAGAATGTCACATCATCAGAGAGAGATTTCTTAATGCCTCAGACAGGGTCAAATCCATCTGCTACAGACTCTCAAATACCATCCTCCCCTTTTAAAACACCCATTTATTATTGGTCATATTTGTTGAGCATCTATGTATGCCAGGGTGCTAAGGAGTCAATAGTAAACAAGACAGATAAAATACCTGCCCTCTCCTTCAGGTATAATTATCGCTCCTAACATACAGGGCTGTGATGAGGATTAACTTATGAAAGTGATTAGAATTCTACATGGCACAAAGTAAATGCTATTCAATTACTTTGATCACTGCTATAAAGTGTCTATCTCCCTTGCCAGGCTCTAAGTGGGTAGGACTTTGACTTTTCTCTGCTGAATCCTAAGTGTGAGGCTCACTGCCTGACACATAATAGGAATTCAATAAATATGTGCTGGACTGAATTGAGTTGAACTGAACAAGGGGAATTCTGACATAATTGCCATCAATTTCCCCACACTCTCCAGTCAGTGTGTGAAACTCACAATTTGGTACTTTCTGATCTGCAAGGAAGAGGAACCTCTTTTTGTTAGTTCATTCATCCATTGATACAAGATAATATTTTTAGCAGCTTTTAAATTCTAGGCACCCTTCTAGATGTTGGCGATACAGCAGTAAATAATATATTAAGGTTTAGCTCACTGAGTTTACATTTTAGAAGAAGGAGATAGACAATAAACAAGTAAATATTATATCAACAAGGTTATTTCAGATGGTGAAAAGAAGAATAGTGATCCAGCAATTCCACTTCTAGGTACTCATCCAAAGAAAATGAAACCAGTAACTCAAAAAGACATATGCACTCCCAAGTTCACTGCGGCATTATTTACCATAGCCAAGATGTGGAAACAACCTAAGTGTCCACCAATGGATGAATGGATAAAGAAGATATGTTTTGTGTTTGTGTGTGTGTATGTATACACACACACACATATATACAATGGAATATTATTCATCCATAAAAGGAAGGAAATCTTGTCATTTGTGACTACATGTGTGGAACTTGATGGCATTATGTTAAGTGAACTAAATCAGACAGAAAAAGATAAATACCATATGATCTCACTTATATGTGTAATCTAAAACAAACCAGCAAAAAAAACCTACCCCAAGCTCACAGATACAGAGAACAGATTGGTGATATTCAGAGGCAGGGTGTGGGAGGCAGGCAAAATGGGTGAAAGTGGTCAAAAGCACAAACGTCCAGTTATAAAATAAACAAGTCATGAAGATGTAAAGTATGGTGACTATAGTTAATAACACTGTATTGCGTATTTGAAAGTCACTAAGAGAGTAGATCTTAAAAGTTCTCATCCTAAGAAAAAAATATTGTAATGATATATGGTGACAGATAACTAGACTTATTTAGATGATCATTTCACAATATTTACAAATATAGTATCATCATAATGCACACCTGAACCTATGTCAATTATACCTTAATTTAAAAAATAGTAGACTGAAGAAAATAAAATAGGGGATGTGGTAGAGTGGCTGCTTTGCTTGGATGGTCACAAAAGGCTTCTCTGAGGAGGTGACATTTCAGCTGAGGGCTGAAAGACAAGGTGCTGGACAAGAAAGGGTTTTGATCCTCTCCTTCACTCTCTGCAGCCTACAATTTACCTTCAGAGAAATTTTCTCTTCCAACTCAATGACTGAAATATTTGATTATTTTAAAGTAATAAAATCAACTAAAATCAATTAAAAATAAATAAAAATACAATATGTGCACCAAAAAAAAATAAAGTAATAAATTGTTTAGTGTTTGATTCACTGCATTACTATAAGTTCAGTGGGGGCAAAGGGTGCACTGTCTTGATCACTGTGGTATCCCCCAGACCTAGCGGAGAAGTCAGTGGAGACTTGACCCACATTTCTGATTGGCAGACTGGACCGGTTGCTGAGTCAGCTGTCTTGCCATGTGACTAAAGCAAGTGAGAGGTAGGCAGCCACAGATAAGACTAAAGAGGATTCTGAAGATGGAGGAGAGCCTCAATTTAGAGCAGATGCTACCATGCAGCAAGGAGAGAAACAATAGTCATTTACAACAGAATATTTTGGCTCTCATTGAAAAGACTATAGAATGAAAAGCATAATAAAGCCAAGCACATTTCCCACCAAATTTTTTTATACTAATTCTCACAGTACCTATAAAAAGTAGATAAATAACTTCTCCTAACTTATTGAGATGTCGGAGCAAGTAGCTGATAGATAGATAGATAGATAGACAGATAGACAGACAGACAGATAGATAGATAGATGATAGATTCTAAACCATAGAAATATGATTTGATTTTAATAGATGATGATAAGAATCATAATTACAACCACCACCAAATCTGAGTTCTTACTAGGTCCAGCCACTCTACTAACCACTATACCTAGAAGAGCTCATTTAATCCTCTTAAAAATTATAATAAAGTAAATGTTATTATTTTATTTGTTTATGCATGAGGAAATTTGCATAGAGATATTAAGTAACTTGCCAATTGTAAGCAGGTAGAGGAACTAAGATTCTAGTGCAGACTTTTCACTCCTACTCCCACGCTGTGTAGATGCTGTGCTGCTTCCTGGGCTCCATGATCTTGACATTCTCTCCTGTGTAGTCTAGTGTAAGACAGAATACCTAGAATGAGACTAAACTTCTGTGTCTACTTATTTGGAACTTGTGAACATTCGATCAGGGCTGGTCAAGTTTACTTCTGACCTATTTGAAAGAAAGGGTTTGCTAATGACTAGCATAATCATGTGGGAGAAATCTAACCAAATCCATGCACCTACCCGTCAATGACCCCAGAGAGTCAATATGCATTGAAGGTTTACTATTTCTAAGACACAAAGCCAAGGGCTGTGGGAGTGGGGGGATGGATAAGACACAATGTGTAAAGGTGAGTAGGGAGGTAAGAAATAAAGAAATAAATGAAAAATATAAATATCAATATATTAAAAATTACAGAAGGTCCATAAGAGAGTAAGAGATAAGTAAGTGCACAGTAGGAAACTCTCACAGTTAACTGGTACGTGGGATCAGATTCCAAGAAGACTTCCTGGAGGTGGTGGCATTTGAGATAGGATTTGAAGGACAGAGAGAATTTGAATCTGTAGAGATGTGAGTGGTAAGAACATTCTGATAGGAAGTAATAATTAGAGCAATAGTTTGAAGGTAGGGAACCTCAAGAATTATATGGGGGAATAGTGAGTACTTCTGTTTATTAGTCAGTCTATTGTAAGATGTTTCTTAATGCTACTTTATGAATATGAAAATAATAATATTACATTAAAATTTTTTTATAGTTATCACAACTCAAATTCACTCTTTCCCCTATTTACTCCAAATTCATGGAATTATAAAACGTGTTTTAAATATATAAAGCAGATTCCAACTTCTATGTTTGGGCTATGCACTAATTGGCTTTCATTCAGAAAGAGTGGACTTCAACCTCCCTTCATCCAAGCTGGATAAAGAACAACCCAATTATTCAGTCCGTATTATATCTCAAAGCCTTTGTAAGAAGAAAGTATTACAATGTAAATCCAGAATGTGTTTCCAATTCCTCAAAAGGAACTGCTTTGTCTGCTTTTCTCATGCACAGCTCTGGGTTGTAACTACACCATGAACAGTATGAAAAGGAATCAATATGCTAAGGTAATAACAATATATTTCTTCTGGATTTCTCTGACTACGATATCCATTCCAGCCTTATTCCCCAATACTAGGCAGCACTATTTCCTTTTGGACAGATGAGAATATTGGAGGATTTTAAGGCAACCCAGCACATGAATCCAGGTGGTAAGATCTTAGTATTCTGACCCTTAGGCCACCCTTTAGAGATACAAGAAAAGGTATTTGAGTGATCAGGTTTAATGCCTTCTCTGGAAAACACTTCTAACCCAAGTTTTTCCTTGATTCTGAGAGGTCATAATAGTAAATCTTTCAAGAGGTAGCCGGGGAGAGAACGTTCTACCTGTTGCTCTTGAGGTTCAGAGCAAGACTTGCTCATTCAGCCAAGACTTCCCTGGAGAGTCTGCACTGCACACACAGCCTGTGAGGAGTTCTGTTTGGTCTGCAGAGTATTTTATGTTTTAATTCAAACTTCATGCCTTTAAATGGTCTGTGCACTCACCAGTCTCTCTGCATCTGGAGAGATTTATACACTTATGTTCCCCTCTGTTTCTGTCTATGGACTTTGCTTTCCAGCAGGGTTCCTCAGCTTCAGCACTATTGACGTTCAGGGCTGGATAATTTGGTGGTGGTGGCAGAGAAGCTGGGGTGGGGGTACTGAAGGATGGGGGAGGAGGTCTATGCTGTGCATCGTAGGAGGTTTAGCAGCATCTCTGGCCTCTACCTACTACATGCCAGCAACAAGCCCTCCCTGCCTCAGTCGTGACAATTAAAAAAAAAATGTTTCTAGACATTGCTGAATATCCCCTGGAGGGCAAAATCCTATCCCACTCCCTATCCCCACAGTGAGAATCACTGCTTTATAGCAATATGTCTTCAGAGACCAGGGCTGGGGTAATGGCCACATTAACTGTACATCAGGCAGCATCATGTGGGCAAGTAACACGCTGAGAGGAGAACTGAGTTCTAACTGTACTTCTTCATATCTTGGAGTCCTCACCTTACTCTCCCACAGATCTGGTGTATAAATCCTATGAAACAATATTCGTAGAAGTGTTTTGACAATTTGAAAATATAATGTTGTCGCCATTTGGTCTAACTTGGGTCTTTAGGCAGCCACTGGTACTGGCACATTGAAAAATGGCAGCTCTATTCTGTGATAAATTATTTAAGTTGGAAGGAATCCCATCCACCAATTTTACTGACAGGGCATTGAACTAGTAATAAGAAACATCATTCTTGCCACTAGGATGAATTTTCTTAGAGTCTTCTGTCTTGTTGGGCTTTGCTGATTGGAAAGCTGGTGGTCATTCATTCACGCATGCATTTATTCAATAATATTTGTTCAGTAGCATGATGTGCCAGGCCCTGTGCTGGGCATTAGGGCTGCTTATACAACTTGCAGTTGTAGTAGACACATTATATATGGCCCTGCCTTCATGGAGATTATGATCTAGCAGAGGAAACATGCAAGGAGTAAGGAAATCATAATGCATTTGGCAAGTGCTATGATAGATAACATCTAGGACCTCTTGGAAGGGCCATCAAGCTGAGAGTCCAGGGTTAGGGAAGGCTTACTAGGAAAAGTGAAACCAAGGCTGAGATGTGAATGATGAGTAGGGGTGTGCCAGGGAAAGAGAGGGTGAACAATATTTGTGGCAAAGAGGACAACACATGTGTAGTGCTGGAGGTGAGGGGCTATGGCATGAGGGGAAAATGGAGCACAGGGGACATGAAGGAAAACAGAGTGAGGCTGGAAGTATCCTAAGAACAATGGGGCCCACTGAAGGATTTAGGGAGGCAAGTGACTTGTGTGCACATGAGAAATACGACTACAGGTACAGGGTGAAGAACAGGCTGGAGGTGGTCAAGACAAGAAGGAGGATGGAGAAAACCAAGGAGGCTGCTTCAATATCCAGAGAAGGGAAGATGGTGCCAAACTAGGAGAGTGGCAATGGTGTTGGAGAGGTCAAGGGATGCTAGAGATTATATCTGAGATATTCAGGAGCAAGAATGATAAAGGACTTAGACTACATGAGCAGGTGTGTTGAGGGAAATGAGGAATGCAGAGTCAAGGATGACTCTAAGGTGTGTGGGTGGGCTTCTGGAGGAAGTAAGTGGAGTTGACTAAGGCCACTGCTGTTCCTTACAAAAAAATGAAAGAATGTTTATGGGGCTCCTGCTGAATGCAGTTCCCTGAGCTAAATACTAACAAGCATTATCTCATTTAAGTCTTACAACATCCCTATGATATAGGATCTATTATTTTTAGTACGTGCTTCAGGACACACAACTGGTAATGACAAAGCCAAGATTCTGACTCAGCTTCCTGATTCCAGCACCTGGTCTCTGAAGCACCATATGTCAACATTATTAATTCACCTGAGTGTTCACGTCTAAGTTTAAATCATAGGTCTTCTGGTTACTAACAAGTTTAGAGGGATCAGTGCATCATTTAAACTCTTTGAATCTCAGTTTCTTCAGCCAAAATCTGGGTATTAGAATACCTCCTTCACAGAGTTGGTATAATGGTTAAATTAGTCTTAATACTGAAAAAGCAAACATTTATTGATGCTGACTATATTCCATGTTGTGTCATAAATACTTTATATATATTACCTAATTTCATCCTCACAAGGGCCCTTGAAGTGGCTTCAATTATTTTCTCTATGTTACAGATGAGGAAACAGAGGCACAGAGAGATTAAATGCATACTCAGAGTTACAAAACTGGGATGCAAACGTGGGTGTGCATTTCTGGAGCCTGGGCTGCCAAAACTGAGGAACGTTTCCCCAATACTGAGGTGGCCGGTAGAGTCTGAACAGCAAAAGATGTGGGTTGTCATGTTACCTAAAGTTTTTTTGCCTTTATGAATGTATTTGCACTTTTTTTCAGTAATGTACGGAAGAGCCTGGGATTCTCCAATATCTGTGGATAGGTGGACTTCTTGTTATAAGGAGCTTTTTAATTGTAACTTATTGGGTGATGTAGCAATTAAGGGGTTATAACACTGTTCCTCTGAACTGTCTTGTGTTTGCAGCACTTGGATGGTGTGTTGAACAGGTGGGATAGAATGTAAGTGACAGGACTTTGTGTTTTGAACTGCAGATCATTTGCATGTCCTGCCTTTTTTTTTTTTTAATCTCCCAATTAAAAAGTTCTTTAAAGCTGTTCATTTTATTGCTTGGAAAGGTGTAATATACTTACTGAATCAAAGGATCATGAGAGATTACTACAAGCAACTCTATGCCAATAAAATGGACAACCTGAAAGAAAAGGACAAATTCTTAGAAATGCACAACCTTCCAAGACTGAACCAGGAAGAAACAGAAAATGTGAACAGACCAATCACAAGAACTGAAATTGAAACTGTGATTAAAAATCTTCCAACAAACAAAAGCCCAGGACCAGATGGCTTCACAGGTGAATTCTACCAAACATTTACAGAAGAGCTAACACCTATCATTCTCAAACTCTTCCAAAACATAGCAGAGGGAGGAACACTCCCAAACTCATTTTACCCATCACCCTGATACCAGAACCAGACAAAGATGTCACAAAGAAAGAAAACTACAGGCCAATATCACTGATGAACATAGATGCAAAAATCCTCAACAAAATACTAGCAAACAGAATCCAACAGCACATTAAAAGGATCATACACCACGATCAAGTGCGGTTTATCCCAGGAATGCAAGCATTCTTCAATATATGCAAATCAATCAATGTGATACACCATATTAACAAATTGAAGGAGAAAAACCATATGATCATCTCAATAGATGCAGAGAAAGCTTTTGACAAAATTCAACACCCATTTATGATAAAAACCCTCCAGAAAGTAGGCATAGAGGGAACTTTCCTCAACATAATAAAGGCCATATATGACAAACCCACAGCCAACATCATCCTCAATGGTGAAAAACTGAAACCATTTCCACTAAGATCAGGAACAAGAAAAGGTTGCCCACTCTCACCACTATTATTCAACATAGTTTTGGAAGTTTTAGCCACAGCAATCAGAAAAGAAAAAGAAAGAAAAGGAATCCAAATGGGAAAAGAAGAAGTAAAGCTGTCACTGTTTGCAGATGACATGATACTATACATAGAGAATCCGAAAGATGCTACCAGAAAACTACTAGAGCTAATCAATGAATGTGGTAAATTAGCAGGATACAAAACTAATGCACAGAAATCTCTAGCATTCCTATACACTAATGAAGAAAAATCTGAAAGTGAAATTAAGAAAACCCTCCCATTTACCATTGCAACAAAAACAATAAAATATCTAGGAATTAACCTACCTAAGGAAACAAAAGACCTGTATGCAAAAAATTATAAGACACTGATGAAAGAAATTAAAGATAATACAAATAGATGGAGAGATATACCATGTTCTTGGATTGGAAGAATCAACATTGTGAAAATGATTCTACTATCCAAAGCAATCTACAGATTCAATGCAATCCCTATCAAACTACCACTGGCATTTTTCACAGAACTAGAACAAAAAAGTTCACAGTTTGTATGGAAACGCAAAAGACCCTGAATAGGCAAAGCAATCTTAAGAAAGAAAAACGGAGCTGGAGAAATCAGGCTCCCTGACTTCAGACTATACTACAAAGCTACAGTAATCAAGACAGTATGGTACTGGCACAAAAACAGAAATATAGATCAATGGAACAGGATAGAAAGCCCAGAGATAAACCCATGCACATATGGTCACCTTACATTTGATAAAGGAGGCAAGGGCAAAAATGGAGAAAAGACAGCCTCTTCAATAAGTGGTGCTGGGAACACTGGAGAGGTACATGTAAAAGTATGAAATTAGAACACTCCCTAACACCATACACAAAAATAAACTCAAAATGGATTAAAGACCTAAGTGTAAGGCCAGACACTATAAAACTCTTAGAGGAAAACATAGGCAGAACACTCTATGACATACATCACAGCAAGATCCTTTTTGACCCACCTCCTAGAGAAATGGAAATAAAAACAAAGATAAACAAATTGGACCTAATGAAACTTAAAAGCTTTTGCACAGCAAAGGAAACCATAAACAAGACCAAAACACAACCCTCAGAATGGGAGAAAATATTTGCAAATGAAGCAACTGACAAAGGATTAATCTCCAGAATTTACAAGCAGCTCATGCAGCTCAATATCAAAAAAAAAAAAAAAACCAACCCAATCCTATAATGGGCAGAAGACCTAAATACACATTTCTCCAAAGAAGATATACAGATTGCCAACAAACACATGAAAGAATGCTCAACATCATTAATCATTAGAGAAATGCAAATCAAAACTACAATGAGATATCATCTCACACCAGTCAGAATGGCCATCATCAAAAAATCTACAAACAATAAATTCTGGAGAGGGTGTGGAGAAAAGGGAACCCTCTTACACTGTTGGTAGAAGTGTAAATTGATACCGCCACTATGGAGAACAGTATGGAGGTTCCTTAAAAAACTAAAAATAGAACTACCATACGACACAGCAATCCCACTACTGGGCATATACCCTGAGAAAACCATAATTCAAAAAGAGTCATGTACCAAAATGTTCATTGCAGCTCTATTTACAATAGCCAGGACATGGAAGCAACCTAAGTGTCCATCAACAGATGAATGGATAAAGAAGATGTGGTACATATATACAATGGAATATTACTCAGCCATAAAAAGAAACGAAATTGAGTTATTTGTAGTGAGGTGGATGGAACTAGAGACTGTCATACAGGGTGAAGCAAGTCAGAAAGAGAAAAACAAATACTGTATGCTAACACATATATATGGAATCTAAGAAAAAACAAAAAGAAAAGGTCACGAAGAACCTAGGGGCAGGACGGGGAATAAAGACACAGACCTACTAGAGAATGGACTTGAGAATATGGGGAGGGGGAAGGGTAAGCTGTGACAAAGTGAGAGAGTGGCATGGACATATATACACTACCAAACGTAAAATAGATAGCTAGTGGGAAGCAGCTGCATAGCACAGGGAGGTCAGCTCGGTGCTTTGTGACCACCTAGAGGGGTGGGATAGGGAGGGTGGGAGGGAGGGAGACACAAGAGGGAAGAGATATGGGGATATATGTATATGTATAACTGATTCACTTTGTTATAAAGCAGAAACAAACACACCATTGTAAAGCAATTATACTCCAATAAAGATGTTAAAAAAATAAAATAAAATAAAATAAAAATAAATAAATAAATAAACACTGAAGAAAAAGGCATAATGCTTCCTTGAAACCTTGGGCCCAAAACCAGGTGTCACTCTACAGGGTCCATGTGCTTAATTATTTATTCTTGGCTTTTAAATTACATTAACGAATAACATAGGCAATAAGTGGGATGATGCTCAGCCTGCTAAATCAGTAACATAAGAAGAAAACAAAAGGCTAGTTATCTTCTCATACATCCAGACAGCAGCTTCAAGGAAGTCAGACAAGGGAAGCTTGGCATTTGGATTTACTGGAGCCAAATGTTCTACAAAGAACTAGCCAGTGAACCTCCACCCTTTGCCCAGTGGTAGCATTAGGATTGGTCTGCCTCTGCTTCCTGTAGTTGACACTGTTGTTGGACTACCTGGAATGGCAGCCCATTCCTTGCTGGAAAGCCCAGGTTTTATTGTGGCATCCTCTACTCGGAGATGACCATCCTGTACCAAGCTTAGATGCAAGCCTGATCTGTGTAAAGCAGCTAGACTAACCCCACTTTCCTTGTCCATATCGGTTTAAAAATGGGTATATGACTCAGACTGAGGCCAAGGGGACAACATAAGAAATCGTTAGGGACATCTGGAAGAAAAAAATTGTCAAAAAACCCCCACAACCATGTCTTTTCACTGTATATTGTGTCTCTCTGAGTGTGACACCCTGAATGGCTGCAGTTGTCTTGGGACAAAGCTGACATTCCAAGGATAGCAAGGCAGGGAGGTGAAGAGAATCTGAGTCCTCCATGCTGTACTTCAGCCAGGGAATTAGTCGGCTCTGGGGGGCTCCCTGCCTCAGGACTTATGTGAAACTAGGTAATGGCAGTAACTGCTTAACTGGGTTCTTTGCTTCTGACCCTGGCCCCTTACTGTTTATTATTGACCTGTTGTTAAAAAGAGCATTTTATGAGCACTGGCTCTCTACCTCATTCAGGCAGAAGTTCAGGTCTTTGTAATGGTCTCTAAGGCCCCTGCTTGCATCTGCCTGTCATCATCTCTCTTGTCTCCACCTCTCACAACTTCTCTCTTTGCTCACTCAACTTCAGCCCCACTAGCCTCATGTCTAGTCCTTGAACATACCAGATAAGCTCTTGCCTCAGGGCATTTGCACTGACCATTACCTCTATCTGGAACTCTCCTTCCCAGATATCCATATGACTTGATCTCTCACCTTCTTCATATCATTGCTAAAATGTTATCTTTTGCATGACATCTTGACCATCCTATTTAAAAGAGAACACCCACACCCCTAGACCTTCTGTTGCCTTACTTTCCTCAATTGCACTTATAACTTTATATGTTATATTCCACTTATTTATTTTATCTATTGTCTATCCCCTCCACTACTGAATCTCCAATGCCTAGAACGCCTAGCACACAGTGGGTACTTAGCAGATATTTGCAGATCTAAGGAAGAGGTAATAACTCTTTTGCTGCTCCATATGTTAGATGAATTTTCCTGTTGCAACTAGAAGCATCTTGAGTAAAGGATTTCGCTTGGGCTGCCATGTGACCAATGCCCTGCATTTTCAAGACGGTCAACCATGTTTCAAATTCACAGTCAGTGCTTCTAGAACAGAGTGCTCCCCACCCCAAAGCCATCTTCAATCTATATTGTGTAGTGGAAGATGAGCAGAAGAAAACTCGCTGGTGTAGGATTCAAAAGTTTGCTTTCTGGTCTCTATGAGACCATGGGCAATTTAAAATTTATCTCTATTTGCCTTAATCTTTTCATCTCTGTGAGGAATAATCTATCTACTATCAGTAATATCTATATTATCTCTTTTATACCTGTAACATGAGATTATAAAACCTACTCTAGGGCTTCCCTGGTGGCGCAGCGGTTGAGAGTCCGCCTGCCGATGCAGGGCACACTGGTTCGTGCCCCGGTCTGGGAGGATCCCACATGCCATGGAGCGGCTAGGCCCGTGAGCCACGGCCGCTGAGCCTGCGCATCTGGAGCCTGTGCTCCGCAGCGGGAGAGGCCACAACAGTGAGAGGCCCGCGTACCGAAAAAAAAAAAACCAAAAAAAACCTACTCTAGTTATCTCCCATGGGGGTTATAAAAAAAAAATAACCCATATATATTAAAAGCAGAAAAGTGCTATGTTATATTTATGATGGATTGTTTTAAAATGAGTTAGTTTATTCTCCTGTAAACATTCATTATTTTTGTATTAATGGTAATCATATTTTTTTTTGCTTTGTTGACATTTAGTATGTGCTGAAGGCTCTATTCATTCAGTAAGTCTTCACTGAGCCCGTTCTTGGTGTCAGGCTATTTTCCAGGGGTGTGCTATCACACAAACTCTGATTTCAGACAGGTGTGTTACTGGGGTAGGTTGTTGAACTTTCTGAGCCTCAATTTCCTCCTCTGTAAAATGAGGTTGCCTCATATCTTGTGGCAAAAATTAAATGAGATAATATATTCAAAGTTATTATTACAGAATCTGGCCCGGTGCAGTCTGATTAAATAGAATTATCATTATTATTACTCTACCATGGCCAAGTACTGTGTAGTACTTTTCAAGATCTTATTAAGAAAGCTTCAGGGAGAGGGGAGGAAGGGATAGACTGGGAGTTCGGGATTAACAGGTGCAAACTATTATATATAGAATGGATAAACAACAAGGTTCTATTGTATAGCACAGGGAACTCTATTCAATATCCTGTGATAAACCAAAATGGAAAAGAATGTGAAAAAGAATATATATGTGTGTATATATATATATATATATATGAATCACTTTGCTGTATAGCAGAAATTAATACATTGTAAATCAACTATACTTCAATAAAATAAATTAAAAAAAAAGAAAGCCTCTCAAGACAGCCCAGGGAAGAAGAGTAATTTGCCTAAAGGAATAGTTAAACCCTAAATAAAACTTGGGTCTATGTGTCTAAAGAGCCTGCCTAATTCCTATTCCTTCGTTTGGCCTCAGATTGGCTGCCAGTTACTGTAGAGACCCTTCCCTGAGCCCTCTGCTACCCCACTGTGGGTTGAGTTAGGTGGCTTACTGTTTTCCTAGCATTTTCCACACTCACCCTGGATTGCAATTGACAACCACTTGTTGATATCCCTCAGGAGAGTGTAAACTGCTCACAGGAGGGGAGCAATGGTGCCTTGTTCCCCCAGCCGGTGCCTGGCACAGAGTAGGTGCTCCATAAATATTTGCTGAGGAAACACATTTAAAGTGACTGGTATTAGGGCAGGGGTGAAATGAACAGCCGTGGAGCCTTTTCTCTTTCTTGGCTTGGAAATGTTTAATTACCTAATGCTTACAGAGGAACAGGATGTTTGAACTCAGTGCTGTGCAGAGTATCTGCTTCCCTTCCCCCACAGAGCCGTGCAAGCTTCCTGCAAGTCCACTTCTCACCAAGGCACCTTCAGAGCATGGCAAGCCCGCAGCTCTCTGGCATCAAGGCATCCTCAATCACAGCTGAGAAAAATGCTTTCATCTCGTGGCAACTTGTTCATAATCAGACCAATTTTGCTTCTAGCAGATTGGAGCCCAGTACAAAGTACAGTTGTGTAGGAAATCCCTTTGTAGCTGGCTGGATGCAGGGAGGAGATTCCGGGCTTCCTTTTGATGCACAGAGGAGGGGCTTTTGCTCCCTTCAGTGCCTAGGGCAGAGAACTGGGCTGCACAGTAACTTCGTATTTATTGGCATTCTGATTTCCTTTAAAAAGCACTCAAAATACGCTCAGATGTTCTATCTGCTATGCTCTCACAATAGCTCCCTGATGTCAGGAAAGAACAAATAGAATTTCTCAGTGTCTCTTGGATCAACGTATGTTAGAATTATCTGGGAGGCCTGTGAAATTTGCAAGCTCTTTGATGCCATCCCAGACCTTCTGAATCAGAATCACTAAGGGTAGGACCTGGGAATATGCATTTTAAACCCTCCTCAGGTGATTCATATGCACAATAAGGTTCGAAAAATCATTTGGTGACCTAAGGTCACTAACTGGGTAACCAACCCAGCCTAAAGTTAGAGATAACCTGACTTCAGGTTAGAGCTTGATTAATAACCCTATGTTGGTGGCTTGAGATTGTTGATCCAGAAAGCTTCCGTCCAAAAACAAGAGTTCTTCTTCCCCAAAGGGGAGGTTTTATCATTGCCACCACTGCATCTTATATCTAGGACTAGGAGGAACGAGGCAAGCAAGACTCTGTTTTATATATTTTAGGCTAAGATCTGTGAGGTGACAATCACCCTGTGCCATTTATGTTGCATAAACATCTAAGAAAGGTTATTTGTCCATCACTGGCTTCTTTCTATTATAAAATGAGAAGGTCACAGTCTTTACACTGCTTTGAGATAATCCAATCAGTATTTTTCTTTTTGGGTGACAGCAAAGAGTCATAATGACTAAAGGGAAGCTGAAAAATCATTCCTATGATCCCCACATTTCTCAGACATCAGTGCAGAGATCTGACATTCTTGCATATGTTTTAGGTCGAGGATTCCTGTTTGCTTGGAAGGTCCTTGAAATCATCAGTGTTTAGTTTAGGGTGTATCAGATGCATCTCACATCAGCAGCCAAACTGATATTTTTCTCTCATTAGGCAACTGAATCAATAGACTGCCTCATCCTTCTCACTACGTGAGCTGTCTTTTCAGAAGGAGGGGCAGGAAAGAAGGTTATGCCCATGTAGCAAAACAGAATAAATATCATGTTTATTTCCCATGAAAAAGGTGAAATGACCTATACTGACTGATATTAAAGAACTGCAGAATGGGGAAGAAATACCCCAGAATTGTAGTGTCAGAAAGGAAATGGTTATATGCAATAGCTAAGAAAAAAATCAGAAATCCCACCAGATTATTCTGACATCTTCTCACGCACAGACTCTTACACAAAATCTCAAGAAATTGTCTCATGTCCAGCATAGGCAATTTCCAGCATGTAAAGTGTTCCTAGGATGATGTAGTGTAAAACTACATAAGATGAAATGAGGTACTATATGAAATGTGCATGCTAGGCAAATCAAACACAAGAATTGCACATGGGGAATCAGAAACCTTGAATGTGCATCTTCTAAGAGCTAAAGTAAGTGAACAATGCTTAGATGGCATCCTAACCAGCAGCAAGAGTGAAAGCTTCAGGACATGGACGAGTTGTTTGTTGACTGCATGTCGAATGGTCTGCATGACATATGTGATCCCATCCAGTTCAGTGGTTCCAAATATAATCTAGGTGTTGATGCCACCCTACTTTCTATCTCCATCTCGCATTCTCCCTCTGAAGAGCCACATTCATACATACAACTTCTTTCTTAGTATCTACCCCTGAGTATCTTACAACTTTTTCACACTTATGCTCAAAATGAAGCTCATGATATTTCTCCCTAATGGAGCTCAGGACATGCAACCTCAAAACATGCTTCTTTGGTATATTGATTATTTTGAGCTGAAGGCACTTGAGAAACAGCAAACGTAGGAAGAGGCTTTCTCTGAATTCCCCTCATCTGCCTAAAGACAGATTCTCCAATAGGAACTCATGTTCATAAATCCCCTCCCTGGGAATCTTATCAACCAGGGAAAATTGATTTGTCACAGGTGGACTTATTATCACAGGAGAGAAGACTAGGGGACACCACATCCAGACAAACTTTGTCACAGTCTCTCATCTCTTCCATCTCTTCTTCTAAGGGACCGTTCATCTTTCCTAAAAATAATTAATTCTCCTCTAAGAGGCCTACATCCTTTCTGCTTCCCTTGTTAAGGTGGTATATAAACTCTCAAATCTCACTACTTTTTTGGGTATTCACTTTTTTTCCCGGGTTGCCTCCATGCACAAAGTAAAAGTTTATGCATCTGTATACATTTTCTCCTGTTAATCTTTCTGTTGCCAGTTTATTTCATAGACCCGGCTACTGAATGTAGGAGGGGAGAGGGAATCCCCCCATATGCTTCTTTTCAGGTTTCCCAGTCTCAGTAACTCGCACCCACAAACCACCCAATTGCTCAAGGCCAAAACCCGGGAGCTGTCTTAATTCCCTACTTTACCTCTCCACTAAAATCCATTTCCTTACCTCCAGAATACATCCTGAGTCTCGTACTTCCACATCATCTGCAACTTCTCCCCTCTAATAAAGCCATATTGCCTCTCATCAGAATTCTGATAAGAACTATTTCAACAGTTCCCTCAATATATGAGATTTTGGTCTCTTTTGTATTCAAAGCACTTTAGTCTTTAGTCAAAGCACTTTGTCTTTAGCTCACCTTGCCCTGTATTATATTTATGATGCAATGCCTTATTCTTCTGTGCCAATTCCTGTCTCCCCTTAAATGGTGCATTCCTTGAAAACTTTGACTATATTTATCTTTATAATCCTTTCACTTTCTGGGGCAGTGCCTTGGATCTAATAAGTGCTCACTAAATTTACTGTTGGATCTATAGTATCAATCATCTAATATCCTACTGAATAATATGGAATGTGAAAAAAATCTAGCCTACTAGTTGATACCCAAGATATACATTTAGGTAAATTAGCAGTAAGAGTGGCATGCTGAGCCATATTGGAACCTGAAGCAAAAGGAAAAGTAAATCAGTAATACTGATCCTTTCTTTATTAAACATTTTGATATTTTGTTCATCATGGATTCTTCTCATTAATTTTGGTTTTTTTAAAATATTAAATTAAAATATTTATCTTTATTTTTGTCATTTCACCTAGTCTCAGCCCTGCCTTTATAAAACAATAATGTGATCTGAGCATCTAATAACAACCTAGATTTCATATTCACCTAGCCCTCACACCATCCTAATAGATACCTGTATTATTATCTCCATTTTTCAGACAAGCGAATGTAAGCACAGAGACATTAAGTGATTTGGCCAAGGTCACTGACTAGAGAGTGGTAGAAATGGAACAGAAAAGTCATTAGTAGAAATAAATAAAGTGGAAGGGAAATATTATGTCACTTACATGTGGAATCTAAAAATAATTCAAGGAACCTATATACGAAAAAGGAACAGACTCACAGACACAGAAAAGAAACTATGATTACCAAAGGGGAAAGAGAGGGGAGAGGGAGTTTGGGATTAACAGATATAAACTATTATACATAAAATAGACAAGCAACAAGGATTTACTGTATAGCACAGGGAATTATATTCTCTATCTTGTAATAACCTATAATGGAAAAATAATCAGAAAAAAGTATATATAACTGAATAACTTTCTGTACACCTGAAACTAACACAATATTCTAAGTCAATTATACTTCAATTTTAAAAAAGATACTTCATTAAGCAAAAAAAAAGACTTGAAAGTTCAATAATTTTTATTGACTTAACCCAACTTGGGTTGAGCAGGCCAATTTTAAAAAACCTGATTTTTAAGAACGTTGATTTTTATTAATTGAAAGCCATTCACTCAACAAATATTCAACTGCCATTGAGGTAGTATTAGTTGGACACGTTAGTGTCCAATCTGATTCTCCTCTTAAAAAATGATTTTCCCTTTTTTCACCACTTTAGAGTGATTTTTTCAGACAAAAGTTGGGAGTGACTGTCATTCTGACTATGTCTCAATTAATGGTTAGTTCAAGCAGGCTGCAGTACTTATTTATCATGAGCAGCAAACATTTAAACCCATCCTCTGTTCACCTGCCATGACGATCATAAGAGCATGTGTGAAAAATACAGATTCCTGTGCCTTATTTCAACCTACTAAGTGAGAATCTCTGTCTTCCCAACAATGTTTAAAGAGCTGGGCTTGGGGTCCTATAGACTGGGTTGAAACCCAGCTCACCCATTGATTAGTTATGGAGCTCTTGGCAAAGAACTTAGTCTTTATTTATTTGTTTAGCTTCAATGTCTTCATAAGTTAAGTGGGAATAAAAACCCTTACCACTCAAGATTTTGGTGAGGGTTAAATTAGAATGAAGATCTAATTATAATGGCATTTATAATAACAGCTTACAAATACTGAGTACTCACAAAGTGTAAAGTACCGTGCAAATGCTGTACCTACATTATCTTATTAATTTATTTTAAGCACTTATTAGAGTAATCACTACATAGTAAGTCCTCAACTGATAAGAGCTATGGCTTGAGTAGACACTCAAAACCCTTACAGTAGGAGGGGAGCCAGTCACAAAGACAAGATTTAAGTCTAGAGTCTGAGAATAATGGATAATCTGGAAGAAGTCTAGCCTGGTGGTCCCCAAAGCCAGTCCACCACATCAGAATCATCTGGATGAGCTCATTAAAATACACTGCATCACCCTGGTCCTCAAACCTCTAACTCAGTACCACTTGGAGGATCTGGAAGTCACTACTATTTAAAAAGTGCAAGTGATTTTGAATCAAAGCCAAGATTTAAAACAACTGATTAACTTGAGCTTCAGTTTTCTTAAAATTCATGAGGTTAGGGAATAAGTCATTTTTTCTCCCTTCCCTTTTTTTCTAATGCCTAGGTCAGTGCTGCCATATAGAAGACACTCACAAATATTTTTGATTAGATGAACATAAATGGGTCTAGTAAATCCTGCTCTGTCTACTTTATAGGGGCTTTATGAGAATTGTTTGTAAAGCTTCATTTGATTGTGCATCTGAACAATAGAAGATGTTATACAAAACTGTAACTCTATAGATTTAGTCATTATGTTAGTGTGCTTTTTCTCACTCTTTAAGCATAAATCACTTGGTTTTGAGATATCCACCATTAATTATATCGAGCTTCTAAAAATGAATTATAGCAAGATTGCAGATCAAATAATTTTTACTTAAAGAATTTTTTATTCAGAATTAAAATGCTATAGAATGGCCCCAAAGTTCACATGCATTTATGCATGTTAGTCTCCATATTCAAGTTCAACTCTGCCAACTATTCACATCCTCATTCATTAATATTAACTTTAGACCTGTCTTATACCACATCTGGTATCTATACCTACCAGCAATTTAGTACAGTCTGTTTCAGGCAACCCTTACTACATTCTGCCACAACAGCTGAACCTTGATTTAAAACACCCAGAAGTGCTATTCTAGTTCCTTCCAGTTGCCTATCACTAAGCTATTTTGAAATGAAGACAGCCTTTGGGAGAGTCTTGAAGGTCTCCAAGCTCAGGCTTATGGAAAATAAAGAGAATTAAACGCAATTTCTTCAGGAGGAGGAAAAGGATTGCATTTCCCAGGTAAAGGACCCGGAATAGGAAACTCTCTTGAGAGTCAGAAAGGAAATTATACGCTGATATTGGGACTCAATGTACCCACAGTTTATATTCAAGTCAGACTTGAATTCTTCATTTTCCCCGTGTGTTTCATGTATAGTGGCAAGTCATCTTCAACACAGAATGGAAGGACGAGGTGAACGTCTGACCATCTTGAAATGTTTGCTTTCAGAATTCTACAGAGCTAACAGACCATCCTGAAACAAGACTTGCATAGTTTAGCCCCTCTCACTGCCAACCTATTTCACTGAAAGTTCATTTCAGTGCTGCCTCACTGGTGGGAATAAAATAAGCTTCAACAGAAAAAAAAAAAAGGTAGAAAAAGATGATTAAATCCATTACTAGCTCAGAACGCTATTCTGGGATGTGTGGGGACTTACATTCATGGACACAAAGATGAACATTTCAAATCTGGAACCAGCACAAACCCCAAGGAGGCAAGAAAGAGGGGAGCAGGAGCTTTCTCCTACCTTCGGTGGTTCCAGTCTCCATAGTGCCTTTCACTTGGCTGAAGCACCATAGTGTGTCCCGGGTAAACGCCCCAATTCCTGCAAGGTACACAGGGAGACACTTTGGGTTAGGTAAGGGCTCCCAGTTGTCCTTAAAAGGCCAATAAGGAAAGAAACAGAGAGTGTAATCTATGCACTTCTAAAAGGAGACTTGCACACCAGGTATCATCTTGGGGAGAGGAGACCCTAGTGGGTCCTGGGAGGATGCCCGGTCTGCAAGTATGGCGTCCTGCTGCAAATCCCTGCTCTGGCTCCTCCATACGACCATGCCAGGACCAGTCTGAGCTGGAGCAATCGGAGTTGTCCCTTCTCGGCCCCTGGCAGCATGCTGGAGCAGTGACAGCAGGCCTGCAGGGTGTGACTGCCCCTTTTCATGGGAACACTAAGGCTCGCCATTGTTTTCCTTCTGTGATGGTGGAGGGAGAAAGAGGCAGTTTGTCAGAGGGGAGAGAGGAAAAGAAAGGCAACTTATTTTTTTTTTTTTAACTGGTTTCACAGCTTGCATGGCTGAACGGCCAGTAAGGGGTCAGATACTCAGAGAACTTCCATCTCTCTTGTTCCCTTCTTGACTGCTTGCCAGAGTCAGAGCTGACTGGAGAGTAGAGGAAAGCAAAAAAACATTGGCGATGCGGAGTGGGCGTTCTGGCCAACACAGGGCTGGGGAGTCAGTTCTGACAAACGTGGCCTGTTTTGTTCCATGGAGATTTCTGTTTCAAATTTGAATTGGACCTTTGATAGGGTTACATTTTCTGGCTTACTATGACTTCCAGTTTCCAAACATATACGTATCCAATACTAATGCATATACTAATATATATATATATATATATAATATACACATTTATTAATATACATATATTCAAGTCAAAAAGGCACTTTTCAGAACATTTTTGGATGGCAGTGGTGACAGTTTACTTCTCAACAGCATGGATGTTCCCTTCAATTCTACTAGATTTTACAATTAAGGGGAACATTGCATCATCAAATTTTGGGAAAGACTATCGATTTAAGAATGATTATATTAGCAGAAAAAAAATCAAATATCAAAACAAAATTGACATTTTGAAAACACACACAGAACTAAGCAGCCACCCTCACCGTCCGCGACAGATTTTTCCTGAACTCCTACATGGAAACACTCATTCACTCAAGCCGCTTGAGAGTAGAATTGTTCCCCATCTGCTTTTCTCACTGTTGCTGATGATGCATTGGATGGAAGCAGCACAGGGTCATCATTCAGAGCCTACACTTTGCAGTCAGAGGGGGTTTGTATTTAGTTTTGCTCTGACCTGACACAAGTTCCCAAACATGATGAGTCTGTGTTTTCCCTTTTTAAAAGTGGCAATAATAATTACAGTACCCATCTCGCAGAGTTGTAGATTTTGAAGGCACTGAGCATAAACAACTTAATAAAGAATATTATTATTGGCAAAGGGTCTAAAATGTTCAATAGTTTAAAAAATAAAAAAGAAGAAGAAGGTTAGCTGAGCAAATTTCAGCTAGTTGCTATGAAGTAGGCACTGCGCTAAATACTTTAAATGAATTATCCCATCCTCACACAAATCTGTGAGGAGGATACCATGAGAACCCCATTTTACAGGTGAAGAAACTGAGAGCTAGGAAGTTTTCATAACTCATCTGAGGTGATACCTAGGACGTGGCAGAGCTGGGATTTCCACCCAGTCTGTCTGAATTCCATATTCCCACTCTGCCAAAGTCAGCCTGCCCATGAAATCCCAATATTCCCAGTGTGCCAAGGTCAGCCTGCCCACCTAATAGTTAAAGCCTGTAGGCCCAGAGAGGTTGCACAGCTTGAACTAGAGTCTTGTTTGGAAGGCTGAGCTGGAATACAGTTTCAGATGTCAATTATTAAAGTACTTGTGTCTCCTCTAAGACTATACAGGGCTACAAGTTCCCAATAAAATTAGCATCTGGGAGGGAAGAAGAAAGGCATTTGGCAGCATTTATTAGTGCATAGAAAGGCCACAAGCACAGTCCTATTGCTGATCCTATCTTGTACTTCTAGCTCTGGCCTTGGATTTCAGCATTAGGCATTCTTTGATAAGTTCTTACTCTTCCTTGTGAGTCATCACTGGCCCTCTCTAAACTGCCAATTCTGCTGTTGAATCTGGGACTGCATCTGTCTCTTAGGGAATACCAGCTACAGATGAAGTACTTCCTGATTTTTGTCCTAGTGCATTTCCTATGTCACTAGTTTTGATTCTAGGTGTAGACTCTGTACCTATTGTCACAAAACATGTGCCTAAAAATAAGTAGACATATACAACTCTGAAACACACACACACACACACACAGAGGCAGATTTAAATATGGGCCTTTTCATTTGCAGCAACATGGATGGACCTAGAGATTATCATACTAGGCAAAGGAAGTCAGAAATAGACAAATACCATATGATATCATTTATATATGGAACCTAAAATATGACACAAATGAGCCTATCTACAAAACAGAAACAGACTCACAGACATAGAGAACAGACTTGTGGTTGCCAGGGGGATTGGGGGAGGGAAGGACTGGGAGTTTGGGATTAGCAGATACAAACTATTACATATAGGATGGATGAACAACAAGGTCCTACTGTATAGCACAGGGAACTGTATTCAATATCCTGTGATAAACCATAATGGAAAAGAATATGAAAAAGAATATATATATATATATATATATATATATATAAAACTGAATCTGCTGTACAGCAGAAATTAACACATTATAAATCAACTATACTTCAATAAATTTTTTTTAAAATATGGGCCTTTGTATAGGTATTCATATTGCTTCAGGAAATTTTAGCTTTAGAGGGAAGCTTGCTTATTGTAAATCAACTTGTTTCACACTTGAAAAGACCAAGTCATAGAGAATTACTGATTTGCTGAGAGTCACAGAGCAAGGGATCATGTGACCAATTCAATGTCAGTGACATTTCCAACCATCACCCATAGATATGGTTGCCTAGGCCTGTGAGCTCAGTTGATTAGTATGAGAGGTCAAGGTAGCCAATGTTATTAACAGTTTTCTCATCCAGGGCAGTCTTTGGACCCAGTTTCCATCTTCCACCAAGATCATTGCCAAATGATGGCATTAGTGATGTAAAGAGAGTTTGGATCATGCCATCTCTATCCTAGAAGAGCTAGACAGCAGCTGAAAACACAAATGCCTTGATCAGTTAGGATGAGAAAGGCTGGCTAGCTGTAAGATACTCAGTAGAGTTGATACATGACCTGAGTCAGTGATCACCTCAGAAATGGTGGGGATGGTGGGGCCTGGAGGACCCAGGCCATGTATAAAGGGGGCAACAGCTACTCAGCTCCAGCTGAAAGCTGCCATGGAGGATTTCAGTCCAGTGTTATTAGATTGGCTGGGTTTTTGTTTATTTTTCAGAAGAAGCCAGAAATCTGGATCAATACGTGAAAACCTAAAATTTTAAAATGTCAATCAATTCAAATTTGAACACCATGTGTGTGGCTGACCCAACATAGGGCAAACACACCACATCTGCACACTGAATATGATATCTGTATCACCAATTTGCACACCTCTGGCAAGAATATTTGAGCTGAATGACACCTTCTATAATACCTAGTCCAATTCTTTCTATTTGATAGATTAGGAAGCAAGGCCCCAAGAGGGGAGACAACTCACAACACAGTAAAGCTACTTTTGTTGCAGACCTATGACTCTACGATGACAATTTTATTTCTGATACCGGATTTTCTTTTACCATCAGGCTACCTCTCATGGTCATGGGTTGGTAATATACCTGTCTGGATTTAATGAATGTTCTTTAGGGAAGTGTATTTAATTGCTAAAGAGGATGACTG
The DNA here is from genome assembly GCF_964165515.1 of Mesoplodon bidens. Taxonomy (NCBI): domain Eukaryota; kingdom Metazoa; phylum Chordata; class Mammalia; order Artiodactyla; family Ziphiidae; genus Mesoplodon; species Mesoplodon bidens. Next base: position 125,991,242 of record NC_138160.1, read on the forward strand.
GGAGAATGAAGTTGACAAAGGTGAGAAAGGAAAATGCATTTCTCTTAAATTGCATACTTTGACCATTACCCTAAACCTTGGTACCAAATGACATGCCAGTTGCTATGGTAATATTGTCAATAAGCAACATTCTCTACTAGATCCAACAGCTAAACATCCCAGAAGATGCTCATTCCCCTCTCCTCACAGCTATGGCTCAGGAAGGTCCTGAGTCCCACTTACTGGAGGCCAGGCAGTCAGCCCACTGATGGCACACACCTATCTTCTTTCTAGGACCATGTAATAGCCGATTTCTGAATTTGATCAGCGCTTGGAGCCATTTGGTCTAATCGCCTCATTTAAAAGCAGAGGACTGGGGTCCAGAGGGGACAAAGCCACGCAGTGAGTTAACAGCAGAGTTGGAGCCAGATCCCACAGCTCCGACGCCCAGCACTGGCTCTTCTTCTTGCACTGCCCCAGCAGGGCCCTTCAGAGTCGAGGCCAGCATTTGTGCTGCCTCTTCTGTGCCAACTCGGCTGGGGAATACAATGAACAGAGGGTGTGACATGCAGCAAATAAAGCTCCTTATTGATTGGGAGACCACTGTAAAGAGTTGTTTTCATGGGCTTGGCATGAGCAGCCTGCTTCTTCCTGCAGAGAGAGAGACAGAGACAGAGACAAGAGAGAGAGATGATCCTTGCCCAGAGAAATTTTCCCTGAGAAGAATCTAATTTGAAATTGGCTCTGAGACAGGCTGTAGACGTGTAGTCAACTACATAGAAAGAGCCTACAATTGTGCAATTCTCTCTGAGTGTGTTGTCACGCGAGGAGACCATGATGACTTAAGAAAAGCTCGCAGTATGAATGGATATCTCACTAACACACCAGACACAACTTGGTGTAGAAATCTTTCTAACTAGGACGCGTGATCTCAAAGAGGAGAGACTCTCTTGCTTCAGAGACAGTTAAAAATAAAGAAAGAGGGGCTTCCCTGGTGGTGCAGTGGTTAAGAATCCGCCTGCCAATGCAGGGGACACAGGTTCAAGCCCTGGTCTGGGAGGATCTCACATGTCGTGGAGCGACTAAGTCCGTGCACCACAACTGCTGAGCCTGCGCTCTGGAGCCCAAGAGCCACAACTGCTGAGCCCACGTGTCACAACTACTGAAGCTCCTGTGCCACAACTACTGAAGCCCGTGCACCTAGAGCCTGTGCTCTGCAACAAGAGACGCCACCGCAATCGGAAGCCCATGCACCGCAACGAAGAGTAGCCCCGGCTCATCGCAGTTGGAGAAAGCCCGCGTTCAGCAACAAAGACCCAACACAGTCAAAAGTAAATAAATAAATTTTTTTAAATGTGTTTAAAAATTTTTTTAAATAAAGTAAAAAAAGGATGTGTATATGCATATAACTGAGTCACTTTGCTGTACAGCAGAAATTAACCCAACATTGTAAATCATCTACACTTCAATAAAAAAATAAGAGGACTCCAAACTTAAACTAATAGAAGAGAGGCTTTTATTTTTTACTTGATACCTCAACACCTTATATATGGCTCCATTTCAGCAATTGCTGCTGTGTTTAGTAAAGATAGGTCACTTCTATATCCCCAAATTGCCAGTGAGTTCATAAAGAGCAGGAACATGGAAACAGGAACAGTCAAGGTAAATACGTCAGGATTTTAAATCAAATTTTCCTTTGCATCAGATTGAATAAACCATTAGCGATATCACACTGAAACCATCATTGGATTGATATTATTGGGTTTAATTCACTGCATGATTTCAACTGACAATCAAGCAAATTGTTAACTGGCTAAACTGACTGTCAAAACAGTCCATCTGATGGGAGAAAGGGCAAGGGGGTGGAAGAGAGAGGCTATATTGACTGATTATTAAGAAAGCAGAATCCAGAGGGACTCAAGGTGATTGGATGAGTGAGGAAGGGAAGAGGGGAAGAAATCTTGGGCTATTGGTGAGACAATGGAGCCACTCATTTTTTATTGTTCTTTTGATCCTACATCCTAAGAATTTACTTGCTGAACAAAGGAAAAAAGTTTTTATACTCTCAAAGAAGTAACAATGCTGCAGTGTGCATGACTGGAAATCTCATTCCATTTTACTAATCAAAGGAAATGGAGGTACCTAACATCCTTGAGAAGATGGACGTAAATATCTTTGTGTTAGATATTGAGAAAAGGAGAAGACAGTTATTCTTCCCCAGTGTATCCTAGCATGTCATTTGGGAATAGGATTAAAAAGTAGCATAGATCAAAGCATATTTTGCTCAACTTCTCCCTATACACGATTATTATTTTGTAATCATTTTCTAATATTTATCATAAAGCCTTAATAGATGGTTATTGTAGTCCTTTCTACACTCTCTTTTAAAAAATCTTTTGGAGGTATACTTGACTTTTAATCAACTGGACATATTTAGAATACACAATTTGATAAGTTTTGACATGTTATATACCATCACTTTCAAACATCACTCCAATCAATGCAATAAACACAGCCAACACCCCCAGAATATTTCTTCTGCATCTTTGTATTCATTCTTTCCAGCTCTTGCTTCCCACATCTCCCTCAACCCCCCATCTCAGGTACCTCTGATTGGCTCACTGTTACTATTCATTCCTTTGTATTTTCTATAATTTTATATAAATGCTACCCTATGATATGTACTATTTTTTTCTGACTTCCTTCACTCAGCATAATTATTTTGAGATTAATCTACATCTTTGTGTGTGTTAATAGTTCATTCCTTTTTATTGCTGACTAGCATTCCCTTATATGGTTATGCTATAATTTGTTGATCCATTACCTGAGTTTGGGTTGTTTCCAACTTTTTGTCATTATAAATAAAGCTGCTAGAAACATTCATGTACAAGTATTTGTATATGCTTTTATTTCTCTTGGGTAAATACCTAGGAATGGAATAGTTGAGTATTATCATTAAGTGTATTTTAAAAATTGTAAGAAATGCCAATCTAAAGTGATTTTTTTCTAAAATGATTGTTATCACCGACACGTCTGAGAGGTCCAGTTCTTCCACATCCTCACCAGCCCACTGTATAGGCAGATGTTTTATTGTTAGCCATTCTACTGGGAATATAGCAGCATACTGTGTTTTAAATGTGCACTTTCCTAAGTAAGTATCTTTTCTGGTGCTTTGTTGCTATCTATGTGTCTTATTTTTCTTGCCTTGTTCCATTGGCTAAAACCTCCTGTAAAAATTTTAACGAAAGCAGTGCAATTAGATATGCTTGTCTTGTTCCTAAACTTAAAGGGGAAGTCTTTCAGATTGTCACCGTTAAGTATATTAATTGGTGATTTTTCATAGATGGGTTTATCTGTTTACCAGGTTAAGGAAGTTCCATTCTATTTCTAGTTTGCTGAGAGTTTTTATCAGGAATACTTGTTAAATTTTGTGAAATATTTTTTTCTGCATCTATTGAGGTGATCACATTTTTTCTTTTAATATTTTATTTATCCAGTCAATTATGCTAATTAAATTTTTAATGTTAAAGTAACCTTGCACTTGGTCATGGTGTATTATCTTTCTGTATACTGTTAGATTTTAATTGCTAAAATTTTGTTTATAATTTTTGCATTTATATTCATGAGAGAAATTAGTATCAGGGACTGCTGACCTCACAGAATAAGTTGGGAATTATTCACCCCTCTTCAATTTTCTGAGAGTTTGTGTGTAAATGGTACTATTTCTTCCTTAAATTTGTGGAAGAATTCATTAGTAAGCCATCTGGCTTGGAAGGAGGGAGGGAGGGAGGCAGGGAGGGAGGCAGGGAGGGAGGGAGGAAGGAAGGAAGGAATGAAGGAAGGAGGGAGGGAGGGAGGGAGAGAAGGAGGGAGGGAAGAAGGAAAGGGAAGGAAGGAAGAAGAAAGAAGGAAAAGAAATCCACTAGGCTTTGTGTACATGCCACATCCCTTTGCCCTCAGGCACTATCAGAATTTTTTGCCTGCTTATGTTTCCATCCAATGAAAACATTCATTTGCCTTAAGAAGTTCCTGGATTCTCACCATGGCATCCCATCATCCCTGTGGCCTGAAATGTGTTTATCCTCCATACCACTCCCTCAGACTATGTTTTCTGCAAAAGGCAGTGTTAACCAGAGAAACCCATTGTTCTAAGCCACGAGTTACTATTTTATCATTTATAACTAATAGCATTATAAGAGATTCTTTAACAAGTTCTTACAGGATTCCTGAGAGTAGAAATTTAAGTCACCATAGAAGACCATTTCTAGACACAATGAATATTTTTTTTCTCGTCATATCACATCATTCAGGTGACCGGGATCTTTACTCACATAAAACTAGCTTTGAAATGACATACAAAATCAAAACAATTTTATGGTATAGTTCTGGCTTCTAACAAGATTATTGTTTCCATATCAAACCCCAGCTTCTGCAGCAGACTCTGTCTCCTCAGATAGTTATTCTCTCTTTCATATTATCTCTTTACTTCGTACTTATGGTAAATGATGTGTCAGAAACTCCTGGTTGCCTATGCAATATCCAGCCCTTCCTTATATCTTACTAACAGATTCTTGATTTTGTTCATTGCTACACATTGTCCTGTTTGAAAAACAAACAAACAAGCACACTTGGAATCATAGACTCCCTTGCAGCTAGGGACAGCCATGTGACTCATATCTGCCTCTCCTAGGTGTATCTGGAAGCATTTTTTGTCTCATGATACAGATGCCACCTTTCCCCCATTTACCATTGCTCCCCTTTGTCCTTTCTGCAATAGTATGTGATGACAGGAGCTATTGTAGTCTTCTGGTATTCCAAAGAAAAAGGACCACAGAGACCTTGCCCCTGATATATTTAAGCCACTGAACCAACACAACAATGGCCTGCTTCTGGCTTTTCAGGGCAGAAAAAAAAATCCAGCTTAATTTGTCGAAGCCACTCTTTATTCAGTTACAGCTGAATCCAAGGCCCCATACACAAATGGAGAAAGAGGATGTTATCTCTGCATAATTACATAGTCATTTGTATTTCTTCCACAAAAAAACAATCATTTTTAGATATTAAGAGGTACGTCCGTTTAGAACAATACATTTTACTCATCTTCCAGCTGACTACATTCAACCTTTAGCCAAAATGTCAAGTATTAAAGCACAAATAGCACTACATTATAATTCTTTATTTACATCTCTGTTTATAGACTCTGAATTCTTTAAGGGCAAGACCTATGTCTTATTTATCCTTTCACCTTTAGAACCTAAAACATCTCTTGGCACCTATTAAAAGGTCAGGGAGTGTTTAATTGAATTAGACTAGAAGGAGAAGAAGCTCTTTAATCCCACGGTGGAAGCTGTTGCCACAGGATAAAAACTAGTGCTCGGATACACGATATGACGGGCAAGCAGAAGGGAGCCAGGATATAGGGCCAGCTCTTTGTCATTAAACCAGTGTCTCACTCCCTATAATACAGAGAACACTGTGTGGTTTTACAAGGACAAAAGTGCCTTCTAGCATCCTGAAAAAAAAAAAAAAAACTGGCAAAAAAGAAGCCCTGATAGATGTTTTAACAAATAGTCCTCTATTTTCAGCATTTTCTGCCTGTAATTACTTTTCACCAAAGACAGCAATCATATTAAAAAATAGCTCTCCTACTTGCTGCACTTAAAATGGATGGTGAATTATAAAGCACAAGTGGCAAAAAGCCAAACAATGACCTGCTGATTTAATTTTATTTTCTCCTATATGGATTATTCACTCATCAATTGCCTTGGGACTGAGAGGTATGGTTTTCTCTGGCCCATGGGGTCTGAGACCACCAGGAACCAGCACCAACTCAAATTCAGTTTCTTCTCAGGCCTGTCCATGAAGGTTAGACAAGCTACTAAGGCATGAAACACCCCAACTCCTGAGTCATTCACAACTGAAGTTGCCTAAGTGTGAGGTTACACTTCGGCCTGAAGGCTTGCGAGATCATCTTTGGGATGGGTATTGTTGTGATAGAAAGGATAGATAAGACGCAACTCAGTGGGAATGGGCAATTTTGACATTGTAAATTATTTTGTAATTTTATATTATTGGAGGCCATTCTCTTCAAATCCACAGGCCTATAATCCTGAGAAAGGTTACTCAGTGTGGAAACTGGAGTATTTTGAATAAAACAGGAAAGGCAGGGTTGAAAAGACCATTTGTCCTGCAAGTTGGGGGAATGGATTTACAAGGAGGATTTTTAAATGAAATTTGAATTTGCAACCATTCATTTGAACAGGCATGCCTAGACAACCTGATAAATAATACATTTGTATTGTGCTTATGAAATATGCAAATGGAGTCCAATTTGCAAATAAACGCCTTGAAGAATATTTTAAAACTTCAGAGGTTACCTAATCCTAGGAGTCTCTGTATTCATATTTGTGAGGTTTTTGTCTTACTTTGTGACAGCTGCTATAAATTCGATTAAACTGTATGGCAAATTAAGTTTTGGTGGTGGTTGTTTTCTTTCTTGCTGAAGGAAGAAAATGATCAAGAGGTTAGCAAGATGGGAAGCAACCAGCACGTTTGCAAACAGGGAAATCAAACAATGTCACATCAAAATAAGAAGGAAGGACTATTTGTAGTTTTTTAAGGAACCTCCATACCGTTCTCCATAGTGGCTGTACCAAACTACAAATAGAACTACCATATGACCCAGCAATCCCACTACTGGGCATATACCCTGAGAAAACCATAATTCAAAAAGAGACATGTACCAAAATGTTCATTGCAGCTCTATTCACAATAGCCCGGAGCTGGAAACAACCTAAGTGTCCATCATTGGATGAATGGATAAAGAAGATGTGGCACATATATACAATGGAATATTACTCAGCCATAAAAAGAAACGAAACTGAGCTATTTGTAATGAGGTGGATAGACCTAGAGTCTGTCATACAGAGTGAAGTTAGTCAGAAAGAGAAAGACAAATACCGTATGCTAACACATATATACGGAATTTTAAAAAAAAAATGTCATGAAGAACCTAGGGGCAAAACGGGCATGAAGACGCAGACCTACTTGAGAATGGACTTGAGGATATGGGGAGGGGGAAGGGTGGGCTGTGACAAGGCGAAAGAGAGGCATGGACGTGTATACACTACCAAACGTAAGGTAGATAGATAGTGGGAAGCAGCCGCAGAGCACAGGGAGATCAGCTCGGTGCTTTGTGACTGCCTGGAGGGGTGGGATGGGGAGGGTGGGAGGGAGACACACAAGGGAGGGGATATGGGAACAGATGTATATGTATGACTGATTCACTTTGTTATAAAGCAGAAACTAATTAAAAAAATAAATAAATAAACTTAAAAAAAAATGGAAAAAAAAAAAATAATAAGAAGGAAGGAAATCCAGCCAGCTAAGCAGGTACAGCCGGATTTGTTATCCTTGTCCTTCGCCCCCTTTGTCCACATGCTTTCCTTGCTACGGAAAAAAGTGGAAGCAATTAGAATCCACACAGTTAGAAGCTAAAAAATGCTCTGACAGCAAACGGAAACAGAACACAAAAACTCAGAATCTGCAGGCATGAAAAATACTGCAAGGGATGGTCATTTAAAATGTGTTCCAGGATCGTAGAGCAGCCCCTGACAGCCACCCAGAGCATAGTAAGTAATCACACCCAACACTGGCTTCTTGTAAACTGAAGGGACAAATTGTGGCCGATGTATATATCCACAGACATAACACCTAGTAGGAACATGCATACGGAAACGCATGAACAAGATGCTGAATTCCCCTTACAAATTAAATGTGTTCTCCAGCCCTCGAGCTTACTATCTGTTGAGGTTTTGTTCTATGCTGGGCACCGAGAGAAGCAGGACTCAAAGAGTCCTCCCAACAGCCCCATAGGTTAAGTGATTATAAGCAAAGAAATTAAAGCACAGAGAGGTTAAGGGGCTTATCCAAGATCATACGGCTAAGAGTGGCAAAGCTGAATCAAAAGTCAGGCCTCCGTGCTCATCACATCTCCATCAGGTGCCTCTGTTGTAAAAGGCAGATGGAACTTCTGCGACCTAAATTCTATCCGACGTGTATGAGGGAAGCTTCCTGGTTAACAGGAACCTCAAGGTACCTTTGGTAAATGGAGCATCCGTTAGTAATGGTCAGTTAGTACATTCAGATGTTTCTTAAAATTCTACACAGATGCCAAGTACTATAGGTGACAGTCAAGAGTCGCATGAAAGAGGAAATGCTGTGGTTTGCTTTTGATGATCTGAATTTTCTCCCTCTCATGCTTCTTTTAGGTCACACAACTCTCCCACAGGGGAAGACCTCTTTGGCTGGAGCCCAAGATGTTGGACTGAGTTTCTCCTGAAACAATCAGGTGCGGGGAGAGCCCCCCAAATGACTAGACACATGTGGCTCACCTGCTGAACTAACCCCATTGAACTAGACTCTGGACCATCATCATTAGGGAGAGGAGTTGCCGAGGGAACTGCAGCTCTGTGGGGCATAAGCTACTCAGCCTCTTGTAGTTGTGTGCAAAAAAAGATGTGTGATTAGTAAGCAATAGGGAGGACAATTACAATGGCGGGAGAGATGAAGTGAGCTGAATGTCATTGGAATTGGGCCACTTCCCCAAGCTTTAGGGCTGGTGGGATGCTGTTTCTTATTACATCTAATAAATTGCTCAACACATATTTATTGAAGGCCAACTATGTCCAAGTTTGTGGGGATATGGAAAATAAGGCTGCTGTTCTCATGAAACATATTCTAGGAGATGGGAAGATAGACAAACAATGAAATAAATAGACACATGATTTATTAAGTAGTGATACATTCTATGAAGCACAAAGAAGCTGGTTAAGGGGCATATAAAGCTACAGGGGACACTAGTTTATATAAGAAGGTCAAATAAATCCCCTCTGACAAAGTGACATTTGAACATAGACCAAAATACATAAGTGAGCCAGGCAGCTAGGAGAGGTCATTCCAGGGAGAGGGAACAGCCTTTGCAAAATCCCTAGAGTTAGTCAGTGCTCTGTGTTCAGGGAACCCTAAGGAAACTAGTGTGACCACAGAAGGGGAGGGAGGGGAGCAGAAGGTAACAGGAACAGAGGGGATACGTTGGCGGGCAGATTGTGTAGGGCTTAACACTGAGGAACTGCAAGGACTTTTACCTTATACTCTAAATAAAATGAGAAGTCACTGGAGAACCTGACTGCTATACAGAAAGAAACAAGAGTAAAAACAAATAAAAAAAGAAGAGTCATGTTAGGAGGCTGATGCACTAACCAAGTAAGAAACAGACCAGAGTGGGAGCAGTGTAGGTAGTCAGGAGTGTTGGATTCTGGCTATGCAAGAAAGACAGTTATGAGGGATGATGCCAAGATGCACGTGGCCTAAGTGACTGGGAAAATGGAATCGCCATAAACTGAAATGGGAGGAGCAGGCTGGGAGGTGTTGTCTATGTTATGTTCAGATGCCCATTAGATATTAAGCAGGCATTATGTACCATCATCACCTTCCTTCGCTGTGACTCCTTACTCTGTGCCAAAGCTATCTTATTTAATAGGATGTGTAAATTGGATTGATATCCATCTTCTCCCCTGGAGTGTAGTCCCCTGAGAGCAGTGACTATGTCTAACTCTCTCCACTGTATACCTAGCACCCAGCACAACACCTGACTTGTAGTTAGCACTCGGTAACTAGTGAATAGGTGAATGAATAAAAATGTGAAGGGGTGATTCCTCCCAACGATTCCCTGTGGTAGGAAGTGGGGCAACTGCATCTCTGCTTCCTCAGCCTGCCTGGACCAGGTCAGAGAACCAAACTGCACCAGTGGAATGACCCACATAGAGGCCACTGGAGCCAGCATCTTCTCTTTCCCTTTGGTTCAGGTCATACCTTTGCTTTAATTCAAGGGTATCAAATGCTGATGTTATTTTATTATTACAAAATTTAGGAGAATTCAAAGAAAATATAGTTATCCCTTATATGTGGAATCTTTAAAAAAAATGATACAAATAAACTTATTTACAAAACTGAAATAGACTCACAGACATAGAAAACAAACTTATGGTGACCAAAGGGGGAAGGGGGGGGCGGAGGGATAAATTATGAGTTTAGGATTAACTGATACACACTATTATATATAAAATAGACAACCAACAAGGACCTACTGTATAGCACAAGGAACTATATTAAATATCTTGTAATAACCTATAACAGAAAAGAATCTAAAAAAGAATATACAACTGAATCACTTTGCTAAAACTAATATAACATTGTAAATCAACTATATTTCAATAAAAAAATTTTTAATATATGTATTTACACAATAAATATTTTAGATTTATTTTCTTGATCTTAAATGGCTCTACGGCTGCCTAATTTTAAGTTTCCCATCCATGTTAATTGGAAAATTTATTCTAGGATTCCTCTGTGGTCTCACCCAACCCACCAGAACATCCTACTCACACAGTTTGTACCTCCAACATCACACTCTGAAACTCTCATCCTCATGTTAGTTTTACCTTCAGTCAGAGCATGTTGTAGCGTACACTTGAGCACCAGAGAGACCCTATGACACACTCCTCAAGGCACAAGCTGATCTTCGTGCTTAAAATTCCACCACTAAGAGGCATTTCTCTGCATTGACTTTTCCTTTCATGAACCCTTCAATAAGATGGGTCAAGAAATGAAGTCGTTATTTTCTATTAATGTTTTAACAGAATAGAATGATCTCTATGTGACTTGCTGCACCTGGCTGGGGATGGGTCCCATAAGAGCATTTAAGACAGAAATTTGGAGAGATCTTACCATTTCTGCAATTGGCAGCTCGGTCAACATAAGATTCAGGTATTAGGCAGCAAAGAGTGTGAGTGCTGGTGTTTTAAAAAGCCTCCATCCTGCTATACAGAGGCAAAGGCATAGGAGTAAAGCCATGTCTGTGGTAGACACATTGGCCAACCACTGTCAAACTTTATCTGAGAAAAAAATGTTTCTATAGTCAAATAAGTTAGGGACATTCTGCTTATCATTTTCCTGTCTTGGATATTTACAATGCACATTAGCAGGTTAGATGATGGGAGAAGTCTTAGGTTTTAGAAATCTGTTTAACCGTCTTTCATATAGCATTTCTACAAACATATTTAAATTTGTTGCTCACCGTTTTTAGAAATAGCATTTTCAGAGGCTTTGCTGGTGGCGCAGTGGTTGAGAGTCCACCTGCCGATGCAGGGGACACGGGTTCATGGCCCGGTCCGCGAAGATCCCACATGGCACGGAGTGGCTGGGCCCGTGAGCCATGGCCGCTGAGCCTGCGCGTCCGGAGCCTGTGCTCCGCAACGGGAGGGGCCACCACTGTGAGAGGCCCGCGTACCGAAAAAAAAAAAGAAATAGCATTTTCAGTTTATAAAAGAAAGAGCTCTTTTGCTTTACGTGGAAGTTGATTGTAAGAAAGGAGGCTGCCTAATATGCTGAAGAGCAGTCTTTTTTTTTTTTTTCGGTACGCGGGCCTCTCACAGTGGTGGCCCCTCCCGTTGCGGAGCACAGGCTCCGGACGCGCAGGCTCAGCGGCCATGGCTCACGGGCCCAGCCACTCCGTGCCATGTGGGATCTTCGCGGACCGGGCCATGAACCCGTGTCCCCTGCATCGGCAGGTGGACTCTCAACCACTGCGCCACCAGCAAAGCCCCTGAAGAGCAGTCTTTGACTGCGTTGAGGGACCCTGGTTCGAATCTTCCACTAACCTATTTACTGCCTTTGTGGCCTCAGTGAGTTACTTAACCTCTCTGTGCCTTTGTAAATTGAAAATCGAATATGTTTTTACTTCTAAGCATTTTCTTTCTTTTTTATTTATTTTTAAAAATTTTATTAGAGTATAGTTGATTTACAATGTTGTATTAGTTTCAGGTGTACCGCATAGTGATTCAGTTATACATATACATGTATTCATTCTTTTTCAGATTCTTTGCCCATATGGGTTATTACAGAATATCTAAGCATATTATTTCTAGTGCATGTAAAATATCTTGATGCAGAATAAAGAGTAGCCATGCTTTTATAATCTGGGCTTATTTTTGCCCTCTCCAGAACCCTAGTTCCACCTCTGTTCAGCACCCCTGGTTTAGAATAGCCAGGACCAGTGGCTAAGAGCAAGGGTTTTGGATTAAAATTCATTTCAAATCCTGACTCTGCTATTTACTAGCTGTGTGGTGTTGGGTAGGTTACTCGACCTCTCTGGGCCTCAGTTTTTTTATTTGTGAAATAGAGCTGCTGGAAGGATCAAAATAATAAAGTATATTTTACACTATTTATAGAGTGTCCAGCCAAGGGGCCTAGCTCAGAGTAAATGGCACAGTAAATAGCTGTTACAAGGGTTCTGGTTGTTATTTCCTGTCTCCACACTTTTCACTTCTGGCTTGACTATGATCTCTCCTTAACCCCATCACTAAGAGCGTTCAATCCTGGTAGCTGACACTCCTGACAATGGGGTCTTCCAAATCGTACCCCATCCCCCTTCCCAAACTGTTGCTTCCCCCCTGGGGCAACTGGTGCTTATAATTTACTTCTGGATCCCTGGCCCAGCTGCAGGGAAGGAGAACAGACAATGATTTCTCTTCCCACAGCCTCCCACACATTAGTTTTCTCTGCATGTCTGACGTTTGACTTCTAACTCCCCTGGGGCTGTGATTACTCAGACAAAGTGAAGTGGACAGATGGAACAATTATTTGGAAAGCTCAGCCAATGGAAAACAAAACAAAAAAGACAAGCAAAGAAAACCCTACGCTCAGCCTTGCAGTTGAGGGGAAAGAGTTTATTGGTTTAAATTATTCTTATTGTCTGCTGGCATCGATTGCATTTTCCAGGTAATTGCTCAGCGCTCCCATTAGTTTGCCCACACAGAGAAACAATACCTTCTTAGATATTGGTACTACAGGTAGCCTTCTGCAGCAGGAAGAGATGTGTTGGGGCAAATCTGGTCTATACAGAAAATTTTTGTTAGCTGACTCCAATTAGTTGATTGACTTTCATGATAAACACAAGAGGTGTGTTAGGAGTGGGGAAAAAAGGGTCTCTGGATATGATAAGAAAAAACACTTTAAAATGAAGTATACTTTTACAATCATGTATTTGAAAATTTTCTGAGAAAACCCTAATTAATGTTTTACAGGTATTGAGCCAAATAGCCTAGGTTCAATTCCTGGCTCTGCCATACTCTTGTGGTGCATGTGACTTAGTATGAATTACTTAGTTTCTGAGTCTCAGTTTTCTGGTCTCCCCCGTGGAGATAATGGGAGTGCTCACTCATATAGTGATGAGGACTTCAAAGGGTAATGTATACAGAGGTTATCATCCTATGGGAAGTAAGACAGAGAAAGACAAATATGATATGAGATCACTTATATGTGGAATCTAAAAAAATGATACAAATGAACTTATTTACAAACAGAAATAGACTTACAGACATAGAATACAAACTTATGGGGACCAAAGGCAAAAGGGCAGAGGGGGGGAGGGATTAATGGGGAATTTGGGATTAACATATACATACTACTATATATAAAATAAACAAGGACCTACTGTATAGCACAGGGAACTGTACTCAATATCTTGTAATGACCTATAATTCAAAAGAATCTGAAAAAGAATATATATATTATATATATAAAATATATAACACATGTTATATATATAAAATATATATTATATATATATATAAAACAACTGAATCACTTTGCTGTACACCTGAAACATTGTAAACCAACTACACTTCAATTTAAAAAAAAAAAGAGCCTTGTGCCTGCCATGTAGTAAATTCCCAATAAATGGTGATTTATTATGTTATAATAAATGAATATTTTTAATGAATTATTAACAAATAGACATGTTTCTGGTTATAAAAGCTAAAGCTGGAGAGCCTCAAACTCCAGACGATGGCAGCTCAGGGCCTCATGTTCTGGGGGGGGTTTTTTGTTTGTTTTGTTTTGTTTTTTTTTGCGGTACGTGGGCCTCTCACTGTTGTGGCCTCTCCCGTTGCAGAGCACAGGCTCCGGATGCACAGGCTCAGAGGCCATGACTCACAGGCCCAGCCGCTCCGCAGAATGTGGGATCTTCCCGGACCGGGGCACGAACTCGTGTCCCCTGCATCGGCAGGCGGACTCTCAACCACTGCACCACCAGGGAAGCCCTGTTCTGGGGGTTTTGAGCTCTCATTTTTCTGGTTCAGTCCACAGACTTCTTCAATTTCAAAATCTCTGCTGCACATTTCTGTTCACTGAGATGTACCTCTATACCTCTAAATACCCATACAGCTACATACAGGAGACTATCACATAGCGTTTGGAGTCCATTATGCACAAATACAGTGAGAATCTGGTTCAATCCCAACACAACAGGGAGTGTAGGGTGCTGGGGAGGCTACAAGCCCCAGTTAGATTTTTAAGGTGAAAATAGCTGTCTGGGCAGGAGAGCAGGGAGCCTGCTTTGCCCTTTCCTGGATGCCAACCTGCCTGAGTTCAGGGGGACATAATGTATAACCCAAGGTCATGCAAATTGTGCTTCAGATTTTCTGCTCTTCTAGAACAGAAATCAAAGGCAAACTTGGACGGCGCTGAGTCTAAAATTTTCTCGTCTGTGTAATGGGGTCAGCCAAAGAGGTCAATGACCTTTCCTGAACAGTAATAAAAAATATTAATAATAACTACCACATATTGAGTACTTAATATATCGGGCACCATTCTGGATGTTTTACAGGAATTGTCTTATTTAATTGTCTTATTTAATTCCTACACCCATCCTCCAAAAGGGGAATCATTATCAAGCTGTCAGGGTTCTCCAGAGAAATAGAATCGATAGGATATATAGAGATATAGATAAGAGGAGATTTATTATAGGGAGTGGCTCACATAGTTATGGAGGCCAAGAAGTCTCACAATATGCTGTTTGCAAGGGGGAAACTCAGGAAAGCTGGTGCTGTAATTCACTCAGAAGGTCTGGGAATCAAGGGGCCAAGTGCGTAAGTATCAGTATGAATCTGAAAGCCCAAGTACCAGGGGTGTTGATGTCTGAGGGTAGGAGAAGATGGATGTTTCAGTTCAAGCAGAGAAAGCAACTTGGGCCTTCCTCTGCCTTTTCTTTCTGCATAGGCCCTCAGCAGACTAGATGATGCCTACCACATTGGGAAGGGCGATCTTCCTTACTCAGTCCACTGGTTCAAATGCTACTCTCTTCGAGGACCACCCTGACAGACACACTAAGAAATAATGTTCACCAGCCAACCGGGCATTCCCCTTAGTCCAGTCAAGTTGACACATAAAATTAACCACCATGTAAGCCTACTTTGAGGATGAGGAAACAGGCACAGAGAGGTTAAGAGACTTGACCAGATCATACAACTAGTAGCTGATAGTCTTCTGATTCCTAAACCAGAAGGCCTAATGGACTGCTCTATTATCTTCTGCAAGAGTTCACTTCAATCTGGGAAAAAGCAGAAGCACCTGTTTTCCTGCAAAATACTCTGGTCTTGATGAGAGCCCCACACGACAGCTTGAAACACAGACTTGAATCCCAGGTCTGTCCTAAATAACAGTGACAAAGATAATTGACACTGATTCAACAGAGATAATAATAGCCACTATAATTTAGTGGACAAACACTATATGTCAGCCATGAATCTCTTGAAGCCCTTGAAATTTAACATAACAATCTCTCATAGAAACTGCAGCTCTTGTGTCTAACTCTGTATTTACCAGATGTGGGATTTTCAATAAGGCATTTAGTCTCTCTTTCTCTCTCCCCCCCCTAATTTTCCTCACTTTAAAAATAAAATTTGCTGGGGCTTCCCTGGTGGCGCAGTGGTTGAGAGTCCACCTGCCAATGCAGGGGACACGGGTTCGTGCCCCGGTCCGGGAGGATCCCACATGCCACGGAGCAGCTGGGCCTGTGAGTCATGGCCTCTGAGCCTGCGCGTCCGGAGCCTGTGCTCCGCAACGGGAGAGGCCACAACAGTGAGAGGCCCGCGTACCGCAAAAAAATAAATAAATAAATAAAATTTGCTGTGAAAAATAAAGATAATGTATGGTGAATATTTACACAGTACTCAGAAGGTGGCAGCCCCCAATAAGTATTAGCATTACTTTTATCCCTTTGCTACAAGATGAAGAAACCAGGTCTCATAGAAAAGTGGATGAACGGTCTGAGGCCACAAGGCTGGCAGAGTCTGTACTCTGGGTCAGTTTCCCTCCAAAGCCTGACGGCTCTTTCTACCTAGACCAGTGACTCTCATACCTGGCCACACACTGCAAACAAGTGGGTAACTTGTGTACAATCCAGAGTCTTTGCCCCCATCCTTGGACTCGGCTGCCACAGAGCCAGGTTGGCAGCCACTGCTCCAGCTCATGCATCACCTCATTCACCAGGACCCCTCTCCTCCCTCCCACATGAGGGAACACTTCTGTTATCAGTGACTGCAGAGAACCCTCCTATCTTAGTCAGCTTGGGCTGCCATAATAAAATACCATAGACTAAGCAACTTAAGCAATAGAAATGTATACTTCATAGTTCTGGAGGCTAGAAGTCCAAGATCAAGATGCCATCATGGTTGGATTTTGGTGAGAGCCCTTTCCTGGCTTGTAGACGGCTGCCTTCTCACTGTGTCCTCACATGGTGGGGAGAGTGTGCAAGCTCTCTGCTATCTCTTCTTAAAAGGGCACTAATGCCATCACAAGGACACCGCCTTTATGACCTTCTCTAAACTTAATTTCCTCCCAAAGGCCCCCATCTCCAAATACATCACACTGGGGGTTAGGGCTTCAACATATGACATTGGGTGGTCGGAGGAGGTAAGGGACCATAATTCAGTCTATACCATCTTCCTGATTAGTTTAAGATGTTCTCCTTTTCTATTCTATTTCATCAGCAATAGTCTTTAAAAAAAATTAGAAGGTACTGGCTGAGCACTTATTTGCTGGGCACTGTACCCGAAGGACTATTTATTCATTCATTCATTATTTATACTTGGTTTGCTTTCAAAAAAAAAAAAACGATGATGCCTTCTAGAAATTTAAGACTGTCACAGGAAACACTGACAAGGACACATCAATTCACAAGCTACAGAAAACGGGCATTTTCTCGGTGGTTGTTTTCATTGCCTGAGTTGTTATCATTACTCACACAATTGTCGGTACCTGCCCCTGTAGTTCTAGCTTTCATTCCTCAGTCTCTCTGCCTTCTCTGCCGTCCCAATTTTTGCTGCTGGGTACAGAGACTGAGTCATCAGTTGGCTCTGGCCTTCAGGTGCCTTAGCAGAAGCAAAAGGCAGCATCTTTGTCTTAAGTGATGAGCTGAAAAATTCACATCTCCATGTTCTTGCAATTAAAAAAATGATGATGACAGCAACTAATTTTCACTAATTACTTACTGTGTGCTAAGCATGATTTCATTTAGTCCTCATAGCAACCCTAAGAAATAGGTACCACTATCCCCATTCTGTAGAAGTGGAAACTGAGGCTTAGAGAAGCTGGGTATGTTGTTCAAGGTCATCCAAAGCCAATAAATTGGGAAGCCATACAGCCATGCACCTTCCCACCTCGCCCTCTGCTCAGATTGTTCTCATATTCCGAAATGTTCTCTCCTATTGTATTCCTCTAACACCTTGGCTTAGAAATAGGGTGTCTCATTGGCTAAGTTTTCCACATCATGGAGGTGGTGCAGATATACAGTGGGTAAGGAGGGTGTGTCAGCCAACATGAAAATCCCACCATGCCCAGTCTAGAGAAATAATAGAGTGAAACAGATTCCCAGACCCAGGTCTCACTACTGACAGTATTAAGACTGATTTCAAGAGACAACCACTGAGATAGCTGGGCAATTACAAATCCAATTTAATAAACTCTCTCAGATTTTCCTTGTCACAAGCTAGAACTGGATTCAGAACCTAAAAATCACTGTGAAGTTGGAAGAGCTGAATAAGCAGGAGATCTAAAAGAAAGTCCAAAAGATGTGAAATGGAGCAGGACACTATGGTCCTTCCCCCTCCATGTCCTCAGCCTGCCTTTTGTCTGTGAAAAAAAATTAGCCAAAGAATAAGTCTAATCAGAGAAGTGAGAAAATGCAGAAACAGAGGAAAACAGTCAAAGGAGACCAGATAATAATAGTTTAGTCGTTAAACATAGTCAAGGACCTTTAGTTCCTCAAGGGCTATAGATAATATTCTGAGCCACATCCTGTGAGCTGTCTTGTAGAGACTGAAACCCTCACCAGGTGGAAGAAGTTAACTACATGATGACCAGGCTGTAGCCATGACATAAGCTTCCACAATTCCAAGAATTGGCTTCAAAGAAATGGAAACAAACCGACCCTGGAACTGAAGATAAACTGGACTTAAAACAATCGAGATGACGCTGGACAGACCACCGATGACCAATTTCAAGATGACTGTCAGAGCTGACTGTACTGTTTCTGCATGTAGCCCCCTCCCTCTGTCTATAAAAGCTCTTGACCCCTGACTGTCGGGGGTGGGGGAAGTCGGCCTCTGGACAGGCGTCCACCCTCCCCGCCAGTTGCCGGCATCCAAAGTAAAACAAGCTTTCCTTTCCACCAACCTGGCCTCTTTATTGGCTTTTGAGCAGCGAGCAGCCAGACCTGGGTTTGGTAACAGATAGAATTTGATTACATTTTATAAACATCGTTTGTTAAGAGATGTTTTCAAAACCCCACTCCCTGTTCAATGTGTATTTCCCAAGTAAAACACATAAACTGCAAACTGAACTCTAGCAAGCATTCACATTTACAGAAAAAAAGAAAAAAAAAGGGATGGACTGTTTCCTTGGCATTTGTACCCAAAATTCTTGTACATAAACAATTCTCATAAAGTATTAAATGCATATATTAAGATGAAGGAATTAAGACTGAAAAAAATCCATCCCCAAGGGAGACGACCCTGCTTGTCACTAGCATATTCCCATCCACAGGACCTACTGCTTGTGTCCCCAGGCCACTGACTGGTGACTGGTCCGGTAACTGCTTCAGATGTGGCATTTGGAAGCCATCTCAGCTGGTTTGAAGTTGAGGTCTGAAATATTCTACACACCTTTATTGGTATCTATACACATCCTGGATATTCACTCTTTAGGATTAGAAATGGGACCGAATAATTAGTGGTTAAATACACAAGTTCTGAGATTAGCTAGGTGTGGATTTAAATCTGGGTTCTGTGACCTTGACTCCAGCACCTCACCTCTCTAAATCTTGGCCCTACATATAGAATGGAGATAATGATGATAGCCACATCCTAGGACTGTTGTGAGGATTATGTAAGGAAACGCATCTATATCATGTGGCAAAGCAACCGGATAGATAGTGTAAACTAAAGAATGAATACTATTATTACTAGCACCACTATCCCCACATTACTACTACCATTACTAGTACAACTGTTACTATTACCATTACTCCTCCTCCTCTGACTAACAGTACTTCTACTACCGCTATAACTACCCTATTACTACAACTATAGTATTTTAATAAATTTTTAAAATGTCTTTACCATCCTCCCTTTCTCTTGTGTTCTTTTCTTCCTTCTATTTATAATGGGGAATGAAATTGTTTTTCCTGCCAAATGAGTAGCTTGAGAATTGGAACATTAATTTATTTGAACAGCTGTGTCAATGTTGCCTTGAATAAAAGGTCCCAGTATGTTCTGCTGACACACTTCATGAGAAAATGAAGTACACATAAATTCACTTTTCAGCTCACATCCCACCTACTTCCAAAAGCCTTTGGGTCACATTGAGGTCTCCCTTCTCTGAAACAGTCGTCATCATATTCTCGAATTCTTTCCACATTGTGAGACTTATCTCCCAATATGTTCCCTGCAGTTTAGCACCATAAACATAGTAGGCATTCCAAAAATACAGTAAGTCCCCTACATAAGAACTTCAAGTTGCGAACTTTCAAAGATGCCAATATGCCTGTATGCCATCTGTTGTACTGTACTATTGTACTTTTCAAGGTACTGTACTGTAAGATTAAAAATGTTTTCCTTATTTTGTGTGTTTGTTTTTTATGTATTATTTGTGTGAAAAGTATTATAAACTTATTACAGTACAGTACTACATAGCCAGTTGTGTTAGCTGGGTACCTAGGCTAAGTTTGTTGGACTTATGGACAAATTGGACTTACAAACGCACTCTCGGAAAGGAACTCATTTGTATGTAGAGGACTTGCTGTACTGATATATGAAGATGATATTGAATAAACCAAGACTCTGAATTAAAGGTATTTAAGCTCATGTAGCTCAGAGTCCAGAGTTAGGTCAAGTACAGCTGGATCCAGGGGCTCAAAAGATACCACCAGAGTCCAGTCTCTCTGAATCTCTCAGATCTGCTTCCATCTCTGCTGTTTCCTTGGAGGCTCATCCCTTGTGCTAGGAGCACCATGCTCACATCCTCAAAGCAGCAAGTCCAGAGGTATATAGCCTGCCTTTCTCCAGTCACTCCTACATACATGCCAGGAGATGGGCTCTGCATTGGACTAGCTTCAGTCATGTGTCAGCCCTGCAGTTGCAGGTGTGTAGTCAGCCCTATCCAACCACCTGAGCCAAGTGAAGAGGAGAAAAGTTTTCCCCACAAAAAATTTTAGAATAAGGAGAATGAGCTTTGGATGGGGAAAAGCCTTTATAAAGATCTCACTTGTCTTTGTAACTACCCAGCCCTAAACACAGTAAAAAAGCCATATAGATATTCAATGTAAGTTTTGAGATTGATGGATTTTTATGCATTAGGCTTCCAACCTAAATCCTAATCTGTTTTTCATTCTGCCTGATGGATACTTTGTGGTCAGATCCTAAAAATGTGGAAATGGTTCACTCAAGATTAACATCCTTCCAAAGTTTAGATTAATTCAGGGGTGGCACGTCCACAAAGGACTGGTGTCACCGTCTCTCCTTAGAACACTGCCCCCTTTCCCCGTGCCCTAGGAGGAAGTAATCCTTCTGTCCCCTGAACTTCAGCATTACTTAACCCACATATCTGCCATGTCACTTGCCATATGGTCTCTTTGTTCTTACCTATATTAGTCAAGACTGTTTAATTGATAGCAATCCTCCAAAAAAAAAGCTTCAGAAAGGAAAATAAAGGATTATCAGCTCAAAAACCCAAATAGTTTAGGGATAGTTCTCTTTCAGAAATGGTTTGATTCAAGGTTCATATGATGTCAACAGGATGGAATTTTACTTTGTTTCTTGACCTCATCTTTAGTATTACTCCACTGTCAGTCCCACTGCTCACAAGATGGCTGCCACAGCTCCAGCCTTTGTTTCTTGTTTACTTCTCATGGAAAGAAAAAGAGGTTCTTTCTTAAGATTCCCATGATAATGTCATTGCTTCTCATGGGCATTAAATGGGGCTTATGCCTATTACTGAATCAATCAGTGCCTGAAGCAAACTGATTGGTTTAGATATAAGTCACATACTCCATGCCTTGGCTAGGTGTAGAGTAAAAACCAAGTCTAAAAATGGGGGAGAGATCATTCTCAAAGGAATATTCAATTTGGGATCAGAAGGAAACTGTTTACAGGGGCCATGTTGCACCTGGCTGTTCCTTCAGATTATGTATTTATTCATTCTCTTGGCCATAATGCCTGGTGTAGTGAATGACACATACTAATGGGGTGATTAACAAGTAATTACTAGAGGGAGGGAGGAAGAAAAGGCTGGATAAACTACTGAGTAGACATTTCTAACATTTTCACAGTGCTTCAGACAATGCCATCTTCCTTGGGAATGCATATTTGAAATGGGACTTGGAATTTGGGAATACAAAGTTATACATCAGTTTGGTTAGTTCTGGCCTGTGCCAACTATAAGTTTTCCACAAGCATTAGCTGTTTACTCCCTTATTTGAACTGCTACCTGGTAATAGCACTAGGGACAAAAATAATTCATGTCTTAATGAGGCTGAATTCTTACCTTTTGTTCCCTGGAACTTCAAATTGGGCCCTGGAGTCCAATGGACTCCATATGATGGAAGAACTATTACCCATTCTGGAAAGGTTTTTGAATTGCCACTTACAGAATCGGTCGGAAAAAATGATTTAGCAGAGTCTGCCTTGATGAAGCAGTTTACCTCACCTTTTGAGCAACTCTACACTTTTGGCCCAGTGAAGATTCAATGATAATAAGGATCTCTCTGCACAGAGGTTAATTACATTATGAAAACAGAAACTAAACCAGCTTCAGTGTTGCTTCCTCTAGGCAGATTTCATTGATACAAGATGGGGGCTCCTTCTTCCCTCAAAGCATGAACATGGGAATTGGAAATTACAAAATCAGAATCATTGATTTTCTTGTGCCTTTGCTGAAGCCACTTAACTCTCTTGGCCTTTCCCCCCACTGCTCATCTCTTCCATTAGCTACAAAGGAGAGATGGGTTTAGGATCCTCTGATGAGGATTAATAAATCAATACCTGTAAATTCCTTCAAAGACTGAATTCTCATGAGCTCAACTTTTCTTCCCCTAAATAGAAAATGGCCTGTGTCCAGTATACCACATCCTTTCCAGTATATACTTAATTTTAAATTATCTCAAATGAATTCTATCTACCTCACATAGTTGAAAGCTAGGAGAAGGCACAATATTGAAGATTCAACAGAGATGTGTTTCAGAATTGAATGTTACTGGTAGGTAAAATATTCTATATGTATGATAAAAACTCAACTATAGAAACTCAGCCACGGGAACATCAAACTTCCATGAATTTTTATTTTAGGGTAACTATCAAATTATTATTAGTCACTAGATGGGTTGGTGATAAGGCCCTAAGTAAAGACAATGACCTATTTACATGGCTACAAAAGAAACAGGTAGGAAGTGGAGAGAGGGGAATGGGGCAGAAAAAGACCCAAAGAAGGTTATTGGCTGTTAGTTTATTTTTTAGCTTAACTCCATTAGATGCAGGATATCACTCTGTGCTAAGATATTGTCTGCCAATATAGTTTTTGGAAAGACTTAAACTTCATAATCAATGTGAAGGGGAAGAGGCTCGGCCCAAACAACTGGAACTAATTTTCAAGAGACACAAAGTTTATTTCTGGCTCAATGTGAAGAACTTAGGAAAAGTAATGAGTACCATGAGACACCTACTGAAACAGAAGTTTCAAGATGAATAGGAAATAAGTATTTTTAGAAGTGTCAGGTTCTGAAAATTGCTATAAACAAATGTGGATCTATAGAATAACAGAGACTAAAATCTGAATACAGTACACAGAATAATTTCATAATTTAAAACATATCATATTACCCTAATTTTAAGAGTAGTAAATGATCAATAAACAAATTTTAGAAAATTCTTAGCATTTTAAAAAATATTATCTAGTCTCATTTAGAAATAGTTACTTCAAGTATTTTACCATTTTTCCTTCCATTCTTACCGACATTTCTTTCTTTTTTTTTTTCTTTTTTTTTTCTTGTGGTACGCGGGCCTCTCACTGTTGTGGCCTCTCCCGTTGCAGAGCACAGGCTCCGGACGCGCAGGCTCAGCGGCCATGGCCCACGGGCCTAGCCGCTCTGCAGCATGTGGGATCCTCCTGGACCGGGGCACGAACCCGTGTCCCCTGCATCGGCAGGCGGACTCTCAACCACTGCACCACCAGGGAAGCCCATCTTTCTTATTTTTTTAAGTCTAAAAATAATTTATATTTTTTAGGAAAAATTTGGAAATTAGAGAAATATAAAATGGTTTTTTAAATATTTGTCAACCTGTCAGCAAGCAGTTTGTCTCAAAAATTAAAAAACTAGATTGAAGCCAGCTCCTGCATGGTTCTGATTATGTCTCATGTAGATGACAGTGGTCCCTCATAAGCCTTGCTAATTCCAGTGTTCTCCCACCGCCACCCATCTTACATTCTGTAAGCCAAAGCAAATGGAGAGGATCTAAAATCCTTAGCTTGGATTCAACAACCCAGCCCCAATCTTCTAGCGATACCCAATGCTATTTTTGTCTCCTACGTGCTGGCCAAACTTGCCTAACCATAATTCCATACTGTAGACATGGACTGGGCTGTTCTACTCCACACTTTGCTCATCCCAGTACTAATGCCTAGATATCCATCTGGGCATGTTCATAACTTACTTGTCCTCACGGATTCACTTTAGATAGATAGATAGATAGATGATAGATAGATGATAGATATTTGTAAATCTCTCAGTAAGCAATAACCATTGTTAATATTTTGGAGATACAGTATTTGTTTCCAGTTTTTTACTATATATTTTTACATAGCTTTTGCATACAATTCTGCTGGGGATTTTTGCACTTAAAATTATAACCATAACATATATACACTACCAAGTGTAAAACAGATAGCTAGTGGGAAGCAGCCGCATAGCACAGGGAGATCAGCTCGGTGCTTTGTGTCCACCTAGAGGGGTGGGATAGGGAGGGTGGGAAGGAGATGCAACAGGGAGGAGATATGGGGATATATGTATATGTATAGCTGATTCACTTTGTTATAAAGCAGAAACTAACACAATATTGTAAAGCAATTATACTCCAATAAAGATGTTTAAAAAAATTATAACCATACAACCTAACAACTCCACTCCTGGGCATTTATCCTAGAGAAATGAAAACTTCATTAAAAAAAACCCACAGTGGGGCTTCCCTGGTGGCGCAGTGGTTGAGAGTCTGCCTGCCTATGCGGGGGGTGCAGGTTCGTGCCCTGGTCCGGGAGGATCCTACATGCGGCTTGGCCTGTGAGCCATTGCCTCTGAGCCTGCATGTCCAGAGCCTGTGCTCCGCAACGGGAGAGGCCGCAACAGTGAGAGGCCCGCGTACCGCAAAAAAAAAAAAAAAAAAAAAAAAAAAAACGAAACCCACAATGAGGTATCACCTCACACCAGTCAGAATGGCCATGATTGAAGTGTCTACAAATAATAAATGCTGGAGAGGGTGTGGAGAAAAGGGAACCCTTGTATACTGTTGGTGGGAATGTAAATTGATACAGCCACTATGGAGAACAATATGGAGGTTCCTTAAAAAACTAAACATAGAGCTACCATATGATCCAGAAATCCCACTTCTGAGCATATATCCAGAAAAGATGGAAGCTCTAATTTGAAAAGATACACACACCCTGTTCATTGAAGCAGTATTTACAATAGCCAAGACATAGAAGCAACCTGAATGTCCATCGACAGATGAATGGATAAAGGAGATGTGGCACATATATATAATGGAATATTACTCAGCCATAAAAAGAAACGAAATCATGCCATTTTCAGCAACATGGACAGACTTAGAGATTATCACACTAAGTGAAGTAAGCCAGTCAGAGAAAGACAAATCCATATGATATCACTTATATGTGGAATCTTAAAAAAAAAGATACAAATGAACTTATATACAAAACAGAAATAGACCCATAGACATAGAAAACAAACTTATGGTTACCAAAGGGGAAAGTGGTGGGGGGATGGGGGGGAATTAGGAGTTTGGGATTGACATACACACACTACATAAAGGAGATAACCAACAAGGACCTACTGCACAGCACAGGGAACTATACTCAATATTTTGTAATAACCTATAAGGGAAAAGAATTGGAAAAAGCATATATATATGTATGTATAACCAAATCACTTTGCTGTACCCCTGAAACTAACACAACATTGTAAATCAATTATATCTCAATTAAAAAAACCTGTACAAAAATGTTCATAGCAGCTTTATTTGTAATAGCCCAAAGCTGGTTACAACCCCAATGTTCTTCAACGACTCGATGGGTAAACAAACTGGTATATTCCCGTCACAGGATGCTACTCAGCACTAAAAAGGAAGAACTATTTATATGTGCAAAACTTGGATGAATCACAAGAAAATTATGCTGAGTAATAAAAGCCGATCTTAAAAGACTACATATTGTATGCATTTATAGAACATTCTTGAAATGATAAAATTATATAGAGATGGAAAACACATCCGTGATTGCCAGGAGAAGTGGGGCAAAGAGGTGCCTGTACCTGCAAAAGGGTGGCACAAGGGGTTTCTGTGATGGGACTGCTCTCAACCTTGATGGTGGTGGTGGTTACATGAATACACACGTTATAAGACTGCATAGCACTAAACACACACATACACACATGCATGTAAAACTGGTAAAACCTGAGTAAGGTCAGTAGATTGTATCAATAGCAATTTCTTGGTTGTGATACTGGACTACAGTTGTGCAGGATATTGCCCTTGGGGGAGCTGAGTGAAGGGTGCACAGGACCTTGCTGTATTATTTCTTACAACTGCACATGAGCCTACAATTACCTTAAAATGAAGAACTAAGACAAAACAAAAACAAAACAAGCATTTTACCATGTAAATATAATTTTAGACAGGAAAACTCTCTGTAAACATAATTTTAATGCCTATATAATATCCTATTATAGAAACATTATTTGTCTAACCATTTCTCTAATGTGAGATATTTAACACAGAGCTGTGTGAACATTAACATGTCACAAATAACACTGTCAAGAAGATCTTTGTGCATAAAACTACCCCATTGCAGAGTATCTCCTTAGAAAAATATTTCATAAAGTGAGTGCTGTAGGATATTCACAGCTGTAATTCAAAAATAATGTTCTATGATTAAATTTATTTGGGAAGCAGCTTTGTTCATTCTGGGAATTCTCATAGTCTTTAATAGACAAAAGTATGTTGCAAATCACCCAGAGGCAATAATATAATCAATGTTTCCAAAAAAAAACGTATTTTCTCTGGAAAAACTCACGACAGATTAAAGATGACTATCAGTTCTTTGACTCTGCATGCACACACCCCTCCTCCCCCCACTGCCTGAACCTGGGTGGGCTCTATGACTGCCTCGATCAGTAGAATTCAGCGGAAATGCTGTACCAATTTCTGGGCACACACTTTAAGAAACTGGCAAATTCCACTTTCTTTCTCTTGGAACACTCCGTTTGGGAGAACCCAGCAGCCATGTAAGAGGTCTGAGTACGCTGTAACTGCCCTTTGAGCCCAAGCTAGCCAAAGGGAGAGATTGTGTGAAAAGAAGGAGACGTTTAGCCAGCCCCAGCTGTTCCAGCAACCTCACCTTAGGCATTAGATATGAGAATAATGCCATCTTAGAAATTTTAGCTCCAACAGAAGCAAGTGGAGTAAAACCAAGGAAGCAAGCCAATAGCCAGGACCAAGACTTGGGATATATACTACCACTGAAGCCTTCTGAGACAATTCAAGACACTTGAGAAACCTAGCTGAAGCCATGGTAAAGCGAAGACAAGCCATTCCCACTGTACTCTGCCCAGATTCGCAAACCATAAAGTCGTTAGCACAATAAAATGGTTGTTTATACCACTAAATACAGGCTTGTTTGTTACACAGAAATAGCTAACCATTATACCCCTTCTTTTTTTTTTACCCATGGACAGTGATGCATGGTGTTTATGATCAACTGGTTTTAGAATCAGGGTACCAAAATACTCTGTAATTTACTAATGATGTGACCTTGGGAAATTAAACTCTTTAAAACTGAGTTTTCTCATTGGTATGCTTACTTTACTGAGTTGGGAGACTGAAATGAGATTGTGCCTGTAAAGTGCTTAGTACCATGCCTAGCAGGCAGTAAGTGCAAAGCAATAATTACAGCATCCTATCACTGGTCAACCAGGGCTCTGTGGGACAGAAGAGGAGTTACTGCATTAAAGAGCATGTACATTTTTACTTTCTTCATAAAGATGAGCAAACTGCTTCCAGAAAGAATGCACCAGTTTACACTCATCTGTATGAGGTGAAAGTTGAAAAAACTTTTTATTCTAGAGCAGGGCTTGAGAAACTTTTCCTGTATTGAGCCAGACAGTAAATATTTCAGGCTTTGCGGGCTGTGTGATTTCTGTCACAACTACTTGACTCTGCTGTGTGAGCATGAAAGCAGCCATAGACAATTTATAAACAAATGGACATGGCTGTTTGCAATAAAGCTTTATTTATAAAAATTCAGGTGGGCTGGATTTGGTTTGAAGGATTTCACTTGCCAACCTCTTTTCTAGAGGTTGAACCCAGAAGGTTTTTACCCTGGGGATATACTCATAGAGTGTTCACAACATGAGAAACCCTTTCTCTTTCAAGACAAACTGGCTACTTTTCTAGGCATATCTGTGAACACCCCGAGCAGGATAGCTTCAATTTTGCCATATTACTTCCTGCAAGATTAGCTACATCAGCTGCTTCTACAAATTTTAATTGGTAATGATCTACGCAAAAGGCACACATACCCTAGTACTTGGTTAAGCTTGCAATTAGGAAAGTCAGCTTTTTTCTTGAAGCAAAAGTGATTTGGATTCTTTTTTAAGCACAAAGTAGATATTCAAAGTTAACTAAAGCAACAAGCATAATCACTAAATATAGACAGTAGGCTTTGATAGAAAAAGCCTGGGTTAGCAAAGAAAAGGCCTGAGTTCTGCTTCCACTTTTAGCTTAACTAGCTGTGTGACTTTGGGGAAGTCATACATCTGGCCCTCTGTGTGTTAGAAATTTATAAAATGGGACTAAAAATTGCTCCCTTGGCTGCCTTATAACATTTTAAAAAGCATAAAATGCCACATGAAATTTATAAGTCTCATATTTTACTATAGTTAATTATTTGTGCATCATCTCCCCGGTTGAGCTCCTTGGGGATAGGAGTGATGTCTTATGCATTTTAAAATCCTCACTTCTTGGCACAGTGCTTAGTATACCAAGCAATCAATAAATGTTTGCAAAATGAATGACTAAATGGATGGATGAATGCAAGAATTTGTAAACATCCCAATGAATAAGAGCAGATATTAAAATGAGGTTGATTATCATTAAGCAAATCAATAAATTTTGGAAAGATATTTGCAAGTGGAGTATTACTTCCACAGGAGTTTCACTGGGCCATCTTCTCCTCTGAACCCCTGGGACACAAAAAGACTTGGTGTCTCAGGTGACTCACTCTGTATCTAGCCACCAACCAACTTCTGTTCTGAGAGTTCCTGTTAGGTATTGATGTTGGCCTTATTTTTAAAGTAAAAGTGACTGCTTTGTCCAAAAGCCATATACATAATTGCAATTTGCAGCCTTTGAAGTGGGAATCAGAGAAAAAAATATAACAGCTGTGTTTTAATCTGTTACAATCTAAAGTAATATTGTTCCTTTAAGAAACCTAAAGTGAAATTAAAACGGATGGATTATATAAGCACTTGTAAAGTTAATTCAGTACAATTGATGCTTTAAGGAAATATCATTTAGAGGAGCAGAATTGTTTAGCTTTTTATACAGTGATGCATTTCTTCTCCTTCACTGGTCAAATTGGCCATCCTTGAATGAAACGCTTGAAAGCTTTCACAGCCTTAGAAAGCTTTGGAATTCTCCACGTTGCAAATCCATGGTACCTGCTGCCATGGCATTTTATATCTAATCTGATGGACTGATCAACAGTTTGCAAGTAAGTGTTCCTCCCAAAAGATCTTCTACAAGGAATAATCTCCACAGGTGTGACTGTTGAATAATGGATCTACTTAAAGGACTAGACGCTAATTTGCATAAGCAAATGCTTTCCTTGGCGATACTGTCTAAGTGAGAAGGAGATTGCATTCGCCCTCCTTAGCAGGGCTGCCTTGGCCACACAGACCTTACTGCAGGAGTAGATAGCCAAGATCTCAAATGAGGATTATTAGAGACTGCTGTTAATCAGAATGACTGTTTCACCTCAGAAAATGCAGGAGAGGAACCTTATTGCTTTCTCAACAACTTTTTGCTGTGACTCAAGAAAGAGGATTTATGTTGAATCTTGCTTTCCTGATCAGCACGCTTTTGCATAATTCTGACTCGAGGTATCCCAACTCTTTTCCTCTTCCAGAAGAGATACATCATAGGATAGACTTGGTAGTGCCTTTTTGGTGTGTACATATAGATCAAGGTCTCCAGGACAGAGAATTAAGGAAACTTGGTCTCTCCCATCCTTCATTTACCAGAATTTACATAATTGTGATAATAGGCTGCATTTTACTTTTTTTTTTTTTTTTTACCCAGACACATTTGACTTTTACCAAGCCTACGATATAGACAGAGTATATGTTATTATCCTCGACGGAAAGAAGAGCAAACAAAGGAGATGAGGTGACTTGAAGCTATGATAATTATTCTACCACAACCTAAAATTCCTTAAGTAAAAATGTACTGAGTGGCTTTAAGGAAAAAACATAAGACGTTTATTGTCAGTTTATAGCTGACCCTGGAGGGTCACAATCAGTCACTGCTCTATACTCCTTGCTCAGATGGAGTTAATATCTCCAATTCTATATTGTGAAACCTGAGTCCTGGAATGGTAAGACAACAATGACAGTGACAGACACAGGTAAGGCTGTCACTACATTTCAACACTCATAGAAATCACAGGCATTGTTTCCCAATGTTACAACAATTTTCAAACACACAGGCGAGTTGAAAGAACTTTACAGTAAACACCCACATACCCGCCATAGACCATTAACACTGCACTGCATTTGCTTTAAATTACCTAACCTCTCCCTAGTCATCCAACCACCTCATTTTTGACACATTTTAAAGTACACTGCCGACATCAAAACACTCCTTCCTAAACACTTCGGTATGCATATCTTTAGCTACAATCCAGTATTTGTTTACAGTTTTTTTTCTTTTGAGGCAAATTTTACATACAATAAAGTGCAAAAATCCTCACTGTACAGTTGTTTGGGTTTTGACAGAATCATACACCTTTATAACCCAAATTCCTACCAAGATACAGAACATGACCTTCACCCCAAAATACTTCCTCATGCCCCTTCACAGTCAGCAGCCACTCCCACCTCCCATAACCAGAGGCGGCCAATATTCTGATCTTTTTCCACCTTAGACTAGCATTGCCTGGTCTAGAATTTTATATAAATGGAATCATATAGTATGTACTCTGTTATATTAGCCTTATTTCACCCAACATATTGCATCTGAGAGTCATCTGTGTTGTTGTATCCTTAGTTTTTCTTTTAATTGCTGTGTGGTGTTCCACTGTATGAGTCATACCAGTTTGTTTATTCATTCTCCAAGTAATTGACCCCAGGGCTGTTTCCAGTTTGGGCAATTAAGTTTAAGGCTGCTAGGACTTCTAGCAAAAGGCTTTTGTGAACTTCTTTTTTCCTTCCCTATAGGCATATGTTTAGTTACATAAGAAGCCATGCAAACATGGCCATGCAAACATTTCCAAAGTCATCATGCTATCTGCACTTATTCATTTATTTATTTTTAATTGAAGTATAGTTGATGTACAATATTGTGTTAGTTTCAGGTGTACAGCCAAGTGATTCAGTTATATATTGGATTGGCCAAAAAGTTCGTTTGGGTTTTTCCGTAACATCCTACAGAAAAACTCAAATGAACTTTTTGGTCAACCCAATATATATATTTTTTCAGATTCTTTTCCACTATACGTTATTATAAGATATGGAATATATAGTTCCCTGTGCTACACAATAAATCCTTGTTGCTTATCTATTTTATCTATAGTAGTTTGTATCTGTTAATCCCATACTCCTAATTTCTCCCTCCCCCACTCCCTTTCCCCTTGATAACCAAAAGTTTGTTTTCTGCTGTTTGTTTTGTGTATAGATTCATTTGTACTATTTTCAGATTCCACATATAAGTGATATCATATGGTATTTGTCTTTCCCTGTCTGACATACTTCACTGAGTATAATACACTCTAGGTCCATCTCTGTTGCTGCAAATGTCAATATTTCATTGTTTTACGGCTGAGTAATATTCCATTTGTATATATATACCACATCTTAAATCAGCCATTTGTTGATGGGCACTTGGGTTGTTTCCATGTCTTGGCTATTGTAAATAGTGCTGCTATGAACATTGGAGTGTGTGTATCTTTTCTAATTAGAGTTTTCATTTTTTTCTGGATATATACCCAAGAGTGAGATTGCAGGATCATATGGTAGCTATACTTTTAGTTTTTTAAGGAAACTCCACACTGTTTTCCATAATGGCTGCACAAATTTGCATTCCCACCAACAGTGTAGGAGGGTTGCCTTCTCTCAACACCCTCTGCAGCATTTTTTTAAAAGATTGTGTTGATGTGGACCATTTTTAAAGTCTTTATTGAATTTGTTACAATATTGCTTCTGTTTTATGTTTTGGTTTTTTGGCTGCGAGGCATGTGGAATCGATCTTAGCTCCACAACCAGGGATCGAACTCACGGCCCCTGCATTGGAAGGTGAAGTCTTAACCACTGGACCACCAGGGAAGTCCCCTCTCCAGTATTTATTGTTTGTAGACTTTCTGATGATGGCCATTCTGACGGGTGTGAGATGGTACCTCATTCTGGTTTTGATTTGCATTTCTCTAATAATTAGTGACGTTAATTCCATGTGCCTGTTGGCCATCTGTATGTCTTCTTTGGAGAAATGTCTATTTAGGTCTTCTGTCCATTTTTTGATTTTTTTTTTTTTAATATGGAGTTGTTCGAGCTATTTGTATGTTTTGGATATTAACCCCATCAGTTGCATCATTTGCAAATATTTTCTCTCATTCTGTAGGTTGTCTTTTTTTTTTTTTTTTGCGGTACGCGGGCCTCTCACTGTTGTGGCCTCTCCCGTTGCGGAGCACAGGCTCCGGACGCGCAGGCTCAGCGGCCATGGCTCACGGGCCCAGCCGCTCCGCGGCATGTGGGATCTTCCCGGACCGGGGCACGAACCCGTGTCCCCTGCATCGGCAGGCGGACTCTCAACCACTGCACCACTAGGGAAGCCCTGTCTTTTTGTTTTGTTGATGGTTTTCTTTGCTGTGCAAAAGCTTTTAAGTTTGATTAGGTCCCATTTGTTTATTTTTGCACTTATTTCTTTTGCCTTGGGAGACTAATCTAAGAAAATATTGCTATGATTTTTGTCCGAGAGTGCTTTGCCTATGTTCTTTTCTAGGAGTTTTATGGTGTCATGTCTTATATTTAGATCTTCAAACCATTTTGAGTTTATTTTTTTATATGGTGTGAGGGAGTGTTCTAATTTCGTTGATCTATAAGCAGCTGTCTAGCTTTCCCAACACCACTTGCTGAAGAGACTGTCTTTTCTCCAGATATAGTCTTGCCTCCTTTGTCATAAATTAATTGACCATGGGTGTGTGGGTTTATTTCTGGGCTCTTTATTCTGTCCAACTGATCTATATGTCTGTTTTTGTGCCAATACTATGCTGTTTGGTACAGCTCACGTAATCTTTAAAAGAATATTTAATGTAGATGGTATTATTCTCATTTTGCAGAAGAGGAAATTAAGTTTATAGAAGTCGGACTTCCCTGGTGGCACAGTAGTTGAGAGTCTGCCTGCCGATGCAAGGGACGCGGGTTCGTGCCCTGGTCCGGGAAGATCCCACATGCCACGGAGCGGCTGGGCCCGTGAGCCATGACCGCTGAGCCTGCGCGTCCGGAGCCTGTGCTCCGCAACGGGAGAGGCCACAACAGTGAGAGGCCCGCGTACCACAAAAAAGTAAATAAATAAAATAAAAGCCACAGGAAAAAAATAGTTTATAGAAGTTGCTTATCCAACTAAGTGATAAAGTTATGATCCAAATCTGTGTCCACTGTCATCATATCACAGTGCCTCCCCTCAGAGCTCCAACCCCACTCAGCTATTTTCATTTCCCTGAGCAGCCCTTGCCCTCTCAGACTTTTGCACAAAATCATCCCTTTTCTCCTGAAACACTTTCTGTAACTTTACTTAGTTTACTCCTACTCATCACTTGAGAGTCAGCTCAAATATCACGTCCTCCAGAAGCCTTTTCTATTTTTCCCCTTCTACAGGTTGGATTATGGCCCCTCTTACGTCCCACCAATGTGCCTTCTCTATGACTGTACTTTCCCCATGGTGCTGCGATCATTGCTCTGTCCTATCTGCCTCTCGCCCTGTTGCGTCCTTGTGGGTGGACACCCTATTTATTCCCTGCCCTGCACCACCACCCTGCAACTTTCCAGAGCTGTGCTGTCTACTGTGACAGTCACTAGCCACATTTGCCTACTGAGCGTTTGAAATGTGGCTAGTCAGAACTGAGACGTGCTATAAAATACATTACATTTTGAAGACTCAGATGAATAATAAAAATGTAAAATATCTCATTTATAGTTTTTAATACGAAATGCATATCAAAATGATAATATTTTGGATCTACTGGTTTAAAAATATGTGATTAAAATTATTTATGTCTGCTTCTTCCAACTTTTTAAATGTGGCTGCTAGGTAATTTTAAATGGCGTATATTTCTTTTGGACAGCAGTGCTCAAGGATTCCATCACATAGTTCTGAGTAAGCCTTTGTAACTAATTAAGTGATTGAGGGAGTACTGCAAAAGCCTCCTTATTGGTTTGCTTTCTTTGGTTTTCTCTATTAACTTTAGATA
This sequence comes from Mesoplodon bidens, assembly GCF_964165515.1. Classification (NCBI taxonomy): domain Eukaryota; kingdom Metazoa; phylum Chordata; class Mammalia; order Artiodactyla; family Ziphiidae; genus Mesoplodon; species Mesoplodon bidens. The sequence goes on from NC_138160.1 coordinate 126,025,640, forward strand.
GGCCTCTAGTGGTGAAGAGAGAAATGATCTGGGGTTTGGGTCTCCACGTGTGCTTGTACTGAAGTTTGGGATATAGATGGTTAGTTGGTTGGGTTAACGGATAGATGTCCTACTAATTGTGTTACCATGGGCAAGGTACTAACCTCTTTCTGCCTCATTTTCTCAAGTACACAATGAGGATGATTGTAAAGTCTGTCTCATAGGAATGTTGAAAGGATGCAATGAGTTAACTTCCAGAGTCCTTTCACAGATCAAACAATGCCTGACGTGGAATAAATGCTCAGCACATGTTCGCTTTATTACTCATGCCATAGCTGTGTGGCTCCTGGTGGGGAAATGTGGAAAGAATGCCTCCTTCAATGATCTGCCTCATTCTGTGGAAAGCCAGAGTAGAGATTTACTGTCTCTGTGTCCTTGGCAGTTAGAGGATCCTCAGTGGCAAGCTGTGGGGACAGTGGCAAGGTCTTAGGAGGCCAGGCCATCCTCCGGCTGAATAACAATCTGGTGACTCTTCCTGTCAGCTCTGGGGCCTTCACACACAGACAGCTTCCCTTCCTCAGGGCACTGGGAGCTGAGCATCTGGACAGCAACAAACTTCATTAACTTTAAGCAAGGGGAGCTCAGAGGAAGAAATAATGGTCCTAAGTTCCAAGCTTCCTAATTAAGATGCAGAAGGCACTGGGGAGTCACACATATAACTCAGAAACCTCATTCACAGACTATGCCTTCCATTTGAGTTTCCCCAACGTGTCTATGCAAAACTGATCCTTGACCATAAAGCAAGACAAAGGGAAGGAAGCTAGATTTGTCTCTGTGTGCATTTAATGCACCTTCAAACCCACCTGGGGACCCCCGCGTTCTTTGATCTCATGTAACATGGCCTCCTGGGCTTGCAAATTAAGTGCCTTTCCATTCAGATCTATAAGGAGTTTTTCAAAGATGGAGTATATCTGCACACTTGAGTGTTCCAGGGGACTGATGGGGTTTTAATGATATTTTCTGGCACTCATTACTAGCTGAGATTCCTGAAGGCAGTCCCCAGGCAGGTCAAAGAATAGAACAGTTGGGTATTTTTAGCCTTTCTGCATTCCTAGAAATTTTCAGTTCTGAATGTAACTATGGTGTGGAAAAGGTCCAGCCGACCCAGGCAGAAAAGCTGTGATATTCTTGGAAAGAACATGGTTTCAAAATCATGCAGACTGGTTTAGAATGCCAGCCCTATCCCTGACCAGTTGTGTAACCACAGAAGCCACTTATTTTCTCCGAGCCTTAGTTTTCTCAGCTGTAAAATGGATACAATAATAAACTCACAGAGTGTGGATGGGGACTAAATGAGATAGTATATATAACTCTTCTAGCATACACCAGGCACTGTAGTAGGGGCTCAAACATGGTAGCTACTGTCTTTCATTTGTTGCTAACAATAACAATAATAAACCAGCATGCTCCTACAAAGAATCACAGCTTCTACAAAGAATCACAGTAAGCCTGGAATTTTTAGAGCTCTGTCTAACTACCGCTAAGACCTCATTATTGAGTATTGAGATGAATTATTTTATTTATTCAGCTAAAAAATCTGCATTTATACATTTATCAAGCCTCTTTTGAATACATAAAACTGTACCAGCCTCTAGACAAAGGGAAGAGAGGCCTTTCTAGGACTTTCCTGATGGAACTTGAGGCCTTTCCAGGACTTACCTGACTGAACTTAAAATCCTGTTGCTGCTGACATGCTTCCAATATTTAGCACATATTCTGAGCCAGTAAAGCTTTTATAGTTGAGGCATAAATTCTCATTCTGTTTATTTTGAAATGCACAAAATGAAACATAAAAAAAAAATTCCAGTCCTCACTCTTTAAAAATGTCACATTACATAACTAATAAGGAAAATAGAGATGAGAAAATTTTCACATGTCATTTAATTCTTTTCACAGTGGAAACAAATTTAGTCTGAGTGAGCCTAAACATGAATACAGAAATTCTTCAGCCAAGAAGGATTTAACTGCTGAAAAGGGAAGTAACATGATGTATTTGGGGCATTTAATGTTACCCAAACAATGACATTTGCCTAGTTTTAATGGTTTTCCTTTTACTTTTTTCTTAGGTTATATCTATAGAGACAAAGAAGGTGAGAGGACATGTATAATTCAATAATTTGAATTTCTGCTTCACATAAATTTTTTTCATAATTATAATAATGATGATGACAATAACAGTTAAAACATGAGTATTCCTATGATTCAAGGTCTTTGAATGTCACAAGAAGCTTAACGGCTAAATAACTGTCAAAACCAAATGATTAGAAAGTGATGGGGGCAGGATATGGTAGGATTTTGTCCTGTTGCATAGAATGCATGTGTTTTGCATCTTCAGAGTGTCTACATGATATCAAAAAGAGTGACAGGGCTTCCCTGGTGGCGCAGTGGTTGAGAGTCCACCTGCCAATGCAGAGGACACAGGCTCGTGCCCCGGTCCGGGAAGATCCCACATGCCACGGAGCGGCTGGGCCCGTGAGCCATGGCCACTGAGCCTGCGCATCCAGAGCCTGTGCTCTGCAACGGAAGAGGCCAGAACGGTGAGAGGTCCACGTACCACAAAAAAAAAAAAAAAAACAAGGGTGACAAATAAAAAATAGACTTGTTTTTTCAGATTTCTAAATATGTAGAGGCTTAGTACATATTAGTCGTTATGATGATTACCTTACTTGTTGGAGTCAGCAATTCGTTGCCTAGAATTATACATTTAGTTCAGAGATTGGATTTTAGCAAATGTTCAACATGACATCGATTATTTTTATTGTTGTTGTTTTTGAAGACATGGAACTAGTGGCTTTATGTTATTATTGTTACTATTACTACTATTATTACTATTATTATTTGGTAGGGTTATACCAAATACTAAGGATGACAGGGGATACATATGCAAAAGGGTACTATTATGTCCATATTATAGATAAAGAAACTGAGGCTCAGGGAAGTTAAGTAACTCACTCAAAGTCCATACAGGTACGTGGGTCAGTTGTGATTCGGATTCATTTTCACCTGCCTGCAAAACACATGCCTAAGCTACTGACTCAGAGTGAAGCCACCTTGAGCTCTACCCTTACAACCCTGCGGATTCTTAGGAAGATTACATAGGTACATGCAGTGACCCTCCAGAAACTGGAAGAAATAAATATGAGACATTATCATTATTTCTTTTATAATAGTCTCAGACTGTATTTCACTAGGACAGCCTGGGCTTCTCATGACATAAGTTAAGAATTAATGCCATTCCGTGTAGTAGATATTCATTCTATTAGAAAAACTAAACTCCAGAAACAGAATGGGTAGGAACTCAGTGAATGGGCTGACTCACAAGGCACAGACAGCATGAAGGGGCTTTTGCCTACACTGATGTGTCTGTCATATGCTATGTTGCTGTTGTGGTTGCTGCCTGACTTCACTGATAAATCTGTGGAATGGCAGCCCTAATTAGTGATTAAGAAAGAACATGTGGTGTGTGTGTGTGTGTGTGTGTGTGTGCATGTATACAGATACACTGGAATACTACTCGGCCATGAAAAAGAATGGAATAATGCCACTTGTAGCAACATGGATGGACTTAGAGATTATCATACTAAGCGAAGGAAGTCAGACAGAGAAAGACAAATACCATATGATAGCATTTATAGGTGGAATCTAAAAAAATGATGCAAATGAACTTATTTACAAAATGGAAATAGACTCACAGACAGAGCAAATAAACTTATGGTGACCAATGGTGAAAAGGAGGGGAAAGGATAAATTAGGAGTTTGTGATTAACAGATACACACCACTATATAAAATAGAGAAACAACAAGGACCTATTGTATAGCACAGGGAACTATACTCAATATCTTATAATAACCTATAATGGAAAAGAATCTGAAAAAGAATATATACATATATATAACTGAACCACTTTGTGGTACACCTGAAACTAATACAACATTGTAAATCAACTATATTTCGATTAAAAATTTTAAAAAAAAAGAACATAGGCTCTGGAGTGGGTTAGATCTGCATTCCAGTCCCAGGCTTGCTACTGACTGAGCATATTAGTCTTGATGAGGGTTTAGCCTCTTGAGCTTCCATTTCCTTACCTGTAAAGTGGGGCTAATAGCATTTACCTCTAATAGCATTTACCTCCTAAGGTTTTGTGAGGACTAAATGAGATAATGCATTTAAACCACTGGCTACCACACCTGGGCCACAGAAAGCACTCAATGGTGGTTGCTATTACTAAGAGAAATGCCTTTCACATAGGAATGGTTTCAAATGAGATATCTAAACACAAGCAAATACCTAGTAAATAAACACTTGAAAGTTAAGAATTAAAATTGAAGGAGTAAAATGTCCCATGTAGATTTATTTTTTTCTGTTCATTCTATGCTTTGCTGAAGGCCTTTGAAGATGCCGAAGGAGAAGTGACAGGGAGGACTTGGTATCTGTACTGGGGAATCTCATTTCCTTCAGTGGAGGGAGCATGTCCAGGCCCAGAACCACCTCTTGCCATGGAAACAAGCACAGGCAGCCTCACAGAGCCCCTGAATGTCCAGCAGTTTTTGAAAACATGACATCAAGCCGGAGAAAGGGATGCAACTGAAAATAGCAAAGGAGGAGGCCCAAGAGGCTGTGGAGTCACCCCTAATGCTGAGCATGTTTTCAGTAATTTTATCTGCTGTGCCCCTGTCATTTTTTCTCTTGTTAACAAGCTGTATGGCAAAAAACAATGCTGTCAGCAAAATGCAGAGGGAAGTAAGCCCAATGTAAAATAATGATTCCGTTTTCCTCCTAAAGACACCTGGTTCTCTACAGGCATTGTATACCATATTCTTTTGAGGCTGGGAGTTGACAGGTAACTTCAGAGGGAAGAAAAAAAAAAGAAGAATTTGCTCAATCTGTGAGACTGTACTTAGGGAAATAAGCCTAGAGTGGAAGCGAGACCCTGGGCTGAGGATCCAGCTCAGCTGCAAAATCAAAACAGGATGTTCCCAGTTCCCTTCACCTCTCAGCTGCTAGCCCCAGGTTCTTCCCCTTTGAGATGAAGGTGTTCTAAAGAGAAGATGAGCCCTATGAAATCAAGGACTGCTGAATCTTTGATACCCAGAATGGTGCCTGAGACACTGTTATGTGGTGATAAATTAGATATCGTTGCTGTTAAAGTGAAGAACTTAATACGATCCTTTGCTTTGCTAAAGAGACCATTCTGTGAGCTTATCCAAGAAGGTATGATTCTGAGACCAGCCAAGTGATTCGTTAAAGGAAATAACGCTCCCTCCCCAAAGCCAGGCTGGTACTTGCCTGCTGCATGCACGTGGGCAAAGACACCCAGCCCAGAGCTGAACGAATCCTTCTCAGAACGACAGGGTTGTGAGGGACCACTGAGGTAGGTCTCCTTTCTCTGAATCACCAGCCCAGCATCTCCACTGAATGGGAAGACAGGGGTATTTGCAGGAGGCCCAACTTTCTGGGGCAAAGCAATACCACTGGGGGCTTCCCTGGTGGCGCAGTGGTTGAGAGTCCACCTGCCGATGCAGGGGATATGGGTTTGTGCCCCGTCCGGGAGGATCCCACATGCCGTGGAGCGGCTGGGCCCGTGGGCCATGGCCGCTGAGCCTGAGCACATCCGGAGCCTGTGCTCCGCAACGGAAGAGGTCACAACAGTGAGAGGCCCGCATACCGCAAAAAAAAAAAAAAAAAAGCAATACCACTGGCCTAGCTCTCCACAGTTTGGAAAGCACCTGTCATCCACTGCCTTACTGAGTTCTCACAGGGGCCCTGTAGGGAAGGGAAGCAGGTGGCTTAGCCAACGGAGGATGGTGACATTGAAACTCGTACGAGGTATCCACTTGATCAAAGTTACTTGATTGGCAAGTGGAACGAACAGCCAGGAACTGAACCTGGGACTTTTCACTCCAAGGTGTGAGCTGTTAAAACCATTCTGCAGTAAGAGGCTGTACAATCCACATCTCTTCTCAAACTGTGCCCCAAGATCCTATGTCCTGAGCAGAATAGTATTAGTGATAATAACCAAGACTAATTACAGCTACTCGTATTACCAGCTCACTGTATCCCAGGCACTGTTCCTGGCACACACATGTATTAACACGTTTAATCAACACAACAAGGCTGTGAGGCAGGCACCATCTTTACTCCCAGTTTCAAGGGGAGTGAGACACACAGATCTGAAAGTAACTTGCTCAAGTTTACACAGCTAATGAGGGAGCCTGGGGGTGGTCAGAGTATCATGAAGTCTTTCCCTCCCCCCAGTCCCAAGAGGTGGAGAACTGGTGCGGCGGGGTCGTGGTTTAGAAAGGCCTCCTCTGCCGGCAGCTCACCAGAACAAGCCACAGATCTGCCTGGGCCTAGGGGTGGAAGTCTGCCTGCAGTTTTCACTGCAGGGTTGAGGCTGCTGACACCGAAGGGATAGTTTCCCTTTTCCCCTTTGGGGTCGTGTATCAAGTTCCTCTTCTCTCTTTCCAGCAGCTGTGTCCTTTTGTTTTGCCAAAGGTTTCTCACTGATGAAGGCGGGGCAGAGAGCAGTGCCGCCCTGGTAGTTTTCCAGAGTCTCTTATGTCACCTGTCCCTCAGGGAAAGGATTAGACAGCAAAGAGTGGGCAAGGAGAGCCAGGGCCATCAGAACCTCCACCAGATTCAGACCCGTTTAAGGCTTTCAAGGGCCTGCCCTGTGCCCAGCACTGGATTCGCTCATTCACTCAATCAAAACGTGTTTACTGAGCACCTGTTCAGTGCTGGGTGCCAACCTGGCCGTTCAATATTAATTATTATTATTATTATTTTTTTTTGCAGTACGCGGGCCTCTCACTGTTGTGGCCTCTCCCGTTGCAGAGCACAGGCTTCGGACGCGCAGGCTCAGCGGCCATGGCTCACGGGCCCAGCCACTCCGCGGCATGTGGGATCTTCCCGGACCAGGGCACGAACCCGTGTCCCCTGCATCGGCAGGTGGACTCTCAACCACTGCACCACCAGGGAAGCCCCCCAATATTAATTAATTTTTAAAATACCATTAATCATTTATAAATATCAGGACCTGTAATAGGCCTTATGAACATGAATCATAATGGTCATGCCAACAAAAAATTGGCACTTGCCATCTGCCTCTACAAGGATGAAGTCACTAGCCACTGCAGCCACTGACCTTCAACACCCCCTGAAAGGAGTTCAGGGTAGAGATCAGGAATGAGGCACTCTGTGCTCTGGGAAAAACTGGCAGAAAAGCCTTTAGATAATCAGATATTTTCAGGAGAAGATTTTTATGAGCCCAATTCTTGCATTTCCTCATATCTAGAAAAGTGCTAAAATCATTATCAGTGACATTTGCCCCTAGTGACTAGCAGTAAGCTTCTGCCAATATGTGTGCTTGACTGCATGTGCCCCCTTCACTAAAGTCACATACAATACTGACCTCTCCCTGTCCCTCTTCAGAGAAGTTCCTCAGAGCTATCTGAAATGCCGTCTCCTGGACTATAGCTCTCATTTTGCCCAAAATAAAACTTAACTTGCAACTATCATGTTGTGCATTCTTTTCAGCCAACAGTCACAATAAAAATAATATTTATTGAGAGCTTACCACTGTTATAAGCACATGACATTTAGTAACTCATTTGATCCCCACAATGAGATGGATACTATTACTCTTCCTGTTTTACAGATCATGGAAGGGATGCCCAGAGAGGTTCAAAAAACCAACCAAACTCACCCAAATGGTAACGGATAGAGTCTGGCTATAGAGGTAACTAAAACTTGCCCCAGCCTTGGGAAAGACTCAGTCATTATAACTTGTTCAGCCCCTTGCTGTAACAATCCTATGTGAGATAAGCAGTAGTAGTCCTTCTATAGTGGATCATACATATTTGGCTTCTACAATTTCAGTACTAAGGGCTTAAGGGGCAAACCACATATGAAACCCACATTTTTCATAGAGTATGACCTTTAGCAGCAAAGCAATTTTTCATCATTTATTCAATGAAACAAGGACCTTTTCCAAGGCCTAGGTTTGCATAAAACCATACCTAATCCCCTTTAAAGGTGATTCCATTTTACTTAATGATGAGAAACTGAGAGCTTAAGTGATTCACTCAGGTCCCATTGCTGGCAAGTGGTAGACCCAGTGTGTGCTCTTCCTACCAAACCACACTTGCAAATAGACCTGTAGGAAAGCTGATTTTCTTTTAAGGTATTTCTAATGCTAATGGTAAATCTACTGATTATGACTGTTTGGGAAAGACAATTCTTGATTGTCTACAGCCTCAATATGTGTTTCTGAAAAATTACCAAAACCCTTGTTCTGGTTCCCCGTGTAAACAATGACAGAAGAAGTGTGTGTTTGCAAGTGAAGGGAGATTTAGGATCTCTGTGGGGTACAGGTTTGGATGCCTGAAGTAGAACCCTCCAAGTATAGTGGAGAAAGTCTGCATCTGTACAGTAATGTCTTTGCAAAGAAGGAAATTAAAACATTCCGTATGAGTAGTTTTCAGAACAGTAAGTTGCTGAGGAAGCTTAGGAAACTTCAGAGATGTTCTCCTCTGTTGAGAGAGAGATCATGATTGGAAATACTCATAACCTACTCTTCGGGTAACTTAACTAAAAATGGAATTTTTGAATGGATAAACTTGTCTCCTGGGATATGGCTGGCACTCAGAATGCAGACACGCATGTGAAACTGTGCTATTGGGCACATCATCTTAGCTCTCTGGCTCTCAGTTTCCCCATGTGTTTTTTTAAAAAGGGGAAAAACACAGGAAAAAAAATTCTTTCTATAACCTTTTTTGAGATCACAAGCCCTTTGGGAACATTATGACATTTCTGGATCCCTTCCTCAGAAATATGCAAATTTTTATTACACGTAAGTTCACAGAGCCCCCTGAAATCCAGTAAGGGGTTCCCAAATGTCTATGAATCCCAAGTTTAAAGACTTCAGTCTACTTTATCTCTAAATTCAATTTCAGAAAAAAATGTTGTATTATTTTTAACAATCATAAAGTTTTAGACTTCTTATATCCTAGGCAGCCATCTATTCCTGTTCTTCTACTGTCAAGTGACTTAGCAGCTTATTTCAGAGTTCTAAAATTCTTTAGGATTAAAAGATGTGTACCCAGGGCCAACAAAGACCCTAGATCCTTCAGAAGTGCCCTTAAATATTTAACGTTGTGAAAGGTTAACCCTTTGAGTGAGAAGACCTGCTCTACCAGTCTCAGAGAGGGTATAGGATTACAACCCTAGTAACTTCTAGGGGTAAGAGACTCCTTGATGCCAACTGATTGTTGCTGGGAGAACATAATTGACTACTGTCTTCTAACACTCTTTAAACCTTGAATTTTGATGATCTCTATTACAGAAACAATTATCTAGTTTTTGCATTCAGTCAACTAATATTGCTTGAATAATTATTATATGCAATAGGGAAATACAATGATGATTCATTCAACCATTTTTTTCTTTAAACTTATTACAAAGAGTTCTTTTTCTATTTGCCTTATTGATAATTCCAAAATCATATAGGTCTTTGTATTATTTTGCTATTGTTTCTTCTGGTTCTTTTTCATGTTGCCTATTTCCATGTGTATTGCATGTTGGTACATGTGCGTGCATGTGTATGTTTTGACGTGAATTCATATTCCTTGCAAATTCATCCATAGCAATTTTGCGAGAGCTTGACTCCAGGTTTCATTCCTTTAGAGAGAAACTGCAGTTCTTCTTGTAACCACCTGGGGATACTAACAGTTTGGGACTTCCCTAATTAAATTCACCTTTGGAAGCATTTCATACCCTGTAGGCAATGTGATTTGGCTGTAAACGCTTGAGATTTCATAACCAACTTAGAGTTATGAAATCTCAAGGAAATATTTGTGTATTCTGTTTTTTCCCATCATTCAGTGCTGCTCCATTCTGAGCAGTAGGTTTATTTCTCATTTCCTCTTGGTTTGAATCTGTAACCCTTTGGGGATCCCAGGAGTGGAGATCTCATTAAATTCCCACCTTGGAAGAGCTGTAGGCTTTAGCACCTGCCCCTTGTGCAACCTTCAAAATGGAAGCTCAGTGTCACCATTTTTCTGGAGACATCTTCTGGAATGACTTCTCTTTAACTTCATTTTTCCTCACGTCGTATAGTCTGTAGTTCACTTGCAATTACTCCAGAGGAGGAAGTGATATATTACACATTTGTATGTGTACATAAGTTTTCATCTGCACCACAAGAATTGTTACATCTCATTTTTTTAAATCCTCATCTTAAAATCATAACCCAGAATTGAGTTCCACAAGCACTTTAATTATTCTTATCATAATGGATGCAAGAACAAGGCTACTCAAATTTATGATCTTGGACCAGCACCATCACCATCACCAGGCAGCTTGTTAGAAATGCAAATTCTTCAGCCTCACCCCAGACCTACTGTACCAGAATGTCTCAGGTTCAGGAATCTGTGTTTTAACAATGTCTCCAGTGAAAAGGGGGCAGTCATGACAAGCAGAGAACAAGTGTGAGCAAAGACCAAGGCTGAAAGAGATGATGGTACATGGGAATAATAAGTCATTCAGTTTGGCAGGAGCTTCTCTTTGGCAGGGCTACATCACTGAGCCAAAATCGTTGACGAGTTTAACACTTGATTACTTTCTTTTTCAGTCTCTTCCTGTTCTATAAGAAAGTGGAAAGTAATGGAGACAGGACAGCCTTGGGGTAAAACAGTGAGTTATTTCCTAAGACCCATGGAAACAACACAGAACACTGCCATTGTGACTTGCAAGAAGTGAGGAGGATCCACAGAGCCTGATGTTAGCCAAGGTTTGGAATCCTACGGATGCATTTTACAGGCCTGTATTGGCAAGGAGCACGTGGAAATGTATTTTCACAATTCAAATCAGAAGGCCATGGGCGAGGATTGCCAAGTGCACAGATGTTAATTATTCTCATGGACAAAGCACCTGAGAACTTTGTGTGATTTTATTAACATGGTGTGCTAACCTATTGCAACTGAACGTCAATTAACTGGATTTCAGTGTTAATAGAGCTTTACTTCAGGACTAAATAATAAAATTTCTAGTTATCCTCTGCCTCACGGAGTTGCTATTATTGTTCTCTCTATTGAATTACATGGTATGGAAATTGGAATGGTAATGTGTCTGTACAAATACTGCCACTAAGCGTTTTTAGAAACAGGTGAAGGACCAAGAGACATTAGAGTTTGTGTCAATGACTTTATTCCTTGAGGAAATAATGTCATCAATTTCCCCAAGAAATGCTATCTTGATGCTCTAATTGTACAACACCAAAGAAAAGCACTTAAACACTTAAAAGAGGACTTTCCTGGAAGAAAGATGGGGGGCTGGGAAGCCTGTTCAGACCTGCCAAGAAATGACTTGCTAATTAATGTCTCCTTGACATACGCACGTAAATTAATCTTATTTGCTTCTCTGAAGCAGACGCCTAATTTGTGAAGATTAAAGAAAAATGGGGGCTTCCCTGGTGGTGCAGTGGTTGAGAGTCCGCCTGCCGATGCAGGGGACATGGGTTCGTGCCCCGGTCCAGGAAGATCCCACATGCCGCGGAGCGGCTGGGCCCGTGAGCCATGGCCACTGAGCCTGCGCGTCCACAACGGGAGAGGCCACAACAGTGAGAGGCCCGCGTACCACAAAAAAAAAAAAAGAAAAAGAAAAATGGGCTTAGCACAAAATTTCTGGCACATGGTAGGTGCTCAATAAATGGACGTTTTCGTTCTTATTGATGAACCAAAGGTGCCCAACCAGGAGCCAGATTCAGACCATGTGGCCGATAGTCTACTGCTTTTGTCTAGCCAGTGCCTAATAGTCCTCCTCCTGCTGCTAATTTCACATTATAAATGAACAGATCCACATGTGACCTCTATCCACTATCCAAAGGCACCATAATTTCCAAGTCATGGATTAGAACTGTACTAGAGGACAACTAATATTCTATGCATGTCACATCTACGTACTTACAGATACAAACACATTTATTTTTGGAGAATGATTCCTTCCCAATTATACAGTTTTGGGAGAATGTCAGTCAGGTAGGTCCTTGTCCTTCCCCTGCAGAGAGGCCTTAAAGACCCAGGATAGGCCAATCTGACACTTACCTGCTGGATGGTAAGCAAAGCCCTGAAAATAGGCCTGGGAATAGAATGGACATCAGTTACAACTCTCAGGTCACAAAAGCATCTGTGACTTTTGTCCCTTCCAAGACTGGTTCTTCAGCTCTCTCTTCAGTTGTTTGAGCTTTCCATTGGTCTCTGTCGCTTGAAAACAATCTTAACTAATGGAATATGGGAGCTGGAAGCATCTTCAATATCATCTATCCTAATTCCATTATTTTATAGATGAAGAAACTAAGGCCCAGAGAATGAAAGAGTCTTTTTATGTTTTTCTTTTTGTCTTAGGTCATATTGACAGAGCTGGACTCAAGCCCTAATGGACTGTGCTCCAGTGTTCTTGTCATTGTTCCTTATTATTCCTAACCCTGGCTAGGGTCCTACTTTTCAGACAATCTATGGATAGTGAAAGAAGTTCTAGCAAAACAGCCCCCAAGGTAGCAGCCAATGCCAGCTGCTTGGTGCTGTTCTAGCTACGGATGTAACTGGGCTGGGAGGTGAGATGCCCTGACCACTTAGCTGATGCCTCATGCCAGTCTCTGGGTGGAAAAAAAGCACATGGGGCAGAAGAAATGTGCCTCGCTACATTTTTTTTTTTTTTTCAAAAAAAAAAAACAAAAGAGAGAACCTGGAGTTCTTGGCATTTTGGCTTTCAAATTACCCTGGAGGAGCAGAAGTTTCCATTCAATGAGTCTCTTAGGTCTCGCCTGCCTCCCTCCCCCTCCCCCCTCTGTCCTCCTTCCTCCTTCTTCCTCTTGCCTTCTTCCCACCCTCTCCCCTCCCTCCCTCAATAATCTTCCATTACGATTTGTTTCTCTCACTATCTATATATACCGTTGAATATTTCATGACTTTTAGGCCAATTAGTGAAGGATGGACGGGGGAGGGAAAAATTGATCAGCAAATCAGTATGTAATTTTTTTCTTAAGGACTTACCTTTAAAATGGAAATGACTACACAGTGAACTTATATTAAGGTTTGATGACTTCTGAAACTTGCCTAAGTGGTAATCATCGGTGAAATATATAGTTTACTACAGAAATTAACAGCTCAGACTCCAGACTCAGAGAGGCACAGCACACTAGCAAATACTGGCTGTGCCATTACCATATGTGTGACTGTAGAAAAGTAATATATTCTAAGGCTTCTATTTCTTCATCTGCAAAATGCAGTTTCTAAAAACAGTGTTTACCATGATGGACAAGTTGATTGTCTAACATAACTTTACTTTCAAACCTCTTTGTCCCTTGCTCGTATCTGTTTGAGGCGAAAAGTTTAAATAGTTACTTTTCTAGTTTCTCTTGCTGCTAGGAGAATGAGTTGATCAGATTGGGAGGGAAACGTGTTCCAGGTAAGGAGCAGCACGTGCAAAGGTCCTGAGGCAGAGGTAATAGGGGATTTCCTCTGTTTCTGTTTCTGAAAACAGAACAGGGAGGAGGCCAGGGTGGCTGAGGAAGTGAAGGGGGCTTGGAGATGAAGTCATAACAATCACCAAGGGCCAGGTCACACGTGTCTTGTGTTCCATGGAAAGGAACTTAGCTTTAACGTGTGAGATGAGGAAACTTCAGAAGGATGCCCAACTTGACTGAGGATAATAGCCACTAGAGATTCCTCTCTGTCTGAGACACTAAGGATCTTAACATCCCTTGTGTGATTTTCATTGCCTCCTCTCTGTAGCATGAGCCTGTCTACATCTGGGCTGTCAGCTCCTTAAAGGGAATTTAGGTTTGTGTGTAAGAGTGTGGCTATTGACATACCACCATTACTGGGCCTAACACAGTACCAGGCACATGGTAAACTTGATAAATATTTGATTTAGCTTATCTTAATCTATTAAAAAGATAATCATAGAATTTCTACAGTAACAGAATAGTTCTTGATTCAGGACCATGTATGTAACATGACAATCATACTGGCCAGGATTTCCCAAGTGCCTGCTCTGTGTCAGGGTCATTGCACATATTATACAGGCTGCAAAAACATTTCCTGTGTCCTGACTCCTGCCTCATGCCTGCCTGGAGCCCTGGCCTGTCTCAGAACATCACTGCTTTCCTCCCTAACACAGACACACACACAGACACACAAACACACACAGACACACAAACACACACGCACAGAGTTCCGATTTGAAAAGCTTAGTAATCAATGGGTGTTTTTTACTGAAGGTTTCATACAGAACAGAGGAGAATGTTACTCTGTATTCCACACAACAAAATTTAAACTAAGCCCACCAGTAAGCATTTCAGTCTTCTCTCCAAATTTTCTGTACGCGCCCACCCTGCAGGTCTCCCCTCTTATGTCTGTCTCCCTGCAGCCTCTAAAATGTCCATTTTGCTTTGCTCCAGCAATCCATGTCTTCCCCTTAGATTTCACACTCCATTCGCCAAAGCAAAAGTCCCAAAGTTCATCTACGTGCTTTTCCTCGTAAGTCACACTTGATTGTGCCCCACTTACAGGGTCTGTGGAAGGTTGGCCTCGTTATCCACCAGAAGTTCAGAGAATTTTGGCTGCATCTCAGGGCTGCTGTTAGGAAGTGACAAATCTAGGGTGTAAACGTCCATCTTTCTTACGCTCAGGCCCATCCTCCGTGCATTGGACGCGCCTCTCTAGATGGCATCCCTGTCGCAGACAGGCAAAGACATGATTTCATTCAGTGAGGTAGCCCTGAAGCTTCAGAGAAGGGATGGCTCACTCAGCAACAGTCACTCTGGAAACCATGGTTCTCTGGTCTGGGATCTGATGATTTGTCAGACCTTGGGCAAGTCATTTCTCCTCCACATTTTCCATTTATAACAAGTGAACTTGATGTAAGCATTTGAGATTAACTACTAAACGGTTAAGAAGTCGGCTGTTCAGAACAACAGAATCAAAGTCTGTGTTTTAAAACCCTCAGGGGGTTGACACAAAACCTGATCCCTCTGCTGCAAAGAAGTTTTTTCTCTTTCTTTCCATTTCCCCCCTAACTTCCACTGTTCCGCTCCCCTTAATCTCTACATTTTCTCCTGAGGCTTTTGGGACACTATGCAGTAACCATTAAGGGGTGAAGCATGTCAGTGGTCCAAGGGTGAAGTCATCAGTGTGTTACACAGCTGTCATTATAAATGAGTCATCTGTAGGAGCATATTCACACACATGAATTACATCATCTGGCCAAGACTGAAATCACAGTAGAATAACCAACAGAGGGGATGAAAGTCAGACCCTCATTCAACCAATGATTGCAAAGTTTGGAAATGAAAGAGGACTCTAAGAAAAAAGCAAACAAACAGTTCATCTGGCTTCAGTGGATATCTCTGAAATAGAAGAAAAATCAGGGGTGGCGGGGTGGATAAACTTGCCTCTCTGGAGTATTTATTGCATCCTGAACTCTTTCAGGAACTTTGCTTATCATTAAACATTAATTTCCCTAGAAACTGGAGCTTTCACTTCTTATAGCTGTAGCAATTAAGGGCGGTTTTGGCTTGGAAGCTCCAACTTCCCGGCACAAATCTGTGAGTTCTGTGGCCTTTGCTCAACAGAGAGCTTTGCTTGTTTTACAAGACTTTGTAGTTTTCTGGGAAACACAAGATAAATCCTGCCCCAATGCAATAACCCAGGTCAGACCTGTAAACATAATTCTAGCAATAAATGAACTGTAATTGTTGAGAAGAAGCTATAGTTATTGATTCATCCACTCTTTTATCCCTAAGTAGGGCATCTTATGACCTTCGGAAGCTTGCTTTTTGTTTTTGAACCATCTGAACTGTCACTGAAACTGTGGAGCATGGTAACAATTGATACTTCCACCTCTGCTGTGTAACATGCAAAAGAGCCACACGATGCCTTGGAAAACTGGTTTCATTCATAGTGGTCACGTCTCCCAGGAATGGATGCGGTGTCGCACTTGACGCTGCAGGAACAAAGAGGTGACCTCACTGAAGTCACAGAGTGAGCATTACTGCACTGAGAACAGGTACCTCGTCCCAGGGCCCAGGCTATTTTCTTTACTCACTTTGTGCCTGGCAATCTCCATGATCGTTGGCCATTCATTTTTTATAATAAAAACACACTGTAGGTTTTTTGAGCTGATGTGTTCTTTGAGGTTCTGAAAGATTCTGACCCTGGGAGAGGTGGAATCATTATTCTTCAGTGAGCAATTGTCTTTGCCTTAGTTAAGGCTGCTGCTGATCCTCAATTACCCATGTTAAATTGAGGGGAGCAGAGATTAAAAACAGAAGATAATCCGAAAGTCATTAATTGTGCACAAAGATTTGTCTCCAAGGATGAAAAGCTTACTGCTTTTCTCTCAAGGGATTTCAGAACTAGATAGAATAAAACATTCTTGATGAAAGGCAGGTAAGGTTTTTTTTTTTTTGCTTTTGTTGTTGTTGTTGTTTTGTTTTTTACAAAAAGTAAAGCTGCCAAATATTCCTTACTGCAAAAGAACATCAGAAATAGAAGCAAGATAAAAGCCGACAAAAGGTGATGCTACTGCGATCTGTTCGCTTAAGGAAGGATGAGCCTTTGTGAACAGCCTGGCTGAAAGGAGAGGCCATGCTACATTCTGAGCCATGTGGATGGGCCCAGGGGGCAGCAGGGGCAAGGGTTACCCTTGAATATCTGGGACCTCATCATGAGCACCACAGGCCTGGAGAGTGGTCAAGAATGTAAGCCAAACTCACACAGGAACCTAGCAAGAATTATGCCTAGGTATTGAGAATATGTGAGACTGTTTCATTCATCAGGTAGGAAACATAAGCTGCACAAATCATAGCAAAGCCTTTAGAAATCTCACTAGTGGGCAGGAGGGAGCCGATCAAAGGGGCCGGCATTTGAGATGAAGTCTTGGCAATTAGTAGCTGAACCACATTGGGCAAGTCACACTCGGAGCCTTGGTTTCTCCATCCTTGGTTGTCACGAGGATGAAATGAGTTAATCCGTAAGAAAGGTTTAACAGAGCTATTGGCATATGATAAGCCCTTAATATATGTTCACAAATGTTATAATTATTGCTGTTGATATTACTGCCATCTTATCACAAAAAGGGATTTTCCTATTCCTTAAGTGTGGGCTACACTTAATGACTCCCTTCTAAAGAGTTTGGTATGAAAAGGGGTGAAAAGAATAACCTTTCAATGGAGAACTTGATAAACACTATCTCAGCCCAGCGATCAAGGTCAACATCCACAGTGATGTCATGTTCATCTTATGTACCCTCGATGTGATGTCATGAAATAGCACCTGACTTCTGTAGTATTCCTCCAAAATATCCATAACTCCAATCTAACCAGGAGTAAAACATCAGACAAACCCCCAAAGAGAGGGACATTCTACAAAATACCAGACCAATAATCCTCAAAACTGTCAAAGTCTCCAAAATCAAGGAAAGTCTAAGAAACAGTCACAGCCCAGAGGATCCTAAGGAGACGTGACAACTAAGTGTAATATGTATCCTGAATGGGATTCTGGGACAGAAAAAGGATATGAGGGAAAAACTAATGAAATCTGAATAAAGTATGATGTTTAGTTAATAATAATGTGTCTATATTGGTTCATGAGTTGTGGCCCAGGTACCATGCTAAAGTGAAATGTTAACAGTAGGGAAAACTGAGTGAAAGTTTACCAGAACTCTCTGTATTTATTCACTTTGTAACTTTTCTGTAATACTCTTCTTTAAAAAAAGCTTATTTACCAACAGGCACATGAAAAGATGCTCAACATCTTTTGGGAAATGCAAATCAAAACAACAATGAGATATCACCTCACACCTGTTAGAATGGCTACCATCAAAAAGACCACAAATAACAAATGTTGGTGAGGATGCAGAGAAAAGGGGACCCTTGTACACTGTTGGTGGATGTAAATTGGTGCAGTCACTTGGAAAGCAGTATGGAAGGTTCTCAATAAACTAAAAATAGAACTACCATATGACCCAGCAATTCCACTCTTGGGTATATATCAAAAAAACCCCAAAAACATTAATTCAAAAAGATACATGCACCCCAATGTTCATAGTAGCATTATTTACAATAGCCAAGACATGGAAGCAACCTAAATGTCAATCAACAGATGAGTGGAGGGCTTCCCTGGTGGTGCAGTGGTTAAGAATCTGCCTGCCAATGCAGGGGACATGGGTTTGAGCCCTGGTCCGGGAAGATCCCACATGCCGTGAAGCAACTAAGCCCATGTGCCACAACTACTGAGCCTGCACTCTAGAGCCCATGAGCCACAACTACTGAGCCTGCATGCCACAACTACTGAAGCCCGCGTGCCTAGAGCCTGTGCTCTGCAATAAGAGAAGCCACCGCAATGAGAAGCCCACACACCACAACAAAGAGTAACCTCCCGTCATGCTATGGGGTCCTGCCCCCTGAAGGCCGTCCTCTGACATCAGCTTTTCCTCTCCTAGCTGCTGTGAACACAAGTCACCTCCATAACTCACATCTTTTCATTTTAAATGTTTGTCAAGGAAGCAGAAAGCAGATAATCAATACAATCAATGGGGGATTTTACACAGGCTTACACTAAAGCTTGATGCTCTTTCTGAGACGGTAACTTTTAAAAGTGACCCAATACTTACTCAGCACATATTCAATGCCAGACATCAGTCTAAACAACACTTAATAAAGCAATTTCACATAATCTTTACAAACAGGCTACAAACCAGCTACTATTAGTATCACAATTTCACAGATGAGAAAATGAAAGTACAGATTATTTCAGTGACTTTTGCGAAGTCACACACAGACCTGTATCCAGCTGGTTGTATCCAGGACCCAGTAAGAATGAAATTTAACAAATGTCCCCCACTCCCTACACAGAAAGTTGGACATAAAATTCAGTGAGAATAGAATGATGGGTCTCCAATCAGTTGTCCCATTATCTCCAAAGATGATTCTTAATTTAGAACCGTCCAGACAAATCAGAATGAAGCTGTTTCGAAAGGTAAAACACATCTTCACTAATTGATCTCTTTTTATCCATTAATTTACAACAGATATTTCAGATCTCTGAATCTCAGTCACTGACTGCCCTATTCCTATCTCACTTTAAGCCTCTGCCTTGGTTCGGGACTGAAATAGGACTGGGCATGGGCCGCAATTACCTTCCACGTTCAAAACACCTGATAACACCACATTGGAAATCAAATATACTTCAATAAAAAATTAAAAAGCTGAAAATTCAATGGATTGATTTTCAGACTTTGTCAAACTATCACTAGTTGTATAACATTATCTAATTTTTGGCCATCTTATAAACCCATCCAAACTGGGTAATGCCCAGTCAAGTAGTCTTATTCCACAGTGAAATGTTTACTTGAGGTTCACTTCAAAATAAAAACAAGTCATTAACCATAACAAGTCACTAACCATAGTTAACTGTAACTAACCCTAACCATAACTAGATTTATTGAGCATCTCCTAAGGAAGTAGACTGAGTGGGTGCTTTACAAAATATATTTTATACTAATAATGATGATTAAATAAGGCCTTATCCTTCCATTTTAGAGCTGGAGGAAACAGGCTTAGAGAAGTTAAGGTACTTACACGAAGTCAAACAGGTTGTAGGTAAATGAGTGAGTATTAGAGCACTAATTCACCTAATCCAAAACTTGAGGATTTTCCACTAGTCTACAAGCACCCTTCCCACTTCTGATCTTTCCCTGTGACCCATGACATCATTGTCACACTTGAATCTTCCCAGCCTCATTCAGGGCTTCTTCCTTCCCTCCTTCAAATGCTCTGTCTTTTACAGCATCCTCACAAGTCTGGCGTGTCAGCTTTCTCATCTGATAAAAATCACCATGCAAAGTGAAGGCTGTTGCCACCACTGCCCCCGGTAACACCTGTGCACCTTACTGGGGACCTCTGAGAAAACCCCAGCTAGGAGTATTTGACAGCTGAACAAGCCATCAAACTTCTGTGAGCCTCAGTTATTTTTTCTCCAAATGAATGTTGGCTGTCCTGTCTACCCAACATCTATGAAATATACACTAATCATTTTAGCAGAGGTTTCCCATTCCTAATTGCATTTTTAAGTAAAAGCTTACTGAGGAGGATGGGAAGGTCTATAGTCAATAAGCATCAGCTGTGCAGATTTCACGTAACAACACATGGCTAAGCACATTCATGCTGTTATTTTATTTAACACTCACAGCAACCTTATGGGGCAAAGTATTACTGATGAGATCACCCTGGCTCCAAGAGAGTAAAGGACTTGAAAAACACAACATAACTAAAGAAGCAGATATTTCTTAAATGTAATATGTTAAAGTGTTTTTAAAATTGTGAAGAATGTGACCCAGAAATTTAAACTAAGTTCATGAATGGGTTTCAGAAGTGGTATACTAACAGATCTCCCTCAGATTTAAAACTAAGAACCAAATATTACACCAGATACCAAAAATATCATGCTATTCTTCTGGGTTGCACAAGTAGCTTTCAACATATGATTACAGCATTTGATCACCTCTCTATTACGTAAAGATCTGGAATCACATTGCACTGTGAGCTCCTGCAGGATTAAATGCAGAATTTGTTCCTTGCTCTCTCCCTGGCACTTAACATTGTGCCTGAATTGAATCCAATAGAAACGAACTGAACCAAATGGAATCTTCTTGGGCAAGGGGAAAGATAACACCGTCATTAACATTTCAGCCGTTCTATGTTGCAGATACCAGATCCAATGTAGAAGATCCATGTGACTGACCTCTGGGGAGAATGATGTTAATATTACTGATGTTATTACTAATATCAGAATTCATGCAATAAAAATGAAATTATATTCTTGGAAGCCATGAGTTATTTATTAAGATAATTCATAAGAATGAAGATACTAACTACGACACTAATAGCTAACATTTATTAGCCAAAGAATCATGCAAAGTATTTTCTGTGCATTTTTTTTCTTTTTCTCCCTACTCTGAGTCCTAAGGGGATAATAATGTCTGGCTAAGGGCATCTCTATCGGACAGGTCACTTGAGGTTTATGCTATTGTTATCTATATATTATAGATAAGGAAACTGAGCCTTAGAGACATGCAACCACTTGCCTAAGTTCATACACCTAGTGAATTACAGATCTGGAATGTGAATTCATGTCAAGTTCAAGTGTAAAGTCTGAACTCTACCCAGCCTCCCCTTTAGGTGTGAAGCCCAGCTCAAGGTAGATGGACCTGAGCTCCCCACACCCCCATCCCACCCTGCCAGTAGCAAAAAGTGTGCGAACCAGCATCCACCACTCAGCTTACTTCCTCTCTTTCTCTGATGCCCTTTCCATAAAGTTCAAAACCTCTTTATACCTGCCTTTAAACCAAATTGGTCTAGCTTTTCTCCCAAATTTTTCTTCTTTTTTTTTTTTTTTGCAGTACGCGGGCCTCTCACTGCCGTGGCCTCTCCTGTTGCGGAGCACAGGCTCCGGACGCGCAGGCTCAGCGGCCATGACTCACGGGCCCAGCTGCTCCGCAGCATGTGGGATCCTCCCGGACCAGGGCACGAACCCGTGTACCCTGCATCGGTAGGCAGACTCTCAACCACTGCGCCACCAGGGAACCCCCCCAAATTTTTCTTCTTAATGAGGCCTTTACTCCCAATCACCCCCTTACTACTTGCCTTTCTCCTTCTTCAGAGTACCTATTGAAAAGTTACACTATTTTGGTCTTTAGCACAAATCAATAGTCCACATGGGGAACAGATTTCCTCTCCCTTTAGGCTTCTGTGTGCTTCTTTCATGAGCACTGATACGTCATCCACGGAAGCCTGAATGGTACAAATGCCCTGCTGCAGGGTTTCTGAGACAGACTCTGCAAGGGGCCCAAAATAAATCATTAATGAAATCACCTTCCTTGTGATGGGCTGAAAAACAAACAGCCCCAGGTACATTGTTTATTTCCTAGGAATGCAATGCCCGTGGCACCCTGAACACAGGAAGTGGCCTGTTTAACTGAAGGAGCAACGATCTTGAAGCCTGAAGACCTGGTTGGCTCCGTCTCTTGCAAGGTACACAACCTTGGGCAGGTCACTTAACTTCTCTTGAGTCTCAGTGTCCTCAGACACTAACACTAATGGAGCTAACATTCTTTCTTTAATGGTACACAATCCACCTGTATATAAGCCAGAAATCTACAAGTCATCCTTGTTTCTTCTCTCTCTTACTCCCAAGAGCCAATCTGTTTCTGAATTCTGTTGATTTCGCATCTTAAGTATATCTCAAATGTCCCTGTCTCCACTCCCACAAGCTGTGTTAGTTCAGGCATCATGATGTCCTCGCTAGACTAATACGAAGTCCTTCTAACCCATCTCCCTGTTCCTAGTCCAGCACCACCATCAATCCTTTCTTCTCACGGCAGCTGGTTATCGAGCTAAAGTATGCATCCCATCATATTGATCCTGACTAAAAGCATTATAAGATTCTCCATCACTTATAGAATAAAATACAAATTTGCCAGCCTATACTACAAAGCCCTCCATGACCTCGATCTTACCCACATATAATAGTTAGGAAGCTTTCAGATGCAAGTGACAGAAACACCTCTCCAACAGGCGTAATCACAAAGGAGAATTTATTGGCTTAGGAAACTAAAAAAACCTGGGGTAGACCAGGTACAACTGGGTCCAAAAGCTCAAACAGTCTCATTAGAAAGCAGTTTCTCTTCATCCTTTGCTTTGCTTTTCTCCATAGTGACTTTATTCTTGATTAGGGTCTTCCCACTCAATAACAAATTTGCCCCAGATGTTTCAGGCTTGCCTAGTCCTTATTTAGTAACCCCCTAGAAAGAGAACATCTTCTTGTCACTACTTTTAACAAAAGTCACAAGGCAAGGTCTCAGTGGTCTGCCTTGGGTCATGGACCTAACCCTTAACTAGACACTGTGACTAGGAGGGAAATGGTGATGAGGCAGGGACATCCAGGAGGCTGGGCTGGGGCCGGTCGTGCCTGAAGTACACAACTCAACAATAGAGTTATCCAGAAAAATCAGACTGCTATCACAAAATAATGCTAGGCTTAAAATTACCACTTTATTTTATTCATGATTTTTTTTGGAGATCAGGAATTCAAAAAGGGCTTAGCTCTTGCTTGGGGTCTCTCATGTGGTTGTGTTAGGGGAACCACTGACGGAAACCACCTGCCATATCCAGGCTCAATAGTAACCACTTGCGTGAGTTATCTTACAACAGGAGGCCCTGGTAAGGAAGGCGGAACTTACAAGCTACCACCAACAGGAAGAATTCGGAAAAGGTCAAAAGGAGAGAGGAGACGCCAGTCCATATGTCCTACCAACCTCCCAGAATCCTTCTCGCTGGAATCCATCTTGGCTGAGCGATGCACGCACCACCAGGAAGCATCTGGAGTCAGAATGATTGGCCAGATGCAACCCGGAAACTAACCCCATCACCATAAAACCCGAGACTGCGAGCCACGTGGCCAAGCAGTTCTCCTGGGTTCCCTGACCCTGCTACTCTCTGCCCGGGCGCCCCTTCCCAATAATATCTCTTGCTTTTTCAGCGCTTGTGTCTCCTCAGACAATTCATTTCTGAGTGTTAGACAAGAACCCACTCTCGGGCCCTAGAAGGGGTCCCCCTTCCTGCAACAGTTGCAGTGAGATGTGGGCTAGGTCTGTAGACATCTGAAGGGTTACCAGGGCTGGGTGTCCAAAATGGCTCCTTTACAAGATGATGTGGGAACTGCCTGATGGGAACTCAGCCGGGCTGTCAACTGAATGCCTAAACATGCCTTCCTCAGCATGGAAACCTCCAAGAGAATGGACTTCTTACATGGTAGACCAGGGCTCTGTGCACTGGCATTCCAGCAAAAGGGGGAAGCTGCACCACCTTTTCTGAACTAGCCTCTGAAGCCATGCCATGTCACTTTTCTGCATTCTATTGATTACAAGGCTTCCCAGAGTCAAGGGGAAGGGACATGGACCGCACCTCTGGATAAGAGGAGTATCAAATGACTTGCAGCCACAATTATTTTTTATTGTTTTATGAACGCATTCTCATCATTTCAACAATTTTTGTCTTTCTGGATGCATTTTTCTCTGTCTACAACACCCTTTACGTCTTCTTTGTCTGTCTACCAAGCTCTACTCTCCCAAGACACACCTCCACTGCAAAGCTTCTGCTTTCCTCTCTCCTTTGGGCCACATGCTGAGTACGTAACCCCTATAATATAGTTTTTTTCCTGATGTATTATAACTCTTTACCTCTGCCTCTATCATCAGGCTTTCCTCCTTGAAGGCAGGGACAAAGTCTTACTTGCCTCTATACTTCACATAGTCTCTCTCATAGGTCCTTAGGACATGTTTGCCAAATGACAGAATTAGATTATAGAGCCAGAGAGCTTTTCAAATGTTAAAGTGCTATTCAAACAAAGGCTGTCATTATTTACAAGATAAAGGAGACTTTTACTGAGGAAAATGTAATAGCTTCTGGTGATAGCTTTCTGCCTGGCAAATTCTAAATGGATAGTCCATTAGACTGTCAAAAAAAATAAAAAAAATTATTAAAATTTTTTTCTTTCTTTCTTTCTTTCTCCAGCTTAAATACTAGTGACAACTAGTTGTTTGTCCTTTATCTGTTATTTAGATCACTGTTCTCCAGATTTTTTCAAGTCATCTTTCCATGAATCTGTTTTATCAGGCCATTGCTTCTCTACATCCTTTATGGTTTTGTACTTAATTTTTTATCATCTAATTTTCCTGGCCCACTACTTATCATCTTTAATTAGTCTTTTATTTATTCAGTATATATTTTCTAAGGATCTGAGGGGCTACTATGTACCAGGCAATATGATGGACCCCAGGGATTCAGTGAAAAACAAGTTACAGTCCCTCCAACAAGAAACTCAGTGCCTGGTGGAGAAAGAAAGTGTCAACAGAATGTGATAGCTGTTAAGCCAGAGGCCTGCAGAGAGGAGTATGGAGGTGGGTACTTACTCCTCTCTGGGGTGGATAAGAAAGACTGCAGGAGGAAACAGCAATGCACCTACAAAAGGGGGTAGTATTAAGACTCATAAAGAAGGAGACATCTCAATGAGAGAGAACATCCTGAGCCAAGGCATGGAGATAGAAGAGGATAGATGTGTGGAAGACGAACAGATAGTTTCATGTTCTTGCTATAAAGTATGAGACAGAAAATGGCAGATTTCTGAAGCTTCTAGCTCTCAGGATTGTGAAAACTATCTTGGTTTTCAGGCACTAGAGTCTCTGGAACTCTCTAACTGGGAATCTAGTTAATTACCCAAAGAGTTCAGGAAACAATCTCAGAAAATCAAACTTTTAAAAATTATTATGCAGCCGTTTATCCAAGGCAAGCAGAATTTGCTGCTAAAAAAAATCTACTCCAAGCTCTATACTTTACCACTTGAGAGACTTTGCAGACAATTTATTCATAGATCCTCAAGACTACATATGGTATCAAACAAGACAACATGATATTTCTCAGAAAGTTGCTGGGAAGATCACAAATGATGGTATAAGCAGAAGTTCCTTTTGTGGACAGTGGGTACTTTTGTATAGCTAGCTCTTTTTTTTTTTTTTGCCATTTTTACTGCTAAGAGAACACTTCTTTTTCCTTCTTTCTTTGGTATCACACCTTCCTTACTTCCCTCCATGTGTGATCATATGACCTTGGTCTGACCAATCAGAATACTATTTTGCCATGTCATTATTAAACAGTGCAGGACTAAGCACTTGTCCCCTTTTGGTTCATGGATGACCAAGTAGTTCCACCTGATTCAATAGAATAAATCCTATGATTCATAAAAAATTTGAAAAAAGAGAGGCTTTCTTTCCAATGGAGCTGCTAAGTCAGTATAGGTCAAATAAAAAACTACTAAAGGGCAACAACAACTAAAGAAATGCCCAAGAAAGAAGACCACAGAAGAAAACAGAGCAGGGACAAGGGACAGGTAACTGATGATAAGACATGAATGCCAGGCTACATCTGTCTTTAGAATAAAAATACCGTACATCTTGCAGTCGATAATTTCCATTTTTAAGTGAATTTTACTTTTGTTTCTATATCTTGCAACTAAAAAGAGTTCACTTTCCATGGTTTCAGTTACCTACAGTCAACCAAGTTCTGAAAATATTAAATGGAAAACTCCAGAAGCAAAAAATTCATAAAATTTAAATTGCACACCATTCTGAGTAGTGTGATGAAATCTCTCAGCATCCTGCTCCATCTCACCTGGGACATGAATCATGCCTTTGTTCAGGATATCCCATCGGTTAGTCACTTAGTAGCCATTTGGTTATCAGATGGTCAGGGTGTCACAATGCTTGTGTTCAAGTAACCCTTATTTTACTTAATAATGATCCCAAAGAACAAGAGTAATGATGCTGGCAATTCAGATATGCTAAAGAGAATCCATAAAGTGCTTCCTTAAGTGAAAAGGTGAACGTTCTTGACTTAATAAGAAAAAAAAATTATATGATGAGGTTGCTAACATCTATAGTAAGGAAACTTCTTCTAACCATGAAACTGTGAAGAAAGAAAAAGAAATCCATGCTAGTTTTGCTTTCACACCTTAGACTGCAAAAGTTACAGCCCTAGTACATGGTAAGTGTTTAGTTAAGATGGAAAATGCATTAAATTTGTACGATAAGATATTTTGAGAGAGAGAGAACAAAAGAGAAACCATGTTCATGTAACTTTTATTACAGCATATTGTTATAATTGTTCTGTTTTATGATTTGTTATTATTATCTCTTACTGTGCCTAATTTATAAGTTAAACTTTAACATAGGTATGTATATATAGGAAAAAAAACATAGTATATATAGGGTTTGGTATTATTTGAAGTTCCAGGCATCCACTGGGGGTCTTAGAATGTATCTCCCATGGATAGGGGGGGACTACTGTATAAAAGGTTGCGTCATCTGAGATAGAAATAACTTTACTTCTCTCTTTCCAATCTGAATGTCTCTATTTCTTTTTCTTGCCTAATTGCTTTGGGTAGAATCTCCAATACAATGTTAAATAGAAATTGTGATAATAGTCATTCTTTCTTGTTCCTGATCTTAGGAGGAAAGAATTAAGTCTTTCACCATTAAGCATGATGTTAGCTGTGAGGTTTTGTTTTGTTTTGTTTTGCGGTACGCGGGCCTCTCACTGTTGTGGCCTCTTGCGCCACAGAGCACAGGCTCCGGACGCGCAGGCCCAGCGGCCATGGCTCACGGGCCCAGCCACTCTGCGGCATGTGGGATCCTCCCGGACCGGGGCACGAACCCGTGTCCCCTGCATCGGCAGGTGGACTCTCAACCACTGCGCCACCAGGGAAGCCCTGTTCTGTTTTTATAAGAGAGATCCTAAATGATCAAGGAAGAACTTTGTGGTACAGTATTTTGGCTTTTGGAGAAAGGACATCAAGAAAAGATGAAAAAAATGGATGAGAATTTGATTTTGTACATTTAGGTTTTGAGTCTTTCTTGGTATTAGAAGATACTGCAGCTGCCCTATTGTAAACATAATTCACAATAAATATTCTTGCCCCCAGAGTGAATTCTCATCTCAAATAAGTACACTGTCTTCCAATTTGCTGATGTGAAAGAATAATCTGTCTGATCTACATATGAATTCAATTCTAAGCTTATTTTGCCATCTAACTCATTTAACCTAATGATGGAAATTACTAATATGAAGATCACACAAGTTGATAAGTTGTTACAGCTGTGATGCAGTTGTCAAATCCTAATAATCAGTGAAGGAATTTGGCTTTTTCTTAGCTAGCAACTTTTCTTTCAGCCCTTGCATTTAGAAAATTGGTGGATGTGAACAATTATTCATTTACTCACTCAGCAAATACTTGCCAAGTCCCTACCTGTTGGCAAGCACTACATGGTAGGCAGCTTCTAAAATGACTCCCAACAACCACCCCCCCAAAAAAAGTTCCTACCTGGCCCTTTACAGAAAAAGTTTGGCAATCTCTGCATTAGAAACAAGTCTAGCCTACACTTGAGGGGAGGAGATTCACAAGGGCATGAATACCAGGAAGCTGGGGTCTTTGGGAGCTATGAGTTTTTTGTAGATGTCTTTTATCAGAGTGAGGAAGTTCTATTTTATTCCTTGTTTGTTGAGCTCTTATTATTATTATTATTATAAAAAGATATTGGATTTTGGCAAATCCTTTTTCTGTGTTTATTGAGCAAGATACATTCTTGCCATAATTACTGACTTCAAAGAAAAAGAAAAAATATTTGGGCATATAGGCAAAAAGCCAAAGTAACTATAAAGAAAAGAAAATCAAATCACCATCAGAAGTCTCAACATCAAAGTTTTGTGCCAAAAGAAAATGGAGTAACATATTTAAGATACTCAAGGAAAGTAAATGTGAGCCAAAGATTTTATATCCAGCCAAATAAACTTTCAAACATAAAGGCAGAAGACAATCAAAATATAAGAATTCAGAGAATAATGTTACCATGAGCCCACACAGCCTATGACTATAATTAAAGAATAAACTTTAAAAATCATAACAAGTCAATTTTAAATAAATTTTAGAAGCACCTATTTCTAGGAAAAAATAGCTTACCAAAACTAACACTAAGGGAAACAAAATGAGAAGAGACTTTACTCATGAAAGAAATTACACCAGTAATTAAAAATTTATCCCAACACACAGAGAAAACTTCAGACTTCCAGAAAATAGAAAAATACAAGACAAAACACTTCCAAATTCATTTCATGAAGCTAGGATAAATTTGAGGACAGTGAGAACAAGGAAAATTAACAACTGGGTGAACTTATGAATATAAATGTAAATATCCTGAGAATATATTAGCACTATATAACCACAGCACTACATAAAACTATTGCCCTACTGTGACCAAGTTATGTTTTCTCCAGTAATGTAGGAATAGTTTAATATTAGAAAATTAATGTATTTCATAATATTAAGAGATTGAAAGGGAACCACATAGTTCATCTCAATAGATGCAGCAAAACCAGGCATTAAATGAAATTTTAGTCAACACCCACTCATGATAAAGAATTAGCACAGAAAGAATAGAAGGGAACTTCCTTAATTTGTTTAAGGACATGCCTCTAAATCTACTTGCATAGTACTTAATGTTAAAGGGAAGAAACAAAACCCTCATTATTTAGATATGATATTATTATCTACATTAAAAACAAAAGATAATATACACACATTTTGTTAACTAATGAGTGTTCAATTGCATTTCTACTCTTTATATTATTTTATTCCCATTATTTAACTACAAATAAGAAATTAGCAAATGTAATTTTTAGTAGTACAATGTACTATCTTAGAAATAGATTTAACAAAAGATATGTAATATTTTAAAAGAAAAATTATAAAACTTTATTTTAAAATTAACTCAATTTAAATAAATGGAGAAATAAGAATCAACATAGTAAAGATGTCAATTCTTCCAAAATTAATTTCTAAATTCAGGCCACTCACAATACTGATATGTTTTTCATAGAATATAAGAACTCAGTTTTAAAATTAATGTGTAATGCAAAGGCCCAGGAATAACTCAGGAAACTTTAAAGAAAATCAAGGTTGAAGATTTTTACCACCAGATATCAAAATTTATTATAAGTTTATCATAATTATGATAACATGGTATTGGTAGATTTAGGTAAATTGACCAATGGAACAGAACAGAGAGCTCAGAACCAGATCCATGCATATGCAGGAGCCATCTAAGTCAGAGAAGATGTTGAAGATCAGAGGGCAGATGACAAGCTATCTACCAGTGGTACTGGGACATATATGGGGAATAGAAACTTAACTACATACTGAAACAAAAATCAATTCTTGGTGAGGTAGGGATCTAAATGTGAAAAGCAAAATCCTCAAAACATGGAGAAGAATACCCAAACCAATTTTCTGACACTGGAGTGTTCATTAAGTAAAACATGAAAAACATAAATAAAAATTAATAAATTCAACTATATTAAAAGCTTCCGTTCATCAAAAGACACCAAAAACATATACAATACATATCAGGAACCAAAGATTTTGTTAATAATATGACAAAAGATTAGCATATGTACATGTATGTGTGTATCCACCCCCGCAGACATATATTTTCTACCTACTTATAAAATAATAATAAATTTAAAACATTGATAAAGCATATGAAGTCAGTGCGATAAAAGAAACTCAAATAGATTTGAAAAAGATGAAATCTGTTCACTGTCATGCATAATCATAAAAGTGGTCATTAAAACCACAATGGAAAACCATTTTATACCTGTATGATAGGCAAAAATATTTAAAGAACTGGGAACGATATGAAGAAATAGGGTATTTTACATGCTGATGGGTATGAACTGATACAACTCCTTTGGGAATAATTTGACAATATCTAATTAATTTGAGGATAGTCATACCTTATAACCCTTCAATTCCTTTTCTAGGTATAGAGCTACTTTCATACCTATGAACATGCATAACCATGTCCATCATCTGATCAGTGGACAAATAATTTATGGCATACTTATAAAATGGAATATGATACAGGAGTAAAAATAACCAGAGCTACAGGTATCAACATGGATGCATCTGAAAAAAAAAAATCACACTGAGGAAATATAAAAGGCAAGTTACAGAAAAACTACCATCTGACACCTCTTAGATGAAAATTTAAACTACGTGAAACAGTGCTAAAAATACTAAAGCCACATAAATGTGCCATAAAAGAACACAGAGCTCATGAAAATGATAAATACCAAAGTTCGATGTGTAGTTACCTTTGCAGGTGTGATAAGAGATTCAACGGAATTAGTTATGACTTTTTTTTAAAGTGGTGGTGGGTACTTAGCATTTGCTATACTATTCTCTACACCTTTTTGTATGTCCAAAATATTTCATAATAATAATTTTTAAAAGAAAAACCTCACACTATCACGAAGAGATGTTTTTAATATATTACAGGTAAACACAGTGAAATATATATAAACACCTACCATATGCACCACCCATTAGAAAAAAAAGTTCATGAAAAAATAAATGCAAAATGAAAGAATGGAAAGATATATACTATAATGTCAAGAGTCCATAGAACTTGCTAGATTACAGTTGTTTTTAGTTTATTTATTTGTGTTTTCTGCTTCATTTTTTCTAGTGAGCATAATTAACTCTTAATGAATCTGCTGAATAAATTAATAAACATTTTAATGTCAATTATAATAAATCATATCAATGCACTTGTGCTGAAATGTCAAACATAATCAGAAAATGCTTCAGAACTACACTTCTCCATACAATACTTTGACTTAGTTGACAAACTAACTCTCAAACAGGACAATACCCCTGTCCTCCATGAGCTTACCGATTAAAAACAGATGACAAAAAAGTGAACCAGAGCTATAAATTAAGCATTAAAATATTGCATTTGACTTTCAGTGCTCTCCGACATTTTAGACATATGGACAGTCTCCACTCTGCCTTTTCAGTTCTGGAAAAGAGCTAATGCTTTTCCCCAGAGTGTGAAATAACTGTCAAACATGCCTTTTTTGCCATTGCCGTTTTCACACCAAATGCTCTTCTTTCTTTTTCACACAAGGACAAGATAGCAGTGCAGCCTCCCCCGGCTGTGGGAAATGGATATAACTGAAGCATGATCTGTGTCGGGGTTTGTTTTTAACTCACCTCCTCAGTGAGCACGCCTCCTGTCCTCGAAGCAGGCCAGCTCGGTGTGGGTGTGCAGTGCTTCCAAATCTCGCTATGCAGCCCAACCTGGGATAAAACAGAAATAATGAAAATGTCCTATGTTTCCCTGCACCATTTGACTCCTGCCAAGAAAACGGGAGGACTATCTCAGGTTATATAAAGGAAAGGTTCTTGAGGTACAGGAACAGTTGCTGGTCATTTTACAACTGGAGGCGAGAACCATCAGATAATCCACACCACCTGTATTGAGGGTGTTTGTTAACACATGATCAAAATATCACACCTAAATCTTATTCGCTGCTCACCTGTGCTCCATACTGTGTTAAATGCTTTACATTCATCATCTCAATTCATCCTCCTGGAAACTCTATTAAGTTGATTCTATCTTACCAGCCCCATGTTGTAAATGCAGAAACTGAAGGTCAGAGAGAAGTTAAATGACTTGCCAAGACCATGAAACTAGTAGATGATGGAGCTGGGATTGGAACCAGGTACCCTATCTCACACCTGAACCCTTAACCTCTCTACACCTGTCCTCAGAACCATTCAGAGAGTCCCTTTTAATTATTCTCCTATAGTTATTAGTGGTGGATATTTTAATCTCTGTTTACTGATGAAGTAACTGAGTCTCTGAGAGATCCTGCCCAAACAACCAGAGCTATCCAATTTCAAAATCTATGCATTTAGCACTAGATCACATTCTCTTTCATAGATTCACAACCAAGATATGGTCTCTCGTCCAAGTCCTTCCTCCCTCTGTTTCTCCATCTGCAAAAGGAAGGGGATCATATTGTCTCCCTTGAAAATCTCCATGGCTTTTATGGGATCAAATGCGATTCAGTGTAAAGGAACTTTGAAAAGTATAAAAACATGAGGAATTCAAATTTGCACCCATATTTCAGCTAAGTTTCCTTATCAGGCATCAACTATTAGAACATGCCAAATCCTTCCCATCTATGTTTAGAATGCTATGAGTAATAACACAGTCCCTATTCTCTGTTTATAGCAGAATGCAGATGATTCTGCCGTCATCCAGCCTTTTCCCAGATAGCCCTGTACTTTGAAGCTAAGCTGACTTTATCTCCAGGTTCAAGGGTGGACTCTGATAGGCCAAAGTCAATCGAAGTCATCTTGGTCCCTTGGACGTAGTGATTCCTTTAGTTAACTTTGGCTTAAGGAAAACAGCACATGCATTCCCCTGACTAGGGGGGTTTAACTAAATTTGGGCTGATGAGGTGTGTACTGATGATATGGTATCCAGATGTGAAGCTGGAAACCAGAGTAGCCACTGTCCACCATAAGGGAGGTGGTCAGTGAACAATACTGATGCCACTGAAAGTGGTAAGAACTTCATAAATGTTATTTATGTTATTACACTAAAATTTTTGATAGTTTCTGTCAAAAGTTTGCTGTTCCTATACCCTTCTCATTGGTAAGTATTTTTAGGACATCTTCATTCAAATTAGCATATACAGTCTCCAATTCACCCTTGCTACAGAAGTCACCAATATTATTTCAGCCAACTAATTGGTATGAAAAAGCAATCTCCTCTTTCCCCTCTTTCCCCTGTTATTGTCTCATTTTCTAAAGCACTAACCTTTTATGCCTTTGTAGGCAGTGTGGGGATAGAGAGGCATTTCCTGGCACAGGTAATGAGCTCCCAGTTATTTCCACTTAGAAAAGGCACGAGCTGCAAGTGAATAACTAACATGCATTTCACAATTTACCATTTGTTAAGCATAATTCCCTCAAATTGATTTGTTCTAAGTTTCACCTTGCTTTGTGAATTTGAAGTGTCTTTCCCTTCACTGGGAAGCACCACTGTGTAAGCCTCTTATTTTTCCTTGGAAAATAAGAAATGTTATCAAAATCAAATAACCTGCTTTTTAGTATTAAAACGCTACAAAGAATTGTGCACTCACAAAGAAAAGACATTTCTTCCATCTCCTTAAAAGAGGAGTTTTGAGATGGAGAAAATATAATGAGTGGGTTTCCGCCACCCCAGGACTGGCCCTCACATAGGTACTCAGGTTTCTCTTTGTGGCCCTCCCAATTCTGTATTTCCAGGTGGCCAATGACTTGTAGCCAGGAAAAAGCTAATTTACATTAACTAGCTCCCAGCAAATTTGTCTCCTTAAATACTCTTAAATTCGCCCCTTTTTTTAATCCCTCACAGCAGCTGCTGCCCCATTTCAAAGCCCCATTGCTCTCACCTAGATTATTCAACAGCCTTCTCGCCATTTTCCCCTCCATCCTATTTCTCCCTCTCCCAGTGTCTATACCTTATTCCTGCCGCAGCTGTCTTT
This sequence comes from Mesoplodon bidens, assembly GCF_964165515.1. Lineage (NCBI taxonomy): Eukaryota > Metazoa > Chordata > Mammalia > Artiodactyla > Ziphiidae > Mesoplodon > Mesoplodon bidens. The sequence continues at coordinate 126,059,728 of NC_138160.1, forward strand.
CTAAAAGGCAAATCCGATGATCACTTCCTTCTCCTATGTAAAACCTCTCAACAGCTGTTGTTTTGTCTGGATAAAATTCCAACTCCATGGTCTAATGTCAAGACCCTTTATGATCTGGCCCTGATGCATGGACAGCCACGTGTCTGGCCACTCCTGTCATGTGTCTTTGCTGCACTACAACTTGTTCACTGCAGTTACAATACTGGGTCTCTGACAAAATGCAGTGGGGCTGAATTTTGAAAGGAAAGGTTTTTAATAAAATAAGCTCTCTGTCCTATATATTTTTCTAAAAGTTTTTCTTTTCACATATGGTGTTTTTAAGTCCCTAACATTGATTTTTGGGTATAATGTAAGATAGGAATCTGTCATTATTATTTTCATAAGAGCAACTAGTTGAATCAATGGCATTTAACTAACTAACATCCTTCAGGTAGACGTTGTCAATTTTTAGAATTTTAAAAGAGATCTTAGAAATGTGTTTTGAGGGTAGGCAAGCAAAAGCTCTTTAAAATTTGATCCCACCCAGTTTTTCAGTGTAGGAAGGATTTCTTTTTCTTTTATTTCTTTTTTTATACAGCAGGTTCTTATTAGTTATCCATTTTATACACATCAGTGTATACATGTCAATCCCAATCTCCCAATTCGTCACACCACGAGCCCCAGCTCCCACCGCTTTCCCCCCTTGATGTCCATACGTTTGTTCTCTACATCTGTGTCTCAATTTCTGCCCTGCAAACTGGCTCATCTGTATCATTTTTCTAGGTTCCACATATATGCGTTAATATGCGATATTTGTTTTTCTCTTTCTGACTTACTTCACTCTGTATGGCAGTCTCTAGATTCACCCACGTCTCTACAAATGACCCAATTTCGTTCCTTTTTATGGCTGAGTAATATTCCATTGTATATATGTACCACATATTCTTTATCCACTCGTCTGTTGATGGGCATTTAGGTTGCTTCCATGACCTGGCTATTGTAAATAGTGCTACAAAGAACATTGGGGTGCATGTGTCTTTTTGAATTACAGTTTTCTCTGGGTATATGCCCAGTAGTGGGATTGCTGGGTCATATGGTAATACTATTTTTAGCTTTTTAAGGAACCTCCATACTGTTCTTCATAGTGACTCTATTAATTTACATTCCTACCAACAGTGCAAGAGGGTCCCCTGTTTTCCACACCTTCTCCAGCATTTGTTTTTGTAGATTTTCTGATGATGCCCCCTCTAACTGGTGGGAGGTGATATGTCATTGTAGTTTTGATTTGCATTTCTCTAATAATTAGTGATGTTGAGCAGCTTTTCATGTGCTTCTTGGCCATCTGTATGTCTTCTTTGGAGAAATGTCTATTTAGGTCTTCTGCCCATTTTTGGATTGGGTTGTTTGTTTCTTTAATATTGAGCTGCATGAGCTGTTTATATATTTTGGAGATTAAGCCTTTGTCTGTTGATTGGTTTGCGAATATTTTCACCCATTCTGAGGGTTGTCTTTTGGTCTTGTTTATGGTTTCCTTTGCTGTGCAAAAGCTTTGAAGTTTCATTAGGTCCCATTTGTTTATTTTTGTTTTTATTTCCATTACTCTAGGAGGTGGATCAAAAAAGATCTTGCTGTGATTTATGTCAAAGAGTGTTCTTCCTATGTTTTCCTCTAAGAGTTTTATAGTGTCCAGTCTTACATTTAGGCTTCTAATCCATTTTGAGTTTATTTTTGTGTATGGTGCTAGGGAGTGTTCTAATTTCATTCTTTTACATGTAGCTGTCCAGTTTTCCAGGCACCACTTATTGAAGAGACTGTCTTTTCTCCATTGTATATCCTTGCCTCCTTTGTCATAGATTAGTTGACCATAGGTGCGTGGGTTTATCTCTGTGCTTTCTATCTTGTTCCATTGATCTATGTTTCTGGTTTTGTGCCAGTACCATGTTGTCTTCATTACTGTAGCTTTGTAGTATAGTCTGAAGTCAGGGAGTCTGATTCCTCCAGCTCCGTTTTTTTCCCTCGAGACTGCTTTGGCTATTCGGGGTCTTTTGTGTCTCCATACAAACTTTAAGATGATTTGTTCTAGTTCTGTAAAAAATGCCATTGGTAATTTGATAGGGATTGCATTGAATCTGTAGATTGAATCTGAGAAGAAAGTGTAATCTGCTGTTTTTGGATGGAATGTCCTATAAATATCAATTAAATCTATCTGGTCTATTGTGTCATTTAAAGCTTGTGTTGCCTTATTAATTTTCTGTTTGGATGATCTGTCCATTGGTGTAAGTGAGGTGTTAAAGTCCCCCACTATTAGTGTGTTACTGTCGATTTCCTCTTTTATAGCTGTTAGCAGTTGCCTTATGTATTGAGGTGCTCCTATGTTGGGTGCACATATATTTATAATTGTTATATCTTCTTCTTGGATTGATCCCTTGATCATTTTGTCATGTCCTTCTTTGTCTCTTTATTTATAAACATTCTTTATTTTAAAGTCTATTTTATCTGATACGAGTATTGCTACTCCAGCTTTCTTTTGATTTCCATTTGCATGGAATATCTTTTTCCATCCCCTCACTTTCAGTCTGAATGTGTCCCTAGGTCTGAAGTGGGTCTCTTGTAGACAGCATATATATGGGTCTTGTTTTTGTATCCATTCAGCAAGCCTGTGTCTTTTGGTTGGAGCATTTAATCCATTCACATTTAAGGTAATTATCGATATGTATGTTCCTATGACCATTTTCTTAATTGTTTTGGGTTTGTTTTTGTAGGTCCTTTTCTTCTCTTGTGTTTCCCACTTACAGAAATTTCTTTAGCATTTGTTGTAGAGCTGGTTTGGTGGTGCTGAATTCTCTTAGCTTTTGCCTGTCTGTAAAGCTTTTGATTTCTCCATCGAATCTGGATGAGATCCTTGCCAGGTAGAGTAATCTTGGTTGTAGGTTCTTCCCTTTCATCGCTTTAAGTATATCATGCCACTCCCTTCTGGTTTGTAGAGTTTCTGCTGAGAAATCAGCTGTTAACCTTATGGGAGTTCCCTTGTATGATATTTGTCGTTTTTCCCTTGCTGCTTTCAGTAATTTTTCTTTGTCTTTAATTTTTGCCAGTTTGATTACTATGTGTCTTGGTGTGTTTTCCTTGGGTTTATCCTGTATGGGACTCTCTGCACTTCCTGGACTTGGGTGGCTATTTCCTTTCCCATGTTAGGGAAGTTTTCGACTATAATCTCTTCAAATATTTCTCGGGTCCTTTCTCTCTCTCTTCTCCTTCTGGGACCCAAATAATGCGGATGTTGTTGCGTTTAATGTTGTCCCAGAGGTCTCTTAGGCTGTCTTCATTTCTTTTCATTCTTTTTTCTTTATTGTGTTCTGTGGCAGTGAATTCCACCATTCTGTCTTCCAGGTCACTTATCCGTTCTCTGCCTCAGTTATTCTGCTACTGATTCCTTCTAGTGTATTTTTCATTTCAGGTATTGTGTTGTTCATCTGTTTGTTGTTCTTTAATTCTTCTAGGTCTTTGTTAAACATTTCTTGCATCTTCTCGATCTTTGCCTCCATTCTTTTTCTGAGGTCCTGGATCATCTTCACTATCATTATTCTGAATTCTCTTTCTGGAAGGTTGCCTATCTCCACTTCATTTAGTTGTTTTTTGGGGGTTTTATCTTATTCCTTCATCTGGTACATAGCCCTCTGCCTGTTCATCTTGTCTATCTTTCTGTGAATGTGGTTTTTGTTCCACAGGCTGCAGGATTGTAGTTCTTGCTTCTGCTGTCTGCCCTCTTGTGGATGAGGCTATCTAAGAGGCTTTTGCAAGTTTCCTGTAGGAAGGATTTCTTAAACAAGACACAAAGAGCACAATTCAAAAAGAAAAAAAGAAAGATAGCTTCAACACATTAAACTTCATTAACAAAGTGAAAAGACCAGCTGTAGACTGGAAATATACATTTGTCACATGTAAATTTGACAAAGGGCTAATATCTAGGTTATATAAAGAACACTTATAAATTAATAAAATGAACAAAACAACAACAGCAACAGAAAGGCGGCAAAAGTTTTCCAAGAGGCTACTCAGAAAGAGGCAACCTAATCAACCTGTTTTAAAGTGCTAAATTTTCTTAGTCATCAGGACATATATGATAAAAACACAAAAAAATGTTTTGTATGCTTAAAAATTTGTTAGGAGGGTAGATTTCATGTCAAGTATTTTTACCAAAACTAACAACAAACAATAAAAAGCAGCAGAAAAGAAAGGCAAATAAGACAAGTCTGTGGATACAGAATGCTAGTGAGGACAGGTCAGTGGTAACCCTTGTGCGTTGCTGATGGGAAGGTACGTGGTCCAGCTACTCGGGTACAATAGACCTTTGTTGCACTTAATGGACCATTTCTAGGAGCCTGGGGCTGTGAATCTGGCTTAGAGTTTTGAACCTGGAGCAAGATCTCAGTTTACAGAGTGAACAACACATGAGATGAAAAAGGCTGCCGTAAAGAGAGAGTCTAGTAAAAAAAAAAAAAAAAAAAAAAAAGAGTGTCCAGAAGAGTATCAATCCACAGGGCTCTGCAGAGGATCAGATATAGGCCAAGAGGTCTGAACAGGTGGACAGAGGGACAGAGTTGAAGTTTCCCAACCAAGGAGGACAGAATTCCCAAGGATTTCTCCAGTGTGGCTTCAGGACCCCATAAAAGTGTCTGCGGACATTCCCAAGGGCAGGGGTGTTAAGCCAGTTTCAAGCAATCAGCAAATTCCTTTAAACTGGATGCAAAATTTGTACACCTCCTTGTTGAAGAAGGAAGAGTCAGTATTCTCCAAGGTCCCATAGCCAGGAAACCGTGGATCCAGAATTCACATCCACGCCTAGTTCCTGATTTATATACCTGCCATTTTGGTTCAAAATCTAATCCTGCCCATTCTTCCTTTTCTCTTTCAGACTGAAGAAGAAAATTAACCACCCAATAGTCGCTGAGTAACTTGGTCCTGGCACTGTCGAGAATACAATCTACCCAAGACATTATCCCTCCTTCACTCTGGGTTCTGAGTTTTTGGGGTGGAAGAACAATATTTATTGAAACATTAACATGTTTTGTTCTAGGCTTTCCCTCTTCCTTCCCATGAAGAGAGCCAGGCCTTTCGCATTTCCTTTTCCTAGGACTTTTGTAGGGGTCAAGTAGAAGTGGCCAGAGGACAACTCTCCTCTTCTCCCTCCCTCCTCACTCTCTCTTCCTCCCTCTCTCTCCTGTGAGTGAAAATGTGAGCTCATGAAAGCCACTCTGATAGGGAGAAAGGAGCAAGGAAGTACCTTTGTGGGCAGCCAGAGAAGGGCTTCGATCCATAACACATCTTTTCTGCTGTGGGTCAGAGCCTTCCTGACTCCGAGACCTATTCATGGATGTTGGACCCTAGGTTCCCAGCCTAGACAAGGGTCCTCCAAGCAAGAAACACAAGCAGCAGTTGCTTGACCTCAGGAGACCAGTGTGGCCAGAAGCCCCAAGAGTAGGCTCCTCCCTGACCCTTGGACACTCTGTAACACTCATGGACTGTGAGGCAATTAGGGTTGGCAAGAGTTGCAGGGAGCCCCAGTAATGACAGACTGCATTTTTCATCAGTCTGGTAGGTTGGAGACTCAGTCATATAATTATGTTTACTACTAATAATGACAACAACAACAAATGTGACATTTCTTACATACCGTTGTTTACACGGTGCTAATTAAGACTCACAGCACCTTCTACATTAGAAATTGTAGAATGTGAGAGTTGGGTTGATCCTCAGAATTCGTGCAACTTTATCATCTCATGATGTAAATGAATCTGACCCAGAAAGCCAAGTGATATCCAAAGGTCAGGGAATCACAAATGCAGGACCACAAGTAAAGAAGCTCTCGGTTATTTTATCCAGCACTGTTTCCACAGGCCCATGCCGCTTAGTTGGAAAAGAATAGTGTTCTAAAAACTGGGGGCATCTCTAAGCATCTTAAAATGAAAAAACCAACAATACAAAAAGATAGCAATAGAAATGAAGGCGGAGACCAGAGTTCAGGGCCCCCAGGTAAGGCAGCAGGAGTGCTCAGAAGGCAAACTTGTCTTCAGAAGCGAACTCTGCCTCATACTGCCCTCTGGTGGATTGAAATAAGAATGTCTCTGCTCAGCCCTGTTATGGTAAATTTAAAGTGAACTTGAAACTGTCCTATTAGATTTAAGAAATGAGGAAAAAAAGAAAAACCAAAAAAAACCTCCTGTTCAAATTCATGTCTTCTCTGGGCAGCTTTACAGATATAAATCCCTTCATTACTATGACTATTATCCCAAGGAAAATGGTAAAGTGTAGACATTAATAGCATGGATATATAATAGAACTGCAGATTAGGTCCTAGCTCTAGAATTCTGGAGAAGTTACCCAATCTCTCTGAGACTCATTTTGCTCATCTGTAAAATGGACATAATAATAGGATGTCTCACAACAAGGACCTACTGTATAGCACAGGGATATTCAATATCTTGTAATAAACTATAAGGAAAAGAATCGAAGAAAAGAATGTGTGTGTGTGTATATATACACACATACATATATACATATATGTGTGTATATATATAACCAAATCACTCTGCTGTACACATGAAACTAACACAATATTGTAAATCAATTATACTTCAATAAAAAATACTACTACTAATAATAGGATGTCCCTCATGTGGTGTTGTGAGTATTTGAAGGAGAAAATCTGCATGAGTCCTTAGAAAAGTGCTGGGTACATACGAGCTCAATACAGAAGTTATTCTTATTTTTCTTCTTATTGTTGATTTTATTATCACCATTTTGATAACTTTTCAAAAAATAAGTTCATATGCACACAAATAGACCTTGATAATTAGAAAATCATCAAGGAATTGTCTTAGAATGGTATGATTATGTGTATTTTTTTTGCATGTTCTATGACTTCGGTAACTGGTTAAATTACCTTTACCTTGGTTTTCTGTATATTTACCTTAATGTTCACTTCCCAGTTATAAAAACACCCTAAATATTCTCTCACTAGATTTCAATTCTGTCCTTTTTCACTAAAAACTAAAGTAGAGGAGTCACTTGCTTTAGGCCTTACTTGTAGAGAGGGAATGCCTAATTCTTTTTCCTGAGAAGACCCTCAGGAAAATCAGAGTTTATGCTGTCGCATGGTAGATATTCTGAGTCTTTGCCTTCTTGTGAGTTAGCTGTTGCTGTCTAAAAGCCAACCCATGTTAACATAGTAGCGCTTTCTTACTTCTCCTGGTTTGGGGGTCATTTCTGATCCACTGCCCTAGGATGGTCTTGCTCCCATGGCTGGACCCATCCCTCCACATTGTCACTCATCCTCCAATAGGTGCACGGGGCCTGTCACATGGTGGCTAAGGGATCTCAGCAGCCAGAGAGGGGAGACCCCAAGGCATAAGCACACCCTTGCCGACGCCCATTTGCCAAAGCAAGTCATGGGGCCAAGCCCTGATTTGCAGGATGGAGAGGAAAAGTGGCAAAGTCATACTACAAAGGGATGTGCGTGCAGGCGTAGGGGAAATTCATTGCCACTTTTTGCCAACTACCACACCACCCAGGTCCCAGGCTCTGAGAGTGCTGGGCATCTAAGCCAGTCCACAACAACTAAACGTCCTCAGTAGTAGTAGTGGACACACACTGGGTGCTTTCCAGGAGTCTCCCACGTCAGTGCCTGTGGGGACCAGACTACCACTGATGGTAGAGAAGATTTTAGGGAGGAAACTAAGATCAAAAAAAGGCTCAGATGCCTGTTTTGAAGCTAAACACCATTCAGTTGTCATCATGGGGAATATGGGCTCAATGTTCCTAGATATTCTGATTGTTCAGGAGATGGCAGAAACCTGGATTGTTATATAAAATCTGATATTTAAGTGCTGACAACTAATTTAATTTCTTAAACTTTGTGCAGAAGCAAGCAAACTCTCTGGGCGTTGGGGAAGACCAGTTGGAGTCCTCTAGCTTACTCATGCTGGAACTAAGTGATTTATGTCAATATGGACTTGGGAGCACTCACTTCCTTTTAAACTGTGTGATTTAACATATATAAACACCTAATACAACACAACATCAAAAAAACAAAAACCGATTAAAAAATGGGCAGAAGAACTGAATAGACATTTTTCCAAAGAAGAAATGCAGACGGCCAACAGGCACATGAAAAGATGCTCAACATTGTTAATCATCAGGGAACTGCAAGTCAAAACCACAATGAGATGTCACCTCATACCAGTCAGAATGGATGGCTGTCATCAAAAAAAAAAAACCCACAAATAACAAATGTTGGCAAGGGTGTGGAGAAAAGGGAACACTCACACACTGTTGCTGGGAGTGTAAACTGGTGCAGCCACTGTGGAAAACAATACGCAATTTCTCAAAAAACTAAAAACAGAACTACCATATGACCCAGAAATTCCACTCCTGGATATATATCTGAAAAACACTCACTCAGAAAGATACATGCACTCCAATGTTCATAGCAGCAATATTTACAATTGCCAAGGTATGGAAGCAACCTAAATGTCCATCAACAGATGAATGGATAAAGAAGATCTGGTATATATATACATACACATACACACACACACACACACACACACACACACAATGGAATACTACTCAGCCATAAAAAAGAATGAAATCTTGCCATTTGCAAGAATGGATGAATGGACTTGGAGGGCATTGTGCTAAGTGAAATAAGTCAGACAGAGAAAGACAAATACTGTATGATATCACTTATATGTGGAATCTAAAAATACAACAAACTAGTGAATAAAACAAAAAAGAAGCAGACTCACAGATACAGAGAGCAAACTAGTGGTTACCAGTGGGGAGAGGGGCAATACAGGAGTAGGGGGAAGAAAAGTGTTATTATGGGATTATATGAAATCATGTGTGTGAAACTTTTGAAAATTGTAAAAGCACTATAGAATTTAAAGAATCTTTCATTCAATTAAAAAAAGAACTTATAAAAATTAAGATGCATGCTGTACAAAGTAGGAGGAACCCCAGAGCAATAGCTGTATTTGCCAGGAAGTCGGGGGGAAAGGGCCCCAAGACTGAATGGGGCTCTTAAAGTTCAGACTTTTGTGGCATTTGCTACAGAGTCAGGAGATCACAGTGTTTTAGTGTGAGGATTTGAGAGTCAGATGGACTGGCTCTGCTGATTACCAATGTTCCTCTCCCTTTTATTGATACTTGTTAATTTTAAATCTCTTTCAAGAACTCAAAAGCACAGCCCACAGAGCCAGGCTGTCCAGGTTGGAATCCCAGCCTTGTCACTTACCAGCTGTGTAAATGTGTTGTTGTCACTGCCTTATCTATGCTAACAGGGCACTTTGCTATAAATATACAAAGCAGTTTTTCTCTGGGTCTTATTAGTTGTATGCATATCTTCTTTCCTCAATATACCATGATCACCTAATAATATTAACAATACTAGAAAATATTTACAGAGCTTTTATCTTATCCTTTTATCTTATGAGTTGGGCAATTTATGTGCATTGTAGCCATTAACGCTCATGACAACTGTAGAACAGCCTTCTTTCTATTCCCATTATATGGATGGAGAAACTGAGTCAGTAGTGTCATCATTTGAACTCAGATAGATCAACTGCAAACATGGTTATTCAACCTGGGATCTGCAGACCCTTGGGGGTGTCCAGGGACATACTTTTGAGGTTTCCACATTCATCTCTAAAATTTTTAAAAATTTCATGTTCAGTTTGGTTATCCTAAAACACTGACTACCAGCACTTCTTGACTATCTGGATGACCCCTTTCTGAGCAAGTACTGCTGCATGATTTCTGTGCCTGCATTCACACCTGTGCTTATGCTCACATTGGCACTTGGTTGAGACATTTAATTGTCAAAGGCTAACGAGAAAAGAACGGAGGAAGAGCCAATATGTCAACGTCGAGCTCGAGCTATGTGAGGGCCAAATGATCATCACAAACCAAGGTGTCTTGGTATTTTTAATGGAAAAAAGTCGTGGTAGAATAAAGCCATCATGACCCACAGTATTGGAGGTGTGCCAAGTCAAAAAGAATTCCCACGACGGAATCCCTACCATATCCCTGCTGTGAGTGACAGTTTAGTTTCCGTAAAGCAAGATTCATTTCCCCCATAAAATTGTGTTAATTTGGATATGGTTCTTCTTTTATATTTAACTTCCAACTGTATTTTGGTTTTATAGTTTTATATGAGCTCTAAGCATAAAAAACATATATGTAGATTTATTTTTTCCCTTACAGTAAGCAACATTATAAAAAAAAACAAATTAAGTAAACCAGCTGACTGTAAGTGTTTTGTTCTGTTTTCATTTAAAAAGAGTCAGCGGGCCTCCCTGGTGGCGCAGTGGTTGAGAGTCCGCCTGCCGATGCAGGGGATACGGGTTCGTGCCCCGGTCTGGGAGGATCCCATATGCCGCGGAGCGGCTGGGCCCGTGAGCCATGGCCGCTGGGCCTGCGCATCCGGAGCCTGTGCTCCGCAACGGGAGAGGCCACAACAGTGAGAGGCCCGCATACCGCAAAAAGAAAAAAAAAAAAAAAAAAAAAAAAAAAAAAGAGTCAGCATAGTTTTCAACTGTAAGTACATGGAATATAATGGAATGGTTTAGGGTTTGGGTTCTAAAGTCACACCCTATGGGACTGAGTCTCAATAATAACACCTTGAGTTGTGTGACCTTGGGCAAGTCACTTCTAAGATTCAGTTTCATAATTGATTAAATAGGAGAAAAAGGGATGCTGTGAGAACAAAATGATATAAGAAGTGGTTGTATTGGCACAACAGACCTAACTAGAGCTGATAATGTGAACAGTAGAGCACATGGAGCCGGTCTTTGCCCAGAGAATAAATGGATTCATTGGTAGACTTTGCTACATGGCTTGCCTGACTGTGATTCTGAGTCAAGAACTTACTAGCTGGTGGGAGAGAATTTACCTCGTGTACAACAGAGCCTGTCATTCCTGAGATGAGAGGTGCAATCACTGTGGTTTATAGGTAGCCATTTAATTTCTTTGAGCACCTTCCTTTCATTTTAAGAAGTAACTTGCAAAACTCTGGGATTGCTTCCAAAGAGGCAATTTGATTGGTTTCCCAGAATTAGTTTCTTATTTCCAACCAAATGCACTTTTTTTTTTTAACCCATCTTCTCTTTGCACATCTTTGTGGTCCAGTATAGAGGAAATTTACTGCAAATATTACTTTATTTCTTTAGGGAGTCAGCATCCTGCTGACCCATGGTTTGGAAAGTCACTTGCAATAATTTAAGAGGAATAAAAGTAATATTTATAAGAAAGAATGTGATTCTCAAACACCATGAATATTCAGTTGAGATTGATGACATTTTTAAAAATTACGTAATAATATTAACCACTATGCCATTGGACATTTTTTAAGTGAAAGGAACCTGGCCATTTAGTGCCAGTCCTATGCAGTAAAAAGGCCATGCATTTTAGACTTAGACAGTTTTACATTTGAATCCTGGCTTGGCTGTTAGTAGAGTGAACCTGAAAATTTTCTTTACCTTCTTTGCTCTTGATAGCCTTACTTCCAACTGACATGGAAATATCACTTTGATAGCATAAATTTTAGCAATTTCTACTCCTTTTCTTTCTACCTTCTCAGCAGGATCTTCTGACCCAATAACCTGTCGTAACAATTTCAGACTGTTTGACATGATACATTTCATTCATTCGTGCATTCCTTCATTCAGTAAATAATTATTGATTGACTACTATTTGCCATGTACTCTAATAGCCGCTGGGATTCAGTGGTGGGAAAAGGAGACAAGTTGCTTGCTCTTGAGTTTGTCTTTCATTGGAGAAGTAGAAAATAAATACAGAAACAAATAATTAAGCAAGATAGATTCAAATTTGAATGAGTGCTAAGCATGGTGCTATGATGACAACAAAGCAGATCCATAGGTTTGCTGGAAGGCTACTTTAATCAGGATGGCCATGGAAGTTCTTTCTAATTAGGAGAGTCAAAGAGTTGAAGAATAAGAAGCAGCTGGCTGTATGAAGATCTAAGGAAAGAGATCCTAGGCAGAGGGAAACACAGATGCAAAAGCTGTGATAAAGGAGCTTGGGCAGAATCAAGGATCAGTCAACAGGGTGGCTGAAGCACATTAAGCCAGATGAACCAGCAGGAGATGATGTGAGTGAGCCAGATCACATCAGATCAAGTAAGCTATGGTTAGGAGTTTGGATTCCATCCCAAGTGAGATAGGAAATCATTGAAGGATTCCATTCAGGGGAGTAATAGGATCGGGCTGCTGTGTGAGGAATACATTGTAAGGAATCAAGAGAGGGAGACCAGTTATCATGGTCCAGGTGACATGAGGACGGCTTAGACTGAGATTACACAAGAGAAGATGGAGAGAATGAAATTAGAGGGAAGTGGATGGAGTCAGTACATGTTCTAGAAGTAGAAGGGACAGAACCATTGTGTTATATTATCTCTTTGGTGTGTTTAACGCTCTTGTTTTTAAAATGGAAATCAGGATTATAATGCCCTGTTGTCCTTGCCTACTTTGTTAAGACCCAGAAGAACTATAGGAACTTGTTTGGCTCTGTTGGAGCAGAGTGCTAAAATCTACATCATCCAACAAATATATACATCTGTCCAGTGCTCTGAAACATGCTTCTGCTCTCTAGGATCTTACATGCTAAAACAAAGCACATTCACAGAAAGAAAAATTACAATGAAAATGTTGGGGCTTCCCTGGTGGCGCAGTGGTTGAGAGTCCGCCTGCTGATACAGCGGACACGGTTTCGTGCCCCGGTCCGGGAAGGTCCCACATGCCGCGGAGCGGCTGGGCCCGTGAGCCATGGCCGCTAAGCCTGCGCGTCCGGAGCCTGTGCTCCGCAACGGGAGAGGCCACAGCAGTGAGAGGCCCACGTACCACAAAAAATAAATAAAGTTGGCCATGTGAAGTTTAAAAAGGGCTATAAACTAAAGGAGCAGTTGTATTTGTTCAGGCTTTGGTATGTGGAATATGGGGACCATGTCTTTTGGGGCACTAGGTAGAAGTTGCCTTCTGTTAACTCAATTCTGAAATATTCCAGTTTCCTCAGTATTTTGAATAAGAAGTGTGTGTGTGTGTGTGTGAATGAAATCAATAGGGCAAAAAATATCGATAAAGTATCTGGAGACTGAAGTGGCCTGTCAGAATGGGAAAGGATTGGGTTGAAAGTAGCATAAGAGCTAATACATGATAGTTGTGCCAAAAAAAAAATGTGATTCATAAAGCATATTCTTATGAATTTTCTCCAAAGAGCCTCAAACCCACACGTTAAGGCAGAGCACAGAAAATCAAGGCATTTATACAGAATGCAGGAGTCAACTGAGGGATGCGAAAGTATATGTGCTTGGGAAATTTTATTATACCTTAATTATTATTAGAAAAATAAAGTGCAAAGCATTATAGATTATTCTAAATATTCAATTCGTATAACTTCCAAATAACAGCTTGACACAATTCTTGATCAAGACTGTTTGAATGATGGGCTCTTCAAATTCAGGTTAGACATTGTCCACAAAATACCTAATTGCTCAAGAATGTGATTAAACAATGAAACATAATTTTCAGCATTCAAATATTGGAAAAGATTTATTTTGTATCAAGGCGCTAATAGTTTGTCTGTCTTTTGATGACAAACGTCGTGATAAAGAAAACAGGTTTTTTAACCTTATCATTTTTTTCTTATTGTTTAAAAGAGTGATGGAATTTTCATTTGTACAACTCACATTCTTGGTCAGAGAAACTCTGAAGCCAGTCTGGATAACACGAAAAGGGCATGTCTACTGCAGAAGGACTGACATACCCCACGCATGGGAAGACAGAGATTTGGCTATCAGATTGCAGATGCATCTCCCAGGTCCCCATCCAGCTTTGCAGTCCCCCATCCTTACTGGCCACATTTTGGGCATCATGACATGCTCTTTGGACAACTGGAACACAGACTCCTCTGGCAGGTCCATTTGTTCTTTGTCGCAATGGGAGGTTGTACCTAAAGAAGACAGCTGGCAGCCAGAGGTAACCAGTCTTGAGGTTTTGTCCCCCCCAGAGCTGACTCAGATGACTTGAGGAGCGGGAGTGGTGATGGAAATTTTTTGATGTGTCCCCACACCCTTCGTTGCTACGTTCAAGAGTGTCACAGTACCCGAGGCTATAAAGTACACAAGGACGATCTTGATGCAGATGAAGAAGCAGAGGCTCTCAGAACAGTGACAATGTCTTTCTGACTTTCCCATAGTTAGAATATAACAGGTCACAGACAAAACCAGCTCTTATAACTGCACATTCTTTCCACTACATCTCATTCCCTCTCGATGCAATAAGCTTTAAAAAATCCAGCAGCACAGATCCCAAAGAGTCCTGGGGATTCACATTTATAAGGTCATGTTTCTAGCTTTTACGTGTTGAATGAGAACCTATAAAGATAGGTAATGCAAAAGATCATGTAAAAAAATTTGCCTCTTTCCCTTTTCCAAAGCATCCATGTATCCCACAGTGATGGAGTGGGAATTCACTGTATTTTAGTTGTTTGCTTTTATAAACTGAGGCAGTGGATAAAAGTTTGCCACTCTTCAGAAACCAGATGGCTGTAAGCTTTCTATTGTAGTCATTGTTTTGCTTAATAAAAGCTGACAACCATGCAAAGTCAGACTGATGGCAGTAGTCTGAGAGCAGCCTCCATCCTTGGTTCTTACACAATCGGCAAATGGAAGTTTGTGCTTGCTGGTGCCCGTAGACAGCTGAGAGGGGGAGACTCCAGGTGGCTCTGGTGCTGCGCGTGGGCAAAGAGATGCAGGTTCTCTCCACAGCAGAGCACACCTGATTCTCTAAAACTGCAGGAAGAATGGCTAAGAGTGGCATGGGAGGGCCCCTCCTCACCGTAATCCATACTATTGCCCAGAGGCAACTACCCCTCACCTCTCAGCAGCATATCTCCCACCTGAATCTGCCTGCTTAGAGTTATTTGCAATCCTGGACCACCCCAGGATGCAGGAAAGCTGCAGACAGGGAGTGGAGTCAGGAGAGTACCAGAGGAGCCCTCTGCTTTGGGAAAGTTCTGAGGGAGCTGCATGCCTATATTTGGCCTGTACATACCAGTAGGGCCATAATGATTGTTAATGACCAGTGACCACTCTGTTTGGTCAATGACCATGCCAGACAGTTGTTTAAAATTTTCAACACTGCCCCTGATAACGTGTACTCAGATGATGCCAGAGATACACAGAAGATATTTCCCTGGCCCAAACAGTGCTTTTATTACTATACACTATCAATAAAATGCCTCATTTGGGGGGCTTGTACCTATTTATAAAGTAGGTTACTTGGTTTATCACCTATAATTCTCCCATGAGGCAGCTATTAGAATTATTGTCACTTTATCGGTGTAGAATCACAGGAACAGAGAGGTTAAGCAACTTGCCCAAAGCCACCTAGAGAATAGTTAGCTATATCAGACCTCAAACCCAGGCAGTACAACTCTGGAGCAAGTTATGTGTGTGTCTGTGTGTGCGTGTGTCTGTGTCTGTATGTGTGTTTAAGGTAAACAAGGAACTGTAGAACAATGATATATATTCATAAATTTTAAAAGTATGAAAGACATTAAAACTTCCACCCCACCAGTGGTAGGCTTGGTCAAGAGGTAGAGAATAATTTGGACACTTTTTCTGAGATAAAGGTTAATGCTGTAGTCTGAATATTTACGTCCCTCACAAAATTGATATGTTGAAATTCTAATGCCCAGTATGACGTTATTAATAGGTAGGGCCTTTGGGAGGTGTTTAAGTCATGAGGGTGGAACCCTGATGAGTGGAATTAGTGCCTTATAAAAAAGGCTCCAGAGAGATCCCCAGCCCCTTGCACCATGTAAGGATACAGTGAGAAGGCGCAGGCTATGAACCACCAAGAGGACCCTCACTATAAGGTGAACATCCTGGGACCCTGATCTTGGACTTCCCAGCCTCCAGAACCGTGAACAATACACTTGTATTGTTTATAAGCACCCAGTCTGTGGTATTTTATTTTAGCAGTCCAAATGGACTCATAGTTAATATTCATAGTTTTTGCTTACGGGAAAGTTTCAATGTACACTGCAGATTTTAGTAGCTCCCCTCTTGGCTCAGAATAACTACTGAGGAGCGCACATTCAATTGATGAATTCAACAAGTATTTATTAATAAGTACCTTCTATGTTCAAAGTATTGTGGCAGACAGTGGGGATGTAAAATTTGGACTGAATTCTTTTTTTTTTTTTTTTTTTTTTTTGCGGCACACGGGCCTCTCACTGTTGTGGCCTCTCCCGTTGCGGAGCACAGGCTCCGGATGCGCAGGCTCAGCGGCCATGGCTCACGGGCCCAGCCGCTCCGCGGCATGTGGGATCTTCCTGGACCGGGGCACGAACCCGTGTCCCCTGCATCGGCAGGTGGACTCTCAACCACTGCGCCACCAGGGAAGCCCTGGACTGAATTCTTAAGGAATGATCAAGAGGGGCAAATAAAGTTACTAGGGATTATCATATCCTGAAGCAACGTGCAGCAGTAAATAACTCTTCTCATCTGTCCTCAGGTGGACTATTTTAAGGAACATTCTACAGGTTCCTCACAGGGTTCCTACAAGGTCAGTCTCAGTTGGCTACAATAAAACCAGCTTAATAATCCCCTCTTCTGTTACCTTTCCTTTTTTCCCTGCTTCAGTCTTCAAAGTCTTCCTCTGCCCTTTTCCTGTTCCCTGAGATTACTTCCCAAAGTAAACTGCCTACAAGCAAGCCTTTGCCATGAGTGGTTTTTTTGAAGATATCAACAAAATGGACAAATCCTTAGCTAGCCTAAGGAAAAAAAGAGAAGACTAGAAAAATAATATCAGAAATAAAAGTGGAGACGTTACAACTGATTTCACAGAAATTAAAAGGATTATAAGAGGCTACTGTGAACAGTTATATACCAAGAAACTACATAGCCTAGAAGAAACAGATAAATTTCTAGAAACATACAACCTGTCAAGATGGAATCAGAAAGAAATAGAAAATATGAACACACCTATAACTAGTAAGGAGATTAAGTCAGTAATCAAAAATCTCCCAGAAAAGAAAAGCCCAGGGCCAACATCAATAACCATCAGAAAAATGCAAGTCAAAACCACAATGAGGTAGCACCTCACACCTGCTAGGATGGCCATTATCAAAAAAGCCCAGAAAATAACAAGTTTTGTTACACCTGTGGAGAAACTGGAATTCCATGCTATTGGTAGGAATATAAAATAGTGCAGCCACTATGGAAAACAGTAAAGCTTTTCCTCAAAAAACTAAAAATAGAATTACCATATGATTCAACAATTCCAGTTCTGGTTATTTATCAAAAAAACCTGAAATCAGGATCTTGAAGAGATATTTGCACTATCATGTACAGTGCAGCATTGTTCAAAATAGGCAAGACATGAATGCAACCTAAATGTCCACCGACAGGGTGAATGGATTTTTAAAAAGTGGTATGTGCATACAATGGAATATTATTCAGTCATAAAAGAGGGAAATCCTGTCATATACTATAAAATGGATGAAATTTGAGAACATTATGTTAACAGAAATAAGGATACAGCAGGACATATATTACATGATTTCACTAATATAAGGTATCTAAAGTAGTTAAACTCATAGAAGCAGGAAATAAAATGGAGGTTGCCATGTGCTGAGCAGGGAAAGCAGAGAGTTGCTACTGAATGTGTATGGAGTCTCAGTCATGCAGGATGAAAATATTCTAGAAATCTGCTGTACAACACTGTGCTTACAGCTATCAATACTGTACTCTACATTTAAAAATTTAAGAGGGTGGTCTCATAGTATGTGTTTTTTTTTTTACCACAATAAAAAAAAAGCTAACTTAACACTAAGATTTTAGAAAGACATTTACCTTGACCTGTATAGCATTAACTTCCCAAAAAACAAAATTAGGAATTATTGAATTTGGGGGTTTGTAAAAGAGAGCTGTCATGTCTCTTTATCACCAGAAAATCTGATCCTTCACATGTTAGCAAGCCTCTTTGGGAAATTATCAGGGCTACACAATTAGGCAGTGTCTGTGGAAATCATGAAAGGGAAAAAAATTGAACACTGGCAGCACTGTGTTCCTTCCAGAAAATGGAAAGAATGCTTGTCTTCATCTATAACATTATTTTCTTTGACTTTCTAGTTGCATCTGGGATGAAAGGGCACTATTTATAACACAAAGATGATTTGTGCCAATTTTCTAGTTAATATACAGCAAGGGCAATGGATTTTTTGTTCTTGCCTAACCAATAATTTGGAAGAGTGTACTTAGCAAACAGTTATAGGCTGTAAGAAAAAAAGGGTATCTGCTGGTATGTTAGAACTAATTGGGGGGAAATAAGCCCGTTTGTCATAAACCACAAATAATGGTTTGAGCAATAACGTTTATTATCATAATTTTTACATAGTAATGCAATTAACTAAGGAATTATACTGAAGCAGAATATATCATTTACTCTCATAGCTCCCTTGCGCCAAAAGAGACAGATACGGTACTCTCATAGCTCCCTTGTGCCAAAAGAGACAGATACAGTACTTTCTTTATCCCACAGATAAGAGATGTCGAATATAACCAGCACACAAGGCAGAGCCTAAACAGAAACCGGGTATCTTTAATCCCTGATTAATACTCCAGTTTGTACCTAGAATATACCACTTCTGTATTTTTCAATGGATTTACAGAAATATCTATAGATTAGGAACAAAGAAAGGAATGACATTTAGAATTCTAAATGCTTTTGTATATGTTCCCTTTCTGTCTGGTAACCAATTTCCCTATAATAGAAGCAGTGCTGAGCGTGGAAAAATGGTAGTTGTAACTCATGATTATGTAAATTGGTATCAGTATCGTCATGGGCTGCAAACCAGGCAGAGACCAAGATTGACCCTGGGCAAGGGCCTGAGCTTATATTGCTGGAGTTCAGTATCATTGCTTGAACTCCTGTTTGTCTGATCCCACTTGTTCTGTAGGGTGGCTGCAAGGGTGAACAGTTAGTATAGATACTTGAATGCCTAAGGTAAACTCGTAGCTTGATTATCCAATAAAGTTATCAGAAAAGTAAAGAATAGTCCCTGGCCCTGCTATTTCTTTACTCCAGATATAAAAGCCTGAGAAAAAGAATAAATAATGAGTAAAGACACCATTCTAGAAGGTCATTCTTAACTTCAAAAGAATAGGATAAATTGATTCAGTTTCTCCTAAATGTGACAATGCAGCATCCTTCCTTAAGCATTTGACATATTCTTCGATCACTTGTACCCCTGTGGGTGAGGGTACCAAGTAAAATTAAAAATTGAGTTGTTAATGTCTGGGGTTACCTTGGGTTTAATAGGGAATGTCAAATTTGTGACCTACAGTAGAGACACATCGTTCAGGGGGGTTGGGTAGTAAGCACATCACATAAGGTAAAAATGAATCAAGTCAAAACTGCATTTGGGAAAGTTCCATGTTGGACCTAAATGTAACATGTTTCAAAACATCCAACACAGCCAAATTTTTCTTTCTTACTGAAACATACTTCTTTTTTCTTTTTTTTTTTCTGATTGAACACCATGTTAGGTAGGTAGCTTGCATCTGGGACATGTTGCAATTTTTAAAGAAAGTATTTTAAAGCCTAGAATCTCTCTGTATAGTGACTGTGCCTGACTGAGAGAACAAGAGATTCCTACCCATCTTCTCACACATTGAGGAATATACTCATTGAGTGGAAGGCAATCAGAAGAGCCTGCAGTATTTCAATTGTTCATTCATTTGTTCTCATCCTCATTCTCAAGTTACCATTCATTCATACAATCTTGACTTCTGTCTCTTTGCTCCACCCTCTTCTCCCTCTCCTTTAGCAGAGCACAAACAGGTGAATTTGCATACGTTAAATATCCCTCTGATTTGATTGCACTGTGGCACTCAAGGCAGACATCATCAATCAATCACAACATGATTTTCCTTCCATTCGGCCCAGACTGGACCTCACAGTTCTTCCCAACACAGCACTCCAGGCAGCCACTACAGGTTGACCAGTGCAGACTCTCTGACGTTCCATATAATTTTTTTAAACCACTTAGATTACTTTGCTGTTTTTGAACTTCATTTCTGTATAGGATTTTTAAAAAGAAAGCACTAGATGAGATGCTTTCAAGAACTTACACTGAATTCTATGATTTTATGATCCCTTAGCCAATTAAGGCCCATTGATCAAATCCACCTTATCACCTGTTTTTGTATGGCCTGCGAGCTAAAAATAGATGTTACATGTTTAAATCACCAAAAAAAGATCAGAGAATAATAATATTTTGTGAAATGTAAAAATCATATGTAATTAATATTTGTGTCCATAAATAAAGTTTTATTGGAAAATAGTCACTGTTACTTGTTTACATATTGTCTATGGCCATTTTTACACTACATAGAGTTGTAGCTGTGTCAGAGGGTGTACACCCACAAAGTCTAAGATATTTACTAATTGATCCTTTACAGAATAAGTATAAACCAAAATATGATGAGAAAATAGTGGGTTGACTGCCAAGTCAAGAGAATTGGTATCAGTGGCAGAGTTGATAACAAACGTATGGACACCAAGGGGGGAAAGGGGGGAGGGGATGAATTGGGAGATTGGGACTGATATATATACACCAATATGTATAAAATAGATAATTAACGAGAACCTGCTGTATAACACAGGGAACTCTTTCATTTCACTGTACAGTAGAAACGAACACAACATTGTAAAACAACTACACCCCAATTTTAAAAAAAGGGCAAGTAACATAACATGAATATGTGTATTTGTCGAAAACTGATCTTACGACACACTTTAAAAAGGTGAATTTTATTATAAAATTTATATTACTTTTATTATTTTGTTATAAAAAATTCATCATAAGAAAGGAATGCCAAACATAAAAATAAGAAAGAACCAGGAATTTATGGGGGACTACAGAGAGGAATTTGACCTGAAATTAGGGGCTCTGATAGAGGCCACTGAGATGTAAATTTAACATGAAGTTTGTCAGTATTTCATAATCCAGCTAAGAAGTAAGTTCAGTGAATACTATGGGAGTCTTGGGGGGATGCATTCTATTTTTCAAATTGTTCACTATTTACTAGTTATATTTTTAAAGTTATAAAAAACAAGTAACTTCTCTAATCTTCTATTTCAGAAGCTAAAATAAGTCCCTCCTTCCCTCATAGGAACGGTGGAGGAATCATTAGGAAAAATACTCTAAATCAAAGTATGATTAATACTATTTATATTTCATGTTAGTATGATAATCCTTTGTAATTGGTTAATGATATGCTTACACATGCTTTTACAAGTGTTTGAGTCTGCACTGAATAATGCAAACTTAAGTATAATTTTACTTCTGATTAAATTTTGGTTTATGCAAACTGAAAACTGTTGAATATGAACTATCACTATAAGTCAACATTTTATTAGCTCAGAACCTAATTGCTTTCTATAATCTTTGCAAATGAAGTTTTTCTTCTTTTAAAGGATTTTGGAGCCGTTAATTTCTCCATATACGTGAAAAGAAACATCTCATTTGCTGAAATATAATTTGTAATTTCTTTAACTCTCATTAGTATTTGGGTAACATTCAGTTCCTGTTACTGGAGAACAACTAATACAGAAGGAGGAAACAGCTGAGCTGCAGAGGAAACACACTAAGCGTCTCATGAGAGTCAGATGTTAGAATTACATAATTAATTAAGAAGAAAAATGTTCTCTACAGAAAAGTGTATCTAATCCTCCATGGTTGGAAGAAAGATGGCTTTTCAATAAAGGTAGAAAAGTATGGTATGTATTTACCATAAGAGTCAAATAAAGGTAGGAAAATTGAATTAATAATTCACACATTTTTTAAACTCTTAATTAGTTGTGTAAGAGTAGCTAGGGTGTCTGCAATCACATACACACATACATTATAGAATCAGATTAACAATGAATGCATTAAAATGTTTTGAATAATTTAAATATGGCCATAAGTAGTAACCTTGTCTGAGTTAATTAGGCTTATTATAATATACAATAGAACATCCCAGAGAAAGAATTCAGAAATAAAAAAATTTCTGGAATAATTCTGAGATAATATATCCGAGTGTTATTAGGTTGACTAACGTTCCAATATGGTCTCTAATACTATCTCTCATATTTCCTAGTCACATAAATTAATCTGGCTGAACTTTAGATGCTACGTTAGTACAAAAGGAGAAGTTATTTACCCATAGGCTTTTGTGATGAATTTTATTAAACTCACATAGTAAGCATACAATAAATGTTTGTAATACTCCCATAATTTTGTAGTTTTGTTTATTTAGACACTGCAAAAATTGTGTCAATGCTAATTAATGATTAGATTTCAAAAATTAGATTTGCATCTATTTCTTTATACTTAGAGTTAAGGATTTTCTAGTATTACATTCTGGATTTGAGCAGACACATTTTGTAGTTCATATTATTTAGAATTGTAGTTTTAACAAGTAAATTCTGTTAAACACTGAGATTCATTAAAATGTTATTTCTTGTTGCCTGACCTACCTAAGTCCATGGAAATAGTTTTTTTCAACTTTCTACTGACCTTGTTTCTTCTAATGATAAAAATACATCTTTGCTTACTCTAACAAGAACTGGAAATATAACTCTGTTCTAATGAAACAGGAAACTTACAAAGTAGGGGGAAAATAGGGCAGTACATAAGGCACTTGCTTCATATCTGTCAAAGAAAGGATCCCATTATTCTGCACAGGAAGAAAGTCAGGATTTGAAAGCAAGAAGCCAGACATCTCAGTGTATTTCACGTGGAATCTTCAAGAACATAAGCAGCACTCACATTCAAAGAAACTAGAAACTGTAGCTGTTTTTGAACAGCAGAAGCCACCATTTGCATGGGAAAAATAGGGACTCTGAACTTGGGGGTGCCAGTGTTCAAATCCCAGTTTAGATTTAGCTGTTAATTTCAGTAAGTTACTGAACTTCTCTGAGTCTCAGCTTCCTTGCCCTTAGAGTGTGGATAATAATAGCTACTTGGAATCACTGCTTTCAAAATTCATTTAGTGCACACAAAATGCCTTTTGAAGAGTAGGTGTTTAATAACATGAAGTTACCCTTACTACATAACTATTTCCTTTCATCAGTGGAGATCATTTCAGATGGAATACTACTGCTGTAATCTTGTCAGTGTACGCTCCTCAAGTATCAGCGCAAAAGCAAATTTGCAAAACAAACCAGCCCACTCTTTTGAAGTAAAAGGAAAGGAAGGTGATACTAGCCCAACCACTCAAGCGTACCATGCCTGGGGAGGAAAAAGCAGGCCCACCTCCCTTTGAAGAATCTACTCTACACTCCAGTTCTTCAAGAGTTTATCTAAGATACAGGAAGTCCCAGTCAAAGGAGTTCAAAGAATTCTCCAAAAAATGGTTGCGCTCAGAATAATGAGGTCAAAAGAACAGGTATTGTAGTAGGTGACAAACAGTCCAGGTTTGCCCCAGACTGTCCTGATATCAGCACTGAAAGTCCCACATCTCAGTAACCCTTTCAATCGGGGGCAAACAGAGTTGGCTGTTTGCTCTAACCATAGGTCACAGTACGTGCTCCCTGGTCACAGAATAACAGTACTAGAAGGGACCATAGAAACTACCCAGTCCAACCTCTTCATTTAACAGATGGAAAGTCTGATCCTAGGTATGGGCCAGGTACAGAGCTAAATCCAAAGAGTGTTTCAGAAGACAAGGGAACTCCAGCATTCTAATTCTAGATTTGTAAGTGTCATACAGAGGAAAAAAATTTATAGTGGTGAAGGGCCCAGACCTTGAACTCAGACTACTTGGGCTTCTATCCTGTGACCCTGCACAAACTCTCTGACCTTTTTAAGCTCCAGTACTCTTGACTGAAAATTGGTAATTGTTAGCATTGAATGACGGGGTGCAAGTAAAGTGTTGGGCTCAGCGCTTGGCACATAAAAAATGCTAAATAAATATTTATTAGTAGTAGTATTAGTTTTAATCTATTTCTCTTCTCTTCCTTCATTAATCGTCATCATCATCATTATTATTATTACTTGCTACTTAGAACAAGGGAGACTCAAGGAAGGATAATAAGACTCTTGGATTTTCACTAAAATCATATGGACTTTAAGTACACCAAAGGACAGTGTTTCACACTTGGAAATTACTTGAAATAAGTCACTGTGAACTTTTGTCATACTGATCTGAACAATTTACAGACACTTTTGGAAAAGATACTTCTTTGATTAGGACAAATACACTGAAATTGCTTTAGTAATTTACCTTCAAAGTACTGCATGTAGTTCTTCCAAAAGGCTCCTTTGAAAATGCAGAATCTTTACCACCATTCCCTAGGTCCTGAGCCATTCCCTGTAGAAACCAAACAGTACTATTAACAGCACTCACCAAAGGATGGATGTGCCACAATAAAGATGAGGTATATTTGAAATTATTACATACACCAATGATACAACAGAATTTTGATTCAGAAATAATGCTTCATGAATATAACTGGTATTCAGAAGGTGTGGACTACTTCAGGATACAAAAAAAGCCAAATACACAATTCCTCTTTCTTCTATTCCTCTTTTACAGTTCAATACTATAATCTATTAAAATGTAAGTCACTTCCATACCTAGCAGTGTACAAAATGATGAAAAAATCAGAATTTTAGAAAAGCAAGTCAGGTGCCTTTGAGGACCACAGCACGCTTTCTTCGATGTGCACTGAACGAAGGTGAGCTTTGAGAGGAGTAAAGGACAGCATTTTACCCTTAATTTCAGAGACACTTGAAGATATTTCACTACTTCCTGGTTTGATTTATACTCTAGATTGTTTCCTATTTCCCTTTTCTAAACTTCTCATCGAAATAGCCTCCAAAAGTACAAAAATTCACAACTCTGGGAGAAAATATCTCAAATTACATTATGGATAGGCTAAACTGAGAAACATTTGTGTCTAAAGAGGGCAATATTTTAGGGAAAAAAACACTATCCCCAGAAACCCACAAATGGGGGCAGAAGAGTCCAAAACAAAACACATAAATTAATCCAATGAAACCTAACATTCATCCTAAATGTGAAAAATATGTATTTATACATTAATGGATTTTTAAATATCTTCTTAGGCAATTTTAAAAAAAAGGAATATAATTTCATCAAATGTATTTTCCATTGTCAGAACACAACTCCGTATCATTCCCTTCGCTTCTGGGTCATAAGGAAGGCCAGCTCATTGCAAAGACATCCAAATAAACAAGAAAAACACCAAGATAAAGGAAGGAGAGGGGAAATGGTAGATGAGTACTTATCAGCTTGCTATATTATCTAGGTAAATACCAAGTCTATTGACCGTTCCTACATGCTCCTGAATATTCTAATATATGACTATTCAGTGTGTGTGTGTGTGTGTGTGTGTGTGTGTGTGTGTGTGTGTGTTGAGAGTAAAGGCCTGAGGAGGGAACCGGTGACTTAAGGAATTAAATTAAATTGTTTATAGGTAAATAAGATCACTCCGTCCCCTCATGGTAACAGCTTTATCTAATCTTTCATAAGAGTGGGGGTATAAACTAATGATGTAGAGAACGAAGTCAAGCTGTGAATGTCTCATTTCTTTCTTTATAGTATACAGAAACTGTTTAAGAAATTAAATCCTTTGCACATTGTAAGCTGTCATTCATAGATCGTTTGGTTGAGTAACATGAGTAGCTGACATCAGAAAAGCCAGGTTGAAATATTCTGGCTTTAAAACAACTTTATGGGAATGCTCTCTCTTTAAGGTTATATTTTTGATCGTTATATTTATGATATAAGAAGGGATTAAAATTGTGTCACATGCACTTATCCATACAAGGACACGCACACACATATGCCATACAGAGAGGAAGCCTATAGTGTAATGAAAAGGGTATTGACTTTGTAGTAAACCAGAGCTGGGAGTTTGGGAAGCTTACGACACCATTTGAGTTTCTGTTTTCTGTTCTGAAAACAGAAGATAGCAGCACAGAGTTTATGGGTTTGTCGTGACAGGAGTACACACTGCCTCTGTCAGGTTATTGCACTTGCTGTTTTCTCTGTGGATGATGTTTTCCTCCTTCACAACCACACAGCTTTGCACATGCTGTTCCCTCGGGCTGGAGCACTCTTTTCCCCTTCCCTTTGCCCAACTAATGTGTACTTTACCTTCAGGACTGAGCTTGGGTACTATGCTCCTGTGACACCTTTGCTGGCACCCCTAGACTAGGCCGTGTGCTTCATTTATGTACTCACGGAGCATTCTAACTTCTGTTATCACGCCCCTATTACCCTGGACTGAAATTGCCAGCTAATTTGCCTGAATTTTTATTAGATGATGAGCTCCTTAAAATACATATCTATTTAGTTCAGGGCTCTAACCATGTCTCCCAACAATGATCTTTCCAAACCAACAGTGCTGAGGAGGGCCCAGCAACAATGGGCATTCTTTCACACCTTTTGTACCCAAGAGAGGTATTTGGCGTAATAATAGTAATAATAATGCAATTATTAGGTATCTCTCTGCACCATGCATGGCAAAAAGTGCTTTCCTGCACTATCTCATTTAGTCATTGCAATACTCGTTGGGAATATGTACTACTAGCATCCACATTGTACAGATCAAGAAACAAAGACTCTGAGTCTAAATGACTTCACAACGGCAAGAAGCTTTAGATGGTGAATTCAAGAAATAAACCGAGGGCTTCCCTGGTGGCACAGTGGTTGCGAGTCCGCCTGCCGATGCAGGGGATACGGGTTCGTGCCCCGCTCCGCGAGAATCCCACATGCCGTGGAGTGACTGGGCCCGTGAGCCATGGCCGCTGAGCCTGCGCGTCCGGAGCCTGTGGTCTGCACCGGGAGAGGCCACGACAGTGAGAGGCCCGTGTACCGGAAAAAAAAAAAAAAAACAACAGGTCTGTCTGACGCTAGAAAAATTCTTTTCTCACCAAGAATGCAAGTTTTCTGGACAACAGTTAAATGATTCACTCCTCAATGAAGGCTGTGGAATAAATGAGCACACGGATGTATATACAGTAGGCACCACAACTATTCATTTTTCATGTGCTTTAACTCATACCCATTTTTCCTCTCTTTCTCTTTTTCAGTTAATTATTTTGAGTAAGCATGTATGAGGGAACAATTTGATACTATATCTATCTCTTTATTTTGGACAATAAATATAAACTGTTCCCATTACATCTTATTGTTTCCTTCTCCTCAATTAAACTGTCACACTCACAGGCTGAATGGTGAAGACAGCGTGATACTTATTCTGCACTCACTGGAGTGCTTGCTCCTCAAGAACAGGGGTTGTTTATTTATCTTTGTGGCTCCAGCTTCTGGCATGATGTTGTCCCCACTGTAGACAAATGATAAACTCTGCAGTAATGGGTTGTTAAATAAATCGTGAACTTGAGGTTACAGAATTTGTAAAGGCCATTTGGAAACTATGAATATAACTCATTTAATGAAATTGAGAAACAAAATGGAGGGTCTTTGCAAGGATAATAGCTAAAAGAAATGTCAGGTTATCACACAGTTTCTACAAGTGAGTAAATTGGTAGAAGTGTAATGTTCAGGTAAAACTGAACATTAAATTGCATTCATCAAATATTTGCCAACTTACTAAATCTGAGACACTGAGCTAGGATCTATGATTTAGTTGATAGCTAAGGAGAATTTTCTTATTGTTACAAAAGAGAACTTATCTTTTTAGTAACTGAGAATAATTTGCATGTCAGACCAAGAGAAAATAAAGCTTTGTCTTATGTGGAGAGGGCAGAGCAATCTTACTAAAACTCAACTTACTAAACTCAACTCAAATGAGGTCCATTTTCCTGCCTAACACATCTGAGGGCTTCCCACTGCCGTTATGTTTAAATTTCAAGCTCTTTTCCATAGCATATTTGGTTCCTCAGATCTTTCTTCCATCCTTTCTCACTCCCACTATACTCCTTATTTTCCAATTACATTATATTTTTTATATGTCTCCCCAGATATTATGCTTTTGTATGCCTCCAGTCTCCAGATTTGGAATGCCTTGCTCTCTATCTAGTGACCTCCATTCATCCTTCAAGACACTGATCAAGTAACTGAAGCTTCTGACACCTTCAGGCAGAAGTAACCAATTCAGCCAGTGCTCTCCAGGGGTTCCCACTGGGCACCTATCAATCTCAGGCTGTAGTTACACTTCCATCCAAACCACAAAATTCTCATGTCCAGCTTCATGTCTTACTTGTCTTTGTGTGTTTTAAATATAGCCCAATAAATGTCCATTTACATCATGGGAATGGTTACTGCTTTGAGGTGTAATACATCTTCTTTGTATTTTCCTCCTGGACTAAGAAGTGAAAAAAATGGTGGAAATAGACAAGCATTTATTATTTTTTTATTAGTTTCTGCTTTATAACAAAGTGAATCAGTCATACATATACATCTGTTCCCACATCCCTTCCCTCATGCATCTCCCTCCCTCCCACCCTCCCCATCCCACCCCTCCAGGCGGTCACAAAGCACAGAGCTGATCTCCCTGTGCTCTGCAGCTGCTTCCCACTAGCTATCTACCTTACGTTTGGTAGTGTATATATGTCCATGCCTCTCTTTCGCTTTGTCACAGCTTACCCTTCCCCCTCCCCCTATCCTCAAGTCCATTCTCAAGTAGGTCTGTGTCTTTATTCCTGTTTTACCCCTAGGTTCTTCATGACATTTTTTTAAAATTCCATATATATGTGTTAGCATACGGTATTTGTCTTTCTCCTTCTGACTTACTTCACTCTGTATGACAGACTCTAGGTCTATCCACCTCATTACAAATAGCTCAGTTTCATTTCTTTTTATGGCTGAGTAATATTCCATTGTATATATGTGCCACATCTTCTTTATCCATTCATCCGATGATGGACACTTAGGTTGTTTCCAGCTCCGGGCTATTGTGAATAGAGCTGCAATGAACATTTTGGTACATGTCTCTTTTGGAATTATGGTTTTCTCAGGGTATATGCCTAGTAGTGGGATTGCTGGGTCATATGGTAGTTCTATTTTTAGTTTTTTAAGGAACCTCCATACTGTTCTCCATAGTGGCTGTACCAAATCACATTCCCACCAGCAGTGCAAGAGTGTTCCCTTTTCTCCACAGCATTTATTGTTTCTAGATTTCTTGATGATGGCCATTCTGACTGGTGTGAGATGATATCTCATTGTAGTTTTGGTTTGCATTTCTTTAATGATGAATGATGTTGAGCATTCTTTCATGTGTTTGTTGGCAGTCTGTATATCTTCTTTGGAGAAATGCCTATTTAAGTCTTCTGCCCATTTTTGGATTGGGTTGTTTGTTTTTTTGCTATTGAGCTGCATGAGCTGTTTATAAATTTTGGAGATTAATCCTTTGTCAGTGCTTCATTTGCAAATATTTTCTCCCATTCTGAGGGTTGTCTTTTGGTCTTGTTTATGGTTTCCTTTGCTGTGCAAAAGCTTTGAAGTTTCATTAGGTCCCATTTGTTTATCTTTGTTTTTATTTCCATTTCTCTAGGAGGTGGGTCCAAAAGGATCTTGCTGTGATTTATGTCATAGAGTGTTCTGCCTATGTTTTCCTCTAAGAGTTTGATAGTTTCTGGCCTTACATTTAGGTCTTTAATCCATTTTGAGCTTATTTTTGTGTATGGTGTTAGGGAATGATCTAATCTCATACTTTTACATGTCCCTGTCCAGTTTTCCCAGCACCACTTATTGAAGAGGCTGTTCTTTCTCCACTGTACATTCCTGCCTCCTTTATCAAAGGTAAGTTGACCATATGTGTGTGGGTTATCTCTGGGCTTTCTATCCTGTTCCATTGATCTATCTTTCTGTTTTTGTGCCAGTACCACACTGTCTTGATTACTGTAGCTTTGTAGTATAGTCTGAAGTCAGGGAGCCTGATTCCTCCAGCTCCATTTTTCGTTCTCAAGATTGCTTTGGCTATTCGGGGTCTTTTGTTTTTCCAAACAAATTTTGAAATTTTTTGTTCTAGTTCTGTGAAAAATGCCAGTGGTAGTTTGATACGGATTGCATTGAATCTGTAGATTGCTTTGGGTAGTAGAGTCATTTTCACAATATTGATTCTTCCAATCCAGGAGCATGGTATATCTCTCCATCTATTTGTATCATCTTTAATTTCTTTCATCAGTGTCTTATAATTTTCTGCATACAGGTCTTTTGTCTCCTTAGGTAGGTTTATTCCTAGATATTTTATTCTTTTTGTTGCAATGGTAAATGGGAGTGTTTTCTTGATTTCACTTTCAGATTTTTCATCATTAGTGTACAGGAATGCCAGAGATTTCTGTGCATTAATTTTGTATCCTGCTACTTTACCAAATTCATTGATTAGCTCTAGTAGTTTTCTGGTAGCATCTTTAGGATTCTCTATGTATAGTATCATGTCATCTGCAAACAGTGACAGCTTTACTTCTTTTCCAATTTGGATTCCTCTTATTTCCTTTTCTTCTCTGATTGCTGTGGCTAAAACTTCCAAACCTAAGTTGAATAAGAGTGCTGAGAGTGGGCAGCCTTGTCTGACAAGCATTTATTTATTTAATTAAACACTTTCTATTTACCAAACAGTGGTTCAACATTGGATGTATAATGGTGGATAAGACAGATGTTCCTTCCCCCATGGAGCCTGCATTCAGTGGGGGAAAGCATAGCAAAGAACTGACATAAGCAAATTAATTATAGTTTGTAATGAGTGATAAGATGGAAGAAATTAGAGTACATGGTGGGGAATGGAGAAAGTGGCAGGGAAACAACTTCAGATACGAAATTGAGGGAAGGTCTCTCTGAACTAGGGAAAGGTGAACTGATAGCTGAACGATGAGGAGTCCAGAACCATGTCCATGCATAAACAAGAGTCATTCAAATGTCCTGGGGTAGGGACACACTTAGCATGGTTTGCAGAAAGCCATGCTGGCTGGAGTGGAATGAGCAGAACACTGGTCCTAGATGAAGTTGGACCAGTTGGCAGGGAATGGACTGGATAAAAGAGTGTCACTTTATTCTCAATGCTGTGGAACCCAGTGGACAGCTTCAAGCCAAGAATGGAATGGTTGGATTGGTGTGGTATTGGCGCTTGTGTTGTAAGCCATGACTTAAAGAAAAAAAGTTTTCAAATTTGGGATATCTATCTGGACAAGACTTCCTCACTGATTTACCGGTCACTTCATTCTCCTCTCCACTGGGTGGCTCCAAAGATTGTCATAAGTATCTGGCCTCGTTAGTCTCCCAAGTAACTGTTTTATGGCAGTCTCCTTAAACAGCTATGTTTAAGATAGGAATACAGACAAGAGAGTATGAACAACTAAATAAATAAAAGGGTAAAACACAATCAGCTCTTTGAAACAGACCTGCATTTGATAGACTATATATGATGCAAGAATCACTATTTTTTCTATAAAACCCATGTATGCCAAGCCTTTGCATGACTAAATACATTAGGACTGATGAGTAGTTTTATTTTAAGCAGAAGTGACTGTACCGACAGAAGAATGGTTTATAGAAGATATCTGAGAAGTATTAGGGCAGAACCTGGCAGCCTGCTAATTAAAATGACAGCCTTAACAGTTGCCAGTATCTGTGTGCTTACTCTGTGCTGCTTAGCACCACGCTAAGTGCACGCTAAGTGCATATACATTGTCTCATTAAATCTCGCATTAATCATAGCTGATAGGAATGACCATTATCCCCTTTACTAAAATTGGGAAATTGAGACTTAGGACCTTTAAGTGACTTAGCAAACATCTCAGAGATATTAAGATGTGGAGCTCCCATTTGGGTAGAAGGCTGCCTGATTCCAAAACCCCTTATGCAAGCCAGGACCAAAAAGAGGCTTCCAGAGACATCACTTCTAGTCTCCATCTACTTTATTGCAATCTCAGTTTTCTCAGTGACAAAATGGATATCATTATCTCCTAGGGGAAAGGGGGAGATAATAATAGGGGTCCAATAAATCTGTAGTGCATCTCCAATGCCATGAAGACAATCAAAGTGTTTTGGAAACTACCAGATGTTATATAAAAACAATGTATTTTCAATCAGGTGTCTGATTTGTGCCTTAAAAATAATATCCTCTCCCCAAAATGATTCCTTAAAAATTCTCTTTTCTTTTTTTTCTAAACGTGGTTGCCCTCTTTTGGAACTTGACGCAAATTCCATTTTAAATGTTCATTTATATCATCCGATCCTCTCTTAAACAGGTTTTCATAAGGAACTGGCAATATAAAGTAAGGTTCTACAGAGTTCTGCCACCAACTCATTGTGTGGCTTTTGGCAAATTCCTTCCTCAGGACCCCCATTGGTAAAGGAGAGAGTGGGCCAGTTGAAGTTCAAGGTTATTCCAACCTTGAACATTACTAGGATAGAATGTAGCCCATGGCTGAGGTAATAGAAAGAAGATGAAAGGGGCTAAGTCATAATAAAACAAGATAATTACTCTGAAATATTTGTTTGAGTAAATTATGGGGCTCTTGACTATAAGGTGACCACCAACAGCTTCAACAATTTCAGCAGATATTTAAGATGCATTAGTCACCATTGTATGAGCTAGTACTAAACAAGGTGACCAAAGCCAAGGTGGTTCTTGCACTCTGTGCAAGTTTACATCTAGACAGATCAAAAAGTGGGAGTCTGAAAACTACGTTTCAGCCACAGACACATTTTGTTGGACCAACACAGTTTTTAACATTTTAAAAACTTGCCAATGTTTATAAATGATGCGAGATTTCACAGAAGTTCTCGAGTCTCACTTCCCTTTTAAAATCTGAATATTTGGCAACGCAGAGCTGGTATTTCCACATTGCAGCAAAACGCTGGACTTGAATAGAAGCTGTTCCCACATCACTCCCAGACTAGACCTACACCCTCCGGTGTCTCCCCCCTCACCCTCACCTCACCCACCACCTCACACCCTGGCAATTTCAGTAAGAAACCTATATGCCAATTCTCCGATGGCTTAAGTGTGCGTGACTCTAGAGTTAGAGAAAAAACATTAAGAAGTTATTTCAATCATGTTGATTATTACACAGGGGAAGTACAGGGAGCTGCCACAGGAGAGAACAAAGAAACTTCCAGTGGGATTGATGTTAAAAACGGGGGCTGGGAGGCAGGAAACCCGGGTCTAGAAAAGGTTCTCTCCATTAATTATGTTACACTGGACAAGTATTTTTCTTCTCTGTGTCTCAATTTCCCCAGCTGTTAAACGAGGAAATCTGCAAAACCATAATCGTTACATGATCCTTCATGTCGGGATCTATAAAATTCTCAACCCTCTCTTGGATCTTCCTAACACCCCTAGGAAGTCTTAAAGGAAATCGTGCCTCTCCCCATCTGAGATGTGCAGGCTCTTATCCGCCACCTCCATATCCACCATCCTCGGCGGCGCTGCCCGGGTATCCTGAGTGGGAGATGGGGGGGAAGGGGGTCACTTCAGGGGAACCGGGTCTCGGTCTGGGAAGTTGGGTCGCGCTCTGCGGCTCCGGATCCTGCCAATGCGCCGCGGGACCCGCCGCCAGCTCGCAGCGCCGCCCTCCCGCCTCGCCCTCGCCCTCGCCCTCGCCCTGGCGGAGCTCGGAGCCCTGGAGACTGCCCAGCCGATCCCGCGGAGCACGGAGCCCGGGACCGCCCGCCGGCCGGCTGCTCCCCACCCCTGACCCGACCCCGGAACCACCCCTCCCGGAGGAGCTGCGACCTCTGCCTACGCTCGGACCCCTCAGCAGCTGCAGGTGCCAGCCCGCCCCGCCCAGCTCCGCACTCGCGGCCGCTGGAACGCCCAGGTAGGTAGGTGCCTTTCCCTGCTTGCTCCTCGTTTCTCGGAGTTGATCTTTTAGCTTCTGCTCCCCGGGTGGAAGCACCAGTCTGAGCTTCTCGGAAGGCGTGAAGCGGGAGCCGAGATCTAGGTGAGTGATGGTCTAGATTTTTTCCTTTTAAGTAAACCTGCATACTAAGGGCACTGTTGGGAACCTAGGAAGTTAAAACGGAAGAGAAATATAAAGGCAGGCAGTCAGGATGACCCTCCACAATCTGATAGGGCTGGGACCATTCCTAGCTTCTTAGCTATTTTGTACCCTACTTTGTCCCCCAGCTTCTGACTCGGGTCCAGATGCGGACAGACGTCAATAAATATTTGCTGGGTGGAGATAAGTACGGGAGGTATTTCTGCTTGTTTCTCTTATCCAGCCTCAAAACAAGGCAACACTGCCTTTGATGGTTGGCTTCATCTCCACCAGGATATTCCCCCCCTAAGCTGAAGGATTTGAACGTTTTTACACAAAGTGCCGAGGATTCACACAATGGACTGCTATACAGCGCTTAAAAAGCAGAAATCAGAGCTGTAGAGATCAGCGTGGCTAGATCGCACAAGTATAATGGTAATGATTACAGTAAGATGCAAAATATACCTACTATATGATGTCATTTAGGTGACTTACTTTAAAAGACATGTCGTGTGTGTAAAATCGTAGAAAGTGGACTGTAAAATGTATACCAGATTCACAATTGTGGCTGTCTTGGGG
Organism: Mesoplodon bidens; assembly: GCF_964165515.1. NCBI lineage: Eukaryota > Metazoa > Chordata > Mammalia > Artiodactyla > Ziphiidae > Mesoplodon > Mesoplodon bidens. The sequence goes on from NC_138160.1 coordinate 126,094,330, forward strand.
AAGTATGAAAGGGGAATTAATCTGGCATGAGGATTGAGGTGGAAAAACTATTTACCTACAGTTTTAATATATAAAAATGATGAAGCAAAAGTTGATGAAATATAAACAATACTTAACTGCAAGTGGTTGTAACTTGGGTCTTTTTCAGGATATTTTCTTTCTTTCTCACATTTCTAAATTTGTCTCAGCTTAAGTAGTTGTTTTTCAAAGGCAAACAAAATAAATTATGTCTATGGATATGCTGTGACAATAAAACTAGACAGTTCTGTCAGAAGTTACAACTTTCTTGCATCACAACATAGGTTCTTCCTGAAGAAGACACCTCTTTACCTAGGGAGCCTTAGCTGCTTGGAGCAGCTCACCTGTTGACATCCCCCAAAAGTATAGGCCAAAGGTCAAATGTCATCTGCAGTTAATAATCTGATAAGTGGCCAGGTCAAGGTAGAATCTGGAAACTCTTTGTGTTCCTATAAGACACATTGCTGTTTGTCTTATATTTTCTGTTTAGGATGTTCATTTCCATGGGTGGTGACTGTCTGCTTGACATCTCAAAAAGTGGTTATGTAACACTGCAGAGTTAATATCAGGTCAGGAAAGAGGCCTATAGCTCTTCTGGGCCCTATTCAGCGGAATGGAAAAGACGTGTCTCCACTTGCCTGCCAGAAAAACGTTGGTTTCTTTCTGGATATAAGGGAAAGTTACCAATTTGGTTATCCATGAAGGGAGAAAAAGATAAAGACCATTGTAGACTGGATTGAGAGTATTAAGTGCAGTGGAGAAACCACCACCCGATAGTCCAAGCCTGCTCATCCCCCAAACATACACAAAATTTGTTCCCTGTTTACATATTTTCTTCCCGCTAAAAAAAAAAAATCACTGGATATTTGGTAAACAAAACTGTCTGCACATCAGAGTGCAACTCAGAAATATGGCAAATTGTGATAATATTCCTCTTTCTGACTTGACAACTTGCAAGGTCAGTGCTCGGTACATCTTGTGTTGCAGGAAGATGGGCTACTTGAGAAAAGCCTGAGGTGTGAAGAAAAATCTAAGAATGACAGGATTGGGGTGTGGTGTGAAAACTACATGTACCGAGGTTTTACGCACAAAATTAAAGAGAACATAGCCCCAGTCGGTAGTATTAACAACTGCAGCTCCTTCAAACTGATGTTCTCTTTAGGACTGAGCCTCTCTAATGTCATCTGTGGCTCAGCCCTGACACTATTTCCCACTTATTCAGGACTCTAAATGCAGTAATGCAACACACAGGGCACCCCATTTGCTTCTCCCTAGCCCACAAGGGAACACTAAGGGCATCCCACCTGCTTCTTCCTCATCCTCTTTTCCACTGGCATTAAAAGCCCTTTGTTTTTAGCCCAGAGATATAGTTGAGTTCTTTCTATCTTCCTGATCTCCATCATCCCCTCTGAGCTTCCTCCAGACACCCTTTACCTCCTGCCCCTCTCTCCCCTCCCCCATACCATTTAATCACTTGCTTCCTAATTGCTGACTCTGTCTTTGCTCTCCATTTAATGATTCTTTTTGAAGTCCAGAAGGCACTTTGCCAGCAGTTGGCTTTCAGTATGACAAGCCACATTTCTTTAATGAGTCTGCCTTCCAAATGAAGGCTTTACTTACATTTCCCCTAATAGGAAAAGGAGCTTTTCTTCTAGATTTGTTCCGGGGCTCCTCTAGTTCCTTTTCAATAACTCATCCTTAGCCCAGGTTCACGTGGGATACTTTTTTCAATTCTGACTCTGATCTGTATTTCCTTCACATGCAAAAACTCCAAGAGGAAATCAACAGTGTCAACTTTAAAAGAAAATAATATGTGATAAGGAAATACCACTACTAATAAAATAGCAATAGCTATATTAATTCTTTGCAAATTATGTGCCAGGCGTGGTGCTAGCTGCCTCACACAGATTGTCTCATTAACTATATGCCATGAGCTGTATTTGTCCTGTACATGAGATTTGCTCAAGCCATAGAGCTAAAACAAACTTTTTTTAAAATTAATTTTTATTGGAGTATAGTTGCTTTACATAAAACGAACTTTTAAATATAGTTTTATATAACATCTGGATCTTTACCCTTTTTTGGGTAAATCTGAAGATCTGGCCCCTGGGCCCATGTTTCCACTTAGCAACAATCTTTTAGATCCAAGAGCAGTGACATCTTGTAGATGGAGCCTGGATTCACTAGGTCACCAGTGTCGCCAGCAGGCAGTAATGTCTTCCACCTGGTCCAGCTCAATTACTTGCATTTCCCTCTGGCTCTTGTAGGCATCTGAGCTTGTTATTCCTACAGAAGGCATTGCTATTTCTCCCATTTAAGAGATGAGAAATTAGGTCACTGAGCCAAAGCCGTTATCAGTGTCAGTTTTAGAACCAGAACTCTGGATGCTGCCTCTCCTTACCAGTTTCCAAGAAAGTAAAGTTATTTATGTTTAAAAATGAACAAAGCCATAAAGACACAACTTTCAGGGCTTTTTAGCTCTCGCATATGTCGTTCAATTTGGGCTCCCTAGTGGCCTGCAATTATCAAGCACTTGTGCTGTGAAAAGACTTGACGTATTAGCTCATGAAATCACATTTAATTTGTCTTTGAGGTAAGGACCGTTATGATCTTCAAGTTCAGGGAAAGGAAAAAAAGTAATGTGTTCCATGAAACTCCGCGACTTGCTGGTATGATCAAGCCCAAACTCAGAACTTGTTCCTTTGATGTTGTAGTAACTTCCAGGGTAGGAGGAAAGAGGGGTATGTCTTTTTATGACTAAAAAAATAAGTTGTTGATCACACATCAAAAAAATGTTTAAAATTAACATATTTTCTCAAAGACATGGAGAGTCACAATAAAATATTTTTTAGTTTATAGTGGTTAAACAAAGTATTGCTGACCTCCTTTTAAACTTGCCTTCACTCTCAGAAAAATATTTTGCTTTCGTCCTTTTTTGTAAGTCCAGGTCCACTTCTGATGAGGCCATGTAGTGGGTACTCCCAGATGCTTGATGTTCTCTGTTTTCTCTGAAATTATTATTTTCAAGAACAAAAAAATTCCACTGCAGGGGCACAGATGAGGTTAATTTTCGGCCATAGTCTATAATCAGGGTACCTAGAGTATACCATATCATAAGGATACCATTTCTTTTTCTCCCCTAGATATCTAGCTAAGGTTTCCGGTCCTCTTTTGAGTGAAGCTGAATGTTTCTGCTGGGATAATGTAACTGGAGGATCCGGGTCTGGGCAGACTTGACCATGGGAGCCAACACTTCAAGCAAACCACCGGTGTTTGATGAAAATGACGATGGTGAGAAACGTGCGATAATTGTATATAAACATAGAGTCTGCAAAATTCAAATATAAGCTCCTTGTTTCATAAGTAAACTGTCATGTAAGACCTTAAAAAAAAAAAAAGAACTGCAAGGGTAAGCCTGAGGACCTGGTAGGCTAAGAGCTGGATTTTTACCTTCCACTTTCCATGGGACCTTGGACAACTTTTTTTTTTTTTAATTAGAAAAGTGATATATTAGATTTTTAAAAACTTTTTATTTTATATTGGAGTATAGTTGATTAACAATGTTGTGATAGTTTCGGGTGTACAGCAAAGTGATTCAGTTATACATGTACATATAGCTATTCTTTTTCAAATTCTCTTCCCATTTAGGTTGTTACATAATATTGAGTAGAGTTCCCTGCGTTATAAAGTAGATCCTTGTTGGTTATCCATTTTAAATATAGCAGTGTGTACATATCAATCCCACACTCCCTAACTATCCCTTTCCCCCTGGTAACCATAAGTTCTTTCTCTACATCTATGAGTCTGTTTCTGTTTTATAAATAAGTTCACTTGTATAATTTCTTTTTAGATTCCACATATAAGTGATATCATACAGCTTTCTTAATCACAACTCTACCAATGCCCTTTGTCCAAAGGGAGCTATGGGTTGTCATCTGGTGGATAGAGGACCTTGAAACAAAATGATTTATTTGTTCTCTGTGCTGCTCCCTTGACAGTGAAGTTACCCCTATTGCTAACTGTTATAGAAAAATTCTTATATTATCAAGTTGCATGTGAATGATAATTGATACTCATAATATTATACAATGGAGTCAGGCAAGCAAGTTGGTGCCTTCTGAGCTTCTCATTAGCATGTTCCAGGGTCCTAGCCAAATTCCACAGTGCTAGGTCATAGGAAAAAGGATCAGTTTTATTTATTGGAGAAAGGGGAAACTTTACAGCAGCCTTGTAGGCATATACTGTTTATAGGTTGCCTGGGAAAAAGGTGGCCCTGGGTCCTAGCTAGTAAGTTATCCAGGCCCCCCAGAGGCAGCCCTCAGTCATTTCCAGGGAGCTCTGCTAAATGGACCACGGAGAAAAAGAACATTGAACTGAAATCCAGGAGATCTGAACACTAGTCCTATTACCAGCTACCTGTGTGCTCAAGAAGTTTATTTACCTTCAATTTCCTCATCAATCAAGTGAGAGGAGAGGGTAGTAACCTTGAAGGTCTTTTTCAACTCCAAAAGTTTATCATTTTGAGATCCTAAAGGCACTTTGCAAAAATTATGAAGCAGCATCTGAATCATCAAGGAAAGTTTGCTCAAACAGAAACTACAAATAACAGTGGCATAAAGAAGATGGTAGTATTTTTCTTTCTCATGTAACAATCTAGGCATAAGTAATTCAGGTGAGATGTGGCTGCGAAGGGTTAGGGACTCTGGCTCTGACAAGCTGGCTTCCTTTCCTTCCCTTCCCAGCCCTAGAGTGTTACTGTCACCCTCATGCCTCAGGATGGCTCACCACCACATCCACATTCCAGCCAGTGGGAAGGGGAAGAGTGGGGAGACCGAGCCCACTTCTTTTAAGGATATGATCTGCCTCTTGCTTGTCACTTTCACTCACATGCACATGCTTCATTACAAAGGAGACTGGGAAATTTAGTTAGTTATCTTGCGTGGCCATAAACCTTCTAAATACAAGGAGTTGTGTTTTGTTACAAAAGAAGGGGACAATTAGTTATTTGCCATGGCTGGGAGATGAACAGAAGTCTGCTGCAATCTTAATTTTTGAGTCTTTGGTTGGACCCTTTAAAAAACAAATGTCTTACCGATCAAGATGCCTTATTGCCAGCTATTCACTATCAGTTTAGAGGTGCATCATGACTACCTATACACACAAAAGTCCCCAGATAGCCAAAGCAATCTTGAGAATGAAAAACGGAGCTGGAGGAATCAGGCTCCCTGACTTCAGACTATACTACAAAGCTACAGTAATCAAGACAGTGTGGTACTGGCACAAAAACAGAAAGATAGATCAATGGAACAGGATAGAAAGCCCAGAGATAAACCCACACACATATGGTCACCTTATCTTTGATAAAGGAGGCAGGAATGTACAGTGGAGAAAGGACAGCCTCTTCAATAAGTGGTGCTGGGAAAACTGGACAGGGACATGTAAAAGTATGAAATTAGAACACTCCCTAACACCATACACAAAAATAAGCTCAAAATGGATTAAAGACCTAAATGTAAGGCCAGAAACTATCAAACTCTTAGAGGAAAACATAGGCAGAACACTCTATGACATAAATCACAGCAAGATCCTTTTTGACTCACCTCCTAGAGAAATGGAAATAAAAACAAAAATAAACAAATAGGACCTAATGAAATTTCAAAGCTTTTGCACAGCAAAGGAAACCATAAACAAGACCAAAAGACAACCCTCAGAATGGGAGAAAATATTTGCAAATGAAGCAACTGACAAAGGATTAATCTCCAAAATTTATAAGCAGCTCATGCAGCTCAATAACAAAAAAACAAACAACTGAATCCAAAAACGGGCAGAAGACTTAAATAGACATTTCTCCAAAGAAGATATAGAGACTGCCAACAAAACATATGAAAGGATGCTCAACATCATTATTAGAGAAATGCAAACCAAAACTACAATGAGATATCATCTCACACCAGTCAGAATGGCCATCATCAAGAAATCTAGAAACAATAAATGCTGGAGAGGGTGTGGAGAAAAGGGAACACTCTTGCACTGCTGGTGGGAATGTGATTTGGTACAGCCACTATGGAGAACAGTATGGAGGTTCCTTAAAAAACTAAAAATAGAACTACCCTATGACCCAGCAATCCCACTACTGGGCATATACCTTGAGAAAACCATAATTCAAAAAGAGTCATGTACCAAAATGTTCATTGCAGCTCTATTTACAATAGCCAGGACATGGAAGCAACCTAAGTGTCCATCATCGGATGAATGGATAAAGAAGATGTGGCACATATATACAATGGAATATTACTCAGCCATAAAAAAAAGAAATTGAGCTATTTGTAATGAGGTGGATAGACCTAGAGTCTGTCATACAGATTGAAGTAAGTCAGAAAGAGAAAGACAAATACCGTATGCTAACACATATATATGGAATTTAAGAAAAAAAATGTCATGAAGAACCTAGGGGTAAGACAGGAATAAAGACACAGACCTACTAGAGAATGGACTTGAGGATATGGGGAGGGGGAAGGGTAAGCTGTCACAAAGCGAGAGAGAGGCATGGACATATATACACTACCAAACGTAAGGTAGATAGCTAGTGGGAAGCAGCCGCATAGCACAGGGAGATCAGCTCCGTGCTTTGTGACCGCCTGGAGGGGTGGGATAGGGAGGGTAGGAGGGAGGGAGAGGCAAGAGGGAAGAGATATGGGAACATATGTATATGTATAAGTGATTCACTTTGTTACAAAGCAGAAACTAACACACCATTGTAAAGCAATTATACTCCAATAAAGATGTAAAAAAAACAAAAAACCCAAAATATTCTCATAGGAACCCTGAAATTATATAGTTTGAAAACGGTCTTAAGAAAACTTTTTCCCACTCATATCTGTTGCCTTGCTTTGCTTTATCAAGTTGTAAAGTCAAGGATCTAGAGGCCAGGGATGTTACTTGATTTTTCCATCTCTAAAATGGGAAGGCAAGAAGGCTTAGATTTCATTTGTTTGGTTCCCTGTGCTCTCTACAGATTCAAAACTAATGTGCATGAGGCTGGTCCTCAGAGAACAGAGGAGGTAAGAGAGGCCAGCTTCGTGCTTGTTACTTGCTAGGGGTATGTATTGTTTTAAGGTATTAGGGTAACATGATAATGAGAAAATACACAGATGTCTAAATCTTCAATCCAGCCAGCCCTTGGTCTCATGGAGTGCCCAAGAAAGCAACTGCCCCAAGGGATTATGGCAAATGGGAAATCAGGTAGCACTTTATAAGTACCTTCAAGGGGCTCTGGGAAAACTAGGTTGGAGTGAAGTTAGGCTTAAGGAGCAAGCAAATCTTTCTTAACACCCTCTAGGGTCACCACTTTTTGTGGTCCTGCCCCCCAGGCCAATGAGCTGAGCCTACAGCAGCACCCTTAGAGAGAAGAGCTGAGCCTAACAGTATGTCTGCACTTCCCAGGGGTGAAGCTCTGAGTCCGTTCACACACACAGTTGCAAGGCAGAAGTAGAAAGGCAAATCCGCCTACTATGAGCCCATCACTCTGCTAGATGTCCCTCTGCTAGAATGTGAGGAACAGAGTAGGAGAGAAGATGGCCCTTCCCCTGCCCTTGTGGAGCTCGTATTCTAATCGTGGGAGGCAAACAATAAACTAGTTCGCAAATACATGAACCAGATAACTTCAGACAGTGTTAAAGTGCCACCAAGGAAATGACTGTGAGTGATCTTATGGAGAGTGACAGGTGATGGTAAGGAGACCACTTCAGATAGGGTGTGGCCAGGGTTGGCCTTTCTGACAAGGTGACATCTGAGGTAAAGCCTGAAAAAGGTGAGGAAGCCACTCATGTAATAACAGAAGAACAGTTCAAGCACAGGAAAAAGTCCAAATAATGACAAAATCGGAAATGACCAGTTGCCTATGTCTTCACATTCCGATGAGGATGAGTTTGTATATTATGAAGGGGATATTTTAAAATAAATTTATTTATCTATTTATCTATTTATGGCTGCATTGGGTCTTCGTTGCTGCGTGCGGGCTTTCTCTAGTTGTGGCGAGCGGGGGCTACTCTTCGTTGTGGTGCACGGGCTTCTCACTGCGGTGGCCTCTCCCGTTGCGGAGCACGGGCTCCAGGCGCACGGGCTTCAGTAGTTGTGGCACGCGGGCTCAGTAGTTGTGGCTCGCGGGCTCAGTAGTTGTGGCTCGCAGGCTCTATAGCGCAGGCTCAATAGTTGTGGCTCACGGGCTCAGTAGTTGCTGCACATGGGCTCAGTAGTTGTGGCATGCAGGCTCAGTAGTTGTGGCTCGCGGGCTCTAGAGTGCAGACTCAGTAGTTGTGGGGCATGGGCTTAGTTGCTCTGAGTCATGTGGGGTCTTCCCGGACCAGGGGTCATACCCCAGTCCCCTGCATTGGCAGGTGGACTCCCAACCACTGTGCCACCAGGGAAGTCCTGAAAGGAATCGCATTTAATTGCCGTATTAACTTGTTTACAAGATCATCGAGTTTTGGGGAGGAAAAGTATGAAATTCTGGTGATTTACTTTTTATTAATCAGTAAATCCTATAAAGGGGATTTGGCTCCTTTCATAGGTCTGGATTGAGCACAAAGTAAAACTTTGATAGCTGTGAGGCTTCTGACCAAGAAACAACAACAAAAAGCACTGGCTAGTCCAAGAACATTAATACCTATATCATTTTTTATCTATTTTTATATAAATAATCAAATGGGGCCAGAATCTAGGGCACTTAAATGAACCAATTTAATTCTTTTTAATATATTGCTGAAAAGAATCCCAAAATGTGATGGGAAAGTATCTAATATTCCTTCAAAGTGTTTACTATTCCCAATATATAGATTTGAGGAGAAAATGTGTACCCATTTCCCCAAGTAATATTTCAAGATTTCTTTCTCATGGAAAAAATGTTTTGGTTCACTTTGAAGGTAATTAAGGAATAAGATGTTAGTGGATGTCCCTTGAGATAAGCTGTTCTTGCTGGAATTCATCCTGACACTTTGTGTTTCATGCTGTTCCATCTGATACTGATCCTGAGATCATTCTGTTAGTTAGTTATGTTGATCTTTATTTAGTGAAAACAAAGTATAAGCTTTACAGCTGCTGTGGAAGAGCAGAAGGCTTGCTTATTTAATTACTGTTAAGTGATTTTTTACCAAGTAGACCTCACATGATACTGTTGTTTTCTTTTGTGGCTTAGGGCAAACCCAAGTCCTAGTTACATTTTTTATTGTGGTATAATACATAATGAAGTGTACCATTTTAACGATTTTTAAGTGTACAGTTCAGTGGCATTGAGTATATTCATATTTGGGGACAACCATCACCACCACCATAGAACTTTTTAATCTTCCCAAACTGAAATTTTGTGCCCATTAAACAGTAACTCCCCATTCCCTCTTCCCTGCAGCCCCTGACAACCACCATTCTACTCTGTCTCTATGATTTTAACTATTCTAGGTACCTTATATAAGTGGAATCATGTAAGTATTTGTCCTTTTGTGTCTGGTTTATTTCAGTTATCAAAGTTCATCTATACTGTAGCATGTATCAGAATTTCATTCCTTTTTAAGGCTGAATAATACTCTACTGTATACAGATACCACATTTTGTTTATTCTCTCATTCATCAGTGAACATTAGGTTGTTTCTACGTTTTGGCTACCATAAATAATGCTGCTGTGCAGGGAGATCAGCTCGGTGCTTTGTGACCGCCTGGAGGGGTGGGATAGGGAGGGCGGCAGGGAGACGCAAAAGAGAGGGGATATGGGAACATATGTATATGTATAACTGATTAAATTTGTTAAATAAAAAAAAACTCTATGAAATAATGCTGCTGTGAACACGGGTGTACAAGTATCTGTTCAAGTCCCTGTTTTCAACTGGTACATCCTTAGAAGCAAAATTGCTGGATCATATGATAATTCTTCAATTTTTTGAGGAACCACCCAGCACAATGTCTTCCACCTAATTATGTTTTGTGTTTTAGTAGTGGGAGACCACCTGACCTAACAGGCCAGGGCTCTGGTGGTGGAAACCCATACACAGTTTCAAATCTCAGCTGTGCCACAGACTAGCAACCTGTGTATTTCTATGAGAAAAAGCAAAGGGGATATAGCCTGATCAACCATCAAACACTAGAGTCAACTAACTATAAAGTGTTCTAAAGGGATTTGAAATACAATAGAAAAAAGTCCCCAAATCTGAATAATTACTAGTGAATTAATTTGAAAAAAACCAAACAAACCTTTCGATTGTACAAGTTATCAAACTTCTGTAAGCTCAGTTTCTTCATATATAAAATGCAAGTTAATTGGGCATACTTCACTGGGTCATTGTGAGGATAGAATAAAATAATGCAGATAAAACAGTTAGCAAGGTGTCTCATATAAAGTAACCACCCAATTAATGCTAGTTATAATATTATTTATCAGTGCCAGAGTCTCTGAGCATGAACTCTTTGAAGTATTTCAACTTCTAAAAGGAACAAAATCGATTACATGCAACTGTGTAGATGCCATAGTTAATATGACCTATTCACACTTCTATCAACAGAGCTGAATTGCCAGATGGCAGATTGTATGGATTCTGTGAAAACCTATATAAGTCCTCTGAAAAGAAGCCAAATTATTAACTTCACAAAAACATAATCCCATCTGTTTTTTCTGTGATCCCCCCTGGGGTGATTGTATTTTCATTTAAGGCAAAATCAAGAACTCCTTGGGCTGAAAAATCGATAAACTTACTTTTTCTGATTTAAGCCCAAAGCAGATTATTTAAGTAATCCCATTTGATCAAGACACAGTGACAGTTGTCCCCCAGACCCAACTATCGTGTGGATACTCTGAGAAATGATACAGAAAAGCATCCTAAGTTTTCTGAAAGAAAAGAAGTACAGGTGATACTTGTTTTTAATGTTTATAGCTTGTTCATTATATCTGCTCTATTTCCTCTCTCTGAATGCAGTGCTTTTTGTTTTGTTTGGGTTTTTTTTTTCTTTTGTTTGTTTGATTAAAAAATTAACATTTTTAAAGTCCAATCATTGAGGTTTTCAGGCTGATTTAGAGAAAGAAATTCTTTAGTACGGGAAAAAGTGGACTTGGTTATAATTCACAGTCTGGGCAACAGAAAAGGATCTTGCAATCATTTTAAGTAGTATGTGTTTCCAAGCATATACAAAGAATGTAGAGGTGATAGAGTTGGTTTAGTTAAACCAAGAGACAACTTTCTTCTGGAGTGCTGTAGCTTAGAACAGTTGGCCTTAGGTTCAAATGCCTCTACAAAGAGTACATCAATGCCCTGAGTTTGCAAAGAGAGCTCAATTATTGCATTGTTCTTCAGACTTGCTGAAAACCCAATGTTCCACTTTCATTTGGCAACACTTGTCTCCTAGGATATGTGATCGCTTCCAGTTTTCCTACATCTTCTTTGGTGAGGGAGGCACTGGGTCCTTCAAAAAAGTTGGGCCAAAAAAATTGGCCACAGATTTGCAATCCAAAAGAAATGGGAGGTTACTGAATTGATTCCAGCCACGGAAGTACTCTGAGACTCTTCTTTGTTGTTTTAATGTCCATGCATTGCATATTTGTACCCAGTGGGGTAGGCAAATGAATTTCATTTTCCCCTCTCAAACTTGAGTTATGTTGTCTGTTATTATTTACTATTTTGTGTTAAAATGATTGGGAAAGTAAAATGAAAACTTCCCTAGTAAGAATTGGCTTTTTTTTTTTTTAGTTATTTGTTTATTTTTGGCTGCGTTGGGTCTCCGTTGCTACGCACGGGCTTTCTCTAGTTGCAGAGAGGGGCTACTCTTCATTGCGGTGCACAGGCTTCTCATTGTGGTGGCTTCTCCTGTTGTAGAGCACGGGCTCTAGGCGCGCAGGCTTCAGTAGTTGTGGCTCGCAGGTTCTAGAGCACAGGCTCAGCAGTTGCGGCGAACGGGCTTAGTTGCTCCGTAGCATGTGGGATCTTCCCAGATCAGGGCTTGAACCCGTGTCCACTGCATTCGCAGGCGGATTCTTAACCACTGTGCCACCGGGGAAGCCCGAGAATCGGGCTCCTAAAACCATTATGTTATCTTGGACGGTCTACTCTTTAGTTAAGGTGTTTGTCATAAATCTCAGATCCACTAGTTTATAGTAACAAACACTTTTAACTTGGGAGGGCTCTAATTTCCCATATCCCAAGCGACTGGAGGAATCTAGGAGAAACAGACTAGATGGCCAAGAAAACAGACATCAAAGACGGAGCTAGTGCTTCCGATTTGCTTGCTTCCCGATACATGTTTAGGAGAATCTACTCAAACAAATTTAGGAAACTTACATTCTGCCCTTGGAGATTCACAATGCTTATCAGCATAATAAAGGCTCTGAAATGTGCAACAATATTGAAATCTCGGTACTCTGATACTTTTCAAACTTATTTCAAAATTAAATCAGTTTTGTGGAAAACCTTTTAATACCTTGTGGCAAATAATTCTCTGTGGACCTCAATTTGGGAAACAAAAGGTCATGATCAGGAACACTCTTTTTCTATTGGAAACGTCATTTCTTCCCATTTATCCCCTCCTTCCTCCCCTCCCTGGTTTAACAGCTACAGCTTCTGATTTGCAGAATCTCTACAGCTGAAGAGCAATTATGTTCTTCTCTAAGGTCTCCTCACCACAACTTTTTCAGGCAACACAATTCATGTTTACTCAGGTTAATGAGTACAACACAAGGTAGCTCTGTTTAATGGTGGGATGCTTCTAGTCCAAGTGGGAATTAGATTGGGAGATAATTCACTTCCTTATTGTTCTTTAAATAAAGAACATTTTAGTTCAAAGAGTATCTTATGAACAAATTATGGTGATGTATTTGCCGATTATTAAACACTCATGCTATACTAACTTTTTATCCTATCCAAAGCTATAGACAGTTTTTTCATTTTCATCTTGAAACTAACCTAGGTTGAAAAATGAAATCTGTAAGCTGGCTTCAATATTCAGCAACTACTTCAATGAGAATGGGAGTGAAGGCGTTCAGAGAATCTGACTTCTGCTTTATGGCCTTGCCAGGGTCAACTTAATTACAGTGACCAGCCTTACCCATCACTTTACCAATTTAGGTCCTATGGGGATTTCAACTATGCATTGCTATGGGACCATTTGTGGAAATTGTATTTGGAAACACACATACACAATGCCAATGATGGAATTATATTCCTGTTAAAATAGGACACTGAGCACAATTTATATGGTTGAAAGGACTGAGAAACCTATGGATATAGATTTTGAATTCAGAAGACTGGCAGAGGCTTTATTTTATTTTTTCTCCTGAACTATTTCTTCTTTCCTTCCTGGAGGCATATTTACAGTACAATAAGTAATATTCACCTTGTTTTACACTTGAGTAACCTATGTTTTTTGTTATTTCTGAGAACAGCTGAATGTAGGGGTTGGCATGCTTTTGCTGTGATGGGCCAGATAGTAAATATTTTATGTTCTGCTGTTCAGTCTCTGTCACAACGACTCAACTCTGCTGTTGTGGCATGAAGGCAGCCAGAGATAATGTGGAAACTAACGAACATGGCTGTATTCCACTAACACTTTATTTGTGGACACTGAAATTTGAATTTCACATCATTTTCACTTGTCACAAAATATTTTTATTTTCCAAGCATTTAGAAATATGAAAGCCATTCCTAGCTTATGAGCCATATAAAAATAGATGGTGGGTTGGATCTGGCCCATGCGCCATACTGTACCAACCTTTGCTGTAAAGCATCCTGCAGACATTACTTTACATGTGCCAGGGGCTTGTCTGATATCCATTCATAACCCTCTAGCTGTAACTGAGGGACTGGGCAAGGAGACTGACATCTGTTCTCTATAGATGCTTAACAAAGGCAGTCTTCACCAACTCTCTTTTGGTTCATTAGTCTGAGTCAGTGGAAGTACTTGAACCGAGAAATCTACTGTTTTAGAGAATAAAATATATCATTTTTGTGATATATATTATTTGGTAACCACATAGACTGGATTCAGTTAAATAGGTACAACCTAGAATTCATTTGAAATATCATTAGATAGAATTTATTTCCTACTGGGGCATTTATTTAGTCAACTGAGAGGCATCCAACAGTTGGGGGTATTGATCCCCCATCCTGCCCCACTGTTCTACTTCCTGATTTGTTCTAAAGAAATAGCCAGTGTAATTCTGACTTCTGAGCAAACTCATGAACTGGGGTCCAGGCAGCAGAAAAAGAAGCTGTTGGTGCCCACTGCTTGGTCTTGGCACCAGTAATGGGTGACGGTAAAGCCCAGACTCCCTGGGGCACCGCGTTTCCTAAAAGGGAAGTGGTGACTGTGCAAGCAGATGCCTCAACTGGCCTTGGAAGGTCCTTCCCTGGAGAAATTTCAAATATATCGTGAAACGACCTGCCAAACTCCACATGTATTAGTGGCAACCATTTGCTGCCAAACATTTGGTTTGATAAAGGGCTAGTGAGCCAGCTAAGTAATGTTTTAATTAGTGAATCACCAGTGAAATGTTCTAGAGTGGACCTTCAACCTTAACTAGCATCATGGTGTCAGAGTTACTGGTTAAATCATTAGCTTCCAGACACCCTCTGTGGACAAATGTAACATTTTTCTTAGTTTGTGGAGAAAGGTGAAAAACAAGGGCAATGTAGTTTCTCATAAAGCTAACACTATTAAAAATTTTAATTTTTTAACATCTTTATTGGAGTATAATTGCTTTACAATGGTGTGTTAGTTTCTGCGGTATAACAAAGTGAATCAGCTATACATATACGTATGTCCCCATATCTCCTCCCTCTTGCGTCTCCCTCCAACCCTCCCCATCCCACCCCTCTAGGTGGTCATAAAGCACCGAGCTGACCTCGCTGTGCTACGCAGCTGCTTCCCACTAGCTATCTATTTTACATTTGGTAGTAATATATAAGTCCATGCCACTCTCTCACTTAGTCCCAGCTTACCCTTCCCCCTCCCCATGTCCTCAAGTCCATTCTCTATGTCTGCATCTTTATTCCTGTCCTGCCCCTAGGTTCTTCATAACTTATTTCTTTTTTGTTTTTACATTCCATATATATGTGTTAGCATACAGTATTTGTTTTTCTCTTTCTGACTTACTTCACTCTGTATGACAGACTCTAGGTCCATCCACCTCACTGCAAATAACTCAATTTCATTTCTTTTTATGGCTGAGTAATATTCCATTGTATATACGTGCCACATCTTCTTTATCCATTCAACTGTCGATGGACACTCAGGTTGCTTCCACGTCCTGGCTATTATAAATAGAGCTGCAATGAACATTGTGGTACATGACTCTTTGAACTATGGTTTTTTCAGGGTCTATGCCCAGTAGTGGGATTGCTGGGTCATATGGTAGTTCTATTTTTAGTTTTTTAAGGAACCTCCGTACTGTTCTCCATAGTGGCTATATCAATTTACATTCTCACCAACATTGCAAGAGGGTTCCCTTTTCTTCACACTCTCTCCAGCATTTATTGTTTATAGATTTTTTGATGATGGCCATTCTGACTGGTGTGAGGTGATACCTCATTGTAGTTTTTGTGTGTGTGTGTGTGTGGTACGCGGGCCTCTCACTGTTGTGGCCTCTCCCATTGCGGAGCACAGGCTCCAGACGCGCAGGCTCAGCAGCCATGGCACACGAGCCTAGCCGCTCCGCGGCATGTGGGATCTTCCTGGACTGGGGCATGAACCCGTGTCCCCCGCATCGGCAGGTGGACTCTCAACCACTGCGCCACCAGGGAAGCCCTTCTCTAAATGTTTGATAGAATTCACCTGTGAAACCATCTGGTCCTGGGCTTTTGTTTGCTGGACGATTTTTAATCACAGTCTCAATTTCAGTGCTTGTGATTGGTCTATTCATATTTTCTATTTCTTCCTGGTTCAGCCTTGGAAGGTTGTGCTTTTCTACGAATGTGTCCATTTCTTCCAGGTTGTCCATTTTATTGGCATATAGCTGCTTGCAGTAATCTCCATGATCCTTTGTATTTCTACAGTATCAGTTGTTACTTCTCCTTTTTCATTTCTAATTCTATTGATTTGAGTCTTCTCCCTTTTTTTCTTGATGAGTCTGGCTAATGGTTTGTCAATTTTGTTTACCTTCCCAAAGAACCAGCTTTTAGTTTTATTGATCTTTGCTATTGTTTCCTTCATTTCTTCTTCATTTATTTCTGATCTTTATGAGTTCTTTCCTTCCGCTAACTTCGGGGTTTCTTTTGTTCTTCTTTCTCTAGTTGCTTTAGGTGTAAGATGAGGTTGTTTATTTGAGATGTTTCTTGTTTCTTGAGGTAGGATTGTAGTGCTATAAACTTCCCTCTTAGAACTGCCTTTGCTGCATCTCATAGTTTTTGGGTCATCATGTTTTCATTGTCATTTGTTTCTAGGTATTTTTTTTATTTCCTCTTTGACTTCTTCAGTGACTTCTTGGTCATTAAGTAGTATATTGTTTAGCCTTCATGTGTTTATATTTTTTACAGATTTTTTCCCTGTGATTGATATCTAGTCTCATAGCATTGTGGTCAGAAAAGATACTTGATACGATTTCAATTTTCTTAAGTTTACCAAGGCTTGATATGTGACCCATGATATGATCTATCCTGGAGAATGTTCCATGAGCACTTGAGAAGAAAGTGTATTCTGTTGCTTTTGGATGAAATGTCCTATAGATAGCAATTAAGTTCATCTTGTTTAATATATCATTTAAAGCTTGTGTTTCCTTATTTATTTTCATTCTGGATGATCTGTCCATTGGTGAAAGTGGGGTGTTAAGGTCTCCTACTATTATTGTGTTACTGTTGATTTCCCCTTTTATGGCTGTTAGCATTTGCCTTAGGTATTGAGGTGCTCCTATGTTGGGTGCATAAATATTTACAATTGTTATATCTTCTTCTTGGATTGATCCCTTGATCATTGTGTAGTGTCCTTCTTTGTCTCTTGTAATAGTCTTTATTTTAAAGTCTACTTTGTCTGATATGAGACTTGCTACTCCAGCTTTCTTCTGATTTCCATTTGCATGGGTATCTTTTTCCATCCCCTCACTTTCAGTCTGTATGTGTCCCTAGGTCTGAAGTGGGTCTCTTGCAGACAGGATATATACAGGTCTTGTTTTTGTATCCATTCCGCCAGTCTTTGCCTTTTGGTTGGAGCATTTAATACATTTACATTTAAGGTAATTATCACTATGTATGTTCCTATTACCATTTTCTTAATTGTTTTCAGTTTGTTACTGTACATCTTTTCCTTCTCTTGTGTTTCCTGCCTAGAGAAGTTCCTTTAGCA
This sequence comes from Mesoplodon bidens, assembly GCF_964165515.1. Lineage (NCBI taxonomy): Eukaryota > Metazoa > Chordata > Mammalia > Artiodactyla > Ziphiidae > Mesoplodon > Mesoplodon bidens. The sequence continues at coordinate 126,111,652 of NC_138160.1, forward strand.
CTTGTTGTAAAGCTGGTTTGGTGATGCTGAATTCTCTTAGCTTTTGCTTGTCTGTAAAGGTTTGAATTTCTCTGTCAAATCTGAATGAGATCCTTGCTGGGTAGAGTAATCTTGGTTGTACGTTTCTCCTTTTCATCACTTTAAATATGTCCTGCCACTCCCTTCTGGCTTGCAGAGTTTCTGCTGAAAGATCAGCTGTTAACCTTATGGGCATTCCCTCGTATGTTATTTTTCCCTTGTAGCTTTTAATATTTTTTCTTTGTGTTTAATTTCTGATAGTTTGATTAGTATGTGTCTTGGCATGTTTCTCCTTGGATTTATCCTGTATGGGACTCTCTTCACTTCCTGGACTTGATTAACTATTTCCTTTCCCATATTAGGGAAGTTTTCAACTATAATCTCCTCAAATATTTTCTCAGTCCTTTTCTTTTTCTGTTCTTCTTCTGGGACCCCTATAATTCGAATGTTGGTGCATTTAATGTTGTCCCAGAAGTCTCTGAGACTGTCCTGAATCCTTTTCATTCTTTTTTATTTATTCTGCTCTGCATTAGTTATTTCCACTATTTTATCTTCCAGGCCACTTATCCGTTCTTCTGCCTCAGTTATTCTGCTACTGATTCCTTCTAGATAATTTTTAAGTTTTTATTGTGTTGTTCATCATTGTTTGTTTGCTCTTTAGTTCTTCTAGGTCCTTGTTAAACATTCTTTTATTTTCTCCATTCTATTTCCAAGATTTTGGATCATCTTTACTGTCATTACTCTGAATTCTTTTTCAGGTAGACTGCCTATTTCCTCTTCATTTGTTTGGTCTGGTGGGTTTTTAACCTTGCTCCTTCATCTGCTGTGTGTTCCTCTGTCTTCTCATTTTAATTAACTTACTGTGTTTGGGGTCTCCTTTTCGTAGTTCCTGTTGTTTTCTGTGTCTGCCCCCAATGGCTAAGGTTAGTTCAGTGGGTTGTGTAGGTTTCCTGGTGGAGGAGACTGGTGTCTGTGTTATGGTGGATGAGGTTGGATCTTGTCTTTCTGGTGAGCAGCATCGCGTCTCATGGTGTGTTTCGGGGTGTCTGTGACCTTATTATGATTTTAGGCAGCCTCTCTGTTAATGGGTCGGGTTGTGTTCCTGTCTTGCTAATTGTTTGGCATAGGGTGTCCAGCACTGTAGCTTGCTGGTTGTTGAATGGAGCTGGGTCTTAGCACTGAGATGGAGATGTGTGTGAGAGCTTTCACCATTTGATATTATGTGGAGCCAGGAGGTCTCTGGTGGACCAATGTCCTGAACTCATCTCTGCCACCTCAGAGGCACAGGCCTGACACCCAGCCAGAGCACCAAGACCCTGTTAGCCACATGGCTCAGAAGAAAAAGTAGAAAAAAAGAATGAAAGAAAGAAAAAAATAATAAAATAAAATAACATTATTAAAATAAAAAGTAAAAAATAATTACTAAAAATTAAAATGTAATTAAAAAGAAAAGAAAGAAGAGAGCAACGAAGCCAAAAAACAAACCCACCAATGATAACAGGTGCTAAAAACTTTATAAGGGAGGAAGGTCCCTTAACGGGAAAGACCTGGCACACTGAGGGCCACCAGTGCCTTGTGGAGAATGGAGGAATTGGATAAATGAATGCATGCTGGGTGTGCAAGCCCTCAGCCCTCTTTCCCATTAGGCTCTGATAACACTGACACCAGGGGCCTCCCTCTCCAGACAAGACTCCAGGTAGTGTCTTTCCTGGAGCTTTTGACAACCCAAGAAGGAAGATTTAAAGTTAGCCGACTTCAGAATTTTCTAACTCAACATCCTAGCCATTGTTTTCTGGAGTGAAGCCTGCTGTTGACAAGTTCCACCCTCATGCTCAGAACGTTCAGACAGGGGTTTAGGTCTCCACACTTAAAGATGAACAGATAACCAAGGATTTTTGGACATGTGGGAAAGGCTTCTAATGGGACTGACAGATACTAAAACACATGAACAGAAAAAACAGCAGCTTGATGATAACTGTCAGAGAGAGATGTGATATAGTGACCAATAATTTATTTTGAAGCAAAAAAATAGGATACCAAGAGAGCAACATTCATAGACCAAAAATTAGTGTGAGGAGAAAAAATTACAGCAAGAATGGAAAAATTCCAAAGGTTCAGAAGATAGATTTAAGAAAATTTCCTCGAATAATGAACAGAGATAGAAAACAGAAGGCTAAGTACAAGAAAACTTAAGAGCCAGTCTAAGAGTTCTAGTTTTAAATAATAGTAGGTACAAAAATAGAGCAAGAGAAAATAAAAGGGAGGAAACCATCACTATATAATTTAAAGGAAAAAGAAAAGCCCAGAACTTTTCCAGATTGAATGAGCCTATCAAGTGCCCAGCATGACAAATAAAATAAGCCCATATCATCATAAAACTTCAAAACATTCAGCACAAATACACAGTCCTGCAAGGTTCCAGAGAAGAAAACTGTTGTTACATCAGAGGGTTTGACATCAAAATGGCTATAGACGTAACAGCAACACAAAAAGCTAGAAATTAAGGAGAGCCAGTCCTCAGAATTTTGGAGGAAATTGAACCTAGAATTCAATACTCAGCCAAACTTGCAATTGAGTGTGAGTAGAAAAATATATTTTGCATATATATAAGGCTTCAAAAATTTACCTCCCATTCAATCCTTCCTACAAAACTGTTGTAGAATGCACTCCACGAAAACAGGGGAATCAAGCAAGAAAGAGGGAGACAGTGCATGCAATAAGCAGGGACTCCTTCGTGAAAGAGGAGTGAAGGAAATCCCTAGGACGACTGTGACGGGAAGCCCAAGAATGACAGCTGTGAAGCAAAAAGGATAAAGAGTCCAGATTGGAGGGCTCTGGTAGAGACATTTTCAGGAAGATGGCCTTGTGATTGATGCACTTGAACATGTTGAAAGGGAACTTAGACAACTAGAGGAGAGTTTGAGATTGAACTAGGAAAAAGGCTATAGAAAAGCAAACAAGTATAAACAAGACAATTACTAACTCCAGGGAAAACCAAAAAAAAGCATGTGCAAGAAGGGAAAACCAGTTGTAGTTTACTACATGACTCAGGTGTGTGTACCATTTCCATACTCATAATAATGGAAATACTGAATATTGATCTAATTGAAATTATTTTATCAGATACAGCTATACTGTATTAGAAAGATAGGAGCATGTTGGGGTAAGACCAAAAGACCAAGGAATTGAGCTAAATGCCCACCTGCCACCCTGAAAATTCACTAAGTAATGCCTAAAACTGACAAGAGAAAAAAAGATACTATTTAGATGATACGGTGGAAACTACCAAACTTATTACCTCAAAGAAGTAAAAGTGTTAGCTTCTTGGCCAGAAGAGATTGAAGCGTGAGACAAGTGGATCATAGGACTAACATCAGTGTTTAATGTAGATAGATATAGATACATACCTTTGATAAAAATTAAAATGTCTAAAAGATAGAAAAACTAATCAAAATAGTAATCACTGTTATCTTTAGATGATTTTGTTTTTCTTCTACTTTTCTGTATTTATGATAAAAGCATATTAGTTTTATATAAAAAATATTCATTATGAACATGAAATTGAAACTCAGAAATGGCCAGTAAATTTCCTAATTCCATTTGTCTTGTAAGTGGTGGATCTAGGATTCCAGTGCAATTCTGTCTGACTCAAATCATTTTTTATCTTGCATCAAAGCATTCCATCTTCACTAAAAACCAAGAAGCAAAATTGCCATGCCACAATACTTGCTCCCCTCTCCATAGAGCTTCTTTCTATACCAAACACTTGATTGCTTTCATTTGTCTACTTATTTGCCTATGTATTTATTTATACTCATGTAATTCCAGAAAGATTAAAGAATGGATTCCAAAGATACATACACTATAGCAAAATAAAATAAAAGTGAGGAAGGGGCATTTGATTATCCAGGTTCTCACAAATACAACTGAATGAGTCATACTCAGTTTCCTGAGGATGTGACTTGATCCCAAGCTCCTTTTGTTTTTCCATCGGTGCCTAGCACAGTCCTGGGCACAGATATGCTCAAAGAATATTGGTTGATTTGACTTGCTAGTAAAGCTATGGCTTCTGGAGGAGTGAGTTGAACTTCTTTTCTCCTTGTTGTGACTGTCCTGAAAGTGTGTAAATAGTTTTTTTGCTAACTGCCTCCATTTGGGAATATAACATGATGACTAAACATTCACCTAATTAATGGAAAACTGGTAAAATCCACCAAAAGAACTATTTTTAACCAACGCTTCAATTTTTTTCGGTCCTTTTATTCCCTTTTTGGCAAATCATGTAGTGTCCATTCTTAAAAATAAATGGGCAAAGGCAGGAGGTATATGGAAGGTATGATGAGGTATATGGAAGACTAATTTAATGTGGGTAACTTCCAGTTGCCATAGTGAGAGATACTTTACTTCTGTTTGAAGATCATGCAGCAGTGACAAAGGCAATATCCTTTGACTCTTGCTGTTAATTATCCTTCAGTTCCTGGGGTTTTCATCCATGTCCTTGCTTAGGATAGTTGTTGGTTATGAGGTTGGTAGGGTGGAAAATGGCAGTTCAGAGAATGGCAGTTCTTGACACTTTGGGGCTCAAAGAATGAGTAAATCAATCCTTGAGGTGTTTAAGATATAAATCTAGTGCCTTCAGAGAAATCTGAAGCTGTCACCATTCAAATGGAGACTTTTTTTTTTAATTGCCTAGCTCATTAAGAAGCCTTTTGATAATAGGTCGTTGGTAAGACATTCCTTAGGAGCTACGCTACCCATTTTATTTAAATTTTTTTTTTAATTTTTAATTGAAGTATAGTTAATTTACAATGTTGTGTGGAGGTACCAATTTTAAATGATGACATGCTAGGAAATAAACATGAAGAAAAATATCTTTAAAATGTTTCCTCCTAAGCTATTACATACTCTGTTAAACTTTGGTGATGGTACTTCCTCCATTTAATAAGTATTGATTATGCATGTGCTACATGCCCAACATGGTTGTAGGCAATGTAGATACCATAGTCAACAGGATGGGCCCAGTGTCTGCCTTCATAGAGGGTATATTCTTGGTACTGTTCATTCTGTGTCATGTCCCAACATAATTTTGCCTAATGTTTTGGCAAGAAAAGCATTGTTCTGGGCTGATACCACAGTGACTCATCCAGTAACAATAGCGAAAACAGTAATAACGATACTTTTATTGAGTTCTAACTAAAAACTCTTGATAAGCACCTTTGATATGCCTTATTTCACCTAGTCCTCCTAATAACCTTAGAAGGGATACTAAATGCAATCAGTTTTACAGAGGAGGAAATTTAAACTCAGAGAAGTTAACTAATTTAAAGTCCATAGCTAGTAAGCAGTGCAGCCAAAACCCAAACCCAGAATTTCATGCTCATAACCACCATATCGTATTGCAAAACTTCCAGGACTCTTCTGTACTATTAAAATCACCAAACTTGGAGCTACACATAGTCGGTTTCAAATCCAAGCACCACCCCTGGGAGATTTAACTTTTTTGGGGTCTCTGTAACTCATCCACAAAGTAGCAATAATATGATAACCTTGGGCTTCCCTGGTGGTGCAGTGGTTGGGAGTCTGCCTGCCGATGCAGGGGACATGGGTTCGTGCCCTGGTCCGGGAGGATCCCGCATGCCGCGGAGCGGCTGGGCCCGTGAGCCGTGGCCGCTAAGCCTGCGTGTCCGGCGCCTGTGCTCCACAACAGGAGAGGCCACAACAGTGAGAGGCCCGCGTACAGCAAAAAAAAAAAAAAAAAAAAAAAAAAAAGACAACCTTATAGTGTTTTGGTAAGGATTAATTAGGATAATGTATATAAAGCACTGGATCAGTGCCTATACAATGGGTGTACATAATAGATAATGAGTATAATTATCAACTTTGACCTAAGATGTGGCACAGTGCAGGCAACAGAGGCCTATTAATTATTTATAGACACCATTATTAATTTGCTTCCAATTCATGGGGATGGAGACAGAGGTAGAAGGGGAGGTCTGAGGCCTTGGAAATCAAATTCAGTAAACTATTTATTGAGAGCCTCTTCACACTAGGGTTTGAGTCGCTCAGTAAGTACATCCTCCCTGCCCTCCACTGCTTGGTCACCTGTTCAACTCTCACCCTTTCTGCGAGGCCCAAATGAAATGCTGCCCTTCCCTGAAGCTCTTTTCATCTTCTATAGCAGGAAGAAATTTCTCCCACCTTAGAACTCCCATGTGTTTAGTGGACAAAACAGTGGTTCGTAAATAAAGCCCTGCAGACTGGTTCTGGGAAGTTTCCATCAAAATCCCCCAGGGAGTGGATTAAAATACAGATTCTTAGGTCCAGCCTCCAGAGTCTGATTCAGATGAGGCCCATGTATCTGCATCTTTAAAACAGTGTTTTGGGTGTTTTTGGTGGGCAGACATATTTGGGAATCACTGTAGGACAACATGAGGCTCTCAGTACATACACATTCCCTTACATTGCAGTTATTTATGTGTATGTTTCAGTTCTTTTCCTTGGAGATTATCTTTCTGATACTCCAAGTCAATGTAGGGATAAAAATAAGAAAAAATAGAAAGAGATCCTAATCATCTCCTCTAAGATGTTTTACTGCATTCCCTGGACAGCTGTTCCTGCTGTATGTTCCCATGACACTCTGATTTTCTCCCTACAGCAGTGGAGCTTGTATTAGTTGGAACTTGAATGAGTTTTGCTAAAAACGTAAAAATTTTAAAAATTATTGGAAGAATATCAGGGTGCCTGCAGAGTAATCAAGATAGGCCCTATCTGAATAGAAAGCCACACACTTTAATGCTGTCAGGGATCCCTTTTTATCTTGCAAGTCCACTTTATTCCATGTGTTAGTTACATTTCCTGGGACCTACTGACCTGCTTTTTCTCCATTTGGCCAGTTCTGTTCTCATGTTCAGAAAGCTTTGTGATAGCGGGGAAGCATGCATTTCCAGATCAGAAAACCCTGCATGTAAAGTATGTAGATTGGAATGGCTCAGGTCACAGTCCCACTCCCAGACCAGGGCTTCTGGCGAAGGGTGGGGGACATGATGAGTGACAGATACCAGTGACCACACATGGTTGGTGGGATCAGTGTTATAAGACAGGATCCATGAAGAAAAGATCTTGCTGAAGAAGACAAGCCAGAAAGATGGACACTGTTGTGAGACAAGTCTTTCCCTGACTCTGTGCTGCATATACTACTTTCTCAGGTACAATTATCTACATTTAATGGGCTGCAGCAGAGAACAGCGTTTGAGGACAGCTCCGGACTCCACCCCTTGCAGCTGCCCCTTGCTTACGCTGTGGCCTTGAGAAAATTACTTAATTACTCTGGGCTGCAGTTTGCTCAGCTTAAAAAAATGGCAATAATAGTAGTACTATTTCATCGGATTGATGGAAAATTGAGATAATATATCTATATAACATGCTTAGACTAATGCCTGATATTCCTTACAAAAATGTTAGATATTAGCTATTATTAATTATTCTGTTGTCCCACTAGACTGTCAGCCCCAGGAAGGTAGGCAACCTTGGCTTTCTTTCTCCCTAGCACAGAGCACAATGCCTGGTTGTTACTGCGTGAGCCATCAGTACAGCTTTGTTGTCGGTGAACGCAGACCAAGTTCAGTGAGCAACATCTGCACCTTTACTCCACCTAAGTGTCTATTCTGCTGTAGTGGGGGGAGGGAGGGGGGAGGAATTACACACACTTACACACACACACACAGTTCCTGAACTGGAGTGAAGAAGGGGCACATGGGGCCAGCTAAGCCATTACTGTCTCCGTGTGGAATTGACTTTGCCTGTAGAGAACCACATCTAACCCCAGTGTCATGTTTAAGCAACCAATGTGTGTAATGTATCAATTGGGACCAAATAGCACTGGAATTTAACATCATGCTGTATAAGTAAAGTGTTTACTAAATAAATTGCCAGCATAAGCAAGATATGGAGAGCCTGCTTCAAGAGGATATTTCCCAAAGCACTTAAAAGTATCCACTTATTAACAATCGCATTGGCATGATTGCATGCAAGGAAATGATTGATTGTTTTGGCTTTTAATTTAAGCAGTAGCAGGAGTTTTTAGAATTGTTGGAATTTGGAAATTTTTTTGTTCTGTGTATCTTGGATAGATATAACCTTAGAATAAATTATGTTGTATTTTAGAAATGTCAAAAGCTATTGATTTAAAATACAAGTACATGCTTTTAACAACAACAACAACAAAAAAAAGCCTTTTTTTTTTTTTTTTTTTGCGGTACGCGGGCCTCTCACTGTTGTGGCCTCTCCCGTTGCGGAGCACAGGCTCCGGACGCGCAGGCTCAGCGGCCATGGTTCACGGCACGTGGGATCTTCCCGGACCGGGGCATGAACCCATGTCCCCCGCATCGGCAGGTGGACTCTCAACCACTGCGCCACCAAGGAAGCCCAAAAATGCCTTTTTAAAAAAGACTTAAGTCCAGAGGGACAAAAAGGGAAAGATTGATATATTTGACCATATAAAATTTGACTATAAAATATAAATGTAACACTTAAGTTTTCTACCTTATTAAAAATGTTTTAAAGTCAAAAGCCAAATGGACAGCCTAGAAAAATATTTCCGAGATATACTAAGAGAAAGTTAATTTACTTAACATTTTAAATGCATTTGCAAATCAATAAGAATAACTCATTAAAAACAGGCAAAATATATGAATAGGCAGTTCTTTGAAAAACTAAATGTACAAAGATATGAGGCTTTACTCATTAAAGAAATACAGCTGACCTTTGAATAACAATTGTGTGGTCCACTAATTTTTTTTCAATAAATACGTACTACGGTAACTACAGTAGTACACGATCTACCTTGGATTAAATCAGCAGATACGAAACCACAGATATGGAGGAACCTCAGATTTGGAAGGCTGACTATAAATTACATGTGGATTTTTGCTGAGAGCAGGGCTGGCACCCCTAACCCCCTACATTGTTCAAGGGTCAACTGTATAAAGTAAATAATTCAATTTTTTCTCACCTGTCAGATAAAGGACAGTTGATGTGATAGTGCTGGCAGGGAGGTGGACAAAATGTCACTCTTACACGTTGCTGGAAGGAGACTGGGTGCAACATCTTTGGAGGGCTGTTGACAATATCCATTAAATTGGAAAATCCACATAATCTTTGTCCCAGTAGTTCTACTTTTATAAAGTTAGCCTACAACACATGTACATAAGCTGATCAAGGATGTTTATGGTAGTATTGTAGGGAAGAGCAGATAATTAAATCGTCTTTGAAAGTCCATCAACAGGCTAAATATTTTATGGTATATTTATGCAATGAAGTATAAAGGAGGTATCTAAAATACTTAGATATAGAGCTATATGTAATGGTAGGAAAGGACAGAAACAGTATAATTATGTAGAAAGGGCTTATCGTCTCTGTTCCTACGGGAATGCTAGTACCTTGCTATTGCTGTCAAAAGGGAATACATATAATATGCAGGAAAAAATCTCTTAAAGGATACAGAAGAAATGGTTGATAGTGCTTGCTTTCTAGGAATAGAAGTAAAATTTTGCAATGGGAAGAAGACTTAATTTTCTCTGAATAATTGTACTTTTTTTTTTTTTTTATCATTTGTAACTTTTAGCTTTCAGTGGGCCAGACATTATACTTCTGGTTTATAGCATCTCATCTTCAAAACCACTGGCGAGTCAAGTTTAATTAGCTCTGTTCTACAGATGGGGACGTTGTGATTTGAAAAGATGGAGTAACTTATCTAGGGTCCCACCGCTGGTGTCCTTGTTCTCTCATCAATAGAAAGGTTTACAGAAATATCAAGGAGTGCGGTTCTCAATAATCTCATGTATGTTCATGATTCCATACTTAGGAAGGCTGAAACATTTTTAAAGAAAAAATAAAATATTTTTACCTCAAAGGTAGAAAAAAGAATGGATTTTCTGCTTTACTTTCTAGAATGCTCTTCTCCCAAATTTCAAGTGTCAGGGTGATATAACAAAGTCTAAAAAGTGTTTCCCCTTTTCTTTCCTTCAACACTGTTTATTGACCAGAATGTTTAGACTGGGGAGATGGTAAGAGAAGTAGAACAAAGGAAATAAAGAGCATCAGGCCTGAATCCCACCATCAGTACGCTTCCGCTTAGGGAAAGACTTGGGAAAGCCTGACTGTGATTCTAGAAGGATAGACAAAGAAGTTCCACCTTGCTTCTCCTGATTCTACCTCTGGAATGGGTGGACACACAGCAAGAATAACCATAAGACAGCTATAGAGATTAAAAATGTGGCTGCAGGATCAGAAAGGTGTATATGAATTTACATGAAGGTGGATTTATTCTATCTGTTCCTCCACTCAAGTGTTGGGTGTGGCTTTGTGACACCAGTCAACTGCTGTCCCCTCAGTTGGTCTTATTGTCCATGTGACTTATAAATTCAAGCCTACCAAAGAGCTGAGTGTGAGTTTAGTGCTTAAACATTTGTTTTTCATACAATAGCCCCTAAATGGAATTCCTTGGGTGCTCACACAAGGAAAACAAAACTGGATTGGACTTTGACAGACCGTCTTGGTCTTCAAATGGGGTACCTTCTCCGAGGATTTACATGTGTAGTTTTGACTGAATAGGCTTTGCCTTACTTTCTGACTTACGAACCTAACCCCAAGATGAGTGAGTCACAATACTAGTTATAATCACGGCCAATTATTTAATCTCTCTGAGGCTGAACACGCCTATCTGTAAAAGCTGTCAGGTTATTGAGAGAATACAATGAGACATACAAAGGAAACATACATAGACAGACCTCTAATGCCTATAGAATTTCCGTGTCTGGTTGATTAGTGGAGAATGTGCACCTATCCGAAAGAAAAACTCTCAAGTAAGTCCTTTTAAGATACTTAGTTTTAAAAATAAATAAAAATATTCCATGGGATATCATAACGTTAGGATCTGTTCAGCTTTGTCTATTAACCTGATATACCTCCAGGAAGCCTTAAGAATACTGCATGTACTGACATGATGGTTGCTAAGACTGGGGTGAGAAGACCTGTGTGAAAGCAAGACTCTGGGGCAGAGAGGAAGGTGCCGGAGGTTGAGCTGCTGTTGCCTGTTTGTTTCCCCGCAGGCCACATTCCATGGCCCAGTGCTATCAGTGTAAGTGAGAACCTGATTCTGTCTCTCCCTACACTCAACCATGACCTTCAAAACCCCACAAAGACCCAGGGTCTAACAGGGTCTCCAGGAGACCCTTTATATCTTCTCGGCACCAGAGCTTCTCCAGGAACCAGAAGGAAAGTTTTAGAACATGATACAAGGACAAGACACAAGAAGAAGCCACAACAAAGGTTAACTTTGCTTCAGAGATTGAAGAAAACACTGCTGCAAGGCCACCACACCACAGACTGCAAAGCCCAGATGTGTAGAAATGACACTGACAGATGCCACTTCCGTGTTGCCTGCTAATATCCATGTGTCATGATAGCAGCTTACCATGGTATTTGCTGGGGGCTCTGAATTAGCCTATTCCCTAAGCAGTAGTAGTAGTACTAGTAAAAGTAGTCTGTTCCAGTTCATATTCTAAGTACTTTACATATGTTAACTCATTTCATTTTGCTATAAACCCTATGATGTATATATTATTTTGATCCCTATTTTATCAATGAAGATACAGAGCATGGAAATAAATCAACAGGAAAAAGAAAAAGAAATTGCCAGGATTACACAAGTATTCATTGTAGGAGCTGGAATTTGAACTCAGGTAGTCTGCCTCCACAGACTGTGCTCTTAATCTCAGGGGCTGGTAAATTTTTTGTAAAGGGCCAGCTAGTAAATATTATGGCATCGATTTTCATATGGTCTCTATTGCATATTCTTTATTGTTTTTTTTAAATCCTTTAAAAATGTAAAACCAATCTTAGCTCACAGGAGGCACAAATACAAGCAGCAGGCCCATTTTGGCTGTGGGCCATATGTAATCTGCTGGTTAATACTGCATGGGTCGATCAAAGGTTTAAGCACACAGTGGGTGTGCTATTGCATACTCCCCTTAGGCAAATCCTATGTGCCTGTAACATAATTGGTTTTCTGTTGACAAAATAATCCACAGTTCTGACTTCATCTCTCTCTCTCATTTTGTCTGAATTGATGAGGTTTGGTTGCCTTTTCAATCAGCCTTCCTCCAGACTGGTGTTGCTGTTGTTGGACATTTAAGCGACTGTAAGGATGGAATAAGAGCTTATTTTTCAGTCACTTTCAGTGTGTCATCGGCTTTCTCTCCAGGATGTATTATTATACAGGGAAGTGACCTTAGGCACTATGGCATTGGACTGGAGTTGGATCTTTCTTTGACTGACTAGAAACAAAGGCATAAATAAGGTGTAGTATCTCTAAAACCTTAAGGTTGCCACTTTTCTGGGTCCTAACCTGACATTAATTAAGGCAGTTCTGCTAGTAGAAATTTATCAGCAACCTGGCATCTAATCCTTTATCATTTTCATTAAAGCTTAAAACGGCTTATAAAGAGACATGGTTTGTGAAATGGATTGATATTGCAATGGAACGTCCTGCTTTCTAGGCACCTGCTATATACTTGGAGATTCAATACATCATCACAGCATTGTAGGCTAGGCTGCTAGTGAAGTAACCACTGTGAGTTATTGGATTTGCTAAAAATGAAATAAATCTTGGTTATTTGTTTTTTTAACACTTCCATAGTACATAATGCATAACTCAGCCTCATGTGATGAGTGTGAGGAAATCATTGCATTGGTTATTTCAGTTTGAAACTGAAGAAAAAACGTATAAAAGTGTTTTTCAAGTTATTTTGACCACAACTCATAGTAAAATATAGACTAAAAAAAATTCTCGTGATACAGTACGCGTCTATCTACACACAGATGTAAACTGAAACAAAAGTTTCAGAGTCAATACTACTCTAACTGCATCTGAGACATTTCTGATATTTTATTATCTCTTCTATTCCATTAAATTTTTTAATGTTCTTTATTACAACTAAATTTATTTCATAACTTATTAATAGGTCTTGACTCAGTTTAAAAAACACTTCCCTAGAAGACCCACATTCTCACACTGCTCTGGTTTACAAGAAGCAATTGTTTGGGGGTTCTTCTGTATCTTTACAGCTTACTTTATTTGTTGAGAACCAGATTTATGTGAGATTTACGTGTAAATCACTGTACCAGGCTCTATGGGAAGTGCAAAGAGATGCCTTCAACTACCTCAAGCCAGGAATTTTCTGAGTTGCCAGGAAAACACAGGTGAACAAAGCAAAATATAATCTCTGCCCTCGTAGAGTTTATGATCTAGTGAATGAAAGAAACTCAGAACTCAAGGAGTTTGGGAAGACAACATAGCCAAGTGAATGACTTAAGTAAGTAAACTGTTTTATTAGCATTTTTCTGGATAAAAAGTGTTTCTTTATCTAGCAGGGTCAGTCCCATTTTTACAGATGAGAAAATGGAGACTCAGAATCTGTCATTTAGGCTTAAAGACTTAAATATAAGACACGACACCATAAAACTCCTAGAATAGAACATAGGCAAAACATTCTCTGACATAAATTGTACCAATGTTTTCTTAGGTCAGTCTCCCAAAGCAATAGAAATAAAAGCAAAAATAAACAAATGGGACCTAATAAAATTTATAAGCCTTTGCACAGCAGAGGAAACCATAAACAAAAAGACAACCTATGGACTGGGAGAAAATATTTGCAAATGATGCGACAGACAAGGGCTTAATTTCCAAAATATACAAACAGCTCATACAACTCAACAACAAAAAAACCAAACAACCCAATCGAAAAATGGGCAGAAAACCTAAATAGACATTTCTCCAAAGAAGAAATACAGATGGTGAATAGGCACATGAAAAGATGCTGAACATCACTAATTATTAGAAAAATGCAAATCAAATCTGCAGTGAGGTACCACCTCACACCAGGCAGAAAGGACATCATTACAAATGCTGGAGAGGGTGTGGAGAAAAGGGAACCCTCTTACACTGTTGGTGGGAATGTAAAGTGGTGCAGCCACTATGGAGAACGGTATGGGGGTTCCTCAAAAAACTAAAAATAGAGTTGCATATGATCCAGCAATCCCAGTCCTGGGCATATAGCCAGACAAAACTATAATTCAAAAAGATACGTGCACCCCTATGTTCATAGCCGCATTATTTACAATAGCCAAGACATGGAAGCAACCTAAATGTCCATCGACAGAGGAACGGATAAAGAAGATGTGGTATATATACAATGGAATATTACTCAGACATAAAAAAGAATGAAATAATGCCATTTGCAGCAACATGGATGGACCTAGAGATTATCATACTAAGTGAAGTAAGCCAGACAAAGACAAATATCATATGATATCACTTACATGTGGAATCTAAAAAAATGATACAAATGAACTTATCTACCAGATAGAAAAGACTCAGTTCTAGAGAACAGACTTGTGGTTGCCAAGGGGAAGGGGTGAGTGGGGGAGGGAAGGACTGGGGGTTTGGGATTAGCAGATACAAACTATTATATACAGGATGGGTAAACAACAAGGTCCTACTGTAGAGCACAGGGAACTGTATTCAATATCCTGTGATAAACCATAATGGAAAAGAATATGAAAAAGAATATACATGAAACTGAATCAGAAATTAACAGAAGAAATTAACACAACAGAAATTAACACAACATTGTAAATCAACTATACTTCAATAAAATTAGAAAAAAGAATCTGTCATTTACCAGAATTACATCATTGTTTTCAGGCCAAATCCAGGATTATTTGTAATAGACATGCTGCCTCACATGATTAAATGTTTTTGGGGTTTTTTTTTTAAATAAAGTGGGTTGGGAATTTAGAAGAAGTGATGATTAAGTCACATTATAAAAATGTTTTAAACTTGAGAAAGCTTGGAAGATGAGAGGTCTCATTACTCATCTCTCTTTCCTTCAGAAGGAGCTAATCTGATTATTTTTGAAATCGACAAATTATGTCTTTTAAAGAGAAGAATGGCACCTTCTTGTATTTTGCAATCTTTTCTGATTAAATTCTTAAAATCCCTCATTTGGAATTTTACTCATCTAAACCCTTATTTCAAAAACCAGGAAAGAGGGCTTCCCTAGTGGCGCAGTGGTTAAGAATCTGCCTGCCAATGCAGGGGACAGGGGTTCGAGCCCTGGTCCGGGAAGATCCCACATGCTGCGGAGCAACCAAGCCCGTGCGTCACAACTACTGAGCCCGCGTGCCACAGCTACTGAAGTCTGCGTGCCTAGAGCCTGTGCTCCGCAACAAGAAGCCACCTCAATGAGAAGCCCGCTCACCACAAAGAAGAGTTTCCCCTGCTCGCCACAACTAGAGAAAGCCCGTGCACAGCAACGAAGACCCAACACAGCCAAAAATAAATAAATAAAATTAATTAATTAAAAAAAAAAAAAAAAAACCAGGAAAGAAAGTGGGACATTTTCTGAAGATCATCAAGGCAAGGAACCAAAGAATGTCACCTGTCTGGAAGAATCTATGCTTTGTTCTTCTCTTCACCAAGCATTTCTTGAGCATTGACCCAAGAGACCATGCTATCTATAAACTGAACATCTACTGCTCCTAGGAAGGAGTGAACATGTTATTATTTTTTAATTGATGTATATATAGTTGATTTTAAATGTATTAGTTTCAGGTGTACAGCATAGTGATTCAATATTTTTATAGATTATATTCCATTTAAAGTTTAGGAGTGGAAATTTTTAAATGGCAGATGGAAAAGATCATCTCAACTTCAAATGAAGTGTATAAAATAGACTTTTATACTCATAATCATCCTCATCTCTTAGATATCTATGCCCTGGGGAACAACTCATTCTATAAACTTACATGTGTAATAGTTTCTTACTTGGGAAAACTGAAATCATTTGGATACACTGAAGAGTGGTTTTAGTGAGAAAACAGACAAGGAGAAGATTTTTAAAGTGCCAACCCTTAGTAGAATTGTATGCACAGAGGACCAGGTCTCTGGCCACCTATGTGAAACCCTCTGTTATATCCACTTAGAGCCCAACAACGTCTCTCTTTCTTAACATTCACCAAGAGTTTTAATTGTCCACTCATTTTGTGACGATTTAATCCGTAAGAGTCTCTCTGGGGAGCCTTCATTAGACTAGTCTCCATAAAAGTAGAGATTTTATTTCTACTCTATTACTACTATATCCCCCAGTACTAAGCAATGTGATTAAGTGTTAAAGAAATGTCTATTGGATGAATGAATGGTCATGTTAAGGAATGTTGTTTTAACTAAAGTACTTAGGTTTAGTTGTCTTTATATATTATTCATTAGCTACTAAAAGAGCACCTGAATCACTCATGATGTTCTTTTTGTTTGTTTTACAGTCAACTTTGACCACTTTGAAATTTTAAGAGCCATTGGAAAAGGCAGTTTTGGGAAGGTGAGAATCAAAATGATTAACCAATAATGGGGTATGTAGCTCAGAGAACAGGGAGCCCAAGAAGGTTCAGATTTGTTACTGGGACCACAGTCAATGATAATTCAGAGATGTTTTTATAATGGGTTTTTATAAAATTATTACCACAGTTTGAGCAAAGTGTAAGACAGGCAGCTACATAATGAACATGAATGTTCTCAGAATTATCTCAAAGTCAAATCAGTTTACTCACTAGAGTTTGAGGCTTTCTCTGCACTAATGGGGAGAGTAAGATTTCATAATCATTTGCAAGTTGTACCAGTACATTCAGTAACAGTTGTCTTGTCAGTATAAGAATTAAATCTTTTCATGTGGGAAAGAAGCCACCTAATTTCTGTTTTCCCCAATTGTACCATAGTTTTATTTTTAAAAACCTACCATAAAAATCCTACCATAAAATTCATACTCATTCAGTCCAATTCTTTGTAAGAATCTTCTAGATTCATATTCTGATTACTATAGTGTCTTATGGAAACATACTTTAACAGAATATCTCATATTTCATAGTGAAATTGCATTTTAGAATCATCTGCTGTCGACTTTATCAGGCATTATATGAACCTCTAAAAGAATTTCAAAAATATGCACATCATGCTTAGTGTTTTTCCCCATGCTTCAAGTCCTTTTTGGTTGTATCACCCATGGCTGTCAACAGAAATTCTTGCACAATATTGTTCATCTTGACATTTAGTCATGCCTATTTTGGTCACTAAACAGCAGAATAAGGATGCTGTTAGTTATTGGAAGATTCCTGACATGGAGGCAGCTGTTTTCCCCAAAATGCTGTCTTAAAAATCCCCAAAAGCAAAAACAGGCAAACTTGTTTGAGAAGGTGGAGATTTAGAAATTGACTTGGTACAGGGGAAGAAAATGAAATTTTTTACTCTGAAATCAGAGCTAAGGGGCAACTTTAACATCAGAGAATTTGCAAGTGATGGGGCCTCCATGCTGTGATAAACGGTCTTGTTCTGTCTCATTCCCATGATCCATCATCTCCCTGATCACCTTCTCACTCTGGTTGGCACCATTAGGTCTGCATCGTACAGAAGAATGATACCAAGAAGATGTATGCGATGAAGTACATGAACAAACAAAAGTGTGTGGAGCGCAATGAAGTGAGGAATGTCTTCAAGGAGCTCCAGATCATGCAGGGGCTGGAGCATCCTTTCCTGGTTAATTTGTGGTAAGTGGTTTTCTTGGACCTCTGAATGGGACACTCCTACCTTCACCCCCAAATCCTGTTATATAAACCCTTCCTGATTTCTACGTGTGCATTAGCAAAACCCTCATTGGGATCTTCCTCGGGACTTTCGTTCGCCTTGGTTTCTTTGACTTTATAAAGAAACAAAAATGTTATATTATCACCAGTAAATACTGCTCAGTTCAGTTGCCATATTTCCCCTTGTCCTTGAGGTCAGTTTTTTTTTTTTTTTTTTTTTTTTTTTTGCGGTACACGGGTCTCTCACTGTTGTGGCCTCTCCCGTCATGGAGCACAGGCTCCGGACGCACAGGCTCAGCGGCCATGGCTCACGGGCCCAGCCGCTCCGCGGCATGTGGGATTTTCCCGGACCGGGGCACGAACCTGTGTCCCTTGCATCGGCAGGCAGACTCTCAACCACTGCGCCACCAGGGAAGCCCGAGGTCAGTGTTCTTTTTTAAAGCATTGTCATTCAATAGGCTGGCAAGGAATGAGTTCAGATATCTTCTCACTCATTAGGTCTTTTTCCCCCTTACTCGTGGGGCAGGGACTTGGAGTGCAAAGTATGGCATCACTGGCAGAGATAAGGTTGACTGTTAGGACTTGTACAAAACACTTTCTCCTTAAAGTGATTGGCAATCACCTTTTTTCCTTGCAGCATACTTCTTAAGCAGCCACATATATACCTGTGAGTTGGAAAAGGACGGGTGCTGCCTTTCTCACCAAATAGACTTTAACACAACCGGAGCTAATTTATGTCAGTAGCTAGACATTAAATGACTGATCTGCTCTCAAAGCCATTATCATAATCCAAGCCTTAGAAGACTGCGGAGACGCTTGCATTATCTATAACTTCCTGCTCTCTTCTTACCCATGGAGGTCTTTATGTGGCTGGCTCATTTTGCTCTACATTTTAATGCATCCATTATGTTAAGAGCCAGTTCTTAAAGCTAATTCAGTATGACTATTATTTAAATATGTATACCAAGCAGTTCTTACTTACTAGCAAATGGAAAAAAAAAAAAGAGATCTCTATTCAGAGAATACTAATGGAAAAGTCATCGAAATGTCACTGTGTGTTTAGGGAGATTCTCTAGAGGAATCAGTGCATAAAACCTGTCTCCCTCCATCTTTAATTAATACAGTTCACTTAATACACAATTTGCTTGAAGACTCTATGCCACAGTTGAAAAGAAGATGGTTCTGTGTGACTTGGAAATGGGTCTGTTAGAGTTTATGCACTCTTCAGACATGGGGAAGCTCATTTTGGCCCAGCCTTGGTGTATTTAATCAGTATTTTACAATGGCCTATTCACAATGCTGCCATGTAAAGAGTTAAATGGATGCAGCTCTTTCTTCCCTGTCCTTAGCAATCATCAAATTGCCTTTTTTTCCCTCTCTTCACAATGATGATCCTCCCTTTGTTCAAACTCACATTGTCCTCCTTCAAAAGTTCAACCAACTAATTTTCTTCTTTTAAGACCAGGAACCCTTTGTAAGGGCACATTTAGCATTTTGCCCTCTCATGCTTGTCTGTCATCCCTGAGTAGGCCACGTTGATTTCATTCTATTCCCTTTTTTTTTTTAAATAACATGAGTGTTGTGAGACTTTAAGCTGGCCAAAGAGTATAGATTTTGCTACTTGCTCACTTGGTTTCATTCCAGACATCATTCTCTTGTCTGTGCATCCTGACTTGGCAATAACAGGACATATATCCTATTCTACCCTTCTTCTCACTTCTGACACTGAATCTTACAGTGGAATCCTGGGCACCATTAACACTGATAGAAGAGAGAGAAGAGACAGCTCCACCCCCATGATTCTAGTACCACACTGAGAACTGGAAACTGATAAGGGGCATTCCTAAAGGTACAGCAGAAACCCCTTTGCCTTTCAAACCTTGAGATGAAAGTCTTCAGACTTCAGCATCTTTATTCCTTCTAATAAATGCTTTCTACCTTACTCAGGACAGCATAGTAAATATAAGTGATCTTTGCACAACTATTGAGCACCTCGCAGTGCTTCAGGAGGTGTGGCTGTGAGTAATGTACTTTATCATTTTTAAGTCCCATTGTTATAAGATACGCTTAATGTGTGTAATTTGGGTTGTTTCTATGAGTGAAGTATGATCAGTGCTCTGCCCGGTGCCCAGCACATAGCAAGCATCTTACAAACGGTAGCTCTTAATTTCCTTGCTCCATTAAGGCATAGCATCCTCAAGTGCCCATCACTGGTGGCCAGTGTGGAACTCCAAAAGACAAATCTGAAGGGTGCTTGGTCCCAAGGCATCCTGGCAAGCTGTGTGTGGTAAAGGAAGGGGGGAAGAGTCTTCAACTCATTCCCTGTAAGAGCTTATGTTTGTTTTGTCTTCCACCTGCATTCTGCAAATCAAAGAAGAGATTCCCTGTGTATTATGTACAATTTAATCAAGATTTTTCTATCCTGGGTTTAACTAGACTGAGCTTTATATCCCCAAAACTTCAGGAGCCGATTTTCTTAAGAAGCATTTTATGATTAACAAAATAATAGCAATGTTTTTTAGAACTCTTCTGTACCCATTCATGTACTCTGTTTTGCTGATATGTTGTGTAGGCCTGCCAATATTGCTTTTAATAATAATCTTCTCATGGATGCTCAAAATGTCCTCTGGGGATGTGTTCAGAAAATTCTGGTTTTCAGGATGAAGGAAAACACAAATTGTTAATTCAGAAGGTTCTTCCACCCTTAACGCTGATGCTCCCAGACTAGTGAACTTCCTTCCCTGAAAACCCTCAAAACACATACCTCCCACATGACCCCCTACCCCCATAGCCAGAGATGATTCTAAAGATTCTTAGGTGGACAAATGCACCTGAACTTGAGCTGGCTTGGGCATTAGAAAGTCTTTTGTTCTAAAATTTTAACTCAAACAATTTCTTTGAATCTAAAATAAATGTCTTGATATAAAATAAGGAAATAGAGTGTTCTAATGAAAATAATAAATACCCATATATCGTCACTCAAAATAACTGTTGTAATAGTTTCCTATTGCTGCTTTAACAAATTACCACACACACAAAACAACAACAAATTACCACAAACTTAGTGGTTTAAAACAACAGGAATTGAAGTAGCTGAGGTTAAAGCTATTTTCGTAATATAATGAAAACATTATTTTCCTTTTGCCCTGCACGGTTATTTGCACTGAAACTTCACCAACAGACAAAACTAATCAGAACAATGATTACCTATGGAATGTAGAGATTAACTAGAAGGTTGCATGTGGAAAACTTAAGGAGTAATTGAAAGATTCCATTATCTTTATTATCAGCCTCTCCAGTCTCCCCACACCTGGCCCGACTCAGAACACAGTTATCAGATAAAGGCCATGTTATAAAGTGAAGGCTGCCTGACAGGGCTGGCATCCAAGAAAAGCAAATACAATCTTCCTGCGAGCCCCTCCTTGGGGGCCTCTAACAAAGCCCTGGCAACCCACAGCCCGCAAAAGAATCGCCCCAGGCCTGCCCAGCACAGCCGATCCCCAGGTGGCTTTTGTTCACTGAGATTAAGCCTGCAGTTGCGCACAGCCACTCAGGGCTCCGAGCTCTCCTCACTAGCGTCTCCCGTTCCTCGCGTCCCGTGAACCCCAAGGGTCCTCGTGTGATTTCAGGAAATGAGGAGATGCGATTGTCTGTGTTAAATGAAAAGGACCATTGGTACTCAGAGTGCGAAAAGGGAGCCCCGTGAGATAGCTCAACACAGTCACATAAATGAGTTCCCTGGAAGCAACCTCTATCAGCTGTGACTCAGAGTGCCAGCACCTCTTCACGGAATCAGAGACCTTTGAGAACTCAGGGTAGCCTTCAGAGTCCCAGCATCAACCATAATAGCTTCTATTACTTTGGGTTTTACATATATGTTCTCATGTATTCATCCCAACAACCTACGTGGATAGGGATTATTCTTCCCATTTTACACCTGAAGAAACTGAGGCTCAGAGAGGTTACACCATTTCCACAGAGTCACACAGCCAGGACCCAAACCCAGGAATCCTGATTTCAAAGACCCTGCTCTTCCTGCTATACTCTACCCTCCCCCACAGATGTCTTGTGAGACTCTCTTACAAAATACGTACAGAAATGCAATTTATTTTGTGGATCTTTCTCCACACCCCACCAGAATACAAACTCCAGGACGCAGATATGTTAGTATCTTTTGTTTACCGCCTCACTCTCCGGCTCCTACAGTAGTGCCCAGCTCACAGAAAGGGCTCAATAAAGATATGTTGAATGGATGAATGAACAAACAAAGTGAATTAGCAGTGGGACTAGTCTTCTGGCTCCTGGTCTTTTGCTCTTTGCCCATCATACCTCTGCCACCTCTTGCACACTCACAAACAGCCCCATATAATCATGCCCATTCCAGATTCTTTGTAGGCCCTGAGGTCAGAGAGACCTGAGTTTGAATCCCTGTTTCGCCACTTGCTAACTGTGTAAATGAAGCAAATTACATTATGTGTTTTTCTTGGTTTCCTCATCTATAATTGGGAATAACAGCAATATCCATAGTAGAAGGTACTGATATGAATAAGAACATGTATTATAAAGCACCTCAAACACAGTAGATATTTAATAAATGATGGCTTTAAACAAACAACTCTGAGGCCCCCCCCCAGAAATGACATGACCCCCTGCCCCCATAGCCAGAGATGATTCTAAAGATTCTTAGGTGGACAAATGCACCTGAACTTGAGCTGGCTTGGGCATTAGAAAGTCTTTTGTTCTAAAATTTTAACTCAAACAATTTCTTTGAATCTAAAATAAATGTCTTGATATAAAATAAGGAAATACAGAGTGTTCTAATGAAAATAATAAATACCCATATATCATCACTCAAAATAACTGTTGTAATAGTTTCCTATTGCTGCTTTAACAAATTACCACACACACAAAACAACAACAACAAATTACCACAAACTTAGTGGTTTAAAACAACAGGAATTGAAGTAGCTGAGGTTAAAGCTATTTTCGTAATATAATGAAAACATTATTTTCCTTTTGCCCTGCACGGTTATTTGCACCAACAGACAAAACTAATCAGAACAATGATTGCCTATGGAATGTAGAGATTAACTAGAAGGTTGCATGTGGAAAACTTAGGGAGTAATTGAAAGATTCCATTATCTTTATTGTGGCGTTGCTCATAGGAGAGTATATATTTGTAAAAATTAATTACATTTTATACTTAGTATCTGTGCATTTTACTATAATTTTCCCTCATTAAAAGAATATAGAAAATATTTTTAAAACACAGATGTATTATATTACAATTCTGGAGGTCAGAAGTGCAAAATCAGTCTTCCTGAGCTAAAACCAAGCTATCAGCAGGGCTGTGTTCCTTCTGAAGGCTCTAGGGGGAGGACTTATTTCCTTACCTTTTCCAGCTTCTCCGGGCTGCCTGCATGCCTTGGTTCATGGCTCCTTCTTCCATCTTCAAACCTCTCTCTGACCTTCTGCCTTCCTCTTCCATCTTTTAAGGACTCCTGTGATTGCATTGGGCCCACCTGGTGATGATGATTCTTGATCAAGCTCTAGCCACTCTCCACTGGGCCCTCTTCTCAGCTAGGCCTCAACCCTACCCAATAAAGACTTGAACAAAACACTAACATCCTTTTTAACAGCTCAAGGCCTCATCCTAGGATGACCCTAGCCCACTTATAGTGCTTGCCCGAGAAACCTCAAGGCTGGAGAAAAATGTACTGTTTGTTCCACCAACACCTGAAGCTAGGGCCCCTGTCTCCCAGCCACTGCAGAAGGGGAGGAGCCCAATTTCCATACACGACGTCAGTTAACAAACCAGATGGGATTCACATGGACCAACCCCACCTTCCCAGTTTTTGTAAGTTTTCACTTTCCTGGCTCTTCTGAGCCCCCGCTCACCACCCTCTCTATTCCCTATTCAACAAATCAAAGTTGAGTTCAGTTCACAACTGGTCTCTTTCTATTGTGGTAGGATATTACGGACTAAACTCTCTCCTTACTACTTTAACCAGTGTCAGCTTTGTTAACTTAGGAAGAGATGTGAATAAATTAAGGATCTTGAGAAGGGGAGATTATCCTGAATTATCCAGTGTTGTCATAGGAAGAAGTTGTCCCTGATGAACTTGGATAGTTGGGGAAGAAGGAAGCAGTCCCTGAAGAACTTGGCAGAGAACAGTGTTATCGTGTGGCCAATACATAGTACTTGTTCCATACAGTTGTTGACTGTTGGGCTAATGGCCAAGAAACTGGATCTTTATAATGCAGATTATTCATTTATTCCTCAATATTACAAAGGATTCCTTAGAAATTCATTGGAAGAATATGTGGTAGCTTACAGAGTATCAGAAGTAAAGCTTGAAGAAGTAGGTCTCAGGAGGGTAAGGGACAAAGGCAGTTCTGGGACTCTAGGTAGCAAGAAGTAATGGACAGGCCCTTAAGGCTATCTCAGCTGGGCTGAATCAGCTCCGGCCAATTTTCTAACCTTGCATCAGGGACTCAACATTCAAAGTCCTGGGAGGGAATCCAACTGACCTTGCTCAGAAACATGCCTACCCCTTGGCTAGAAGAAAGAGTGAAACAAATAATGACTCCTAGATTGTTGGCCGGAGAAACTTGGTGAATAATTGTGTCCTTCACTGAAGAGGAGCAGATTCACTGTCAAAATCAAGAACTCTCTTAATTAACAAGAACTCTCTGTTAATTTTGAGCTGCATCTTAGTCATCCATATAAAGCTGTTGAATAGGCATTGAGTCTGGTGCTCAGGAGAGAAATCCAGAGTCAAAGGAGAAGTCCCACAAAACACGAATATGGGAATCATTGGCTTATAGGTGCTATTTAAATCAGAGACTTGAAGGAAGCACCTTTGGAGAGAGATTACATAAAAGAAAAGGGCTGAGGACTCAAGACCTAGAGCATTTAATACAGTAGTTCTGACAG
Organism: Mesoplodon bidens; assembly: GCF_964165515.1. NCBI lineage: Eukaryota > Metazoa > Chordata > Mammalia > Artiodactyla > Ziphiidae > Mesoplodon > Mesoplodon bidens. The sequence goes on from NC_138160.1 coordinate 126,136,298, forward strand.
AGGAAGACTCAGGGAACTAGACAAAGAAGGTACTCCCAGGAACCTAGCCAACAAGCTAGGGGTAAATCAGGAGAGAATCCTAGAATCAAGAAAAGAAAGTGTTTCAGAAAAGAAGGCATGTAAACCATTTCAAGTGCTGCAGAGAAGTCAAGAATAAGGAGACAACTGTCCACTGACTTAGGAAGGGATAGATGTGGTGACCTTGATATAAGCCAACTCCAAATGGCTGGACAAAAGGTGGAAGGGAGTGGCTTGATCAGAGCACGGGCCTGAGTAATTTTCTTTTTCGAGGGTGGAGTGCAAAGTGGTTTTGTTGTGTTTTGAGATTAATCCATGTTGTCACAAGTAGCAATAGTGTATTGTCATTTCTCCATCATAGTCCACTGTATGACTATCCCATGATTTATTTATACATCTTACTATTTTTTTATTATGCAACACAATTTTTTTTTTTATGTGGTACGTGGGCCTCTCACTGTTGTGGCCTCTCCTGTCACAGAGCACAGGGTCTGGATGCGCAGGCTCAGTGGCCATGGCTCATGGGCCTAGCTGCTCCGCAGCATGTGGTATCTTCCTGGACCGGGGCACGAACCCGTGTCCCCTGCATCGGCAGGCGGACTCTCAACCACTGCGCCACCAGAGAAGCCCTGCAACACAATTTTTAATTGAAGTATAGGTGATGTACAGTGTTGTGTTACATATATATATATATATATATATCTTTTTTCAGATTCTTTTCCATTATAGGTTATTTAAAAATATTGAGTAATAGTTCCCTGTGCTCTACAGTAGGCCCTTGTTGGTTATCTATTTTATATACAGTAGTGTGTGTATATACATCTTATTATTGATGGATGTTTGGGTTGTTTCCAGTTTGAAACTTTTACAAATAGTCCTGCTGTTAACATTCTTCTTTGTATCTTTTGGTAAACAAAAGTACACATATTGGGGGGCAATAAACCTAGGAATTAAATCACTGGATCCTAAAATTTATGTAGGTTTACCTGGCAAACAGTTTTCCAAAGAAGTTGTACCAATTCATATTCACATCAGCAAGATGTGAGAATTCAAGTTACTCTAAAACCTCACCAACACTTGGTATTGTCAGTTTCTTTACATATAGGTGTTCCAGTAAATGTGTAATTGTATCTCATTTGGTTTCAGATTGAGTTTCCCTGGTGACTTAGAGGTTGGGAACATTTTTATATGCTTATTGGCCATTGGGAATCCGCTTTTGAGAAGTGCTTGAGTTTTTGGTCCATCTTTTTAGGGTTTGCCTCTTTTTCTCATTGATCCATAGAAGTTCTTTATATATTCTGTAAACAATCTTTTTGAGGATGTAAATTATTTGCCCAATCTGTGACTTACCTTTTCACTCTATAATGATGTTTTTTAAAATAATCATTAAAGCTTGAATTTAAATGTGGTATAATTTATCAACCTTTTCCTTTATGGGTAGTGCTTTCTGTGTCATGTTTAGGTAATCTTTGCCCATACCAATGTGAAAATATCTATCCTGTTTCCTAGAAGCTTTGTTGTTTTAGCTTTTACATTTAGATCTATATTCCAGGACCAAGATTCACTTTCTTTCCCCATATGGCTACCTAATTAACCCAACACCATTTATTGGAGCTTTTATGCTTTCCTTCCTGCATCACAGTAGCACATTTGTTATTAGTCATCATATACGTGTGGGTTTCCAGACTTTGTTCTATTGATCTACTTGTGTACCTTGACACATTTATCACACTACCCTAAGTACTACAGCTTCAGACTGGTAAAAGAATTCAGTAACATAATGCTCCTTCTTGATTATCTTCATTATAGCTGAACCTTTTCAATTCCATATAAATTGCATAACCAGCTTGTCAATTTGTATTTTAAAGCTGCTGTTATTTATATTGGGTTACATAGAATGTATAGACTAGTCCAGGGAGAATTAAAATATTTGAAAACTATTAAACCTCCCAATTTATCAAATTCACACACACACACACATATAATTAAGGTATCCCTTAATTTCTGTCTTTAGTTTCAGTTTTTAGTGTAGAGTTCTAGCATTTTTGTCTTTAGATTTATTTCTAGGTATTTAATGTTTTCAAATTATTATAAATAGCAATTGTTTATGAAAATTTAATTTTGTAGTAGTTTGTTGCTTGTTTACCAAAATACAGTTGATTTTCAATATTGATTTTATGTCCAATGACCTTGTTAAATTCTCTTATTCTTTCTAGCAGTAGGCCTGTAGATTCTTTTGGATCTTCAATATTTACAATCATGTCATTAACTAACAGTGACAGTATTAGTTCTTCCTTTCCAATCTTCTTACCTTTTACTTTCGTGCCCATTGTATTTGCATTGAGAGCAATGTCAAATGTAGCGGACATCCTTATGAGTTTGTCCTGATTTCATGGGGAAGGTTTTAGGGATTTCAAGATTTCATATGTTTGCTGTAAGCTCTTCGTAGATATCCATTATCACAATAAGAAAGTTTGCTTCCAGTCCTAGTTTGCTAGAAGTTTTGATCATGAATGGGTATTAAATTTTGTCAAATATGTTTTTGCTTTATCAAGATCATTTCTATTATGTGGTGAAGTAAATTAATTGATCTGCAAATCTTAAAACAACCTTGATCCTGAAATAAACCCTAGTTGGTCATGTTCTATTATCCTTTTGTATATATCACTATAACACATATTTTTAAGTATTTATTTTCATGTATTATTTTTATTTATCAACATTTATTTTATTATGTATACTATATATATATATTTTTTCAAATGTGCATAAACAAGTTTGAAGGCAGAGTATGAGCCAATCAAGAGGAAGGACCTGGTAATGTAGGATAGAAAAGGGAAGATAGCCAGAGCAAGCTGCTGAAGGTGGAGAGATGGATGTGATTCAGGTCACCGGTAAGTGTGCTGGCCTTAGGGAGAAGCCAGGGCACTTCTTTCACTGTACTAGGACAGAAGGCAGAGTACGTAACTGTATATATTCCTAAAGGGGTGGATTTGTTGCTGGGCAGATGAAGTAGTTCTCATGCCATTGCCTCTGTGACACCTGAGTTACCAATTGAGAATGAGGAATGGGCCCAGTATAGGAAATTTTGAGGAGAAAAGCTAAGTGACTGAAAGTATAAAATTAATAGAGAATTAGGACTTTCTTAATATCTACTTGAGACTTGTGGTTAAAAATTTAAGTGAGTCCAATCAGCACTGTTTGTGTTTTTTCTCCTCAGAGTGCACTTAATGGATATTAGTTTGTTTTCTGTTGCTGTTTTAAAGCATATAGGTGTGTTTAATCAGGATTGGAGTTTAGCTGAGAGAGGTATCCTCACTATGATAGAATTTGATGAATTGAAAAATATATTTGAGGAAGTAGACTCAAGAAGTAGACTCCTGGGGGAAACTTAAGGAAATCATACATTCGTGAAGTCTAAGACAGTTAATATTTTTGAGGTGTTATGCTAAAATATTACATGCATAATCTCATACATCTTCAAATACTAGTTCCTATAAAATAGGAATAGTATTTGTCCCCTTATAAATATGAGTAAGCTGCAGATGAGAGGTTTGATTCCTTGACAAACTACACAACCAGAAAGTCATGGCACATTTAGATTCTAAATCCCACCCCCAAATTCTTTAAAACACTTAGTGTTAACTTATATTTTATTTTAATGTTGCTTATACATGTATCATTCTTCCGAAACTGAACTTTAAAAAATTATACACCACTGCAAAATCAATTTTAAAAAATTTCAAGAGCCTTTTAATATGATGAGTTATGATGTTTTAGAGAAACAAAATCACCACTTACAACTTAATATATTTCAGTTTGAGATAAAAAAAAACAAAAAACATTATGCCTACTCCTGCTTCCCTGGTATAGTCCCAAGGGCTGGATATCAGAACTAGAGTTGCATGGAAAGCCTCATGAGATGGAAGCAGAGACAGGAAAGATCAAAATATTTCTGAAGATGTAATTGATCTAGTTGGACTATAAACACTAGTCAGGTAATCAGAAGTGGGATACATTAAAAATGAGAGATTAGGAGAAGGGCCTGGAGGGCAAAGTAAGAATCTCTGTATTTGGTAGCAGCACTGGGAAGTCCTCTCCCTGCCCTGGAATTCTGAGACAGGGGCAGCTAGGTCAGTAAGGAAATAAATTGCTTTTCTGGCTAGAGAGGCAGAGGGATAGATGATACCATGAGCCAGATGAACTTGCCCTCTCTCCACTTCATCCACTCTGGAGAAATGACCAATCAAAATGTATGACTCAGCACGTCCTGGAACCCTCTCAGCCCAGCCAGGACCTGCCCAACCACTCTCTGAATCACAAGTGGTAATTTGTGATCCATCAGTGACCCAAATTCACCCCCTTGGATTGTCTCTCTGCTGGCAGTCTACAGTTCTCCAGAAGCACAAAAAGTGTTAACTTCTAACATTTTTTTCCTCTGGACCCCTGATAAATTCTATGGGTAAGAGTCTGATTTAATTGTTCCTCATTATCATCTGAGCTTGGGGCTTGGCTTTTCTTTTTATATGGGTGGCAAGATGTTGTTATTCCCCTTTGCCTGTTTACTGGCTATATTATTCTCCGAGGTAACTATCTCAAGAGATTCTGTAGAAGATAATAATAGTTATATTTTTCCCAGAGAAGCTTCATAAATACATCTCCAGAGCCAGCACAGATGAGCTGACAGATCACAACATAGCATTTAAAGCTCTGCCCAGAGAAAGGTCAGAGCTGGAGGAAATCAGCTATTACATCAGAACATCAGGAAAATAATCTGCAACCTGTTAGGTGTGACATTTAAAAATCATCCACAATCTTTTTCATTGTGTAAATTATGGATTTTTGTTCATTTTATTGGAGGCTATAGGTGATGGTTTGAATCAGGCAAGTAAGTATGTGTATTACTGTCCCCGAGGCTTTTATGATCCCCTGCAACCAAAATTAGGTCCTTCTGTTAGTTTCTAGCACAGTAGCCTGCACTTTTCCTTCATAGCCCTTACCACATTTTATAACTACATATTTGTTTATGCAAATGTTTATGTTGTATAGATGATTAGGTTTAAGACGAAGGAAACCATGTTCCTTGGTTTACTCTTTTAGCCTTATCACCTGTATGATAAATATACACTAAATAGTTGTAAAATGGCCACTGAATAAACAAGTGTTCATTATGTATCAAGCTAATAGTATATGCTGGGTTGCTGATGGATGGAGATGAGCAAACCACAGATTCCTCAAAGTGTTCAGTCAAGTGACGAATTCAGGCAAAAAGAAACCAAATGGTTATGATACAATATAATACAATGCAACCATCTATAGCTAGGTTTCTGGAGTGTTCTGTAACAGAGAAACGGCTGGGTGCTGTGGAAGGGCAAAGAGGGATAACATCTAATTTATGTTTGGCAAGAAGAGGTCAGGAAAGACTAACGTAAAGGAGAAATGAACTCAGACAGAGTCTTTATGTCTCGTGAGATGTACATAAAAGCTTCTTCTGGCTAAAAAGGAAGTTTTAGTGAACATTTATCATAACTATTATATGGTGGGTCCCTCAAATCCATTCTATCCACTGCCAAAAAGATCTGTGTAAACTCTAAATTTTACATGTTTATGAATTTTAGATACATGGGTTTTGAACCTGGATATCCTGTACACACAAAATACACAAGGATGGATGAGGTCATCTATGTGTGTTTTGATGAGGGCATTTAAGGTGTGTTTCTTCCCTTTTAGAACATTATAAGGCTACTTATGAGACAGAGAAAACGCACTTTGTAAGTTTCAAATCTTACTCTACTGCTGGGTTTTTCTGAAGATGAAAACTTCTGGAAACTTGACAACATATTCTAGAGAGAGAATGTGGGGAACTAGGTACTCTCATAAATTCCTGGTGGGGATTCAAAATGATACACCCTCTATGGAGATAATTTGGCAATATAGAGTCTAAAATTACATATGCCTTTATCCTTTGTTTTAACAAACTTTATCTTAGCAAACCCACTTCTAGGAATCTATCTCAAAGTAGTTCTGGCCAAAATACAAAAAGCCAGATGCAAAAAGTGTTTCACTATTGCAGTATCAGTAATAGCAAAAGGCTGGAAACAACCTGAATGTCCTTCAGGAGGGAACAGGTTGAGTAAACAAATGACACCCATAAAATGCAGCACTACACAGCTGAAAGAGAGAATGAGAAGTATCTTTATATACTTTTATGGTCTGCTGTCCAGAATATACTGTTAAGTGGAAAAAGCAATGTAGCCTCAATTGATCTACAGATTCTACAAAAAGGCCTATCAAAATCTCAGCTAGATTCTTTGAAAAAAAATGGCAAGCTTATCTTAACTTCAAGGGATCTGAAACTCAAGAAATTCAAGGGAATAGCTAAAACAGCCTTGGAAAAAAACCAGGTTGGAGGGCTCACACATGGTTTCAAAACTTAATCCAAAGCTACAGTAATCAAGACAGTGTAGTAGTGGCGTAACGATGGGTATGAAGCTGAATTGAGAGTCTGAAAACAAACCCCCCATTTATGCTCAATTGACTTTTTTTTTTTTTTTTTGTACGCGGGCCTCTCACTGTTGTGGCCTCTCCCCTTGCGGAGCACAGGCTCCGGACGCACAGGCTCAGCGGCCATGGCTCACGGGCCCAGCCGCTCCGCGGCACGTGGGATCCTCCCGGACCGGGGCACGAACTTGTGTCCCCTGCATCGGCAGGCGGACTCTCAACCACTGCGCCACCAGGGAAGCCCTGCTCAATTGACTTTTGACCAGTATGCCAAGACAATTCAATGGGTAAAAAGTCTTTTCAACAAATGGTACTGTGACAATGCGATATCCAAATGCAAAAGAATGAAGTTGGACCCCCTACCTCACACTGTACAAAAATGAACTCAAAATGGATAATAGACCTAAATGTAAGAGCTAAAACTATAAAAACTCTTTTTAAAAAATAGGAGTAGATCCTTGTGACCTTGGATTAGGCAATGTTTTCTTATATATGACAACAAAAGCACAACTAATAAAAGAAAAAAATCGATAAATTGGACACCATCAAAATTTAAAACTTTTTTTCTTCAAAGACATCATCAAGAAAGTTAAAAGAGAACCCATGGAATGGAGAAAATATTTGCAGATCATATATCTGATAAGGGACCTGCATCTAGAATATGTAAAGGATTCCTACAATTCAATAATACAAAGAGAGATAAACCAGCTGGAAAATGGACAATGGGTCAGAATAGACATTTTTCCAAAGAAGATAAACAAATGCCCAATAAGCACATGAAAAGATCCTCAACATCACTAGACATTAGGGAGATACAAATCAAAACCACAATGATATACCACTTCACACCAATTAGAATGGCTACTATTTAAAAAATTGGAATATAACAAGGGTTGGCAAGGATATGGAGAAATTAGAACCAGTATGTATTGCTGGTAGGAATGTAAAATGTTGCAGCCACTGTGAAAAGTGGTTCTGCAGTTCTTCAAAAAGTTAAACCATGCAATCCAGTAATTCCTATCCTAAGTATATACTAAAATAATTGAAAGGGATTCAAATAGATACTTGTACACTAATATTCATAGCAGCGTTATTCACAGTAATCAAAAGGTAGAAACAATCCAAATGTCTGTCAACAGATGAATGGAAAAACAAAATGTGGTATATGCGTAGAGCAGAATCTTATTCAGCCTAAAAAGGAATGAAATTCTGATACATACTACATGAATGAACCTTGAACACATTATACTAAGTGAAATAAGCCTGATGCAAAAGGACAAATGTTGTATAATTTCACTTACATGAGGTGCCTAAAATAGACAAATACATACAGATAGAAACAGAGTTTACCAGGGGTTGGGGAGAGGGAGAATAGGGAGGTATTATTTAATGGGTAGAGTTCTTGTTCGGGATGAAGAAAAAGTTCCGGAAATAGGTAGTGGTGATGATTACACAACATTGTGAATGTACTTAATGGCATTGAATTGTACACTTGAAGTGGTTAATATGGTAAATCTTATGTTATATATATTTTACCACAATCAAAAAATATCTTTTAAAATGTTATTAATAGACAAATGGTGGTTTTAAAGAAAACAGAGAGGGATAGGAGATTTTTTCTCAAGCTACCTTGTTTTGCAGATTTGACTTTGACTTTATAAAATACAGAAATACTTTATGTAACTCTAAAACAAAATGAAAATTTAAAAACAATCCCCCCAAATGGAATGTATAATAAAACAAATGAACCCAAGTATCTATCCAGTTTGAGGCATAACCACAAAAAATGTACCATTTCAAGTGAGTTTCAAACAATGACTTTACTATATATCATCAGTGGAATTACACTTTAATGAAAAAAAAGAATAGCAATATCTTAAAGTGTTTTCAGTAATGGTATTGTTGAAGGTAATGTTTATATTGCTATTCTGCAAGTGTTTTACATCTATTATGGATAAAGCAAACAGCATGGAGGGTAGTTTGGTAAAAACTTGAGAGATCTCAAACTCTTTGAGAACTAGGATTTTCAGTAAGGAAGAAAGGAGTTACTGATATAATAGTGATGAGATTAAGAGTCACTGCAGTCTTGAATATAAATTGAAACTATCATTATGAATTTACAGTGCATTTATCTTCAATTATGTTTGTGTATGCATATATATATATATATATATATATATATATATATTATACCTATACTTATATCAAATATCTGTATCTATTCCTAGCTCTAGCCATTGCAAAGACCTAGTAACAATGACAATCCAATTGCAGCAGACACTTCTATAGCTCAGTCTGGAGGAGGAAATATCTTTTCATATCAGAAAATCATAAAGCTATCAAAACCAACTAGGGTCATGTCAAAAAAACACATGATCCAACTTGACTATGTTCCTACCGGCCAAAGAATGGACATCAATAAGGGTGATAACCCATCAAACCCATGATTTCATTACGATTTTAAAAAAAACCTTACTGATTGCTTTGGGAGGATTCTAGGAAACCAACAAATCATTTTGAAAAGTGATAAATAAAAGACTTCAGAGGCGGCAGGAAGAGAGCCTGAAGGGGTTGGTGCGCCGCGGCTAGCCCGGAGGGAGTCCGGGGAAAGGGTCTGGAGCTGCCGAAGAGGCAAGAGACTTTTTCTTCCCTTTTGTTTCCTGGTGCGCGAGGAGAGGGCATTAAGAGGGCTGCTTGGGGAAGCGCCGGAGACGGGCGCGAGCCGCGGCTAAAGGCGCGGACCCCGGAGACGGGCGTGGGACGCTGGGGCTGCTGCTGCCACCGCCGCGGGGCCTGTGTGCGAGCGCGGGTCACTGTCCGCCCCGCCTTCCGGGGGGTCTGTGCACTCCGCCACTGCCGGGGTCCCGGGACCCGGGGACGGCTTTCCCCGGAAAGCGCACGGAGCGCCTCGGTCTGGTGCAACGTCACGCCGGCCTCTGCCGACGCAGGCCCGCCCCACACTGCACGCCCCTCCCTCCCCTCTGCCTGAGTGAGCCAGAGCCCCCGAAATCAGCGGCTCCTTTAAACCCGTCCTGTCTGAGCGAAGAACGGACGCCCTCCGGCGACCAACGCGCAGAGGCGGGGCCCGGTCCAAGGCTGAGACCCGGGAGCTGTGAGAGCCGAGAAGAGACAGGGAAATCTCTCTGTGCAGCCTCGGAGGCAGCGGATTAAAGCTCCACGGTCCACTTGATGTGCCCTGCGTCTGTGGAGTGCATGAATGGGCAGCGAATCATCCCAAATTGAGGAAGTGGACTTTGAGGACAAGATTTAAGACTTTCCCCCCTTTTCCTCTTTTTACAACGAATTATCCCAAATTAAGGAGGTGGACTTAGAGAGCAAGATTTCAGACTTCTCGCCCTTTTCCTCTTTTTACAACGAATTATCCCAAATTGAGGAGGTGGACTTGGAGAGCAAGATTTTTGACTTTTCCCCCTGCTCTCTTTTTGTGAATGTGTATGTATATCCTTCTGTGTAAGATTCTCTCTGTATAGCTTTGCTTCCACCATATGTCCCAGGGTTCTATCTGTCCGTTTTTTTTCAATAATTACTTTTTAATTTTAATAATGCTACTATATTTCATACTTTATTCTATTTTACTTTACCTGCTCTTTCTTTTTTTCCTACCTTCCCTTCCTCCCTCCCTCCCTCCGCCCCTCCTTTCCTTCTTTCTTTCCTTCCTCCCTCCCTCCCTCTCTTCTTCCTTTCACTCTTTCTTTTTCTTTCCTTCCTCCCTCCCTCCCTCCCTCCTGTCTTTCTTTCCTTCCTCCCTCCCTCCCACCCTTCTTCCTTTCACTTTCTTTTTCTTTCCTTCCTCCCTCCCTCCCTCCTGTCTTTCTTTCTTATTTCTTTCCTCCCTCCCTCCCTCCCTTCTTCCATTCACTCTTCCTTTTTCTTTCATTCCTCCCTCCCTCCTTTCTTTCTTTCTTTCTATCCTTCCTCCCTCCCTCCTTTCTTTCTTTCTTCCTTCCTTCCTTTCTTTCCTTCTTCCTTTCTTTCTCTCTCTCTTTCTTCTACTAATTCTTTCTTTCTACTTTTTCTCCCTTTTATTCTGAGTCGGGTAGATGAAAGGCTCTTGGTGCTGCAGCCAGGAGTCAGTGCTGTGCCTCTGAAGTGGGAGAGCCAACTTCAGGACATGGGTCCACAAGAGACCTCCCAGCTCCACATAATATCAAGCAGTGAAAATCTCCCAGAGATCTCCATCTCAACACCAGCACCCAGCTTCAGTCAACGACCAGCAAAGTACAGTGCTGGTCACCCTAGGCCAAGCAACTAGCAAGGCAGGAACACAACCCCACCCATCAGCAGAGAGGCTGCCTAAAAACATAATAAGGCCACAGGCACCCCAAAACACACCGCCAGACGTGGACATGTCCACCAGAAAGACAAGATCGAGCCTCAACCACCAGAACACAGGCACTAGTCCCCCCCACCAGGAAGCCTACACAACCTACTAAAACAACCTTAGCCACTGGGGACAGACACCAAAAACAACGGGAACTACGAATCTGCAGCCTGCAAAAAGGAGACCCCAAACACAGTAACATAAGCAAAATGAGAAAACAGAAAAACACACAGCAGGTGAAGGAGCAAGGTAAAAACCTACCAGACCTAACAAATGAAGAGGTAATAGGCAGTCTACCTGAAAAAGAATTCAGAAGAATGATAGTAAAACTGATCCAAGATTCTATTTCCAAGATCCAAAATCTTGGAAATAGAATAGACAAAATGCAAGAAACAATTAACAAGGACCTAGAAGAACTAAAGATGAATCAAGCATCGATTAAGAACACAATAAATGAAATGAAAAATACTCTAGATGGGATCAATAGCAGAATAACTGAGGCAGAAGAACGGATAAGTGAGGTGGAAGATAAAATAGTGGAAATAACTGCTGCAGAGCAAAATAAAGAAAAAAGAATGAAAAGAACAGAGGACAGTCTCAGAGACCTCTGGGACAACATTAAATGCACCAACATTCGAATTATAGGGGTTCCAGAAGAAGAAGAGAAAAAGAAAGGGACTGAGAAAATATTTGAAGAGATTATAGTTGAAAACTTCCCTAATATGGGAAAGGAAATAGTTAATCAAGTCCAGGAAGCACAGAGAGTCCCACACAGAATAAATCCAAGGAGAAATATGCCAAGACACATATTAATCAAACTGTCAAAAATTAAACACAAAGAAATCATATTAAAAGCAGCAAGGCAAAAACAACAAGTAACACACAAGGGAGTCCCCATCAGGTTAACAGCTGATCTCTCAGCAGAAACTCTACAAGCCAGAAGGGAGTGGCAGGACATAATTAAAGTGATGAAGGAGAGAAACCTGCAACCAAGATTACTCTACCCAGCAAGGATCTCATTCAGATTTAATGGAGAAATTAAAACCTTTACAGACAAGCAAAAGCTGAGAGAGTTCAGCACCACCAAACCAGCTTTACAACAAATGCTAAAGGAACTCCTCTAGGCAAGAAACACAACAGAAGGAATATACCTACAATAACGAACCCAAAGCAATTAAGGAAATGGGAATAGGAACATACATATCAATAATTACCTTAAATGTAAATGGACTAAATGCTCCCACCAAAAGACACAGATTGGCTGAATGGATACAAAAACAAGACCCATATATATGCTGTCTACAACAGACCCACTTCAGACCTAGAGACACATACAGATTGAAAGTAAGGGGATGGAAAAAGATATTCCATGCAAATGGAAATCAAAAGAAAGCTGGAGTAGCAATTCTTATATCAGACAAAATAGACTTTAAAATAAAGACTATTAGAAGAGACAAACAAGGACACTACATAATGATCAAGGGATCGATCCAAGAAGAAGATATAACAATTGTAAATATTTATGCACCCAACATAGGAGCACCTCAATACATAAGGCAAATACTAACAGCCATAAAACGGGAAATCGACAGTAACACAATCATAGTAGGGGACTTTAACACCCCACTTTCACCAATGGACAGATCATCCAGAATGAAAATAAATAAGGAAACACAAGCTTTAAATGATACATTAAACAAGATGGACTTAATTGATATTTATAGGACATTCCACCCAAAAACAACAGAATACACATTTTTCTCAAGTGCTCATGGAACATTCTCCAGGATAGATCATATCTTGGGTCACAAATCAAACCTTGGTAAATTTAAGAAAATTGAAATTGTATCAAGTATCTTTTCTGACCACAATGCTATGAGACTAGACATCAATTACAGGAAAAGATCTGTAAAAAATACAAACACATGGAGGCTAAACAATACACTACTCAATAACGAAGTGATCACTAAAGAAATCAAAGAGGAAATTAAAAAATACCTAGAAACAAATGACAACGGAGACACCACGACCCAAAACCTATGGGACGCAGCAAAAGCAGTTCTAAGAGGGAAGTTTATAGCAATACAATCCCACCTTAAGAAACAGGAAACATCTCGAGTAAACAACCTGACCCTGCACCTAAAGCAATTAGAGGAAGAAGAACAAAAAACCCCCAAAGCTAGAAGAAGGAAAGAAATCATAAAGATCAGATCAGAAATAAATGAAAAAGAAATGAAGGAAACGATAGCAAAGATCAATAAAACTAAAAGCTGGTTCTTTGAGAAGATAAACAAAATTGACAAACCATTAGCCAGACTCATCAAGAAAAAAAGGGAGAAGACTCAAATCAATAGAATTAGAAATGAAAAAGGAGAAGTAACAACTGACACTGCAGAAATACAAAAGATCATGAGAGATTACTATAAGCAACTCTATGCCAATAAAATGGACAACCTGGAAGAAATGGACAAATTCTTAGAAATGCACAACCTGCCAAAACTGAATCAGGAAGAAATAGAAAATATGAATAGACCAATCACAAGCACTGGAATTGAAACTGTGATTAAAAATCTTCCAACAAACAAAAGCCCAGGACCAGATGGCTTCACAGGCGAATTCTATCAAACATTTAGAGAAGAGCTAACACCCATCCTTCTCAAGCTCTTCCAAACAATTTCAGAGGAAGGAACACTCCCAAACTCATTCTGCGAGGCCACCATCACCTTGATACCAAAACCAGACAAGGATGTCACAAAGAACGAAAACTACAGGCCAATATCACTGATGAACATAGATGCAAAAATCCTCAACAAAATACTAGCAAACAGAATCCAACAGCACATTAAAAGGATCATACACCATGATCAAGTGGGGTTTATTCCAGGAATGCAAGGATTCTTCAATATACACAAATCAATCAATGTGATACACCATATTAACAAGTTGAAGGAGAAAAACCATATGATCATCTCAATAGATGCAGAGAAAGCTTTCGACAAAATTCAACATCCATTTATGATAAAAACCCTGCAGAAAGTAGGCATAGAGGGAACTTTCCTCAACATAATAAAGGCCATATATGACAAACCCACAGCCAACATTGTCCTCAATGGTGAAAAACTGAAACCATTTCCACTAAGATCAGGAACAAGACAAGGCTGCCCACTCTCACCACTCTTATTCAACCTAGTTTTGGAAGTTTTAGCCACAGCAATCAGAGAAGAAAAGGAAATAAAAGGAATCCAAATTGGAAAAGAAGAAGTAAAGCTGTCACTGTTTGCAGATGACATGATACTATACATAGAGAATCCTAAAGATGCTACCAGAAAACTACTAGAGCTAATCAATGAATTTGGTAAAGTAGCAGGATACAAAATTAATGCACAGAAATCTCTGGCATTCCTGTACACTAATGATGAAAAATCTGAAAATGAAATCAAGAAAACACTCCCATTTACCATTGCAACAAAAAGAATAAAATATCTAGGAATAAACCTACCTAAGGAGACAAAAGACCTGTATGCAGAAAATTATAAGACACTGATGAAAGAAATTAAAGATGATACAAATAGATGGAAAGATATACCATGCTCCTGGATTGGAAGAATCAATATTGTGAAAATGACTCTACTACCCAAAGCAATCTACAGATTCAATGCAATCCCTATCAAACTACCACTGGCATTTTTGACAGAACTAGAACAATAAATTTCAAAATTTGTTTGGAAAAACAAAAGACCCCGAATAGCCAAAGCAATCTTGAGAACGAAAAACAGAGCTGGAGGAATCAGGCTCCCTGACTTCAGACTATACTACAAAGCTACAGTAATCAAGACAGTGTGGTACTGGCACAAAAACAGAAAGATAGATCAATGGAACAGGATAGAAAGCCCAGAGATAAACCCACGCACATATGGTCAACTTATCTTTGATAAAGGAGGCAGGAATGTACAGTGGAGAAAGGACAGCCTCTTCAATAAATGGTGCTGGGAAAACTGGACAGGGACATGTAAAAGTATGAGATTAGATCATTACCTAACACCATACACAAAAATAAGCTCAAAATGGATTAAAGACCTAAATGTAAGGCCAGAAACTATCAAACTCTTAGAGGAAAACATAGGCAGAACACTCTATGACATAAATCACAGCAAGATCCTTTTGGACCCACCTCCTAGAGAAATGGAAATAAAAACAAAGATAAACAAATGGGACCTAATGAAACTTAAAAGCTTTTGCACAGCAAAGGAAACCATAAACAAGACCAAAACACAACCCTCAGAATGGGAGAAAATATTTGCAAATGAAGCACTGACAAAGGATTAATCTCCAAAATTTATAAGCAGCTCATGCAGCTCAATAGCAAAAAAACAAACAACCCAATCCAAAAATGGGCAGAAGACTTAAATAGGCATTTCTCCAAAGAAGATATACAGACTGCCAACAAACACATGAAAGAATGCTCAACATCATTCATCATTAGAGAAATGCAAATCAAACCTACAATGAGATATCATCTCACACCAGTCAGAATGGCCATCATCAAGAAATCTAGAAACAATAAATGCTGGAGAGAGTGTGGAGAAAAGGGAACACTTGCACTGCTGGTGGGAATGTGAATTGGTACAGCCACTATGGAGAACAGTATGGAGGTTCCTTAAAAAACTACAAATAGAACTACCATGTGACCCAGCAGTCCCACTACTGGGCATATACCCTGAGCAAACCATAATTCAAAAAGAGTCATGTACCAAAATGTTCATTGCAGCTCTATTTACAATAGCCTGGAGATGGAAACAACCTAAGTGTCCATCATCGGATGAATGGATAAAGAAGATGTGGCATATATATACAATGGAATATTACTCAGCCATAAAAAGAAACGAAATTGAGCTATTTGTAATGAGGTGGATAGACCTAGAGTCTGTCATATAGAGTGAAGTAAGTCAGAAAGAGAAAGACAAATACCGTATGCTAACACATATATATGGAATTTAAGAAAAAAAAATGTCATGAAGAACCTAGGGGTAAGACAGGAATAAAGACACAGACCTACTAGAGAATGGACTTGAGGATAGGGGGAGGGGGAAGGGTAAGCTGTGACAAAGCAAGAGAGAGGCATGGACATATATACACTACCAAACGTAAGGTAGATAGCTAGTGGGAAGCAGCCGCATAGCACAGGGAGATCAGCTCAGTGCTTTGTGACCGCCTGGAGGGGTGGGATGGGGAGGGTGGGAGGGAGGGAGATGCATGAGGGAAGGGATGTGGGAACAGATGTATATGTATGACTGATTCACTTTGTTATAAAGCAGAAGCTAATAAAAAAAAAATCCAGGAAAAAAAAAAGGCACATGAAAAGATGCTCAACATCACTAATTATGAGAGCAATGCAAATCAAAACTACAACAAGGTACTACCTCACATCGGTCAGAATGTCCATCATCAAAAAGTCTACACACAATAAATGCTGCAGAGGGTGTTGAAAAAAAAAAAAGACTTCAGCATTTGTTTTACGTTTCCTGTATGAACTGTACCTCAAAGTAACTAAATAATTGCTGAAAGCCAATTTCTCTTTATAAAAGTACTCCAGCTAAAATACAAAGGAGAAATGATAGAATTCAAATATTACAACCCATAAGAACTTTTTGGATCTAGGCATTCAGATGCCTTTTTGGATCTAGGCATTCACCATGAAAAGAAAGACCTACTGATTATCTACCTCCTGCTCAAAGTACACCCCACCACCTGTGAAGTAGTCCTGCCCGCCCCCCCTGCATCAAACCTGAATCTGAGCAAACCTTAAGATCTAACCAGCAATTTTCACAAAATACAGAGAGTTGTGAAACATGTAGAAAGACGAGCCAGAAATGCAAACAGCAAAATTCAGGCTGTGGAACAGCTACAGCAAAAATGATTTGGTTTCTTCAACAAAAAATTAATAGGAATAAAAGAAGAGTTGGTCAGGGAAGCTATAGAATAAAAAACATCTTAAAGGCACATAAACCAAGGACAAAGAATCTACCTTGTTTGAATCCATTTAAAGGACCCAAATATTCTATAAAAGTTCCTTTTTAAAAGAAGACATTTAATCATATATTAACGCATATATGTGAAATCTAGGAAAATGGTACAGATGAACCGGTTTGCAAGGCAGAAATAGAGACACAGATGCAGAGAACAAACGTACGGACACCAAGGGAGGAAAGTGGGGGTTTGGGGTGTGGGATGAACTGGGAGATTGGAATTGACATGTATACACTAATATGTATAAAATAGATAACTAATAAGAACTTGCTGTATTAAAAATAAAATTCAAAAAAAAAATAACTAAAAAATAAAAGCAGACATTTATAGAACAATCAGGGAATTGTGAACATTGAGTATTTGGTGAAAACCTCGAGTCTAGGTAATTTATAGAGATTAGAAGCTGATTCATCTATGTTAGTTCCTTTCCTGATGAGACAACATAGATCATTTTTTCTTTTTCTAATGGAAATATATTTGACATCTAACATTTTGCAGATTTAAAGTGTACAACATGTTAATCTGACACATTTATATATTGTAATATGGTTGCCATTGCGATAATTAGCACCTTTGTTGAGTTATATAATGATCCCTTTTTTTTAGTGGTTGGAATCACTGAATTCTAATCTCTGAGCAAGTTTATTGATTATAATACAGTATTGTTGTCTATATTCACTATACCGTGTACTAGATCACTGGGACCTAGTACAAGGAGACAAAATATATTAGGTATATCAAAGTAGAAATATTTTTGTTGTATTTATTAGGCCTCTTAAATATAAAAATAAAATTATGTAATCTTACTGTTTAGATAACTGGTTATCTTATTTTCAAAAAAATTTTATGCATATACCAGCATACTTGTGTAATATGTTTCCTTTTGTGGTTGTGTTTATATATCCTTTTTTTTACTGTATAGGTTTTATGTACACTAAGCATTCATGTACTGTAATGCATATTATAGTCTAAACATTTTCTTTCCCTCACTTTATCTCATAATATCATATCTTGAAAATCTTGTCATAAGAGAATATAGATTTGCCTTATTTTTTTTAATTGCTGTATAATCAGTAACATGAAGTTACCATAATTTATTCACATGTTCCCCTATTAATGGGCATGCAAATTGTTTTCGATTTTTTTATGATGTACTGTGTATCCTTACAAGTACATCTTGGTGTGATTTTTCAAGTGCATCTATAGTGAAAGTTTCTAGCAGTGAAATTACAGGGTCAAACACCATGTGTTTTTTCAAGAGGTATTTCCAAATTGTCCTCAGAGGCACTTTTACCAAACTACCTTCCATCCAGAGCACATGAGAGTGCCCAGTTCTCCAAGTTGTCACCGAGTGTGCCTCGCCTCAAGCCTTGATGGAATTGTTCTCACTCTGACACACTGAGTAGGAGTCAAACATGCTTGTTTAGGCTGTAAATTCCCTCCTTCTAAATTTATAGCAGAGAGAATTTAGATTCTTGTCTCAACTTGGTTCCCATGTTATCCTAGCCATGTACCTTTCTTTTACTTCAGTTTGTCATGCATGCTTTGGAAATTCAGTTCAAACACACACACACACACACCAACAAACTGGGCATAGTTATTTATAAACTGTTGAAATCTGACTTTTGCAAACCTTAGATTTTCTGTATTGTCATGGCAAATTCCTTAGATGAAATGATACTAGTTTGGTTTTATTTTTTGTGAGTTTCACACTAGACACACTTTGGAAAATTACTACAGAGCCACAAGAAGAGAAATATGATAGAGCATTGCTCCAAAGAAAGACAATGGGACAGTGCACCCTAACCTCCTCTTTGCCCATTCCTCAGGGATCTCTTCTCACAAGGGCTAATGATTTTCCTAAACTGTGAAAAACTTGCTGTGGGCACTCCCTGGTCAGAGTCTGAAAAACACAGATTAATTTTTCTACCATTTCAGTGCATAGGACAACAAATGGGTCTCAAAAACACTTCTGTGGAGATCCCTGGCTGAAGATCAGAAATGTCCCACCATTGGAATGAGACTACACAAGAGGCATACAAACTGAATTTTGAGAGCTGAATTGAAGGGCACGTAAATAAGTATCCTACTCCCTGACAGGATTTTATCATAAGCTTTAGATGCTTTTTTGTTGCATGAACTTTATTGGCCGCTGTGCACACATGTATATTAACTGCGTGGGTTTAGGTGCAATCCCGCCTCCACAATTTCCTAACATGTGGTTCTTGAGCAAACATTTAATCTCTCTACACCATAATCTTTTCTTTTCCTCCTAATCACTGTCCTCTTTTTTGCAACAATTTTATTGAGGCATATTTTACACATCATAAAATTCACCCATTTCAAGTGTTCAATTCAGTAATCCTAAGTAATTTTACTGAGTGGTGCAAGTCACCGTAAGTCAATTTTAGAAACTTTTATCCTGCTAGTAAGATCCTTTGTGCCCATTTAGTTAATTCCCATTCCAAGCCTGAGCCCCAGGCAACTAATAGTCTACTTTCTATATCTATAAATTTGCCTTTTCTGACAATTTCATATAAATGGAATTATAAATATGTAATCTCTTGTGTCTCGCTCCTTTCGTGTAGCATAATGTTTATGGGGTTCATCCATTATGTAGTCTGTGCTATTAATTTGTTCCTTTTTAGAGCTGAATAGTATGTCACTATATGGATGTACCACATTTTGTCTGTTCCTTCACCAGTTGATGGACATGTAGCTTGTCTCCAGTTTGGGGCAATAATGAATAATGCTGCAATGAACACCTGAAGTCTTTGCATAGAAATGTGATTTTACTTCTCTTGGATAGATACCTAACAGTGGAATTGCTGGGTGATATGGTAATTTAATGTTTGACTTTTTGAGACTCACAAACTGTTTTCCAAAGTGACTGCACCATTTACATTTCCACCAGCAATGTATAAGGGTTCCCTTTTCTCTGCATCCTAGAGCTGACATTTGTTATTGTCTGTTTTATTTATTACAGCCATTCAGATGAGCATGGCATTTGTGGTTTTAGTTTCCATTTCTCTAATGCCTAGTAATGTTAGGCATCTTTTCATGTGTATCTTCTTTAGTGAAACATCTGTTCATATCTTTGCCCACTTTTTTCTTGGGTTGTATTATTATTGAATTGTAGTAGTCCTTTGTAAATTCTGGGTATAATCCTTTTATCTGTTACATATTTGGCAAATATTCTCTCCTAGTCTGTTGCTTGCCTTGTCATTTTCTTTTTTTTTTCTTGTCATTTTCTTAATGGCATCTTTTGAAGTGCGACAATTTTGAATTTAGATAAACTCTAATTTATCAAGTTTTTAATAGACCTTGCTTTTAGTATTGTATCTAGGAAAGTTTTGCCTAATTCAAGGTCTCAAAGATTTTATCCTGTGTTTCACTCTAAAAGTTTTGTTGTTTTTGCATTTACATCTATGATCCATTTGAGTTATTTTTATGTATGGTGTGGAGGTCTAAGTTCATCATTTTTGGATGTGGATATCTAATTGACCCAGCACCATTTGTTAAACTGATTATCTTTTCCTGGCATCTTAGTCAAAAATCAATTGACTATAAATATAAAGATATATTTCTGAACTCTTAGTTCTGTTCCATTGACCTATACCTCTACATTATGCCAGTACCACACTATGTTGATAACTACAGCTTTATAATACATTTAGAAATTGGGAAGTGAAAGTCCTCTGAGTTTTTTCTTCTTCAGCATCATTTTGGCTATTCTAGGTGTTTTGCATTTCCTTATAAATTTAAGAGATGCGGGGCTTCCCTGGTGGCGCAGTGGTTGAGAGTCTGCCTGCCGATGCAGGGGACACGGGTTCGTGCTCCGGTCTGGGAAGATCCCACATGCCACGGAGTGGCTGGGCCCGTGAGCCATGGCCGCTGAGCCTGCGCGTCTGGAGCCTGTGCTCCGCAATGGGAGAGGCCACAACAGTGAGAGGCCTGCGTACCGGGAAAAAAAAAAAAAAAAAAAATTTAAGAGATGCATGTCAGTTCATACAAAAACAAAAAGCCTGCTGGGAATTCGATAGGAATTGCACTGACTCTATAGATATTTGGGAGCATAATTGACATCTTAACAATATTTGAGTCTTTCAATTTATGAACATGGAATGTTTCTCCGGTTATTTAGATCTTTAATTTCCCTGAACAGAGTTTTGTGATTTTTTAATGTATGTCTTGCTCTTCTTTGCTAAATTTTAATTTAATATTCTTAAGCATTTTATTATTTTTGAACTTTTCTGAACACAATTGTATTCTTAATTTTATTTCCATTTTGTTCATTGCTTATATAGAAAAATACAGTTGGTTTTTGTATATTGATCTTGTACCCTGAAACCTTGCTACCTTGATTATTAGTTCTAATAGTATTTTGTAGTTCCCTTATGATTTTCTATATGCAGAATCATGTTGTCTGTAATTAAAGAAAGTTTAATTTCTTCCTTTCTAATATGCCATTCTTCCTTCCTCCCTGCCTTCCTCTCTCCCTCTCTCCCTGGCTAGAATCGCCAGTACTGTATTGAAAAGAAGTGAGGGGAGGTATTCTTGCCTTGTTTCTGATCTTAGAGGGGGAAGTATTCAACCTTTGGGTTTTATTGCAGATACCCTTTATCAAACTGAGGAAGCTCCCTTCCATTTCAAATTTGTTAAGAGTTTTGATCACGGATGAGTGCTGTATTTTGTCAAATGCTTTTCCAGTGTCTATTGAGATGATCATAATGTTTTGTCCATTATTCTATTAATATGATGTATTATATTCACTGATTTTCAGATATTAATCCCACTTGGTCATGGTGTATAACTCTTTAAATATGTTGATGGATTTGGTTTGCTATTTTTTCTGATGACTAAACCTGAATCTCTACCATTAGTAAAAATGAGGATAAAGATATTACTTACTGAGAGAGTCACCGGACATCACGCATGGCAGAGAATCTAACATGAAGAGCACCAGAATCACAACTAACTGCTGATCAGTCATCAACAGGAAGACACTGGAACTCACCAAAAAAGATACCCCACGTCCAAAGACAAAGGAGAAGCCACAATGAGATGGTAGGAGGGGTGCAATCACAATAAAATCAAATCCCATAACTGCTGGGTGGGTGACTCACAAACTGGAGAACACTTATACCACACAAGTCTACCCACTGGAGTGAAGGTTCTGAGCCCCACATCAGGCTTCCCGACCTGGGGGTCCGGCAAGGGGAGGAATTCCTGGAGAATCAGACTTTGACGGCTAGTGGGATTTGATTGTAGGACTTCGACAGGACTGGGGAAAGCAGAGACTCCACTCTTGGAGGGCACATACAAAGTAGTGTGCACATCAGGACCCAGGGAGAAGGAGCAGTGACCCCATAGGAGACTGAACCAGACCTATCTGCTAGTGTTGAAGGGTCTCCTGCAGAGGTGGGGGGCGGCTGTGGCTCACCATGGGGACAAGGACACTGGTAGCAGAAGTTCTGGGAAGTACTCCTTGGCATGAGCCCACCCAGAGGTCACCATTAGCCCCACCAAAGAGCCTGTAGGCTTCAGTGTTGGGTCGCCTCAGGCCAAACAACCAACAGGGAGGGAACTCAGTCCCACACATCAGCGGACAAGCGGATTAAAGTTTTACTGAGCTCTGCCCACCAGAGCAACACCGGCTCTACCCACCACCAGTCCCTCCCATCAGGAAGCTTGCACAAGCCTCTTAGGTAGCCTCATCACCAGAAGGCAGAGAGCAGAAGCAAGAAGAACTACAATCCTGCAGCCTGTGGAACAAAAACCACATTCACAGAAAGATAGATAACATGAAAAGACAGAGGACTATGTACCAGATGAAGGAACAAGATAAAACCCCAGAAAAACAACTAAATGAAGTGGAGATAGGCAACCTTCCAGAAAAAGAATTCAGAATAATGATAGTGAAGATGATCCAGGACCTTGGAAAAAGAATGGAGGCAAAGATCGAGAAGATGCAAGAAATGTTTAACAAAGACCTAGAAGAATTAAAGAACAAACAAACAGAGATGAACAATACAATAACTGAAATGAAAACTACACTAGAAGGAATTAATAGCAGAATAACTGAGGCAGAAGAATGGATAAGTGACGTGGAAGTCAGAATGGTGGAATTCACTGCCACAGAACAGAATAAAGAAAAAAGAATGAAAAGAGATGAAGACAGCCTAAGAGACCTCTGGGACAACATTAAATGCACAAACATTCACATTATAGAGGTCTCAGAAGGAGAAGAGAGAGAGAAAGGACCTGAGAAAATATTTGAAGACTGAGAAAATATTTGAAGAGATTATAGTCAAAAACTTCCCTAACATGGGAAAGGAAATAGCCACCCAAGTCCAGGAAGCACAGCGAGTACGAGACAGGATAAACCTGAGGAGAAACATGCCGCACCACATAGTAATCAAATTGACAAAAATTAAAGACAAAGAAAAATTATTAAAAGCAACAAGGTAAAAATGACAAATGACATACCAAGGGAACTCCCGTACGGTTAACAGCTGATTTCTCAGAAGAAACACTACAAGCCAGAAGGGAGTGGCATGATATACTTAAAGTGATGAAAGGGAAGAAATTACAACCAAGATTACTCTACCCAGCAAGGATCTCACTGAGATTCGACGGAGAAATCAAAAGCTTTACAGACAAGCAAAAGCTAAGAGAATTTAGCACCACAAAACCAGCTCTACAACATGGTAAAGGATCTTCTCTAAGTGGGAAACACAAGAGAAGAAAAGGAACTATGAAACCAAACCCAAAACAATTAAGAAAATGGTAATAGGAACATACATATAAATAATTACCTTAAATGTGAATGGATTAAAAGCTCCAACCAAAGGACACAGGCTCGCTGAATGGATACAAAAATGAGACCCATATATATGGCTGTCTACAAGAGACCTACTTCAGACCTAGGGGCACATACAGATTGAAAATGAGTGTGAAAATGACTATACTACCCAAAGCAATCTACAGAATGAATGCAATCCCTATCAAATTACCAATGGCATTTTTTACAGAACTAGAACAAAAAATCTTAAAATTTCTATGGAGACACAAAAGATCCCAAATAGAAAAAGCAATCCTGAGAAAGAGAAATAGAGCTGGAGGAATCAGACCCCTGACTTCAGACTATACTACAAAGCTATGTAATCAACAAAATATGGTACTGGCGCAAAAACAGAAATACAGATCAATTGAACAGGATAGAAAGCCCAAAGATAAGCCCATGCACCTATGGTCAACTAATCTATGACAAAGGAGGCAAGGATATACAATGGAGAAAAGACAGTCTCTTCAATAAGTGGTGCTGGGAATACTGGACAGCTACATGTAAAAGAATGAAATTAGAACACTCCCTAACACCATACACAAAAATAAACTCAAACTGGATTGAAGACCTAAATATAAGATCAGACACTATAAAACTCTTAGAGGAAAACATAGGCAGAACACCCTTTGACATAAATCACAGCAAGATCCTTTTTGATGCACTTCCTAGAGTAATGGAAATAAAAACAAAAATAAACAAATGGGACCTAATGAAACTTAAAAGATTCTGCACAACAAAGGAAACTATAAACAAGACAAAAAGACAACCCTCAGAATGTGAGAAAATATTTGCAAACAAATCAACAAGGATTAATCTCCAAAATTTACAAGCAGCTCATGCAGTTCAATATTAAAAAAAACAAACAACCCAATTAAAAAATGGGCAGAAGACCTAAATAGACATTTCTCCAAAGCAGGTATACAGATTGCCAACAAACACATGAAAGGATGCTCAACATCACTAATTGTTAGAGAAATGCAAATCAAAACTACAATGAGGTACCACCTCACACCGGTCAGAATGGCCATCATCAAAAAATCTACAAACAATAAATGCTGGAGAGGATGTGGAGAAAAGGGAACCCTCTTGCACTATTGGTGGGAATGCAAATTGATACAGCCACTATGGAGAACAGTATGGAGGTTCTTTAAAAAACTAATAATAGAACTACCATATTACCCAGCAATCCCACTACTGGGCATATACCCAGAGAGAACCATAATTCAAAAAGACACATGCACCCCAATGTTCATTGCAGCACTATTTACAATAGCCAAGACACGGAAACAACCTACATGTCCATGGACAGATGAATGCATAAAGAAGATGTGGTATATATACACAGTGGAATACTAGTCAGCCATAAAAAGGAAAGAAATTGGGTCATTTGTAGAGACATGGATGGACCTAGAGATTGTCATACAGAGTGAAGTAAGTCAGAAAGAGAAAAACAAATATCATATATTAACGCATATATGTGGAACCTAGAAAAATGGTACAGATGAACTGGTTTGCAGGGCAGAAATAGAGACACAGAAGTAGAAAACAAATGCATGGACACCAAGGGGGGAAAGCGGGGGTGGGGATGGTGGTGGTGTGATGAATTGGGAGATTGGGATTGACATGTATACACTGATGTGTGTAAAATAGATAACTAATAAGAACCTGCTGTATAAAAAAATAAATGAAATTTTTAAAAAAAGATATTACTTACCTCACAGGTTTATAGTAACAATCAAATGCAATAATATACATAAAGTACCTAGCATGGTATCTGACACATAGTAAGAGCTCAGTTAATGGTAATCATGTTGATTATACCACTGACAATAAATATATTCATAAAAAGGAACCCTCCCATACTGTTGGTAGGAATGTAAATTGGTGCAGCCACCATGGGAAACAGTATGGAGGTTCCTTTAAAAACTAAAAATAGAGTTACCATATGATCCAGCAATCCCACTTCTGGGCATATATCCAGAAAAGACAAAAGCTCTAATTTGAAAAGATACATACACCCCAATGTTCATAGTGGCACTATATACAATAGCCAAGACATGGAAGCAACCTAAGTGTCCATCAACAGATGAATGGACAAAGAAGTTGTGGTATATATATACATATACAATGAAATATTACTCAGCCATAAAAACAAATAAAATAATGCCATTTGCAGCAACATGGATGGACCTAGAGATTATCATACTAAATGAAGTAAGTCAGAGAAAGACAAATATAATACCACTTATATGTGGAATCTAAAAAAATAGCACAAATGAACTTATTTACAAAACAGAAACAGACTCACAGACATAGAAAACAAACTTATGGTCACCAAAGGGGAAGGGGGAGGGATAAATTGTGAGTACAGAATTAACAAATGCACAACTACTGTATATAAAATAGATAAACAACAAGGATTTACTATACAGCACAGGGACCTATATTCGATATCTTATAATAAACTATAATGGAAAAGAATCAAAAAAATATAGATATACATATGTATGTATAACTGAATCACTTTGCTGTACACCTGAAACTAACACAATATTGTAAATCAACTATAAATCAATCAGTATCTTCATATAATTACCTCATATAAAATAATAGGAAACAGTTGCATAAAACAGGTTAATCTGCTTAAAACCAGAGTTATATTACATTCATGGGTGGAAGAAGAAAGGTAATTATAATAGCTATCTTCCAAGTACTTCCATGTACTCTTTTAAGCACTTTATGTGTATTAACTACACTTGATCGTCCCAACAGCCCTATGAGGTATATACTACTATAGATGGGCATGCTGAGGGCTTATATAACTTGCTCCATACAGTTTTAAAGATGTTAAAGGGCAGAGCTGGGATTTAAACACAAGCAGTCTGTCCCCAGGGCCAAGTTCCTTACCACCATGCTATGAGCCATGATGTGCGCTACTTACTTTACAAACATTATATCTAATTTGCTCTTTGCCACATGGTACATAAAATCATTTCCAATGTACAAATATCCTCTCAGAGTTTCAGTTTCCTTTAAGGGACTTGCTCCAAATTCACATGTGATATTTAAACCCAGGCCTGCCTAAAGCCTATGCATTTTCCATTTGTATTTTCCTTAAATATGTTTTTAAATGGATTCCATCTTTGATGAATCAATGTCTTTTTCTACAAAAGCTGAGAGCTTTTAAAAGCAATATCTAATAGTATTTGTCCTGCATTTCCCATGCTTTGCTAGATGGAGACATCAGAACTGACAGACATCAGAAATGGTAAAGTCTGAATGAGGATTTGATACAATAGTTCTGGAATAAGCAGCAGGTTGCCCTAGTGTCATGGTTTTCAAGCTTTTTTTTAATCTTCAACCCACAGGAAGAGATCTATTTTTCATCACAACCCAGTAGATATACTCACAGAGACACACATTATATTCACAAAAACAATGTTTGGCCTTATATGTTAATAGCATTTATTTTATTTTATTCAGTCTATTTTATTTCTTCCAAAAAAGTGCTTGTTAGGACCAACCAAACTGATTTCACAACCATTAGTGCATTATGAGCCACAATTTGAAAAACCCTCCATTGGAAAGTACTTTAGATCTCTTCCAGTGCTCCAATTCAGATTTATTTCAAAGTGGCCTGCATGAGACAGCTTCAAGAAGGTGAGTGACTGATTTGGTAGCCATGCTAATTTCTAAAAATAGAACCTAACAAATGTATGTCAGACCCACCCAAACCTGAGTTTTAATCTTGCTTTTCTCTTTCCTTTTTTTAGTTCATTCATGAATTTGTTACTTTTTCCACAACTGTTTGTAGAGTCTACATTTCAGGAAGCATACAGGGACCGAGGAGTGAAGGATGAGTAAAAGCAGGCATGCTTCCTGATGGCAGAGTGGGAATGAAAGCTGTTAATCCAAAAGCATGCAGGAAAATATTTTCAAATTATGATAAGTTGAGCGAACAAGAATATGGCACTGTGTATAACAGGGAGGCAAGGTTTGATATGGAGTGTTAGAAATGTCTCTGTGAGAAGTGTCCTTTGGGCTGAGACTGAAAGAGGAAAGAGACAATAACCAGGTAGTGGACAGTATTGTGCGTGCAGGCAAGGTCATACCATATCACAGTCTTCTAAAGCTGGAGGGGGCATGAACTGCTAGTTGAGTAATGGAAGGAAAAGATCTTCAAAATAAGTCTGGAAGAGTAAACAGGGCCAGACCACACAGGGTCCTGCGGACCATGGAAAGAGGTAAAGGGGTTTTATGGGGCTGGATCACATAAAACTCACATTGTAAAAAGATAACCATGGGGCTTCCCTGGTGGCGCAGTGGTTGAGAATCCGCCTGCCGATGCAGGGGACACGGGTTCGTGCCCCGGTCTGGGAAGATCCCACATGCCGCAGAGCGGCTGGGCCCGTGAGCCATGGCCGCTGAGCCTGCGCGTCCGGAGCCTGTGCTCCGCAACGGGAGAGGCCACAGCAGTGAGAGGCCCACGTGGATTGGAGAGGTTAAACATTACACAGAGAGAGCTGTGTATAGTCTATGGCAATATGATGGAGTTGGGTGGAGTAGGGTGGTGGTCCTTTGTTACTTATCTCCGCTCTTACTGAGCAGACTTTACAATGCATTTCACATGCAGTGGGACCAGATTTACTAATTTTGGAGCTGTCAACTAACAAATAAGCCATGATATAGCATTTTTTTAAAGTAATGGAAATGCATCATTGAGTCTATGGGATAAATGGCCAAGGTATACGGAAGCTCTTTCACTTTTAGGTTTAAAAAAATCAGGTTATGATATGAATCTTCATATCCTAGTTATTACCAAACTGTGTTGTGCCCACATATTTTACTGGATATAGTTCTGGAAATTAAAATCTTATCTTCTCTCCCTCTGAGAGTCTAGGATCTGTGATAGAGGGCTTCAGGTCTGATGTGCCGAAGGGGAAAAAGGATTTTTAACAGCCAACTGGCTCCATGATTAAATAAATTTAAAATCATACTGGGCAAGGGAAGTGTGTTGCCTCTTGCCTGGGCTGCTTCTTCTCTGACTAATAATCCCCAGTGTGGCCGGACACTGTCACTAACTTGACACAACTGGCACCTTTATCAGTTTGTTTTTTGAATAAAAATCGCTGAGCCCAAGTTGCAATAAAAATGCTCGTTCACTTAGGGTGAATTTAATAATACCCTTGTCCCCCACTTCGAGTTAAATAGAGTAATGGGAGAGGAGTACTCTTCTCTGTCACCGGGTTTGGGACCTCCGCCTGCCTCCAGTGGGGAGCTGAATGCAGCCAATCACTGCTCTCTATGCGAACCCAGTCTGCCTGGGTTGTATCCATTGGCATCGAGTTACGTTCATGGTTAGCATTCTCTTCTCCCTTCTTTTGCTACCCAGTTCTCAGCCACCTCATTTGCCGGCTATCCCAACAAGACACTGCTCACATCCCATGAGCCACCATCGTTTGTTATATTAGCTAAGGGCAGCTTAAGTGCAATAGATCCCGGGCAGGGTTACATATAACTAGCACATTATTACTTCCTGAAAGACCTGTAAAACACAATGGATATAACGTGTAGTGGTGCAGCTGGGAGGATTCTGAACCAAATAGCCCAGGTTCAGGAACCTATCCTGGTGCTCATTAAACCTATGGCAGAGATGCCCAGCCAGTCCTTGCAAGGAGGTGAACAATAACACTTCCTAAAAGACAATACCAAGGATGCGCTACCCATGTTTTTACAAGCACTTCCCGTGTTTCTGTCTAAATTCCCCCTAAGGGCTTAATTTCTGACATCTGCTGTGTGAATGAGTCCTCAGTGGTAAACAGAATTTTATTTACTGAACAAGTAAATACCGAGGACCTAGTCTTCATTAGAATGTTACTGCCTCAGATTTATGCTTCATTGAATTTCTCTTTTTTCTTTTGTTTGCAAGTCCTTTCCTCCTCTAGCACAATGATCACTCTAAAGAAGAAAATGTACTCAGTACAGTTCTCCCATCATTGATATTCTATGTTTGTTTCCTAAGCAAAGAATTTGTCACTAGGAATTTGTTTGCATCCTGGGCACTGCTTTGCAGACTCTTCATTCTGTGATTCAAATAAAACTTGAAAATACGATCTCAGTGACATGATGTCAAAAGAAACATGTCGAAATAGTGCTGATACAGAGAGCTTTTTGTGACTAGAAATCATGTCTGTGCTTTGAGGAAAACAAAACAAGTCAGAGCAGTTGGAATGCATTTTTACAGAAGACTCTTTGCAGACAGCAGAGGCCAATTCTGCTGGCCTGTGTCTCCTTTCCTCTTCCCGTCCCTCCAGCCCACGCTCCTTCAAGTGTGAAGTCCCCGTCTGATCATACGTCCTGCTTAAACCTCTTCACCGTCTTTCCAACATGTACAGACTCGTGAACAAGCTCCTGTCATGGGATCTGCCCTCTGTCTTTCTCTTCAGGCTCAAGCTTCCTTCTCCCCAGGCTCAAGCTTCCCCTAACACCTGTCGTTCCAACAAACCCAAACTATTTTCCTTTCCCCCCTCACACTGTGTTCTTTCCCATGTCTGTGCTTAATTCGTGTTGTTTTCCTCTCTCAAATCTTACTTTTGGACCTGGAGACCCCTTCACCTCTACCATTTATTGGGCGTTTTACCTCGTGCAAATTACTTAAGCTTCACTGGGCCTTGATTTCCTCATTTGTAAAATGGGAGCGTAAGAACAGCATTGTGGGGTTAATGACACCACATTTGTGGAGTGCTTTAGAGTCTGCCCCAGAGATGTTGGCTTTATTTTGTAGTTATTGTCACCATCCTTCAAAATTTAACTCAGTTTTCTCCTCTGCTGAGTAGATTTCCCTTCCCTCCTTATCCCAGGGACTGAGTGAATTACTGCCCTGTACTGTGCACTTACTTCTTTATTGCCCTTTTTATATCTTTTTCTTATCATTTATGTGGTTCATGATTTGTTATAATGTTGCTGGGCAATGAAGTTGTTAGTGTGGAAAAATAAGCATGAGGTGCTTCAAGGAGGGCTTGTAACTCATATTTTATGGACCTCCTACAACAGTGTGTTCAGGATATGATCATTAATAATAGGTGAATAAATGGGGTGTTCTTTATTTCCTGGGCTTTATAGCTTTGTAGACCTCCAGTTAATGGGTTCTTACTATATGCCAGGAATGACATTAAATATTATACTCATCATATCTTGTCTTTACTATGATCAAATGTGGAAGATCTTCTTATCATTCCCATTTTACACATGTGGAAACTGAGGGCCTGGAGTGAGTAATAGACCAGTACTCCCAAAGCCTGAACCCTTAGCTTAGGAAAGTTCTGCTCTGATCTGTAAGGTGTCCTTTGCCTCTGGGCCTCTTTAGTGTGTAAATGTATTTAACCCACTTGCATTTCTAATTCCCCTCCAGGTACTCCTTCCAAGATGAGGAAGACATGTTCATGGTGGTGGACCTCCTGCTGGGCGGGGACCTGCGTTATCACCTGCAGCAGAATGTCCGCTTCCAGGAAGACACTGTGAAGCTCTTCATCTGTGAGCTGGCCATGGCCCTGGACTACCTGCAGAGCCAGCGCATCATTCACAGGTCAGTCAAGTCCAAGGGGACAGCCTTGGTCTGAATGCACAGGAGGGAAATGCACAACCTGAAGCATTCAACAGGTCCTTGTTGAACGTGACATCTAATTCTTACTCAATTCTTACGACATCCCTGGAGGTAGGTGTACTGTCCCCATTTTTCAGATGAAAAAAAACCCAAAAACTGAGCACATTGAGCTTAGTCTGCCCAAGGTCACAGTTTGTAAACAAGACCAGAATTAGTGAGTGTTGGTGCTGCTTATAACTAAGCCTAGACAAAGAGAAGAAAAGGTGACATATAGGAACTTAATAAATATAAATGAATTAATTGAAAGAGAAATGGAGGAAGTGCATGAAGGGAAAGAAATAGAATGGGTAGGAAGAAAATTCTTTGGGGAGAAAATTTGAGTCCTAGCATCTGCCTGTCATCTACCCTATTGTGTGGGCATGTTGAAGACAGAAGTCAGCAAAAGCAATGTATCTCCTTCACTTGGGGCATTTGTGTTAAAGACAAACAAATAACACAAGTAGCTATAAACCCAAACAGACAACAGAGAGAAAAGGATAATACTTTATGTTTATATAGGAGTTCGTAGTTTTTTTGTTTTGTTTTATTTTGCGGTACGCGGGCCTCTCACTGTTGTGGCCTCTCCCGTTGCGGAGCACAGGCTCCGGACGTGCAGGCCCAGCGGCCATGGCTCACGGGCCCAGCCGCTCTGCGGCACGTGAGATATTCCCAGACCCGGGGCGCAAACCCATGTCCCCTGCATCGGCAGGCGGACTCTCAACCACTGCACCACTAGGGAAGCCCAAGAAGTTCGTAGTTCTAATGGCAATTTTCTATATAATATCTCACTTGATCTCTGTAATAAGTGACAAGTGAGCTGAGCAGGTATAGTCAGACCAGTATTAAATATGAGATTCTGTGACTTGGAGGCATTAAAGTATCATCTAGGTTACTTATAAGAAGTTTGAACCTAATCACCATCAAAGCAGCTACTATTTACCTGGCTTTCTATATGCCAGGTACTGCTAGGGACTTTCCTATATTATCCTGTTAAATTCTCAAAACTCAAAGAGGACTCCACATTTCATTACAGTATTCCCATTATACAGATGAGAAACGTGCGGCTCAAAGATTTGCCAAGGAGAGACCCTGACAATTGACATTGCCGGGATTCAAACCTATATCTCTCTGATCCTAAAGTCAGAGCTCTGTCTACTATACTACCTTGCATTAATTACACATATGAAATATATACATTAATTAATTATACATTGTGAAATGAACAACCAACATGTGACTCTGCCACTGTCATCTCTAATCCTAGAAGAATCTGCTGAGTTTTTAAGTTTAATTATGTTTCATTTACTGAAAATTTGTCTAGATAAAATTTTTGCCCACCACTAGTTGACATTTATCTAGAATTTATCAGGACTAGTACAGGGCCTGTGGTTGAAGATGTAACATCATAATTTATAGATTCTCCATGCGAGCACTGTGGACCAATCCTTTTTTTTTTTTTCTTTTTGGCCTTGGTGCTTACATAATTATTATTTAATTTTCTATCTTTGGAAGGGCCCATTTGTACTGGAAACATACTCTTCGGGCAATGGATAAATGGAAAGCAGACCAGTTAATCCTGTATGATCTCGGAAGTAAATTTACACACCTGGTGTTTTTGTCAATAACTTGGAATCCTGTTGACAAGCGATCTTTCTCCCATAGTGGCTTTCTGCTACCTCGCGCCTCGTTCTTTCCAAGGAGAAACTTTTCATATTTGTAGGCTATAGAGTCCCTGTCAGGGTCTTCATGCTCACTCATCCTCCCCCGAATTGCCAACCCACAGTCTGTTTGGGGTGCTGACACTGCAGATCTCAGGCAGAAGCCAGGGACTATGAAAAGCCAACATCACCAGAGGCCACCTTGTAACTTTCTCCCTTCTCTGTTTGAATCTGAGTTCTGTGCCTTCTTTCTCTGAGCTTCATTTTCTCAGTCATCACAAGTCAAGATGCTCTGAGCATTTTTGCCAAGTGCTTAGAACCATGTTCCAAGAAGAATACAGGAGAAAAACGAAACAGAAAACTTGATACAATTTTCACCCCCAAGGAACATAACCATACCAAATAGCATTGTTTTCTGTCCTTGTCTCCCTCACTCTCTTTTGCTCCTATCATGGTTTTGCCACTTGAATAAGAAACCAAGGACTAAGTTTCTGCTCCTTGCCCTTTACACACTCACAATTACTACTTAGTGCCTGTCTTCAGAGGGCCTCTTTGTACTGAAATGTCTCCTTCTCATGGCAGAGGAATGGAAGGCAAACACCATGACGTTATGAATGCTGGGTTAAAATGAGATAGCATCCTAGGACAGGAATAAAGATGCAGATGTAGAGAATGGACTTGAGGACATGGGGAGGGGGAAGGGTAAGCTGTGACAAAGCGAGAGAGTGGCATGGACATATATACAGAACCAAATGTAAAATAGATAGCTAGTAGGAAGCAGCTGCATAGCACAGGGAGATCAGCTCGGTGCTTTGTGTCCACCTAGAGGGGTGGGATAGAGAGGGTGGGAGGGAGATGCAAGAGGGAGGAGATATGGGGATATATGTACACGTATAGCTGATTCACTTTGTTATACAGCAGAAACTAACACAACATTGTAAAGCAATTACACTCCAATAAAGATGTTAAAAAAAAAACAGAAAACAATCCAGATGTATTTCTACTGCCCATGTGTCCTACCTTGCCTCCCCATGCATTATATTTTATAGGCAGTCATAGCATTTTGTACCTCTCCTGAGGAGTTGTGATGTTTTGGGTATGTAATTACCTAATGTCTGTCTGCTGTGCTAAACTGTAAACTCCATGAGTTGGGGCCATGCATGATGTGCTTCTCACTGTGTAACCAGTGTGTGACAAAAATATGAAGGAATGAACACTGCTCGAACCACACGGATGACAGATTGACTAAAAGCCCAGCTTTACAGATAACAAAGACGAAATTAAACTAGAAGGCATTAAAGCCATAAATTTCAGACCTACCTTGGTTTTCACATTGGGTAATCATATAATTTATCATCCAAACCAGGGTACTCCTGAGAATGAAAGGAGTTGTGTTAATAATTATGCTGGGACAACAGGCAAAACTCCTAAGTGTTTCGGAAAAATCAGAACATATATCAACCTCATTAGGGCTTTTCAAGACAGCCATGACCAAATAGGCATTTTAATTGTGAGAGAGCTCTAATAACCAGGACTTTCTGCCTTCAGACTACTAGATATCAATGTGAAGTAATTTCCTTGTGAAGTGGTATCAAATGGCTTAAAAGACATGTACATGGTGAAGTAAGCAGTGTCCCTTTGTCTACGGCATTTAGAGGATAATAGTGGTGGCACTCTGAAGCCAGCTTCAGGGCTCCTGGGGCAGAGTTAAAAGCGTGAAGAGCAACATAGAAGAAGAGATAGAGGCTTCTGAGTACTGTAATTCTCTTTCTAAATCTCTTTCTTCCAAAGAATCTGAAGAATTCCTGCTGTATTTGATGGCATCTCTGATAACAAAACATCTTTCAGCTACTTAGAGGATTGGATTGTAAGACACAACCTGAGTTCTAAGGTATTAAAATGTGAATAAAAAAAAAAAAGGACAGAATACAGTAGATTTCCCAGGCAAGGAAAGATCATCTGCATAAAAGTGCAGATATAAAATATGTGACTTCCTAATTTCAAAACAACATTTTGGGGCTTCCCTGGTGGCGCAGTGGTTGAGAGTCCGCCTGCACATGCAGGGGACACGGGTTCGTGCCCCGGTCCGGGAGGATCCCACATGCCGCGGAGCGGCTGGGCCCGTGAGCCATGGCCGCCGAGCCTGCGCGTCCGGAGCCTGTGCTCCGCAACAGGAGAGGCCACAACGGTGAGAGACCCGCGTACTGCAAAAAAAAAAAAAAAAAAAAAAAACATTTTGTCTCTGGACAGGGTAGAAGGTTCCAAATTACCCGTGGTGGTCAGCGAACATGTGTAGAGCAGAAGCGGTAATAGGCTGCCCTGACTGAGGGACTCCTGGGTACCAGGTGCTCTGCTTAAGCACTTGTGAATTATTTCACTCAGTCCGCCCGCAAGTCCAAGAGGCTGATGGTGTGATCGTCCTCATTTTATAGCTGATGAAACTCCGGTTCAGAAAATCACTTGGCTAACGTGTAGGTGAGGCCACCTACACTTGAAGGATATGCAGAGCTCTTAGCCACTCTCCACACCTACTGCTGTTCAGCACTGTTGTTGCCCTGAGGAGGGTGTGGTACAGGGTGGGGCACGGCCACCTGCCTTCAGGTACCCGCTGTCTGGCTGCACAAGTGAAGATGACGCAAATGGAGCCAACAGACAACAGAAGAGCCTAAAACTAGAAGCTAAATTGGATGAGAAAGACTGAAGTGCTTCAGTAGGGAAGATGCTTTGGGGTAACGAAACAAGGTTCTTCTGAGCTCAGAGGGCTTAAAAGCAGGAAGGAGAGCTTAGTCTGTGTAAGGGGAACTGTATTCCAAATGAAAGTATTCGTTTGTCTCCCTGTGGTAACACAGAATAGGCTCTGTCTTTAGTTTTTTTGTTTGCATTGTTTTTCCTGCCAGCATGGCCAGCTTAGTTATTTTTTTTAAATACCATAAATGCTATTTCTGCCTAAATTCCAAATGAGACTGAAATGGGGTTTTGTTTTATTTTGTTTGTGGATTTTTTTTTAATCCACAGACTTGACTTTTTGTAGTTTCCTAAATATGTAGAATATTTAGCTAATTTTTTTTCACTTTTACAATCTGTTTTCTCTATAGCTGTGAAAGACACAGGATTGCACAGTAATCATTAATTTCGAATTGTGCAATTAGACATATTTCTTATTGGGCGGGAAGTCAAACATTTTTCTATGAGTACAGCTTGAAAATCAGCTCTAGTTTCCAAATTATGGCCATTTCCTTGTTCAGTATTCCGCTTTACTTACATTACATCGGTGAATGAAGATCTTAAGATATGGATACCGTGATTATTTGCTTTTATTTTTAAAAATAAGGAAAATTAAACTCATTACAATCCTTCCTGTGGGATAGTACTCTGATTTGTTGATTGCCACAGTCTCTCCAGTGAATAAAGTGATAGAAAGTAATTATTACAGTCTAATGACAAATTTGTATTCCTTCCCTTGTCAGATGTTAAAGACTCAATTACAGATTTAATCTAATGAGATGAATTGTTTGGGACAGTTAAATAGTAAGTCATCTTGGGTCAAAATACCATTTGAGAGGATGTTTCTTTTTCCGTCATTCTAAGAATTATCTCACTCTAATGAAGTTATAACTGACTGCTTTCTAAATTCCTACAGGAATAAGATAAAAATCTAATTAGGCCATTGGTATCAATGATGGCGGTGCAACAGAGTGAGCTGCAAAAGTTCATCTCCAACTGATTACAGATATGCTGAAGTAGGAATAAAAGAAAATTCATGATTGTCAAAAAAAGAATAGGATGCTATTTTTATTCATCACCTTTATCTTCTCTGCTATAATCATAGAAACTGTTAACTAACACCCAGTCCATCTCGGAGCCTCCATAAAATACACAAAGGAATTAGTTTTCGCACATCCCCTCTTGGACTGAAGTAGCTGCTTGCCAGGTGTTTATATCATTCTTCTAGAAATCAGCATTTTGATGGTGAAGAAAAAAACTTAGGAATATGCTTCTCTCAAAAATATTCATTCAAGAACTGTTTCTTGAGTATCTGTTTGCCAGACAATGTTCTCGGTGCTGACCCTCAATGCTGAAAGGGCAGACAACTTCCCCATCATCCAGAGTTGATAATATAGCATGAAAGGGAGTCAAGTAAACAATTCAACACTCGTACCAGAAAGGTGTTTAAATTCTGTGGCATTTACTACAAAGGAAATAAGCAGTTATGTGTGTATCCTGTGCCACCCATACACATCACTCACACTCAGTGCATCTTCACAGTGGTCTTGATCCTACTTTTAGTGGTAGCCCCTGGCTCACAATATTCTTTATAAGAAGTGGTCTCTCCCTCCTAAACTGAGGCCCTACTTCTCGCTCCTGTTCTAATCTCTAGTCTAATCTCTAGTCTAATCCAGAGCGGTTGCTAAATACATCAGTGACTGAACAAATGAATGAGGACAGAATATACACGTGCTCCTTGGGTGGACGTGGAAGGTAAAGGTTGCTGCGGATAAAGTTGTCTTCAGCATCTTTTTAATTTATCCCCACTGTGTGTCTACAGTGTATGGGGCTCCATACTGCCTTTCCTCCATGTTGTGTTAGTTTTTATGCCGTGTAACGAAACCACCACAGATGTAGTGACTCAAAATAACACACATTGATTATCTCACAGTTTCTTTGGGCCAGGAGTCTGGGCACATCTTAGCTGGGTTCTCAGAAACGCTGCAATCAAGGTGTTGGCCAGAACTGGATTCTCTTCTGGAGGCTGGACTGGGCAAGGGTCCAGTTCCAAGTTCAGTAGGGATGTTGGCAGAATTCATTGCCTCATGACTATAGGACTCTGCTTGTTTCCTCAAACTCAGTGAGGAGACCAAGACTCCAGAGTGAGTCTGCTAGCAAGACATTGAATAAAATTACATAACACAATCGCTCACAAAGAAGAGCGACCTCCCATCACCCTTGCTGTATAATGTTGGTTAGAAGCAAATCATACAATCAGCCCACACTCAAGGGCTGAGGATGATACAAGACATGAACAGCAGGAGGTGGGGACCATGGGGGGCACCATAAAGTCTGTCTACCATACTTCCTCTAAACAAGTTTTCCTATGCCTGACTCCGACATCAATATCCTCTATGACCGTAAACATAACCCTGGATATCCCTGTCAAGGAAGCAATGAGGTGGTTTGGCCAAATGAACAGGAATGGTTCTTTCATACCTAAGAGTCTAGGGTGATTTCCCCTCAGCCCTGATAGGGGCTGATAGGATGACACTCTTCAAAGTATAACCTCTTTGACTTTCTGCTCTCTACCACGCACCCATTTCTCCCCAGCAATGCCCCATGACCGAAATGAACTGTCAAAGGGCATGTAACAGTGAGGTGGGATAATCAACCTTTAACACATTTAATAATCAAGACCTTTTTGCAATTCAGTTGTGAGCCCAAATTCTTTGTTTTAACGAAGGTCTTCAGTTTGTTACAGGCAGAGATCTTCAAGGCTGAGATTTTGTCTTTTTGTCTGACTCATACACACTGCAGCATCTTAGAAAACACATTTTATTTTCTTGGGATGATCATTCATAGGGAAAAAATAAGATCTTTCTGCAGCTAATCATTTTAGTCAATGATCACTGAGTGACAGATGAGTTTCTGATGAATGAACTTGTCCACACAGTGACACCCCAGGTTTCTGAAGCCTGTGGAAATGAGTCATCTGGAGAGATGCTTTTCTAATTCCTGGAGGTGTTTACTCCCCTCTGCTCACCATTTAAATTATACTACAAGTACCTATCTCATTTTCTTAATGGCTTAAGAAGAGCTGTCATTCATTGGGCATATACCAAGAACTAGGCACTGTGCTAACAAGCGTTTTGCACACACTGCCTAGTCTGATAGTCAACAATACTATGACAGGGTTAAGTGACTTGCCCAGTACCATACAGTTGGTATACTAAGGCCACATTCAAAAGTAGGATGAACTGATTCAAAGATCCTGCTCTTAAGATAGGCTCTTTTAGTTTCATTCTTATGAACATAATAGACTTCTTCAAGATCAGATGAGCTATTTAGTGCTATTTACCCAACAGCAACAAACACTAGTTTAGATACACATTTTTAGTTGGTATGTGTTATGGGTTAAATTTTGTGTCCCCCCCAAAAGCTATGTTGAAGTCCTAATCCCCAGTAACTCAGAATGTGACCTTATTAGGAAATAAGGTCTTTACAGAGGTCATCAAGTAAAAATGAGTTTATGAGGGTGGGTCCTAACCCAATCTAACGGGGATTCTTATCAAAGGAGGGAACGTGGACATAGAGATAGATATAAACAGAAGGAAGATGATGTGAAGAGAGATAGATATAAACAGAAGGAAGATGATGTGAAGAGACACAGGGAGAACTCTGTGTGAAGATGAAGGATTGGAGTGATGTGTCTATAAGCTGAGGAAGGCTAACATTTGCCAGCAAACCAACACAAGCTAGGAGGAAGCAAGGAAGACCCCTCACCTACAGGTTTCAGAAGGAGGAGGGCCTTGATGACACCTTGATTTAGACTTTTAGCCTCCAGAACCATGAAACAGTATATTTCTGTTTTTTTAAGCCACCTAGTTTGAGGTACTTTG
The DNA here is from genome assembly GCF_964165515.1 of Mesoplodon bidens. Lineage (NCBI taxonomy): Eukaryota > Metazoa > Chordata > Mammalia > Artiodactyla > Ziphiidae > Mesoplodon > Mesoplodon bidens. Next base: position 126,175,941 of record NC_138160.1, read on the forward strand.
TTACAGCAGCCCTGGCAAATGAAGACAGTAAGTTTTCACAGTTTTTTTAGGTGCTGAAATTTCATTCTTTGCTTCTCTAGCACGTACTACTCAGAGCAGCTTCTACTTCACTCCTGATATGCTGCTTCAAATATATTATGGGATGGAGGACCAGAACAAAACTTGTTAGAATTGTTTATAAAATTACAGTAACCCGAGAGAGAGTTCACTAAGTCAAACCCATTAGCTTTAGTATATGGTAAGCTATTTTATGTTGCCCAGAGACTGTCTCTGCTTACTTTCATATTTCAGATTTGGTGAGATATTTCAGATATCTCTGACTTTTTCATAACGTTTCTCTAGTCCAAGGAGTTTTGTTTTGCACTTAACATATCTCTAAGGGAAGTGAAATCTTTTCCAATTTACCAAAGCAGCATGTCCAGGATGATGAAATTAAAAGCCTAAAAATACTTATAGATGATCCGATTACTTGTATTGTTCATGCTCTACGTGATGCTGCCTTTCTTCCTCCCAATGTATTGATAATATTTTCTGTTTATTGCAGTGGGATAATAGATTTTGGCTTCCGACTGCCATTTTCTGTGGAGTGGTTGAGAAAATGCCCTTGCTTGTTGTTTTGGTAAATCTTCTCTTCAGAAGCTCACCAGCCCTTGCGAATGTTTTCTCTTCCTAACTCCCATGGCAGAAGGGCCATTTGAGCCTCAAAAACAAAACGGCAGTGCAGTAATGAGGGTATTAGGTTGGTACGTTCTATTCAGCACCTGCTCCCAAGCTACCGAATAATGAATGAGCATGAATTACACATTGTGAAAACAGGAGGCTCTGCCTGCTTTGTATTGTGCGTCAGGCAGTTCCGAAAGGAGCTTTGAAACTGTGCTTCTCACACGAGGGCACCCATTTGTGAAAACCCACGTGAACAAGGCAAAGAGCTGCTCGCTTGCAGGTTAACATTTAACTCGCCTGGTCCTGAGCTTTTAATAATTTCTATAAGGTCAAGAGTTTCGTTAATATGCAACCTGTAACTTAGTCCAAATTAAATTTTACTTTGCCTAGCCTACATTTTAGTACAAAGCTGAAGCTTCATTCTTTCAGGTTTAGTCATTTAACAGGTAGTATTGATGACTTATTTATGTGCCAGGCACACAGCTCTTGAATGGAGGTTTTTTTTGATTTATTAACAACTTTGTTTGTTCACATGTATATTTTTTAAATTTTTTATTGAAGTATAGTTGATTTACAATGTTGTGTTAATTTCAGGTATACAGCAAAGTGATTCAGTTTATATATACACATATATATGTGTATATGTGTGTGCATCTATCTATCTATCTATATATATAAGTCTATTCTTTTTCAGATTCTTTTCCATTGTAGGTTATTACAAAATACTGAGTAAAGTTCCCTGTGCTATACAGTAGGTCCTTCTTGGTTATCTATTTTATATATAGTAGTGTGTATATGTTAATCCTAAACTCCTAATTTATCCCTTCCCCCTTCCCCTTTGGTAACCATAAGTTTGTTTTCTACATCTGTGACTCTATTGCTGTTTTGTAAATAAGTTCATTTGTATCATTTTTTTAGATTCCACATATAAGCAATAGCATATGATATTTGACTTTCTCTGTCTGACTTACTTCACTTAGTATGAAGAGTTTTTGAAGAATAAAAACCTGGTTTCTGTCCCTTTAGAGCTTACAGTTTGGTTGAGGAGATGGACAATGAATATAATACAGAAACATAAACAATGAACAAATACATAAATAATCATGTTAGTTACAGATTCTGTTGAGTGCTTTATGGGAAATAAACAAGGATCTAAGAAAAAGTACAGAGTTGGGGGTGAGGGCCATTGCTCTCGAAGAAGCCTCGCCAGTAGGTGGCATTTGAGCCAAGCCTTGCAGGACAAGCAGCTCTAAGGTGGAAGTTTGTTAGGTGTCCTGGAGCAGAACAGAGGCCTCTGTGGTTGGAACATGTGAGAAAGGGGGAGCGTGGTTCAAGAAGCCACAGGAGAGGTGAGCCGAAATCAGGTTGTCTTACCATGCTCTAACAAAGGCTCTAGTTCAAACTTATTTCGTATTTGTGCTTTAAGGAAAATACAGAGCCAGTCAGGAGAGGGGACATATTTGAATTTGTAATCAGTTTGGAGATAAGGATAGAACATTCACAGTGGGTGGTAGGAAAATAAGGATGGAAATCATAGAGAATGGGATCCATTAGTTCTTCTAGATACTAGGGCAAAACAGAGCCTGGAGATTATTAGTTCAACTTGCTCCCTCTGTAGGTAAGGGATTGGCATACTTTATCTGTAAAAGGCTAGAGAGCAAATGTTTTAGACTTTGTAGGCTATAGGGTCTGTCACAACTCATCGACGTTGCCATTGTAGAGTGAAGGCATCCAGATAACATGTAAGCAAATGAACATGATTGTGTTGCAGTAAAACCTTATTACAGACACTGAAACCTGAATTTCACATGATTTTTTATGTGTCATAAGATAGTATTCATTATTTTTCAACTATTTAGAAATGTAGGATCCCTTCTTAGCTCATAGCCATACAAAACCAGATGATGTGCTACATTTGGCCCATGGGCCATAGTTTGTCAACCCCGGTACAGATGCTAAAACTGTGGCCCAGAGAAGCAAGTGATATGCCCAAGGTCACAAGGCAAATCAGAGAGAAGGCTAAGATAAGAAATCATGTGTTCTAGCTATTAGGCTGGTACTTAAAAAAAAAAAAAATAGTGTCTTCATTGATAAAAGTAATGAGAAGATATTATGTAATATCTTATAATAAGATTTTTATGTAATACTTTGGTTCAAATCGATAAAGATGGCATGTTTATTTTAGAAATTTGTGGGGGAATATAGAAAAGTATTGCAGAAAATAAAAACCCAGTGGTAATCTAATGTGTTTTGTTTATTTCTAGTCTTATTTGGTTGAGCATTAAATATATACTGATAATCTTTTATAGAATTATCACTATATGTATAGGAATATACAAATATATACATATAGTCATATCCTTTGTAAACAGAATAATATGAAGATATTTTATATGCTCAGATCATGTAGTTGTCCACCATGATAATCATATGCCCATAGCAAGGCTATTTGCAAGGTGTCCGTCATAAGCAGTGACTGATCTCATTAGAATTATATGATGGCTCTTCCACTTACAAGAGAGGCAACCATGGGCAAGTTACTTAGCATCTCTGACCCTCATTTGCTATATCAGTAAAATGAAGAAACCTATACATAAATACAAGGCTGTGGTGGAGATAAATTCTAACATATGCACAACACCTACATAGAAAGTGTTCAATAAATTTATAGCTATTGATTAATATTGATACACTATATCCATTTGCTTCCATTACCTTCCTTGCACTAAACTATGGGGAAAACATACTGTTCCTTCTCATATTCTAGAATACATCATCACCAAAATTACACATTTATCTTATAATACAACCATTAAGAAAACACAATATTCTCATTTGAAAGCAGAGTATGACATAGTAGACAGGGTAAGGGGCTTTGGACTAGTCAGATCAGGGCTCAGTTTGGGGCTTCGTCCACTTATTAGGTGTATGACTTTAGGAAAATTAATAAGCCCTGAGATCTATTTCTCTAATTTGTGAAGTAGATTTAATAATGTCATATATATTAAAGCAGGAAAAATATGACAAGCCCTTACTACATTGCTCAGAAAGTCAGGGATGGCTAATAAAGGGAAGCCATACTATTTTCCTGCCAGTAGGAAAACAGCTATGGGCTATTACAGAACCTTGGGATGTTAGAGTGAAGGTTAACATAGAGATCAAGTGCTACCTACATCCAAAGGCAGAATTTCTTCCACAACCTCTCCAACAAGGAATTGTCTTCCTAGCTTTTAAACACTTCAGAGGTGAGATACTCATTACCACGTAAGGTAGATGATTTCATTTTTAGACATGCTGAAGTATTAGAAAGTTCTTCCTTCTGTTGACTCACAATCAGCCTCATGGTTCCCCTGCTGCCCACTGGAGCTGAACTAAGTAAGGTGTCAAGTCAGACAGGGCTTCTATTAGTCATCACCCACTCATAATCTTACTGGTAATTTATCTCTAGCCTCCAGGATTCCTTATGGTCGGTGCCCTGTTGTGATTAGTGTTTGTTCCTTGTTAAGTATTTTGAATATCACTCCTGGTGTCAGGTAAACATGAACTGGAATCCTGACTCTTCTCATAATAGTGGATGACAATGCAGTAGTTCCTGGAATTAGCCCTCTGTGTGCCTCAGTGGTCCCATCTATGAAATAAGGGTAATAATTATACCTACTTCATAAGGTTGTTAGAGGATAATAGGGAGTAAAGTATTTAAAAGGCTTATCCTTATCTCACTTGTTGCATTAAATGAGATCTATCATCATGAGTACATCACAATGGTTCCATGATAGTTGAAAACAGCTATTCAGCATTTATCGTTCTCAGTTTAACACCAGTTTCTTGCCATCTAGCCCTTCCTACACTGACACTTCCTAATTACTTGTTCAATGTTTTCTGAAAGTCAGTTGAACAATTACTATGTGCCAGATACTAAACTAAAAGTTTTACATGTGCCATCTCACTAAATCTTCACAACAGCTCTATAAAGCAGATACTATTGCTGTCCTCGATTTATAGATTCAGGGGGCCGAGTCTCAGAAACATATTACCAAACATGTTTCTAGTCTCAATAGAAAACTAACTCACATGAGACTAAACAATAAAGGGGATTTATTCTTCTATGATACTTGCAAGTCCAGATGTATGCCATACTTGTAGGCTATCTTGATCCAACACCTCAGCCTAGGACTCTATGCTAACTCCTTTAAATCCAATGAATCACACACCTTCTGGAAGCTTTCCCCAGGACAGCAAGGACACTTCTTCCTCAGAAGCCCATAGCTTAACTCTTCTTCCTACTTAATGGCTTAAATAGCGTTACAGCCCATCCCAGAACCAATAACCAGGACTATGGAGTAGCATAACTCTCACTAGCTTAGGCCTTAGTCACAGAACCGTCTCCTACAGTCAAGCGTGGGATAGACTCCCCCAAACAAAGGGACTACAGCGTGTGTGTATATGTGTGTGTGTGTGTGTGTGTGGCAGAGAGGTTAAATACCCAAATGAGAACTGAAATGATTAAGAGAATGAAGAATGGCATGTTAGGAGGGCAATCACAATGTACATTATACAAGGTTATAACTTGCCCAAGGTCCCAGAACTAGCAAGTTCTCAGCTGAGATTTGAAACTGGGTCATCTAACTCCAGAGCCCCACTCTTAACATCTAGGTTCTACTGCTTCCCAAATAAACCTAGTAATGCCTGGGAAGGGATAGAAACATTTGTGATTACTAACCGTATTCTACACACACACACAAACACACTACACAGTACAATACAGTATAGCATATATAAGGCACATGTTTAGTCCATATACTGGTATAGACATACCCATTGTAAAACTACTGAGATTCTTGTATTTCACTGTATTGGTTGATAGAGCTGCTGCCTGAGCCTTCCTGTTACCCAATCCCTTTCCTGCACCCCTTCCTCCTGTTTTCTGCTCTCTCACCCACCAGCTCCCTTGATCTAGCAGCTAAAGTGCTAACTCCTGGCCCAGCAGGGGCCCCTTAAGGTTCTGCTCCTGTGCCCCCACCAGCATCCAGATGACAGACTTTATCTGTTACCATCAACAGACCACAAGTGGTCTTGTTCCTTTCTGGTTCCTCTTATTTTGCAGACTCTTTCCCTGCCTCTAACTAGTACATTTCTTTACCTAAAACCTCCTGGGTTTGAGTGGAAGACCCAGGAGCCCTGAGTTAGGCTGGTCTCTGTGGCAGAGTGATTTACTCTGTGTCCCTGTCTCCTTGGGTGCAGAACGCATAAATGTGACCTAGGATTCTAGCTGTGTGAATCCAAATTAAGGAAAACAATGGTGATGAACGAGCATTGACTAATGTTAAACTGTAAGGCAGGAAGCCTTGTCATCTAAACCTTCTGCCTCCAGAGACTACAAAATGGTTAAAAATCTCAAGTTTCTGGGATGGTGGTACATGGTCATACTTCTCAAACTAGAATGTCTGCACTATTGTACTGCTGGGGATTCACCTTCCTAGAACAACAGATTTATCCAGAATAAGAAAGGTGGAATTTTACTTTTATATTAAAAGAGATATGTATATATTATAGAGTAGGGTGCAAAGTCTATATGATTTTCAAATATACAATAGAAATTATGAAAAAAATTAAACTTGCTGCAGACCAAGTTCAACCACACCCCAGACCCCTGGGTATGTTAGGACATTCTCTCTCCTGAGAGGAAGTAAGATATGAACGTTTGAGATATAAACTAAGATTGCACCTTGCAGTTTTTGGTTGTAATCCCAGTTCTGTCTGTTACTTAAAATCTTGAACCATCTCTGAGCTCCCCCTTCTTCATTTGCAAGAATGGGTGTAGGGCTTCCCTGGTGGCACAGTGGTTGAGAGTCCGCCTGCCGATGCAGGGAACATGGGTTCGTGCCCCGGTCTGGGAAGATCCCACATGCCGCGGAGCGGCTGGGCCCGTGAGCCATGGCCGCTGAGCCTGCGTGTCTGGAGCCTGTGCTACGCGGTGGGAGGGGCCACAACAGTGAGAGGCCTGCATACCGCAAAAAAAAAAAAAAGAATGGGTGTAATATCTAAGTTATGGAGCTGTTATGAAGAATAAGAGAGATGCTGTCTCTCAAGTGCCTGCCATGTGCCTGCCACAGCATGGACAATAAATAATAGCTATACCACTCTCTTGACTCATGGGAAGCACAGCAGTTTGAAAACACTCTTATGGACTAGCCCCAACACCTCTTCCTATGGCAATGGCAGGCATTGCTAATCAATCTTTTCCCTTGGACATGGAGGTCCTTTACCAACACAGCCTGAAAGCCTTCAGTCTCTTTACTTCATTTCCTTGTAATGGCTTCTGTAACTAATACTACCTTGAACAAACTGTGGGAAAGGCTGGCACTGAGTAACAACAAAAAGAAGTAGCCAGAAAGTAGCTAAGAGTGTAGATCTTAAAAGTTCTCATCACAAGAAAAATAAATTCATAACTATGTGTGGTGATAGATGCTAACTAGATGTAGTGTGGTGATCATTTCAGAATATACACAAATATTGAATTATTATATTGCACACCTGAAACTGATATAATAGTCATTTATGTCTCAATTTAAAAAATAAAAATAAAAAGGGGGCTTCCCTGGTGGCACAGTGGTTGAGAGTCCGCCTGCCGATGCAGGGGACGTGGGTTCGTGCCCCGGTCCAGGAGGATCCCACATGCCGCGGAGCGGTGGGGCCCGTTAGCCATGGCCACTGAGCCTGCGCGTCCGGAGCCTGTGCTCCGCAACGGGAGAGCCCACAACAGTGAAAGACCCGCGTACCGAGACAAAAAAAAAAAAAAGCAGCAGCATCCAGGTGGTAAGAAAGTTGGAGGATGATACCTGGCCCTTACTAATCCAATCCTGGAAGCTTTTCACTTCTGTCTCCTGTTCGAAATTACATGTTTTTGCTTACAATTTCCCATCACACTCTCATACCCCCAAACCTCTCTTTTCTTAACATGGGTCTGTTTATGTGACCAATAGCCTTCATGTAACACTGTAATTAGTATATTATATGCACGATAAATATGATATTATAAATTATATATTTATATATATTATATAATTATTATAAAATAACATTATATAAATATATAAATAAAATATTATACGTATATTTTCCCCCTCTCAAGAACTGGGAGAGGACCCAATCCAGGAGAGCATTATGTGACAAAGAATTAAATCCAAACTGTGGACCTGTCAGAAAGCCGTGGGACACTGAAGAAGTTGAGTTTGATTTGGATACACTGATTTTCCTGTTCCCTCTTCTCACAACACCCCATATCAGATTGCAGGGTGAGCAACTTGATTCCAGGGTAGGCACAGTGAGGGGATGTAATTAGCCTATTAAGTTCTGCTAATGTCTTGTTAAAGTCATTCAGGTGAGAACAGCAGATATATCAGTTGCGCCTCGGACCCTGCCACAGGGAGTGTTGCGTTTCCACACTGCTATTTATAGTTTTCACAGTAGGAATCAGCTGATTCAGCAGGACCTGGACTTTTCTGTTTCATTATATCAAGATCCAATGAAGGATTTCTACAGAATGTGTGTGTTCCTAAAAGTGTACTTTACCACTCTGCAAATGATGGGTTTTTTTAGTTGCCAACAGTAAATACAGTGCATCTGGCATATGGAGGGTGTTTTGTTGTCGTTGTTCTTATTCTTTGGTTTTTGTTTTTCTCTTCTTAGGAGAAAAAGAAATACATGGCTTATTATTCCAGAAGTTTGAGAAGCCAAGGGACTAGATTCACTCATTTTTCTGACAAATATTTGTTTAAACACTGACTTTGTTCTGGGCACTTTGATGAGCCTAGGAGCTACAGCACTGAACAGCACAGAAAAGATGTCCTAGCTCTGAGAACTTGGGGGGAAAACAAATAATGAACAAATAAAGAAGAAAATAGGTAATGATAGTGCTGTGCTGAAAATAAGATGGAGGTGAAGACATGAGGAGGAGAGGGCTACTACTCTAGATTGGGTGGTCAAGAAAGAACTTGGAGGATGCAATATTTTAGCCAAGATGTGAATGACAAGAAGACACAAGCCACCTGAAGGTGTAGGGGGACAGGATTGCAGGCAGAGGGGACAACGTGTGAAGGAGACCAGGAAGAACAGTGCAGTTGGAGCATGGTGTGTGGCAGAGAGAGTATGCTATGAGATGTAGCTCAGGGCTCCGCAGGACTAGAGCACCTACAGGTCATATAAGGCCGGGGTAAATGGTTCGGATTTTATTCCATGTGGGTTGGGAGCCAATGGAGTCATTAGGCAGGGAAGGTGTGTGTAATGAAAAACACCACCCTGGCTGCTATGTGGATAATGAATTGTCAGGGGACAAGAGGAGAAGCAAGAAGAACAAGGTACTATACTATTGCAGACTTCATATGATGATGGTGGTAGCGCTGGAGATGGTAATTCTAATGTGTGTCTATGTATAAATATTTTTTCACTGTAGTAAAATATACATCACATAAAATTTATCATTTTAACCATTTTTAAGTGACAAAGTACATTAAGTACATTTATACTGTTGTGCAACCATCACCACCGTCCATCTCCAGAACTTTTTTGTCATCCCAAACTGAAACTCTATAAACATTAAACAATAAATCATCAATCCTTCTTTCCCCCCAACCCTTGGGAACCTCTATTCTATTTTCTGTCTCTGAATTTGACTATTCTAAGGACCTCATATAAGTAGAATCATACAATAATTGCTCTTTTGTGCCTGGCATATTTCACTTAGCATAATGTCTTCAAGGTTCATCCATGTTAGAGACTGTATCAGAATTTTATTCTTTTTTAAAGCTGAATACTATTCCATATGTATATACCACATTTATCTATACACCCATCAATGGATACTTGGGTGGTTTCCACCTCTTGGCTATTATGAATAGTGCTGCCACGGGTGTACAAATATCTGTTCAAATACCTGCTTTCACTTCTTTGGGGTATATACCCAGAAGTAGAATTACTAGATCAAGTATTAATTTCATGGGTTTTTTTGGTGTTTGTGTGGGATGTGATGGATATCAAAGGTTCTCTTTAGGACATATTATATTTATATTTATCATGGCTGCTAAACATACAGGTGGAAACATCAGGCAGGAAGTTTTACATATTATTAGTCTAGAATCCCTGGGTCGGGTCTGGTGATAAAAGGTATATGATATAAGGTCATGCTGCCCGGTGGATAGGCTGTCATGATGACAAAGGAATGATTAGGGAAATGGGAGTGAGGAAACAGTTGGGGTGCATGTTGTTTTCAGCTCCCCAGGTGATCCTAGATATACCCAGTTTTGGTAACTACCCAGTTAAACCATCTTACAGATTGCCTTAAATGAAGAAAACCATTTAGGATTATTGGATTATTGGAGAAGACAGAAGAGATAAGAAGTGGTGCTAAAATTCTGAACTAGAAAATCTCAACTTGTTCTAGCAGGAATTTTAATACAGCACCTGGGTTTATTTTCATTTCCTTTCTCCTACTGCATGAATAAACAATCTTATCACACTGCCATTCACCCTGCAGTGACTTAGAGGTTACCTCATCACTTTTTAGAGAAACTATGTACTTAGAATCTATGCTTATATACTTTATTTTTCTGTTAAAAGTCCACTTTTTCTTTTATATTTTTCTTAGATTTTCCTCATAGTCTTTCTCTGAATTTAGTAATAAACATGCCTCTTTACCACTTTAAACCCCGTTGGCATGGTTCCTTTTGAACCTTTCTTACCCTCCCCATCCCTGAGGGAACTATGTCTCATCTATCTTTATATTTCTCATATCCTAACACAGTGACTTATCAAAGTAGATAAATGTTTGCTAAATAAATGAATATAAGATTGAAGTAGGACATATCACCTTAAACTATGACCTCTCTGATCTCCATATTATTCTTTAAGCTGCAAGGAAGTTTCTGGGGAAAGTAGTGGATATAACGAAGTGTGGCTATAACAAATTTAAAAACTTAGGGCTTCCCTGGTGGTGCAGTGGTTGAGAGTCCGCCTGCCGATGCAGGGGACACGGGTACGTGCCCCGGTCCGGGAGGATCTCACATGCCATGGAGTGTCTGGGCCCGTGAGCCATGGCCGCTGAGCCTGTGCATCTGGAACCTGTGCTCCGCAGCGGGAGAGGCCACAACAGTGAGAGGGCCCGCGTACCGCAAAAAAAAAAAAAAAAAAAAAAAAAAAAAATTACACCTAGGGATTTAATAGAAAGCTCATAAAGTGCCAAACCCACAGCAATTGATTTCTCCTAGCAAGCCCTCATAAATTCAGGCCACGAAATCACTGTGCTCATCTTGCCACACCCAAGTCTCTCCCTTCCTGGCAGGGCTCCTCAGAGCCTCCTCCTCGCCTGGCAGACACTACCTGATGCTCACTGGTACAGGTCGGAAAGAGGTGTCAAGAGCCTAATGGCTAGTTTACCTCGAGCTTTAAACTGCAGAATGTTCAATGGTGTGCTGGAGTGCTCTGGTATATCCTGGTTTATGTATTAATCAAGAAACCATCCCCGCCATCAAGGAGTTCATGATCCAGTTGGAGAAAAAATGAATAGAAGTGTGATAAATGTTGTGATGGGATAAGCATACCATGCAGAGCACACAGGAGGGGTCATTGACTCAGAACTGGAAAATCAGGGAAGGCTTCCTGTAGGAAGTGGCATCTGAGCTAACAGGTGAGGGATGAATCTGCATTTTCTGGGTGCGGTGGTTCAGGGCTCTGATTCAGGCAAAGGAACGGCAGAAGGTGAGGGGATGCAGGGAGCTTTTAGGGGACTCCATGCACTCCATGTGGCTGGCACAGGAGCCAGATTATGAAAGGGTCTTTAATCCATGTGAGTGAATTTAGACTTGATAATTTTTGGAATAATGAAATCCATCAAAGGGGTTAGGGTGGAGTCTGCAATACTGAGAGTTCAGCCAGGGAAACATGCAATTTGAAACCCCCTTGCACTCTATCTTTTTAGCAAATTATACCCTGAACCAGAGAAAAATTTGCCACAGCTACAAATGACCACTTATGAATCCAGAACTAATTTTAAGAACCTCATAAACTAAATGAGAAGATATTCAAAGCTCCTGAAAGTACCCATTCACCTGCCTGTTGGGTGGGGCATATACTTGGTTCTATATGTAGGCAAGAGGCTTGTTATTCATTAATATTTTCAAAAGAGGGTTCTGACAGTCTTGGTCTGTCACAGACTAAAGTCACCTTATTCTAGTGACATAAAAGCCACTTGACTAGGCTGAAAATGTGTTCCCAAACCTGTTGCAGAATTTCTTCCCTAATGGCTTCTGGGAGTTTGGGTTTAAGGGCTTTAATGGTACATCAGGGAAGGGTAGTAAAAACCGGAGTGTGGAAGAGTGAGGGCTGTTATGAACTACAGAGCGGTGCTCTCACTGAGGAACACTGCTTACAATAATATTTGTTTCTTGAGGACTTTTGAAACTCTCCAGGCCATTCCTCTAAGTATTTACCATCAAACCTCTAAGTTTTTACCATCAAACTACTGCCTTCGTTGGAAGAGGGTGGATTATGTTCCCTTCTATGGATTTAAGGATCTCACCAATGCATAGAAAACTGGTCCAAATCCTTTAATTAACAATCCCAGGAATGATACTTATTAAGCAACTAGAGGCATTATAGCATCATCCTAAAAAAGGTTCTAATCTCCGCAAGTTTAAAATATAATCACCTTATAGATTGTTTTGTTTCTCTTTTTTATAGTCTTTAAGTTTACCTCATCTCTGTAGCTCTAGAGTTACACAGGCAACAATGATGATTAGTACTACTACTGTACTACCACCTTATGACAATTTAAATGCTGTATGATCACACACCACTATATGTAAGATAGATAACCAACAAGGACCTACTATATATAGCACAGGGAACTCTACTCAATATTCTGTGGTAACCTATATGAGAAAAGAATGTGAAAAAGAGTGAATATATGTATATGTATAAATAAATCATTTTGCAGTACACCTGAAACTAACAAACACTGTAAATCAACTACACTCCAATAAAATTTAAAAAATAAAAATAAATAAAAATTATACATAGGGCTTCCCTGGTGGCGCAGTGGTTGAGAGTCCGCCTGCCGATGCAGGGGAAACGGGTTCGTGGCCCGGTCTGGGAAGATCCCACATGCCGCGGAGCGGCTGGGCCCGTGAGCCATGGCCGCTGGGCCTGTGCGTCCGGCGCCTGTGCTCCGCAACGGGAGAGGCCACAACAGTGAGAGGCCCACATACCGCAAAACAAAAAAACAAAACAACAACAACAAAATTATACATAAAATTTAAATAAATAAATAAATGCCGGATGATCTATGGAGCAATACTGACACACTTGGATATAATACGCTGTAGAAATTAAGAGTCTGAGCTTTTAGGGACTTCCCTGGTGGCACAGTGGATAGGACTCCACGCTCCCAATTCAGGGTGCCTGGGTTTGATCCCTGGTTGGGTAGCTAGATCCCACATGCATGCCGCAACTAAGAGTTCGCAGGCCACAACTAAGGAGCCCGCCTGCTGCAACTAAGACCCCGTGCAACCAAATAAATAAATAAATATTTCTTTTCAAAAAGAGTCTGAGCTTTTGAATGAGAGAGACCCAGGTTCAGAGCCCTGTTTTTCTGTTTATTAGCTCTGTAACCTTGGGTTAAGTTCCTTAACCGCTTTAAGCCTCAGTTCTGACCTAGAAATTGGGGGTATTAATGGTAACTATCTCAATCCACTGTGAGAACTGAATGAGATTGTGAGTGATGAAGGGTTAGTACATTCATTCCTAGCTAGCATTCTTAAGCAGTTCACCTTTATCCTTTAGTTCTGTTTCTTTGTTTTATTATGAGCAACTTTCTCCTTTCTTTTTACTCCCCTAGGGATATGAAGCCTGACAATATTTTGCTTGATGAACATGGTAAGTAAGTGATTTGTTTGCCATCAACCACATAACATGCATGTAGAACAAGTTGGTTATCCCCAGAAAAGTAGTACTATATAGGGAAAAAGCGTCTTACTCGGTTCAGTTGAGTTGCATGTACAAACTCCATTTTATGGTGGGAGGGGCCATATGGGGGAACTTTATCATTTATTGCAGTGACGTAGTACACCCTTAAATAGCCTTGCATTTACATAAGGAGAAAGTCATTCTCTTTTCAATTTTCTTCCATTCCTACTGATTTCTTCAAGAAAAGCATCCCAGTTTTTTGGTGCTAGTTTGCTTTAATATCTCTATAGCAATCATCTCCCTTTTTTTTTTTTTCATAAAGACAGAAGAGGCTTAGAGCATTTGGTAGGCAATAGTATCTACCTGGAGATTCGTGACAGACTTTCCTTCTTCTGACGGTAAACTGGTTTCACATTTACAGAAGAGATATCAAGTTTTCTGTTCAAAGGTTTTCAGTTACTAAAAATCAGTCCATTTAAAGAAAGATATAAAGCAGATAAGAGTATCTCTGGTACCCAGCTATGAAAGTGACCGAGGGATATGGCAATGACCATGATGGTGATACATGAATGCCTGAAGTCCAAGAAGCACTGATTGAAGATGTCCTATAGAACAAGCTTTGGCCAACAGTGATTAAATGTGATAATCTCTTCCTAATATTATTTTAATGCACATTTGGATTTATTTATTAGAGCAGACCTGTAGGACACACAGCCTGCATGTTATAAATGTTACAGAGGCAATAAGATCCTTGTTAAATTTTTAGAAAGCTGCTAGGGGAGGGAGTCCTAAATCTGCAAAGCTCTGTATCTCTTTAACTTTTACAAAAGGGATTTGCAAGTGGGACTGAAACTCCACGGACCATCCATCACTTATTATTTATTTACCTAGTTGCATTTTAAGCCTGATTTGCCAGACGCCATGTGTGCTCAGAGGGCTAAGAAACACTTATGTGTATGACCTCTAATTTCAAAGCTTGGAGTCATTATTTATTTATGGACTGTCTAAAAAGATTTTCTCCACTTTCTTGCAATGCCTTATTTCTTCCTTCCCTTTACTGCTTCTGACATTTGGGAATAGTTTCTGAATCTCAGAAATGTGGGCAATGGTGAGGCAACATGAAGGTGACTTTCATTAAAGCACCAGCTATCTCTGCCTTAAATGGGAAGCAGGACCCCCTCTCACACCGGTGCAGATAAACTCTGTGGAGCTTCACAGCTGTGGACAAGGCCTCCCCCAGCCTCTAGAGGCCATCTTTGCACTATGTACAAAAAGGTGCTCTGTGTGCCCACCACAGCCTTGGGAAGGTGACCACTGGCAATACAGAGCCTGATTTCGGGTTCTGTCCCCACTTCCCCCTCACCTGCTTGCCTTTGTGCCCCATATATTGCTCAACCATTTGTCAGGACCCTGAATGGAGACATATTGGTCCTGTCAACCAAAAAAATGTACCTTCCATTCAGAGAACAACGTTTCGGTCTTGGATCTCAAACATGGCTTCATCTTATTCCTACCATGAGGTCATCCTGTTCTCTCTCATTCAACTTCTTTCTCTTCCTCATTTTCTTGTCAACTTGGTGATTGTAGATTAGGAGAAAGATCCAGGAATAAAGTAGTCTTTGAGTTTATCCACGCTTAGAGACTACCCTTGGGAAAGATTGTGTGATATCGTAGATAAGAGTGTGGGGTTCGGAGCTCAAAACCCAGTTCTCTCACTCACCAGCTCTGAGACGCTTGACAGGTTGCCTAAAACTTCTCTGCACCTTAGATTCTTCAGGGATGAAAGGTGTCCTTACTTCTCAGGGTAACTGTAAACACTAGCTGACACCCTGCTTATAAACTACTTGATTGCCACGTGCACAAGGAAATCACTCAATAACAGTTAAATGCTAGTATGACTCCATGAGTTCGTAGGGGCTTTCTCCCCACAGAAGGAAGCTTAGGTGACTTCATTTTGTTTTATATGACTTTATCTATATCATAGAGCATAAGTGAAAGCTGGGTCCTCACCTGTCTTTACTAAAGAATTATTTTGATTCCAGGTGGGATATACCAAAGATTGTGTGTGTCTACTTCTTAGGTCTTGTGTTTAAACAATCTTCTCTGACACTTAATTCTCAGGTAACTACACTTTCAGTGGCCCATTCTGCCTTTCCTTCATGCACGCAGGGGGTTAAGCCCACGTTTCAGGGCATTTTATTCTTGGTTGGACTGGGGCTCTGTTACTTAGGGCCTACAAGCAGGCATCCCGGTCTGCCTGAGGGACGGTCCTAGTCTATACCTTTATCTGGTGTACTATTTACAAAGATCTTTTTCACTCTCAAGTTCTGGGGTTTGGACAATGGCTTAAGAGGGGGCTTTTCTATATTTGTTCCCATCCTAAACTCAACTGGAGGATCACTGCAGTCAATGAGAGAAACATTGCTTTGGGAAGGACTGGATATGTGAATGGGATAGAAGCAAGCAAACAAAAAGGTTGCGAGTCATTCTCTAAGCATTGTCCTGGGGATCCCTTTCTGGAGAAAATAATTTGTTGAGGTTATTTACTTTCCATTTATTCAAATTCTGAAAAATTAAGCTTTCAGGCATTGCTCAGGGACCATAATTAACTACTTTGAAATGAAGCGATTCCCGGTGGCCCTCGCTCCCCAGCTCATTATGCAGAGCTGCTCTTGTGACAGCCAACTGGACCACAAATCAATGCCTGCCTCTGGGAGTGCTTTCTGGTGTGATTTGCCAAGGTCTCACGTTCGAAAACTTCATTTGTCTCCTCTGTCCACATTTATGGCTTTTCACCCTTTATGGACAAGATCATGTACGCCTCTTGCATGGGGATTTAGCAACTGTAAAGGATAGTTGTTTACCTCTAATACACCTCCTATGCCCGTTCCTCCAAGGGAGCTGCATATTACACCACATGGCTTATATTTTAATTCAGCACCATCAATAAGAGGCAGAAATTTTGTTTTACTCTTACTGATTCATATTGGTTCATGTTCATCAGAAAAGGCTGATATTTAAAGGAGCTAAATTCTTTTGTAAATGGAGAATCCTTTCACTGGTGTGAATGGACATTCCTTATACATCAGAATTTGACTTTAAAAAGTCTGTAATTTAGAGCATACCTGTTCTCCTTAAATGTCTCACTCACTAGTTCAGAGCCCAAGATGGCATTAGATCTTGCATGGCTCATAACCAACTGTCCTGATATATAGGTTTCATGTCCTACCAACTTAAGTACCCCATCCAATTCTATCAGTTCAATAGTGTCTAAAATTCTTGTGTTTTTCCTAAGCTATTCAGTAAATAAGTGCTGCATACAAGGAGCAATAATGCCTCCCTGGTGTATCTGAGAGAATGACAATTACCACATCATCTATAATTTAGGTTTCTTAATATCATCCCTAGTCACAGGGAACAGAGAAAGGCAAAAACTCCATTTGGGGGTATGAGGAAGAAATAATCCTGCTACCTTAACAGCTTCTCCCTTGCAGAGTCCCAAAATGTACCTAAAAATCAAGTGGGTAGCATCTTAAAACCTATATATACATATACATATATGTATATTATATACATATATACACACACACATGCACACACACACATATATATAGGAGAACTCTGTACCCTATCCCCAGATAATCAGGTGTATAAGTCTCTGCTAGTGCCTAAGGATATGAATTTTTAATAAGAATCCTAGTAAAATGTGGCACACATGATCTAACTGTTCTTGAGTTGAGGAAATTTTGGAAAGTTAGAGGAGCCATGCCAACCAATTGGTTATGGTGTCCTTGAGGGCTGTGTTGAGAAACATCCTCAAGCTGAACACAGGCACAGTGAGAAAGAGTGTAAGTAATGACCACAATGATGACTAAATTCAGTGACTCAATACTATGAACTCCAGTTTTTAATGTGATTCGGTGCCTCAAGGTACAGAGGTGAAAAGAGCTGGCAGATCACTCCCTATAGGGTGTTCACACTGAGGAAGTTCTGAGCCTTGTATCTGAAAAACTTCACAGTAAGGCAGTGGTTCTAACTGGGGATGCTTTTGCTCTACTGTCTCTCCCTGCAGGGGACACCTGGCAATGTCTGGAGACATTTTTGATGGTCAGGATTCTATCCAGGGGAGGGAAGTACTTTTGGCATCTAGTGGACAGAGGCCAGGGATGCAACTAAGCATTCCACCATGCACCGCACAGCCCTTCACAGCAAAGAATGATCAGGTCCAAGACCTCAATAGTTCCAGGTTGACAAACTCTGTTCTAAGGCTCCCTCAGAGCCGGGGCTTATGGAAGAGGCCAGAGTGGTCCCTCACACCCAAGCAATTCCTGTGTCCCTCCATGAGCAGGTGACCGAACCTTCCTCTGGGAGCCAGAACTCAGATTCATTTCCACAGCACAGAAGGGAACATGGCAGAAGGATCCCCACGGTGAGCACAGGGAAGTATGGCAGCATCCTGGGCCAGGAATGGAGACATCGGGGCTGGTGGCCAGGGGCTCAGCTTTCCTTGTTCAGCTTGAGGGCACAGGGCAACAGTTTCCAGTAGATCCTGACCCTCAAATGATTCCTCCCCATTGTTTACTATGCACCCTGGTGGGGGAACCCTGAGCCAACCAGCAGATAGTTCTTTTAGTTTGTTCAGCTCTTTGGTCTTATGATAAAGCGCAAAAAGTTTTGGGGCCATTTATAACCCACCAAAGACGTCCTGGACCAAATTCTAGATCCTAATTCTAGCTCTGCTACTTCTAAGCACTGAGAACTTAGCCACAAACAGCTCTTCTGTAAAACAGGAGCTACTTCATTAGGCTAAAGTGTACGAAAACCTTTTGAAAATTGCAATTAACCATATGAATGTAAAAACTACTACTTATAAATTCTTTCAACCACATTCAAAAGAAGTGTCATGCGTGAGTACTTACTGAAGTCAAGATCTTCTACTAAGCCTGGTCTTCTTTTAAAAGTGTGGTCTCAAACTTTACTGGGTATCAGAATCACCTAGGGAGCTTTTTAAAACACTGGGCCCCCATCCTCCAAGTTTCTGATTCAGTATGCAGAGGTAGGGCCCAGGAATTTGCATTTCTAACACTTTCCCAGGTGATACTGATGCTGCTGGTCTGGGGACTGCACTTTCAGAACCAGCTGACTCTGAAACATCCTCTACCTTCTACTTCTACATGAGCATAGCCCATCATAGGACTGAGTCGGCTTAGAGCACCTGCTCAGGCTAACGGAGAGTATCCCGTGCCTGGCTGCCCATCTGAATCACCTGTGGAGTTTCTTGTTCTGTTTCTAACGTGGATGCCTGGCTCTCCCACCAGTCCCACTGCACTGGTGTCCCAGGAGAATGAAGTCCGGGCGTGTGGGTTTCACAAAATCGCTCTGGAGTGTCTGATCATGACAAATAGCAACTTCCTGCCAAATGCTGAGCAAAGCCTTCCACAGTATTATTTCATTTGATCTTCCCAACAACCTCATGAGAAGATGATTACTATCATCTCAACTTTACAGAGAGGATAAGTCACCGTTTTGAGGTAGCATAGCTAGTTAGTATTAGAGCCGGGACTTGAAGCCAGGCAGTCAGACTCCAGAGAACAGGCTCTTAGTCATTAAGTCTCCAGGCTCACCTGTTTTGTATCAAACCTTGGGAAACATTGATCCAGTGCTTTGAGCGTGACCCATGGGGAGAAACAGAGAAAGAAAATACTGAAACAACCTATATTATGATAGGGTGATTTCTGGAGATCATCTGTTGGTACCACTTATGCAAGAATACCTTCCCTTTCAGCTTGATGAGCGCTACTTTTACTTTATTAGAATGTCATCAGATATAAACAAAACACTTTTTGCACCACACAAAACCCTGGTGATAAAGACAGTGAGATTTATCATTAGCGGCAGGCTGGATGCTATCAGGGAGCAGATAGTGCAGTTGGCAGGGGGAGCGTGGTCTGTGGGATATGGAAGAAGAATCCCCTCCAGTTACCACCATATCTCATCACAACCACAGAAGCATGCAAATGGAAATGCCAACACTTCACGATCCTCTCAAAGCATATGAATTTCCTGCCAACAGCTGACAGAACGGGCTTATCCTACTTCTGGCTGTGAATGCAAGGACCGTAATACAATTTGTAGGGTGTGCCCCCCGCTGAACTTAAGTGTTAGACCCACACTATATTGCCATGAGCGCGAACACTGCAGAGAAACCCTAGAGATCATCTAGTCCGCCCATGAATTTTTTTTTTTTAAGGGAAACTTAGGTTCAACACAGGAAAGGAACTGCAAGTGTATGATGTATTTGGAGCAGAATTCAGGGCAGGACCTAAGTCTCCTGGCTCCCAGTCTAGGGCTCTTTCTAGAGCCTCTTTAAAAATGAAACTTGACTTTTCCCTACTTTCCCTTGGTACATTATTTTGTTGGGGACCACTGGGGGACAACCTGAACTATCAGACAAAAAACTACTAATGATATTCAGAAGAACAAGGAGAGAAAGAACTCTTTCTTGGCAAAGAAAGAAATATATGCATCCACAGTCATGTCTGCTTTGTATTAACAATATTTGTTTCTTAAAAAAAAAAGATCCTGTAAAGATGCTTGGAAATTTGATACTTCAAATAGTTCTTATCTGCCCCCCTCTTGATTCTCACAGGCTGTACCAACTTAAAATGCTGACAACAGGCAAACATTGCCTAAGTAGAATTTACCAGAGCGTGGGCTCTTAAAGACCAAGGTTAAAACTTTCTGACATTGAACTACAAATTTACAACCAGACATTAACCTTTTCATGTTTTGGAACCTGGAGGGATGCTGCTTTAGACTATATTGGTCTTGAGGATAGGATAATTGAGTTTTTACTGTCTGTACCCAATTGCTAATGGCGTACAAGAATTTACAAACTAAGCTTCCAGGTACTATTGATTAAAAAAAAAAAAAGCGTGGTCTGCCACTGGGTTGAATGGAACTTAACGTTCTCTGTGGTCCTTCTCCCTCGCAGGGCACGTGCACATCACAGACTTCAACATTGCTACGATGCTACCTGTGGAGATGTGCATCACCACCATGGCCGGCACCAAGCCTTACATGGGTATGGGCCCCCTGAGCCACCATAGCGACTAAGAGGAAGGCTTCTTTATTCATTCCTGTAGACACCATGTACTATGGGTTCAATCATCTGTAGGGCCTTGCAGCTAGAAATGACAAGTCCCCCTCTGACTTTACCTAGAGAGCTTCTAATTTCACAGGTCTGCGATGAGCCTCAGGAATCTCCTTTTAGCAAGCACCCAGTCTGATCTTGATTCAGGAGAGTCATGGATTACATGTAAAAACACTATTTTATGAGTTATTAAGGACAGTTTCTACCTACTTCCTGATGAAGAATATTAATAATTAATTCAATAAATATCTACTAATTGCCTCTATGGACTCAGCACTGTTTCAGGTGCTGGTGATCCTGCAGGGAGCAAAACATACAAAGTCTCCAGCCCATGGAGCTTACCTTCTAGTAAAAGGAGTTTAAAAAAAAAAAAAAAGAATCAAACAGAGAAGGTACAGCCATAAGTAGGATGGTAATAAGTCACATAAGTATTATTATAACCATGATTTACATAATCCTGCATAACATGCACAGGGCTGTAAGTTCACAAAGTAACTTCCAGTTATAATTTTGGTTTTAGGTTTATCACCACAACAATCCCATGAATAATTCACAGGTGAAATATTTGAACTTGAAATTAAAGAGCAATGCCACTTTCTTTCAATATTTCATTCTCTTCCTCATGGAACTAAAGAGAGAACTAAAGAGAGAGAGGAAAAGAGAACTGTGCAGGGCCACCTCACTTTCCAAGAGAAAGAAATCATCTGTGGGGAAAAATGAGCCTGATTTTATATGGTATTTGAACAACTGTAAGTTCCTGGCTTCCAATTATCAGTGGGGGGAAGAAGTCTCCTTTGTCCTTCTAAAATAATGGACACATATAATTCAGCCTATTTTCTTGCCTGAAACCCATGGTACTCAAATGATAAAAAGGAATCTCTGAGACTGCTGGTCTGATGAGTTTATTCCCCAGGTTTCCTGGGTTTCCATATTAAGGGCTATTTGCTTGGAGCCAAATCAGAAAATGTGCATCTGGGTTTTCTAAGCCTGGTTTCCATGGTGAAAGGAGTAAAGGAAGACCATCTTTGTTTTCTCTCCCCAGTGATTTTAAATACAATATCCATATAATTTGATTCTCCTAAAAGTTGGCATTTCCAGTCTTTTCATGACATAGAGCTAGGAAATTGGAATCCAGTCAAGTTTCTCTGCACCTCTCCACCCTCACTCTTACAATTAACAATTACTAATATTTATTGAAAGCCTTCTAGGGACCAGACAATGTGTTAAATGTTTTGCATTCACTGACTCATTAATTTTTTCTCAACAACCCTGTGAGGCAAACTGTAATTATCACCATTTTACAATGAGGAAAATAAGAAGCTAAGTAATTTGCTCAAGATCACATGGCTAATAATTGAAAAAGCCTAGATTTAAAGCAAGCTCGTTCTGACTTTAGAAAACCAAGCTTCTCCCTAAAAGAGAGAAATTTAAAAGTTTATGTATTTATGATTCTTAAATAGATGTAAGCTGAATTAGGTAGGCCACGCTCTTAGAAATGTTTCTAGTTTTATTTTAAAAAATGAATATCTGACTGTCAACGCTTATATTTTCATCCAGACGTTGTTCCTGCCTTTCATTTTTGGATGGGAATCTTCCTAAGAGGTACCACAGGCAGAAGTCTGCTTTCTCTTTTTAAAAATTATGTTCCCAATAATTTGGTAAAATCTACCTAACAGACATTCACCAGCACTCATTTTATAGCATTCCTGCAGAATGTAATTAGCAATTACCCAGAAAGAAAAAAAATTCTAAAAAGAAAGAAAACTAGGATGAAATACTGAATGAAGATTATAGAAATATACAACATTTTCTAATGTAAGATGCTTAGCATATTATATAGCAGCTCCTCGACTCTGGCAATAAAAAGATGAGCTGTCTGTCAGTTCTTTTTTTTTTTTTTTTTGCGGTACACGGGCCTCTCACTGTTGTGGCCTCTCCCGTTGCGGAGCACAGGCTCCGGACGCGCAGGCTCAGCGGCCATGGCTCACGGGCCCAGCCGCTCCGTGGCATGTGGGATCTTCCCGGACCGGGGCACGAACCCGTGTCCCCTGCATTGGCAGGCGGACTCTCAACCACTGCGCCACCAGGGAAGCCCTTTTTTTTTTTTTTAACATCTTTATTGGCGTATAATTGCTTTACAATGGTGTGTTAGTCTCTGCTGTATAACAAAGTGAATCAGCTATACATATACATATATCCCCGTATCCCCTCCCTCTTTTGTCTCCCTCCCACCCTCCCTATCCCACCCCTTGTCTGTCAGTTCTTAAGCACCTGCACCCAACAAGGAAGTTTTACTTTTTTGAATTCCTCATCTTCTACCTCCATGCTCTTTCCAATCAACTCCAATCCCTCCTTCTCCCAACCCCTGGTCTGTGTGAATATCATCCAGATCACTTAGAGCTTAACCAATTAAAACATTCCTCTTCTCCAAATTAACCAAACCAAACAAACAGATATACTATGGAAAATGTGTAAAATGCTGATTAAGCAATGGGGAAATTAATCTCTCTACTTGTAGATATTTAGGGTTTCCTTCCAGACCTTTATTCTGTATACACACAAACACATTTTTTTAAGTTGGATCATACTGGAGTTTTGCAACCTAAATTTTCACTTTAAAATGTAATAACAATAATAGGCATCATATAGTGAGAATCTATTATGTCCCAAGCATTTTGCTAAGTTTTTAACATTATATCATTAAATTTTCAAAGCAACTCAACGAAATATGTTTTCATAGGTTAAAAATAATCAGGCCTACAGAGAAAGCGACATGATTATAATCACACAGCAAGCAACGGGCAGAGCACAAAGTTAAATCCAAATCGAAAACGTCTCAAGTCTGGAATGTTGATGGTGATGACAACAGAGCAGGAGGGGTAATGGCTGACATTTACTGAGCTCTTTCTATTGGCCAAGCACTGTCCTAAGTGCACGTGTGACATCATTTAAACTAAAAGCAATTCAGTTAGGGATGCCAGAGTCTAACCCTCCACACGCTGCTGTGCTATCTCTCTGCCTCCTGGCAATAAGCATGTCTCAGCCAGAACGGAAACCACTTCTCTCTGACTTCAGAGCCCGGCTCTGTGCAACTGACACTACTTATTTTTCCAGGCCCATATATATAACTACCGTTTTTAATGTTCACATGCTACAGAATTAGAGAGTTGCATCAAAATCTATTGAACCAATTCTTTATTGTTGAATTTTAGGTTATTTCTCATTTTGAAATATAAATAAATTTGTGATAAAAGTCCTGTTAGCAGAAATATGTGCTACAACTTATTTCCCATGATAAATCCCCATTCAAGGAATTTCTGGTCAAAGGGTATCTATGTTAATGCATTTCCCTCCTGAAAGTTTGCGTTGATTTCTACTCATTTGCTCTGGAAGCACCTGAGGATATTCACTTCCTTGCATCCTCACCAGGGCTGCACTGTCAATATCTTAATCTTCGCAAAAAAGATAAGTGAAAATGGTACCTCATTATGACATGAAAATTGCTTTTATTTTACTTCTTTTGTAAATTGCCTGTTCATGTTCTTTGCCCATTTTCTGTTAAGAGTGTTAATACATTTTTTTCTATTTCTTATTATGTAAAGAATTCTTGACCTTTATATATAAAGGATTTTAAATTCTAATGTATCATGTGTTATAAATTTCCTACTTTTTAGTTGCTGATGTTCTTATAGCATTTTTGACATGAAAACTATGTTCCTAACATCAAACCCTTAGTCATATTCTTTTGTAGTCTATTTTATTTTTTTATTTTTAAAGGTTATACTCCATTTATAGTTATTATAAAATGTTGGCTATATTCCCTGTATTGCACAGTATGTACTTATAGCTTACTTTATACCTAACAGTAGTTTGTATGTTTTAATCCCCTACCCTTATATTGCCCCTCCCCCCATAGTGCCCCTCCTCTCTTCCCTCCCCCCACTGGTAACCACTAGTTTGTTCTCTATAACTGTGAATCTGCTTCTTTTTCGTTATATTCAAGGTTTTTTTTTTAATTTTTTAACATCTTTATTGGAGTATAATTGCTTTACAATGGTGTGTTAGTTTCTGCTTTATAAGAAAATGAATCAGTTATATATATACATATGTCCCCATATCTCTTCCCTCTTGCATCTCCCTCCCTCCCACCCTCCCTATCCCACCCTCCCTATCCCACCCCTCTATGTGGTCATGAAGCACCGAGTTGATCTCCCTGTGCTATGCGGCTGCTTCCCACTAGCTATCTATTTTACGTTTGGTAGTATATATATGTCCATGCCAGTCTCTCACTTTGTCCCAGCTTACCCTTCCCCCTCCCTGTGTCCCCAAGTCCATTCTCTAGTAGGTCTGTGTCTTTATTCCCATTATGCCCCTAGGTTCTTCATGACCTTTTTTTTTTTTTTTTTTAGATTCCATATATATGTGTTAGCATATGGTATTTGTTTTTCTCTTTCTGACTTAACTTTGCTCTGTATGACAGACTCCAGGTCCATCCACCTCACTACAAATAACTCAATTTCGTTTCTTCCTATGGCTGAGTAATATTCCATTGTATATATGTGCCACATCTTCTTTATCTATTCATCTGTTGATGGACACTTAGGTTGCTTCCATGTCCTGGCTATTGTAAATAGAGCTGCAATGAACATTTTGGTACATGACTCTTTGATGTTGTATTTTTTAGATTCCACATATAAGTGATATTATACAGTATTTGTCTTTCTCTGATTTATTTCACTTAGCATAATACCCTCCAGGTTCATCCATGGTGTTGCAAATGGCAAAATTTCATTCTTTTTTATGGCAGAGTAGTATTCCATGGTATATATCTACCACATCTTCTTTATCCATTCATCTGTTCATGGACACTTAGGTTGCTTCCAGATCTTAAACCATTAGTCTTTTTACTTTATAGTTTCTACCTTTGATGATATTCTTAGCAAGATCTTCTTACCTCTAGATTTTAGACATGGTTACCTATATTCTTATTTTATAGTTTAATTTTTCTTAATCCAGCTATATATGTGGTAAGATATACAGTAAGGATATGACTTCATTTTTGTTATATTCTTGTTGTTGCTGTTTTGCGGTACGCAGGCCTCTCACTGTTGTGGCCTCTCCCATTGCGGAGCACAGGCTCCGGACGCACAGGCTCAGCGGCCATGGCTCACAGGCCTAGCCGCTCTGTGGCATGTGGGATCTTCCCAGACCGGGGCATGAACCCGTGTCCCCTGCATCGGCAGGCAGACTCTCAACCACTGCACCACCAGGGAAGCCCCATTTTTGTTATATTCTTAAATAATTGTTTTGAGACCATGTATCAAATAAGATCCCATACATGCTGATTTGAAACATGTTCATCATAAACTAAGTATTTTTATGTACTAGCATCTATATTCTGTGGCTTTCAAATCAATTATTGTAGCTTTATAATGTGGTTTAACACATGGAATTGCAAGTCCCTTTATCCTTTTTCAGAAAACCTTTATTATTCACATATTTTATAGAGGAAATTTAGAATCATTTTTGTAAATTCCATGAATTATTTCTGTTGTACTATATTTATATATCAGGTTTTGGCCCCTTTCTTTATGTCCTGAGCAGAATCTACTGTCCAGTTGCTTTAAAATCTGAAAGCCAAACAATGGAAATCCAAATAGCTAATAAATGTATTAAAGCATGGGCAAGCTTATTAGTAATCAGGAGAATGCCAATTTAAACCACAATGGAAGACCATTACATACTCACTAGATTGGAAAAGTCACAAGGTTAGTTAATGTCGAGTGTGGATAAAGAGGTTGAACAAAGTCTCACGTGTTGCTAGTCAGAGCGTTAATTGGTACAACCACTGTGGTAAATAGTTTGGCATTATCTAGCATGGGTGAAGATGCACAGCCCATCCCAGAATTTCCCCTCCCAGAAATGTCACCTAAAGACGTGTGGACTTAGAGGAGTCTTACATGTGCAGGAATGTTCATGAGAGCATTATTCAAAATACTCCAAATTGAAAACAATCCAAATGGCTATTAAAAGTAGGAAAGGTAGGTAAATGACAGTGTATTCGTATGGCTTTGAATGTGAACGAACTATGTGCAGCAAGTTGGATAAATTTTATACACATAATGTTGAACAAGAAAAGCAAGTCAACAAAGAAAACAAGCAGTAAGATTTAACACACACACACCCATGTTATATATATGCACAAATACATATACATATGTTATACACACATCTGTTATATATACATAATGTCATATACATATATATATATATATACACAACATACATATAACATATGTATTACTAAAATAGGCAAAACTAAGGTGTTGCTTAGAAATGCATACACAGGTAGTAAATCTATGTAGAAAGGCAAGAAGAAAATTACCGACAGAAATTCAGGATAGTGGTTACTTCTATGGTTGTAAACAGGACAGGACCCAGTGGTGGAGTCAAGATTCTATATTGTGCCCTGTGTAAGGTTACGTGGCCATTTACTTATAACTGCTTGTTAATTTTTATTTTATGTTATATTTACTTTTCTGAATGGAAGTATGGAAATAGTTTAAGAACTAAATTAAATACTCAATGTCTTTTTTGAAGGAAACTTAGTCCCTCTCCACCTCTATTTGTACCATCTCAGGAGCAAGGAGTCCTCCTGCAGGGTTGATGGAAGCCCTCAGCATCTCCCTGCCCTGACTTTTCAGCTCTTTGAGGGCTCAAAGAATTACCCATCTGTTATGCTTTTGTATGTTGCCATCATGTTTTTTCTTAGTGTTCTTTCAAAATTCCTCAGTGCCTAGCATACCATGAATATTTGTTGAATGAATGAATGCATATTCAAAGGTCTTCGTGCGGGAAAACAGTAAGTAGAAGAGGATTCTACTCGTATAAACTCCAAGGGTGGTCTAAGACCACAGAATACACAGCTTTCATAGAGTGATGTTTATGCTGGTGCATAATTTCTTAGCACAGTTGTCTGTTTATCCCTCAGAGTTCTCTGCAGCTTCTCTGAGATATCTGTCACCTGTCACCCGGAGGGACTACGTCATCTACAGATGACTTGCTTTGAGATACTGATAAGGGAAAGTAGAAGTATAGCCCACTCCATCCAGTCTGTGGGAGCACCGTGGGGTCAGGACCACTATCTCCCAAACTGCATGGGGAGCTGTGACTTGCAGAGAGAATGCAGTGATGCATGAAAGGTGGATCCACCAGGGAATGAAGTTTCCTTAGTTCTGCTACAGTGGGCTTTTATAGTCTGGGTCAACCCTGGACGTTGGGATGTCAACATTCTACCTCTCTAATTGGATGTTGCCCACAGGATTTTAATTGAAATTGAGTGCACCAGGCAGGGCAAACCTGTATGCAGGTCCCACATCACACCAATTTCCTTTGTCCAGAGCCAGCACCTTACTACCAGAGGCTTGGGTCAACTGTGCAGCTTTTGGCTAGGTAAAATTCCCATTATTATGGGTGTTTGCCTCTCTAGAAGAGTGCCTAGTTTTTTGAGTACTTTCCAGGTGCCAGACACTGTGCTGTAATTTTGGCATGCATCATCTCATTTAGTTTCTCACCTCTGTAGGAACTGCCTTCTCATTGTTCTGATTTTGCTGATGAAGATTCTCAAGCTCAGCCCACTGACTCGTTTAAGGTCACAATAAGTGGTGAAGGCAGTTTTTGAACACAGACAGCCTGGTTTCAGCTAATGTTTGCAACCAGGGCTTGATTGATTGATTCAGTATTGTTCATTCTTTTAACCCATTTCTGTTGAGTGACACTAAATGCCGGATTCGGTACTAGACAAGCAAACAGAGAAGAGACCTGCCCTTGCTTTGTACTTCATTTTCCCCACTCCATCCCTCAGGAGTTAGGTATAGTCTTGGAAGGGTGTGCAGAAGGTAGAAGGTTCTCAGTGTGTTAGGGAACACATAACTAGGGGTCTCCACTGGGGTAAGATTGAGGTTCTGCCTTCCACTGGAGCCAATTCACAGAACTATGGGACAAAGTGTCAATGCCCCACAAGTGAGGGGAAACCGTCTCTCTCAGAGTGCCCCGCCCTTTCTCCTCTCCCTCACCCCCAGTACAGGCTGCAAATGCTGCCTTTGCCTCTTCCAGATGACTCTGGGATGGAGAGTCAATCCCACGTAGTTGGAGCCAAATTCTGAACAATGTTCGCAGCCGTAATACAAATTTACGTCCTGATCACAACCCTTCCAAATCAAGACAATGAATATAACCTCTTCTCAGCCTTCCCGCTTTCAGAGTCAGCCACACATTTTCATAGGTGCATGTTCTAAGTCAGAGAAGAATTTGTCCATTAAGGGCTGTGTATGCCTGTGTGTGTTGGTGATGAATGAGAAAGACTAGAAAATTAGAAACTTCTGCCTGCAGTGAGCAATCTAGCAATGGATGATAAACACACATGAAAGTGTTTGTACCCTTTTCCCTGGCAATTCACCTTTGGAGGAACATGTTGGGAAGGTAGATTTGTTAATGTCTCAGGAAGTAAAACTGACCTAACTCTTCTGTGTTTTTCAGCACCTGAGATGTTCAACTCCAGAAGAGAAGCAGGTTATTCCTTTGCTGTTGACTGGTGGTCACTGGGAGTTACAGCATATGAGCTGTTGAGAGGCCGGGTACAGTAGAATTACATTTCTCTTTAGTGACTCTTCCAGCAAGTTTCATTTTTACAGTGAAAGGATTTTTTTTTTTTTTTTTTGCCAAAAGTCAAGTAGTTTGTTCCAGAGATGAAAGCAACAATGTCATGTGATGCTGGTAACAACCCTTGGGATTTCTGCCCATAATTAATTCACTCTCCTATAATTAATTCACTCTCCTACATATGGAGCCAAGCATGTGAGTTGACATTAAATTATGCAGATAAAATTAAATGAATTATAGGGATATTATTAACTCCCAGAGAGGGAAAATCAATACATGTCACTCCATATCTTATATAAATATATTTGTTTGTTTAAAGAAAATAATTTTGCAGTCATAGTCCAGGGCTCTGATTCAATGTGAATTATTAATATAACACAATTCATGCCCTGTCTTGTTGGATTCCTGTCTTTCATTTGCCTCTTGGGTTCTGGGTTCAGAGGCAAATTAAAGTAGTTTCCTTTTTTTTTTTTTTTTTTGCGGTACGCGGGCCTCTCACCGCTGTGGCCTCTCCCGTTGTGGAGCACAGGCTCCGGATGCGCAGGCCCTGCGGCCATGGCTCACGGGCCCAGCCGCTCCGCGGCATGTGGGATCTTCCTGGACCGGGCACGAACCCGCGTCCCCTGCATCGGCAGGCGGACTCTCAACCACTTCGCCACCAGGGAAGCCCGAGTAGTTTCCTTTTAAAAGAAACATATCTTAAACTAAGAAAATGCCTAGGAAGAATTTTGCTAAGATTAGATTTTTTTCCTCCCTCCCATATTATTGTACCTCGTGGTAGTTCCCTGTGATTTGATGTAACTGACAATGTATTAACACTGTCAGATTCATTTTTCTTTTCGTTTTCTGCTTAGGAAAGGTGAAGCATAGTTACTGTTAGGTTGCTGAATTCATATCTACATATATAAATTCGGGGTTATCGGCTATAGTGACTACGTTACACTTAGATCCTCAGATCTTATTCGGCTCACAACTGAAAGTGTGTACCCTTTTACCAACCTCTCCCTATTTTCCCCACCCTCAACCCCTGGCAACTATTCTACTCTCTGTTTCTATGTGTTTGAATTTTTTTTTTTTTAAGATTCCATGTGTAAGTGATACAATGCAGTTATTTGGCTTCTCTGACTTGTTTCAGTTTGTGTATTAGACTCAAGGTCTGTCCATGTTGCTGCAAATGGTAGGATTTCCTTTTTTCTTATGGCTGAATAATATTCCATTATTCATATATATTGTATATGAATATATATTATATGTTATGTATATGCCATTATTCATTTATAATTTATCCATATATAATGAATATTATGTGTAAATATATAATACCATATATAAGTATATATTATAGATAAATATATGTATATATGTGCATGTATAAATATATATATGTATATCATATACACACACATCTTTATTCATTCATCTGTTGATGGATATTTATGCTGTTTCTGTGCCTTGGCTATTGTGAATAATGCTGCAATGAACATGGGAATGCAGATTCTTTTTTGTAAAGCACAGATATAACTTTTCATGTTAAAAAAAATGCTGTTACTCCCTAATGCCTCGTATATTCACACACACACACACACACACACACACACTTCACCTGCCTTACCCACCCCTCTCCTCCCTGACACTCTTCAGACACCTTAGCTTGGCATTCTTTGCCCTTTAGAACCATGTTAACTTTTCAGATTTTGCTTCAACTTGAATGACCCTGACTCTTCACAAACTCACTTCAGCCTCTTTGGACTCCCTCCTGTCTCGAGGCATCCCTTGGAGCTCTTTTCCTCTTGTTCCTTTGCCTATAAAGATATTTCCTAAGATAAGCCCTGGTCTTTTTTTTTTTTTTTTTTTTTTTTAGTCACTCTTTGGGGCTTCCCTGGTGGCGCAGTGGTTGAGAGTCCGCCTGCCCATGCAGGGGACACGGGTTCGTGCCCCAGTCCGGGAAGATCCCACATGCCGTGGAGCGGCTGGGCCCGTGAGCCGTGGCCGCTGAGCCTGCACGTCCAGAGCCTGTGCTCCGCAGCAGAAGGGGCCGCAGCAGTGAGAGGCCCACGTACCGCAAAAAAAAAAAAAAAAAAAAAAAAAATCACTCTTTGAACAAGTTTGGAAGTTGCTAAATTAAGTTTGAGTAAAGTTAAGGATGTGTCTTAATTGTAGAACAGAATCCTTATATCTCATGTATATTGATCATTTCTAAGAAAGGACAGACTTAAAAAATTCTCAATTAAGAAATTAAAAACTCATTTGACCTTCCAATCTCATCTTCTAGCATTAACAGCTTGTATTTACTTCCAAACCTTTTCTGATTTTATAAGGATAATGTTTTCACATACATGCGCATATACATAATTATTGTTGTTTCAGTAAAAAGAGAATTATGCTTTAACCTGTTGAGACTTTTTTTTCCACTTAAAATGTAGAACTTTCTACATCAGAACACGTAAATCTATTTTACATTTTAGGATTAAATCCATTTTGCAAATATATTGCCCTTGTAAATTTTTCCAGGTATATCTATCTTTATGGTTTTAATCTCTTCTATATCATCAGACTGTAAATTTAGTAAAGGTGAAGCCAGTGTTTTATACAGTTTAGTATTATCCACAGTATTTAGCTTTCAACAGGTACATAACAAATGCTTGTTGAAAGTACAGAGGAACAAGTCACTACAAAACAATTCAGACACATTCTCACAAAGAATCACCAAGGAGCCTGCATGTAATTATGTTTCAAAATACAGCTAATCTGAAGAAATGAAATACCAACATTTAAGTACAACTGGCAACACAACTAAACCACAGAAGAAGGGTGCTAAACAATCATTTCCTCCACATTTACAAATTGTGATTAACAGAAAAATATATGCTTCAAAGGGAAATGTGCCTGAAACTTCCCTGTGGTGTCTGATCTTGTCCTAACCGTGGTCCCTTAGCCCTTAAGCTACTTTGTCATCTCTCTGTGTCCCTGCTCGCATTGCTATTGTAAAGGCAAGGTCCACGTCTTCTCTAATTTTGTATTATCCATAGTATTAGCTTATGATAGGGAAGTATGTCATTTTGCACTAATTGTACATCCTTGGCTGCAGCTCTTTTGCTTTTGTACTCCTGAAATAAGACTATAATCACAACACCTCACTTTGTCCCATCTAACATTTTACCTTTTCCGCCTTGGTTATTTTTTATATTCTCATTCTTAATTTATATGCTGCCCTAAAATTGTCTGCTATATCCTGTCATTGCACACCGTAATTTTTCTTTATAGCATGTATGCCATTGATTTGTGTATGTGTGTGTGTGTGTGTGTGTGTGTGTACAGTCTCTGTTATTATTTATGGTTTTGCTGAGTAGACTGTAGGCTCTACCACTGTAGAAATCCCATCTGTCCTGTCTTCATTGTATCCCCAGGGCCCAGCAGAGGTGCGGGACATTGTAGGCATTCAATCAATATTTGGTAAATGAGTAAATATAAAGCTCTGGTTGTTGATGGCTTAATGTGGATTTTAAAGTTTGGAACTAGAAACATACATTATTACATAAGACAAAGGTAATTTGACTATTTTGAACAAGTCGATAGAGCATGAGGATTTAAATATATGTATATTACATTCAGTCATATGGCCTAAGGTAAATGAAAAAAACACAACATAACTTAAGCCATTTGCTTGTGACATTTGTCAGTTCCTTTATTAGCTTATCAAAGCATTTTGTGTTTTTAGATGTCTCAAAAGCAGGTTTAGAGACATCAATGAATTAAAGAAGAAAATTAGAAAAAAGAAAAAATATATGTGCACATGCATATAACCCGGGAAACTTGGTGTGCCAACCTGCCCCAGCTCTTAATGGTAAACATGCAGTGAATCACATGTAGTGACCCACAGTGCCCTTGGCTTGCAGTCAATAAACATTGATGACGCTGATAAGGTACCCGGCCCAGCACTTTTTTTCTGATATTGAGTTACAAGGGTTGTTTCCACTGTATCATTACTGAGACAAATGAATTAACTATGGTCCTTTATTCAGTCTTGAGGGAAGAAAATATGCGGCAGGGGTTTTTAAACCTTGCATTAAAAAAATAAATTTGGTCAATCTCCCTTTTAGGGAGTCAACCCCTAGCACTTCCTGGTTCCCTGGGTAACTGCTATTGACATGCCATGCACAGACTTAAGCCTTCCTTCACATCACCTTTTGTGATGACTCATCTTGCTGTTCATTATTTACATTTATAGCCACCATCCTTTTTACCTTTATGTCAATAATCACATCTCTCCTGTATTATGGCTAATATATATTAGCCACTCTATTGAGAACTTTACATGTATTATGTCCTTTAATTTTCCCAACACTCCCCTAAGGTGGTTCATTTTACAGAAGAAGTAACTTCATCTACAGATGATGGAATTGAAATTCAAATTGACCCAGTTTAGCACTCAAATCCTTTTGCCTTCAGAGCTCCAACACTTAATTACATTATGTTACCTTTTAATAATGATTTACAACAAGGAAAAAATTAAACTCCTCCATTTCTCCCAATTTAGTTGGGAGAAATCGGTCCAGTCATCTATTTTCTCGAAAGAGTCAGGCACTTGATAAATGTACATATCTATATTCACTGTTCTATTGTTGGTTAATCTAAGATGAAAATTTTGTTCATTCAGCAAACATGTAATGAGCACTCACTAGGTGCTAGGTCCCATGGGCAAAAATGTGAATATGGTCAAATCTCCAGCTTTAAGTAGCTCACTTCACATAAAGAGAGACAATCCCAGGGTGAACCCTTTAGGAAACAGAGAAATCAATGTAGGTAAAGGCTGCCCTCTAGTGGATATCTGTGAAAATTATAACAAAGCCACGGTTTGGTTTAATTTCTTTTTCCCCCAAGTTAGGACTATAGAAGAATCTGGTTCTCTCAGAGGTAAAAATACTTTTGCCTCATCACAGAATTCTCTACCCCACTCCGTAGCACTAGCAGCTCATAGCATTTGGGACTGGGGTTGAGGTCTTCTGGGTAACCTTCTAACCTGAGCTTGGTCATTATGATTCGAACAAGTAAAAAGTGGTGTGTGTATGGTAAACCTCTGAATCTCTTTATAATCAACACTTAAATAACAATTTTTAAAATTTACTGAGCGCTTGTCCAGTGTTTGAGGTAAATACTTACATTAGTTAACCTTACAAAACATTTCCAAACTGACATCTCAGATGTGGATTTAGCCCACAGAAATGTTTCCTTTGACCCAGAGGGTTACCAACTCTGAAAAATTCCAAGATTTCACAAGGATGTATAGATTTCTGGTATGCTTTTTTAAAAGTTAGGAAATCTGGGGCTCCCCTGGTGGCACAGTGGTTGGGAGTCCGCCTGCCGATGCAGGGGACACGGGTTCATGCCCCGGTCCGGGAGGATCCCACATGCCGCGGAGCGGCTGGGCCCGTGAGCCATGGCCGCTGAGCCTGCGCGTCCGGAGCCTGTGCTCCGCAACGGGAGAGGCCACAGCAGTGAGAGGCCCGCGTCCCGCAAAGAAAAAAAAAACAAACAAAAATGTAGGAAATCTGGCAACCGTGGACCACATATGCATATGGCAACACAACAATTGGCTGGAGGGGATTAGAAAATGCTGTTTAGATTTTACTAGTTGAACATTTAGCTTGGAAGCATTTGCAAAGGAACATTTTTTCTTTTACCCTTTAAAAATGAGGACTCTTACTTCTCTCCCTTAAGAGACCGTATCATATTCGCTCCAGTACTTCCAGCAAGGAAATTGCACACATGTTTGAGACGGCGCTTGTGACTTACCCTTCTGCCTGGTCACAGGAAATGGTGTCACTTCTTAAAAAGGTAAGAAGGACAAATGCATGGCAAAAGGAAGTGATAAAAATGAAGCACATGCTCTGGTTTGAAGTTAAAAGTTAAGTTACAATATTGGAGGCAGTCATGATAAATACATTTCCAGAGTGGGTTTTGCAGCTAACAGCTTTCAAATACATGGCTTCATTAATAAGGCAACACACATGTCCTCTTAAATGTCCCAAAGACATCTCAAACTCCATGTGCCAAATGGGATTCTTGAACTCATCATTTCCTGGACTTTCTCCAGCGTTCCTGCGCTGGCGTCTCCGTCCACCCACTAATATAAGCCAGAACCAGAAATCATTCATCATCCGCATACCCAGTTCATCACCATGCTCATATTTGACCTTTTAAATGTCTTCTGGATCTGTCACTTCTCTCCATCTATCTTCCTAGTCCTGCTGCCATCAAGTCTTGCCTTTTCACTGGTTTGCCCCTGTACACTTTTATACACTCCATTCTCTTCTCTGCTGTGCCCCATAGGGATCTGTTCAATCCAAAGTTTACTGCCTTCCCATTGTTCTTAGTAAAGATCAAAATTATTTGTATGGTATAAAGGTTCTAACTACCCCTCAAGTCTTATTTTGGACTGTTCCCCCCCTTTTGACTACAAACTGCTTTGAGTTTCTTTTCTCTCCTCTTTGCCCTCCCCCTCCTCCCCCTCATGTATCATTCTCTAACCACAGGGCCTTTGCACATGCTAGTCTCACTGCCTAGAACATTGCTCCCATCCCCAGCTCTTCCAGCTCCCTCCTTTAGGTCAGTACTACTAATGCAATTCACTGACTGGCTCAAGTCCATGAATTACTTCCAACAGGTCCATAACACGTATAGAAATTGAGGGAAGTATTTAAAAACTTTTATAGCAACTTGATACCTCTGATACCTCAAAGCACATGGTCAGTGGACTCATCTCACTGAATAGGGTCCAAGCCTATGCAGTGATGTTGAACTCAAATCACAAGTTGCACACAGTGTGTTGTTCTATACTAGCCATGCACAGTAACACCACATATTGACTTCAGTGGGTTGGAAATTAAACCAAACAAACAAAGAGAAATAACGGGCCCTTCTGCATAGTTTGAGAAACACAGCTTTAGATCTCAGCTCACGTATCACTTCCTCTGGGAGCTCCCTCTGTTGTCAGATCACACAGTACGAACTTTCCTTCATCATATTTTTCACACTTTTAAAATATACACTGCACGTGTGTGACTCTTGGGTTCATGACCCTTGTTCTTTAAGCTGCATGAGGGAAGGACCACGTCTGACTTGTTCATGGTGTCCTCAGCACTTAACACAGAGTATGACAGGTGGTAGACTTTGGTATTTGAATTAATGAGGTCCACAGTTTTCCTCAGCTTTTCATGATGCCTGTGTTCACCAGAAAGATTAAGGGCAGTTGTAGTGAGAGCTCAGTCATGTGTAGTGAATAATTACGTGAAAGAAAGAATGAGGAGCCTAAGAGGATGAGCTTGGCTTTCTTCTGAAGAGAGAAAATTGCCCAGGTTGTAACTGGGCAAGGAAAAGAGCTTTGGGGGCTAAGAATTCAAAACCTACGTCTCTTGTCTATGGGTCCAGTGTTCTGTTTTGGAATAGGGATATTGCCCTTGGTGATGTCAAAGATAAAGAATGGGGGCGGGGGTCATTTTCCATAAGCAAATTTTCCTTAGCTCCGAGACAGCCCTATTATCCCAAAAGTGCACACTGATGACCCACAGCTGTCACCTCCAGGCCCATTCTCAAGTGGAACTGCTATTTTCCATTTGAGCCACAGGATTGAAATGATGTTGGCTCTGGAGTGGTTAAAGGGGAAAAAATCTTTAATCCCAGTTCATAAAACCCAGAACTATCACAACAACCTTAGTTACATCTTATCTGTGTCACCCCAGTATATTTTGATTAGTGGTAAAAACTGCTAAAGTTTTTAGTGTGAAATAAATTTCATTTCAGAAAAGCAATGTACATTTTCCACGTAAGAAGAACAGACCTTCTCTTGGTCACTTTATAAACATGGCTTGACTTAATCGTAGCTAAACCTTATGAAATAGCTTATTATCCCTTTTTTACAGATGGGTAAACTGAGGTTTAGAGAACAAACTTGCCCATCATTACTAAGTTGGGGTATCAGTAATCAAACATAAGTTTGACTCAGTAGGACAAGCTATTTTCACTCACCACATTGCAACTTACAAAAACCAACTTACAATCCATTCTGACCACTCATCTATATTATTTGTTTATGGGGCTAAGAAAGGAGAACACGACTTGTTTCCTTCAATCCTATACTTGGAAATATTCATAGGGAATCTGTATGATTTTTTGCACTCCAAGTTTTGACCTTCCTCATGATCTTGGTGTTTGTATTCCATTGGCAGCTACTGGAACCGAATCCAGACCAACGATTTTCCCATTTGTCTGATGTTCAAAACTTCCCATATATGAATGATATGAACTGGGACGCAGTTTTGCAGAAGAGGCTCATTCCAGGATTTATTCCTAATGTGAGTCAATCTTAACAAACCCATAGTAACTCTCATTCAATGCGCATTAACTCTGTGTGCCAGATGCACATGGTCTCATTAGATAACACGCCAATGTTGTAAGACAGCCCAGATTTCTATTTTACAGATGAGAAAACTGAGGCGCACACAGGGTAGGTTGGCCACCAAAGGTCACACAGCTGAGTTGGGATTCTAATCTAGATCTTTGTTGGGAGTTCTAGCTCCTAACCACGTTTTGTGGCTTACTTTTTTTTTTTTTTTTGCGGTACGCGGGCCTCTCACTGTTGTGGCCTCTCCCGTTGCGGAGCACAGGCTTCGGATGCGCAGGCTCAGCGGCCATGGCTCACGGGCCCAGCCGCTCCGCGGCATGTGGAATCTTCCCGGACCGGAGTACGAACCCCTGTCCCCTGCATTGGCAGGTGGCCTCTCAACCACTGTGCCACCAGGGAAGCCCCTGTGGCTTACTTTTAATGGAAAGAAGTCCTAATCCTACAAACAGTCATTTCTGGGAATCTGCCAATTAAAAAAAAAAAAGTTTTCTCTGATTCCAAAGATATACAAATTTGTATCCAAGGAGTTCTGAGTCAAAGGACTGACAGCTGCTGAGGATGGGGTGGGGTATTTATCTTTACCATGCACGCCTCTTCCTCTGGTAGTTCTATGCTG
Organism: Mesoplodon bidens; assembly: GCF_964165515.1. Classification (NCBI taxonomy): domain Eukaryota; kingdom Metazoa; phylum Chordata; class Mammalia; order Artiodactyla; family Ziphiidae; genus Mesoplodon; species Mesoplodon bidens. The sequence goes on from NC_138160.1 coordinate 126,214,392, forward strand.
GGAACCATATTCACAATGACTAATAACCAAAGGGAAATAATTCCCACCGGCTATACCCGGCCAAGGTATCTGTGGCCTCCCGCAGTCGGCCGGTAAAAGCCATACCCAGAAGCTCCGGCCAAGGGGCCAAGTGAGCGCTCTGACTCCCCTCTCTCCCCACAGCCTGATTTTACACATTCAGTTGTCGGCAGAATAACAAGCTCATGGAGCAGCAGAGGGTGGGGTCCTACCTGGCCACCCTACAGGGTCCAGCAGGGGCCGCTTGCACCGTGGGTGATGCATGACGCCGTGGAGATCTAGGCACCTTTCCTGTTGTTTCTGCTCTGCCACGCGCCCTGCAATGAGCCGGCAGCGCTGCCTCGAGAGACCTTCTACCTCGACTTCTCTGACTTAATTGTGAATCTGAATCATCTGGGCAGCTCGTTAAACATGCAATTTCCTGGCCCTCGTGTTGATTCTCCACGTCTGGTTGGGGAAGCTGGGAATCAACTCAGGTGATTCTGATCTACCCTTGAACCCACTTCAAGAAACAGCCCCAAAGGCAAACTTTAGAAAAATAATTATAATAGGGTTTCCTTTCTAACTCATGGAAGGCTCCTTGGGAGTTCAGAAAAATAAACAACAAAGAACATGAAAAGCAAGGTTGGCAATAAATTATTTCAAACTGCAAGTGGGACTCCCAGCTGGTTATTCTTAGACTGCTCCTGCAGGAGGGAGTGTTATTCTCCTTATTTGGCTGTGTCTAGTTTTAGAAAGATACAGGTATCTAAGGAGTGGTCAACCTGTCTTCCTTGCAGAAAGGCAGGCTGAATTGCGACCCCACCTTTGAGCTCGAAGAAATGATTTTGGAGTCGAAGCCTCTTCACAAGAAAAAGAAGCGCCTGGCCAAGAAGGAGAAGGAAATGAGGAAATGTGATTCCTCTCAGGTAAGCAGTCCCCTCAGACCCAGGGTCATGGGAATCTTCATGGCAGCTGCAATTCGTTGGAGAGCTTCTGGTGGGCGGCCATCCCATGAGAACTGGCTGCTTCATGAATGTGAGGCGGAGCTGAACACCCCAGCTTCTGAAAGGGCAGCTCTGGGGGTCCCAGCAGCAACATTTCACATGTGGACTTCCTCCCTAGGTTTCTGCCATTAACTTGATTCCCTTACTGCCCTCTCCCAGCTCTAAATTCAAACTTTACAATCTCCTGGGAGAGAATCTAATGGGCCAAGCCTAGGTCAGGTGACCATCCCTAAAATGATGGAAATGGACTGGTTCTAAAGTACACACATGGCTGTTTGGGGCCACACTCTAAGGACTCACAGGGAGCAGCCGACCCTAGACGGGGGTGTCTGTTCTTGGCCAGATGCAGAATCTTGTGATATCAGGGCTAGCAGAAGTAAGGAGTATCTATTCACAGAAAAGATAGAATTCTTATATGGTTGAGCGCTATTGCTGGAATTCAGGCTGAGTCAAATTAGTTTTGTAACTAACTGCATTATCCTCTGTCAGAGTTCGAGGTCAGATTTCAATACGGTGACTTGCAGGGACTCAGGAGGATTTTATACATGTGGTTCTGCGTATTATAATGATGGTAAAGTAACAAACATTCATTTTGCCTCTAATGGCCATCCATTCACCCACACAATCATCCACCCGTCACCCTACCCACTCAACTAATGGTCGTCCATTCTTCCATCCCTGCATCTCTCCATCCCTCCTTCCCTCCATCTGTCCATTCTTCCATCCCTCCATCCCTTCATTCCTCCATCTCTCCACCCCTCCATCCCTCCCCCCATCCAATTGTTTAGGCTCTTTTTATTGAATCCCTATTATCTGCCACATTCTGTGCTCAACACTGGAGAGAGATATAGATGAGATATTATTCCTGTGTTCACTGACATCCCTGTTCTCAAAGATTGCATAGTCTTGTGGTGAAAATAGCTCTTCAAACAAATAAGTATCCTCAATGTCCCTAATTTCTCTAGTCCTCAGGGGCTACTATACCCTTTAACGGTCAGTTAACCAAAGTCCACATCCTGTTTGTCCACAGAACTGGCCTCTTACCAGATTCCCATCCTTAAGTGTTTTCTAGGGCCCTCCAAGGAACGCTTAGCTATGCCACAAACCCATCTTGCTTCTTGCTTTTTACTTCACCCATCTTCCTCCTAATGATCTGTTCTTCTTCATATCATAACCAACCAGCTTCTCCAGGCCAGCTCCTTCCTTTGCACCTAGAAAGCTTGCCTATGCAGACTCCTCTGTTAACAGACCCCCAAATGTAGCCAAGTACAAGACATCACCTTAATTACAAGTTTTCTAAAGTTTTAGAGATGGCAGCAATCTGTGACTAACTTTTTCCATGCCTTCCATGCTCTATATAATCTGTCTACCTGCCCAGCCCCAACCCTTGTACTATGCCATTCTTGACCTTCAGATATTTCTGCTTTCTTAATGTAGATATCTACAGCTATAAAGTTCCCTCTGAGCACTGCCTTTCTCTGCATCTCTTAAGTTTTGGCATGTTGTATTTTTGTTTTCGTTCACCTCAAAATATTTCCTAATTCTTCTTGTGATTTATTTTTTGACACATCGGTTGCTTAAGAATGTGTTGTTTAATTTCCACGTTTGTGAATTTTCCAGGTTTTATTCTGTTTTTGATTTCTAGCTTCATTCATTGTGGTCAGAGAAAATATTTTGTATGATTTTAATCTTTTTAAATTTATTGAGACCTGTTTTGTGGCCTAACATATGGTTTCCTTCCATGGTTTCCTTTGACTATTTGAGCATACCTAAAATAGTTGTTTTAGGGTCTCTGTCTAGTAAGTCCAATGTTTGGGCTTCCTCAGGGATGATTTATGTCAGTTTATTTGGTTTCTTTGAACGGGCCATACTTTCTTGTTTCTTAGTACACCTTGTGGTATTTTTGTTGAAAACTTGCTAGTTGACTATTACAATCCAGTAACTCCAGAAATCATATTCTCCCCTTCCTTCTCTAGGGTTTGCTGTTTTTTGATTGTTGAAGGCTGTACTTGCATTTTTGAGTGACTTTTACAAACTATTCTGCAAAAAGACTATTCCTTGTCATGCATCAGCACTGCTGTCTCTTGTTATGTTAGCTTGTGTTCAGATAATATTTTGATAGAGATTTCCTTAAAACCAGGACCATTTTTAAGTTGCTTTTTTCTTGATTCAGTGTTTGTCTGGTTGCTATAAACCTTTGCTTGTTTTCCAGAGTTCTGACAGTGTTGGCCCTAACCGTTTCTGTTTGTTTTCTGATGTTTCTGTTGAGGGTTGAGGGTTTGGAGCTGCCTGTGCCATCATTTTGCTCTAGTTTCTCCTAATCTCATAGCCTCCATTTAAAAATAAAAAGGATTTTGTTTCAAAACAAAGAGTAGCCTTCCCTCAAAGAATCAGAAAGATGGTGAATCTCAAAGTAGCACTTTATCTCTATTCAAGGATTTTAAAATGTGAGAGTCAATCTTAGCAGCTCCTTACATTATCATTATGCTTGTTTGTTCATTCAGCTGAATCTGGGGGTGTAGCCTGGGCATCAGGATTTTTTAAGTTCTTCAGGTGATTCAGGTATGTAGTGACTGTTACCATCTACAGCTGTAGAATGCAGGCTGTGATTAAATAAAGTAAAAGCACTAAAGTTTTCCTATTCCCCCTGTGTCTCTGTTTCCTCATTTATAAAATGGAGTTAGTATTGCTACCTACTTCATAGACTGTTCTGAGTCAATTAGTACATGTCTGCCAAAATGCTAGCTGTTGTTAAAGAAGATGTGGTACATATACACAATGGAATATTACTCAGCCATAAAAAAGAATGAAATGCCATTTGCAGCAACATAGATGGACCTAGAGATTATCGTACTAAGTAAAGTAAGTCAGAAAGAGAAAGACATACTATATGATATCACTTATATGTGGAATCTAAAATATGACACAAATGAACTTATCTACAAAACAGACTCACAGAGAACAGACCTGTGGCTGCTAAGGGGGAGACGGAGTGGGGGAGGGATGGATTGGGAGTTTGGGATTGACATGTACACACTACTATATCTAAAATAGATAACTAATAAGGACCTACTGTATAACACAGGGAACTCTGCTCAATATTCTGTAATAACCTAAATGGGAAAAGAATTTGAAAAAGAATAGCTATATGTATAACTGAATCACTTTGCTGTACACCCGAAACTAACACAACATTGTAAATCAACTATAGTCCAGTATAAAGTAAAAATTAAAAAACAAAAACAAAAACAAATTAAAGTGCTAACCCTAAAAAAAAAAAATGTTAGCCATTTTTTATGTTTTACTTTTCCACTTGACTTCCTGACTTCTAACTTCATTCTTTTCCATGACTCTGGTTCATGCTCACAGTAGATGCCTCTGTTGTTTCTTTGCATCCAGGATGTTCTCCACTGACCTTCTCTGCTCATCATCCCCTTTAAAGAACCAAAAAGACTGACACACACCCAGTCTGCCTGCTATGGAAGCAAATGACCTGAGTCCTCTTTTTCTGCCTCCTGAGATTTCCACCTGCTCTAAACCCTTCAGATATTTCTGATGGCATCTCTACTTACACCAGTCTAAGCTCTGTTTGCTCTGTCATCCCTGAGAAGCACATTCTACGATTTTTAACCAGTAGTTCTCTTCTCAATCACATAAGACTCATTCGTTCCTCCATTCTGTTTGCTCCCCACTCCTTTCCCTCATACTCTCATTCTGGCTACTCCTATTGACTTGTCCATGTAGCTGTACTTCTTAAACTTTTCCAACTAAAGCAGAGGAAAAAGAACATGTGGCACATGAGCCCTTAGGGCCAGGGTGGGACTCACAGGGTCTGCAGTGCCATATCACAAACTCATCTGAGTGTGCATTTTACATCTTTGTTTAAATAAGACAGAGTTACATGACAGAGAAAAGAACTTGAGTGAATTTCTGCATTTTAGTGATTATAATCTTGATTTTTAATGTTAAAATATTTTTAAATGTTAATATTTTATTTATTTATTTATTTTATTTATTTATTTTTTTTGCGGTACACGGGCCTCTCACTGTTGTGGCCTCTCCCGTTGCGGGGCACAGGCTCCGGACGCGCAGGCTCAGCGGCCATGGCTCACGGGCTCAGCCACTCCGCGGCATGTGGGATCTTCCCAGACCAGGGGCACGAACCCGTGTCCCCTGCATCGGCAGGCGGACTCTCAAAATGTTAATATTTTAAATATCTTCATGTTAAATTTTATATAACATTTTGTATGTTTATGTATTTATATGTTTATATTATACATATATTTTTATGTCTATAATATATATAAATACATACATATGTACATATAGAAACATGTATATGTATAAAATACAAACATATATAAAACATATAAACATGTTTATATAAACATATAAAGTATTATATAAATGTTAAGACATTATGTAATATTTTATATATTTTTATGTAATATTTAAATGTTAAAAATATTTGTTCTACAATCTTGGGGTAAAGCTGCTGCTCCAAGGAGCTCTATCAGATCATGTTTATCCCATAACTTCATGTCCCCTATTACTGATACTGGAAACCCCCAGGGTTACAGGTACCCCAACTTGAGGATAAGAGTGAGGTATAGCAGAATCTCTTTTCTCTCCTTTGTTTTGCTTCCCCCCACCCCTTCTCTGAAAATTTCCTCTCATTTTTATAGTTTACTCTCCCAGCACTTAATTATTTGTTCAGGAAAGGTAAAAAAAACAAAAACAAAAAAACTCTCTGGTACTTGAAGACTTAGTATTTTCTAATTCCTAGATTTAAAAACAAAATGAATGAATGATATTTTTTCCTTTGAGAAGAATATTTGTCATCAGAAGTAATTTGGAAGTATTTTGTTACAGACTTTTAAAACATTTGATCTGGGGCTGACACTATCCTGGGCCTGATGATGGTCATTTCTTTGAGGCTAAATTTTCTCATTATGTTGGAAAAGTCATCTAGAGATATTGACAGCCAGACAGTGAAGCAGCAAAGCAAATGCTTTGCAAATCTGTGAGCAATTCACAAATGAAGAAGGCTGCTCACCACAACTGAAGTGTAATTAATCAGCCCCAGTGCAGTTGAGGGGGTCAATCAGAATTCAGTGTGAAGACATGTTTCTAGGCTACTCCTTAAATCCAAGTAGAACTGTTGTTGAACCCAAGTTTGCGTGCCTGACACACAGTGAGGTCAAACAAACCGAAATGTTTGAGTTTAGAGCAGAGAAAGGTTTATTGCAGGGGTCAAGCAAGGTGAAAGGGGAGGAGGGGATGGGCTCAAAAGACCCAAACTCCCCGATGGCTTTCAGACAAGGGTTTTTAAAGACAGTGTTAGGAGAGAGGGTCACGGGATGCATGATGGGGTCCTAGGATGCGTGTTCAGCCCACGGACCTTCTTCTGATTGGTTGGTGGCGAGGGAACAGGGTGATGTTTTGGGAATCTCAACCCTCTGGTTCCAACCAGCCTGGGGTCTATGTGCTCTGGTCAGCATTTAGTCACCATACCCCCACTTGGCTGGGGGGTCTGAGTTTCTACAGAACAACTCAAAGATATGCATCAGATTGTTATCCAGTTCCCTTCAGGAGGAAATGGGAGTCCTGTGATTCTATTGTCCTAATCAGTAACTGCTTGAGTGCTCTTTGGAACTTGGGAAAGGCCTAGGAGACTAAAGCCTTTTTTTCTCTACAAAGAAAAATGGGGGCACAGAGGGACTTTTGTACCCGGGAAGGCCCCACAGGGTCCTGCTCAGTTTCAGTTTCCCCTTCTCTTTGAATTCTGAGGGGGACAGGGGCAAGGACAGAAAAGGGAATAAAGTTTTGGACAGAGAGATTAATCATAAACTTGGCAGGGGAACTCAGTTTTAGGGGGACTTGGTTTCAGAACCTCCAAACCTTTTACATGAGGGCCAGGAGATGAGAAGCAAATAGGTGACCAGCTTAATAAACCCTTGTGCCCAACTGCCTTGAAGCCGTGGTTTCTTGGGCTAAATGGCTGAAAGACATCAAGCTCATAAACCATAACCCAGGTCTTCCTTGCTGCCTCATTGTGGGGAGCAGAGAGTTGATGTATTTTTCCCTGTTTCTTTCCTATATGCTCCTCTATTAATCTGGTTGTGGTCTCACTCCTGCTACGAACTCTCAGATAGCATCTATTTTGAGGACACATTGGTCCTCATCGATTTGGGGTCACTCAGTTAACAGACACTCAGTAGGTTATTGGGTCCTTGAGGATCTTCATTGGTCTGCTAACTATACCTCTATTTTTTTTCAACGTTCACCCGGAAGATGTGCCTTCTTCAAGAGCACCTTGAATCTGTCCAAAAGGAGTTCATAATTTTCAACAGAGAGAAGTAAGTAACCCCTGGAAGAACAGCAGCTCAGCGAATGATGGAGTGTTTCAGCCAGATTCAACTTGCAAAGACTTAATATAGTTGTAAACATTTTTTTCTTTCTGATTACAAAAATGAGGCATATCCATGAGAGAAAATCTGGAAAATTCAGAAACTTTTTTTTCTTGTAAGAGATTTCAAAAATTGTAATAGGTAAATTAGCTTAGTATCAGGTTTCTGTGGCTGGAAAGGGCAGAAGAATGGGGACTTCAACACTTAAAATCGATGATGTTTTTAAGAGTTACCCTGGCTCACGCCTCTTTATAAATTGTTGGGCTTAATGCTATCATTTCAAAAGCTTCAATCTTTTCTTTTTCACTTCAATGAATAAACCCACTTTATTTTTTTTTCCTTTTAAGAGTCAAAAAGGACTTTAATAAAAGACAAGCCAATCAAGCCTTGGAACAAACCAAAGACCCACAAGAAAAGGATGGCCGGCATAACAACCTGTGAAGTCCTCATCTTCTTCTTGGGACACTTCCACGTCAGGAAGAGCTGACAGAACTTCTCACCTCTCCACACCTCACACACCTTAGAAAATGTGACTGAATACTTTGGAGGGAGGCAGCATGACCCAGGGAAGAGTCCCCAGGCTCCTGGGAACTAGATTCACCACCACGTGACCCTGAGCAAGTTACTTACCCCCTTTGTCTGCTTCAGTTTTTTCATCTAAAACGAGAACGTAATACTAGATGAGCCCTATGCTGCCTTTTTTTTTTTTTTTTTTTTTTTTTCTGTATGTGGGCCTCTCACTGTTGTGGCCTCTCCCATTGCGGAGCACAGGCTCCGGACGCGCAGGCCCAGCGGCCATGGCTCACAGACCCAGCCGCTCCGCGGCACGTGGGATCCTCCCGGGCCGGGGCACGAACCCCTGTCCCCTGCATCAGCAGGCGGACTCTCAACCACTGCGCCACCAGGGAGGCCCTATGCTGCCTTTTTACTGCCACCATTCTCCATTCTGTTATTCTAAACAGCCTCTATTTTTATTTTAAAAGGAATATTTGGACGCAGATTTATTTTTCCACTCCTAATTACACTGTGACAAATGGACATAGGTGGGTGATGGAGTGAATCTCTTCAGAGTTAGAAAACTTCATAAATTGGTCAGAATCCCCAAATCCGATTGAATAGGAGTAAGGAATTCATTCAGGAAGAAATGAGTGGGACCAGATTATAAGTAACACAGGTTGATGAGGGCCTTCCAGTGGTGTGCTGAAGTCAGAACACCATACCAGCTGGTATCAATTGTAAGAGCCACTATGCGCATCTGTCCCAGCACCCCGTACAGTGATGTGAGGTTGAGAGTCGAAACTGGTGATGGTGGAAGTATTTACATCATGGAAATTGGCAGATGCTACAAATCAGGGCTTTCCACCCTTTCCAGCCCCCACCGCCCACCCAGCCCCGGGAAGTCCGTTGTGAAATATTAGCACACCACTGGCCTTCTTCTAGAAGCATGTTCCTTGAAAGCTAATTGTCTTCTTAAAGACTACCAGAGACCTGTGTCCAGAGAGCATCAGAAAAGAACATTGTCACATTGAAAGCACCTCCACCTTGTACTACCTGAAGTTGCATCTTATATGGGAGTTACAGTCTGTTAGAATGTGAGGTGAATTTGGAAGATAGTAAAATTTACCCTTGAAAAATTCCTTTAATATACACAACACATGGTGAGTATCTTTTCTTAGAGAAGCCCAATATCATGAGACCCTTCACTAATGAAACGAATCACCTCTTTTGGTCTCACTTTTGGCTAATAAAAGATGCACTAAAGTGTTGAACACACTATACATGCCTTTATAAACTAGAATCACGTGCTTAGAACCATGGGATGCCCACACATCTGAGAGGTCTAAGACTGACTAAGGGAACAGCAATACTTACTTGTGCTTACTGCAAGAATGGCGGGCAGAATCTCCTATTTAAAATAGTATCGATATTTCACTTTTTCTTTATATTGTATTTATTTATTTGCCAAACACAAAGTTTAATTCACCTAAGTTGGGATGTAACTCTACTTTCCTGATACACAGAAGATCTTTGCAGGAGAACTATTTTTGGCAACTCACAGATGCTGCTGGGTAGAGTCAAGAATAAACAGGGTTGGTGGGGGATTGCTTTAACTGTTGGCCACTCAGATCACCTAAACCTTGTCCTTACTGAGGGAGACTATGGGCCTCAGCAGGGTGGCAGTCAGCTGGCAACGGGGGAGACCAGACAGGTGGAAATGGGCAGAAGTAACAGAGACTGCGGCAAGCTACATAGGACTTTTCCAAAAGGGAGGTCACACTGGGGCAACGAGACACATGGGCAGAAAGCCAGTGCTGAACTTTAATTCAGCATTGATGGTTTTCTCCCCACTGAGCTAATAGGCCCCAAATTTCTGGCCTTGAAAAGCTGTGAAATAGTGTCTCTCTGCTTTAAGAGTAACCATATATATATATATTTTTTTTCCGGTACGCGGGCTTCTCACTGTTGTGGCCTCTCCCGCTGTGGAGCACAGGCTCCGGATGCACAGGCTCAGCGGCCATGGCTCACGGGCCTAGCTGCTCCACGGCATGTGGGATCTTCCCGGACCGGGGCACGAACCTGTGTCCCCTGCATCGGCAGGCGGACTCTCAACCACTGCGCCACCAGGGAAGCCCAAGAGTAACCATATTTTTGTTAGGAATTAAAAGCCAGCTCTTGTTTTCTGTTTGATTCCTTTCCTCTACATTTCCCCCACATGATGTGTCTGTGCTATGTTTTTCTCCAAACACTATAAACTCGGGCTCAATTTCCCAAGGAGGGGGAATGGGTTGACAAGAGCTCTAAGGAGGTGACCAGATTCTGCTCCTGGTTGGTGACCAGGAGTGTCAGGGCCACTGGCTTGTTTACCTGTTTCTTTCTTTCATTGGTTCCAATTCAAGCCTTGATGAGCTGTCAACTCATCTCTCCAGTTACCTGATTCTTTCTCTCGCTCTGACCTTATATATATATCATCCCAAAGGAGAGACTTTGGGAAACACTTACCCAAGTGCAATGGGATTGGTAGGGTCTCCATTGGGATGGGAGTTAAATCATTTGTGCCATTTCACGTCTATACAGTTTATAATGGGCTAGGAACCCAATACAACCTCTGTAGGTTGAACCCCTAGTTTTTACTTCCAATGACCTGATTCCATGCCTACAGCACCCTTACGGGCTGTCAAGAACCATGGATGCACTGACTAGAGAGGTAAGATGGATTTCCAGTCCTAATCAGGTTACAGACCCACCACGTAATATTTCAAGTTAGAAAAGAAAAAGCATTGCATCCATCAGTACAGAATGGCTGATTTTAAGCACCTCCCACCACTGGACATTTGAGTGTTAGGACAAAAATGTTTTCCAAAAAATAAAAGAATTCTTAAATCCTTACCATGATTGCTAGTTGTTGAAATCAAATCCTTGGGTTTTATTCCATAACTTGGGCTAAAAGTTACTACCCTACAGTGTGGAACATATCTCATCTAGGTTTATGACAATGAAGGCTCAGGGCTAAGCATTTTAGAAAACAGGGTGACTCAATTCCTTTTGTCCGGCGTTTCTGGCATCTTTTGCTCCTCACAGCTTCCTCCCTTACCTGTGTGGAACATCTGAAAAGTGAGCAGGTTTGGAAGACCAGGATCATCCTGGTTCTAACCTTCTGGCACCGTAGCAGGGTCACCCACCCCAGTGCATCCACAGGGACCGCTAGTAGATGGGTGGGGCAGCCCTGTGACCCTGGCCATGACCCGGACTCCATGGAAGGAGACGCTTTGCTAATGGCTCACACCCCAAAAGGCAGCACTGCTTTTGGCTGAGGGCATTGCTAGGGCAGGAATGAATGTCAAGCCGCACAGAGCATTGCTCCATTAATTAGGGTCACTTAATTAATTAGTGGTTAGGCTGCTTCTGATAGTAAAGGTTTTTTTGGTTTTTTTTTCCTTTTTTTTTTTTGGAAACTAGCTAAATTAATTAGATTGCATATACACAATAAAATACCATGAAGAAAGCAAACACATATATAGTCTTTGGTTGAGCCATATACCATTCTAAGTGCTCTAGATTACATATACTATCTCACATAATTTCCCAACAATACTACTACTGATAGTAAAGTTTTAACCAGAAAAAAGTAGACTTCATATCATAATAGCTTTTCCAGACTGGATGGATGAATAAATAACTAGGGAGAAAGAGTGGGTCATATAGCTAGCAGGGGCCAGTGTTGCTGCTTTTGGCTGACACAGTAATGCTAAGGCTTTAATTCTTCAAGGGCTGAATGAAAAGGCATGAAAAGCAGTGAACTGTTTCAGTATCCAGTTGTCCCTGCATTCTGTCGACACAAATTCCTGTTTCCTAGAAACTGTGCCTGTGATTACTGTTTCTTACAATCTCAGTGTGTCTGATATTTAACACTGATGTTAAAAATCCAAACACAGTTCACAAACTGTGCTGTTGTGAACAGGTAGCCCTTGGATGGGAAATTTGTGCTTCTGTTGAGCTGTAGCATATGTACTGTCAGTGTGCCTGTGTGTATTAAAATGTCTTCTGTACACCATAAGCCACTTCCTTCTTTTGTCAGCCGTGTGTGTGTGTGTGTGTGTGTGTGTGTGTGTGTGTGTGTGTGTAATCGTTTCCCCTAGGGGTAGGGTCAAAGTCACCTGGTCTTATTTCTATTTCCTGCTGTGAGGAATGTCCTTTACTAGAGACAAGCTGGTGTTAGAGATGATGTTCTAGAACTATGGAATGTTAGAGATGGTGTTCTAACCCTCTGGCACTGTAACTATGAAATGCAGCACAATCTAGCTGCTCCGCATATGTAGAAACTGAAAACCTGACTCCTCCAGTATTCACACCTAAGGAAGCACAGCCCAGAATTCTGGATTTTGCCTTTCACTATGACCTTAAGGCCATGGAGAGTCCCTGCACCTCTTTTTTTCAGCACTCTGCCTTCTTACCCCTCCACATCTTTGTCCTGTTCCACATACCCAAGCAGCAGGTGGATGGTCCAAGGCCCATATCCCGGGACAGGAAGGTTAACAGACAGCTCTGAACTCTTGCAGCCAGAAGCAACTTCTGCCTCAGGGGAGAATCAAGGGGCCTTCCAATCACCTCTCAGACCCACAACAGCTTAGCAGCCACAGGCTAACTGGTTCCCAGGATAGGTTCTTGTTAAGTCTTGTGGGCTCTGAAGTCCTGCATGCAGAGTACTCTGTTGTCCAGGTCACGTGAAGTGTGCTATCTTGTTCTCAGCATCCACCGATCACAGGGCAGGATCTAGACCTTCCATTCTGAGGAATGCCAGCCTTAAGGATGCAACCTCATTCCTGCAGGCTGCTTTGGCCCTGTCATCCCATTTCCTGCTCATGGTTGGTGTTCTCCTTGTGATAGCTTGATGGTAACGGAGTTGATTCCAGAAAGTTCTTCAAAACCAGAGGGACCTTGTTATTCCTATTCAGTGTTCTCATTCCCCACCTGGTGGATGTGACTCAGTCCGCAGAGGTGTGAAAGTCAATGTGTGAATTGCACGCACTTAAAAAAACAAAAAAACCTGTTTCATCCCTTTCAGAGCCCTGCAGGCTGAGATCATTTTAAGCACTGACCCTGCCCTTTACACCCAAGCTTATCCTAAGCAGAGCTCAGCTGCTGCCATGGTCATGAGCAGGGAGAGGTGTTTCACCAGTCCTGAGTTCAAGCCACAAAATGCGACTATGGGCAAAAGCTTCTTAATCATCAAACCTTGAACGTCAAACTGAAATAATTCCTTATACACTCAGAGTAGCTTCTGACGTGGTTTCACCTGGGCGTTCATCACACATAAAAGCAATTCACCAGGAATTACCATCTCCTGATCCTCTCCCGCACCTACCCCAGCCTACACACAGATACTGTGCTGAGAAAACAGTCGTGCCCTGCAGGCTTGAGAATGCTGCCGTGGCCACCTGCTGTGTTTATCTGCCTAGCATCCATGCCCTCCTCTTCTGGGATCACAAATTGATTTTCTTCGAGTTACGTAGAGTCCACGTGGTTCAGGTGGCTCAGCGGCCGGGTGTGTTACCAGGTGTGGCCAATCAGTCCCAGTCGCCAGGCCACAGTGCCGAGGTCAATGGTGAACACGTGACCAAGACGGGCCAATCAGAATCAGTCTCCTTGCCTGGCACTACGGAGAGAACCTCTCTCCCCCTGAAATCTCTTAAGCAGGTAAAAAATGCAAACTTGGAGGCGCTGATGGTCAGTTTTGCTCCCACACGGAAAGAGCTTTCCTAAGAATGAAGCACTTACTAAAGGCAAGCAGGGCTAAGAGATGGAGAGAAACAATATTCTCGATCCAGCTATGCTTCAATCTACCCAAATCTATCCCTGAAGTTTTCAGTTACACCAGACTTTAAAAAACCCTTTCCAAAAAGTTTTCTTTGCCTATACACGTCTAACATTTGCAATGAAAAATGCCCTGCATAAATTCTAATTGGATCCAGGAGTGTTTCCCCAAAAGGGTTTAGTATAACAGGTTTGTCAGAGTGTAAAAGATGATATAGAAGGTGGACAAATTTTGAAAGACATAAAATTTCTCAGAGCCTTTAACTTGATGATATGTACTTTAAATCTCTCAGATTATTATAGTAAACAATCCTTTCCCCACACTCATTAGACACCTTGGGAACAGTCTGCTAAAGGATATACTTTGAAACATGCTTTGTTTGAATTTTCTCAAAGTCCAGGCTTTTAGAAAGAAGCAGAAAATGCTTTAAGGGGATGACCTAAACAAACAAACAAAAAACCCAAAACAAACAAAACTTTTCAGGAACTGTTCTGTACTCAACTAGATTTATCCCAAATGGCCTTGTACATTAATGCTAAATTTGATGAACATTAAAAAAAATTAGTTATTCCCCAAAGTTTTAATAATGGTCATCTACCTCTGTGGCCAAAACAAAACCTCAAGCTCAACTGAAAAGAGAGAAAACTCCCAAATTTTCTCAGGGTTTACATCAGATGTGCCCTCTTACGAACCCTGTCAGTTCTATGGTGCAGTTGTCACACTTTAGGTCGACCGGCATGACACACAGAAGAAGGCTACACAATGACAGCTGTGATTTTATAGTTATTTTAATAACCAGGTTTACATTAACAGTCACTTGATGAACTTTTTTTTTCTTAATCTCAGCTAAACTCAAAACACAGTCTTCTTCACGGTTCAAAGCAAACAGCTCTTCGCGTTCCAGAGCTGCCTCACAGCTACCACAGATCACAGGGAGATTTACTGTCTGTCCATAGTCACCAGACACAACTGAACACCCACACACCATTTCCAAAGAGGGAACTTAAAAGGGATGCTGGCTGCTCAGGACAGCCCATGTGTACACTGGGACTCGAGCTGGAGTTTTCCAGGGGAGAAGGCCTGAGAAGCTGTGGCAGGAAGCTGCTGGGAAGATTTCTCAGGGGGAGCCCAAGTGCAGGCTTGGGATTGAGGCCTGTGGAGAAGAGCATGACTCTCTGCGTGTTGTCATGAAGAAAAAGGCCATAGGATGACTGGACTTTGAAGAAACCCATTCTCGGGATAATTACAACACTGCCATCTTTAGAAAACTTAGAGGAAATATCTCTAGTGGGGCAGCTGATTTAACAGTTCTACTAATACCTTCTCAACTACCCAAGATGGTGGCCGTCCCAGAAAGAAGCCCAGGTGACTGCCATCCCCCACTTAGAGAGGGGCCAGGCCAAGAGATGAGACAGCAAAAGAAAGCTTGGGGGAGACGGAAGACCCGGCATGGCCTCCCACACGCGGATGAGATGCCAGGGAATTCTGAGAGGGCTGTGACTCACCGCCATGTTCTCTTCCTAAACCCTTAGGACAGGGCTCTTTAATGGGTCTCATAGAACAGGGCACATTTGAATATAAATTTTAACTTAAGTAACAAGGCATCAGAAATCAAAGTCAAGAATATGGTGGGAGTTTTCTTGGAATTCTCAGAACTTTCTATTCTTGGAAAGTTACTAATAGTACGTGAAAACAGGGAGACTTCCTCAGATACTGTTGCCCATCGTGAAGGCATATAGGGGTTGTTCCTACGGCACAGGAAACTTGTGTAGAATATAAAGTTCTGCTTGAGTGTTTCATTCAGAAGTCCCAAGTGCAGCCAACTTGGCCATGAAAGATTTATTTTTCAAAGCACAGAGAGGTCATGGGGAGGATGAGTTGGACTCAGGCCGGGTAAGAGCAGCAGAGGGCACACAAGTGGATGCTCGGACTAGAGAGTCATATACGTGTCTTTTCCTCCATCTGGTGGTTATAGCTGGTACTGCAACGTCTCCTAAAGCCCAGCCCAGCCAATGAGGCATCTATACAGATGCTTCAGATCTGACTAGCTCCTCTGCTTGCAAAACTGTCATTCTGAGTTCTGTTGTACCACAGGCCCCCAAATCTTTGAGTTATAAATCAAGAGCTACGTCCTCCCCTTCGCTTACGTTTCCCTTAAAATAAAGGCACCATGAAAAAGCCTTAAAAACAGCAAGACTCCTTTTATGAAGGGAAATCATCTTTTTCACGATTAGAACAGAAAGTAGCGTGCTAGGGAAATCCTCTTCCTTGGCTATTTCCAGATTCCTTTTTAGCCACGTGTCCCCTTTTCTCTGGTCTTATTAAAACTTGCAGAGATAATGGCTTCTCCTATGCACCTGAAAGGTGCTCGAGGCCGGCTCTTTTCTTGAAAGTACTTAGTACACAGAGTTGCGGGATCTGCCAGCTGGATCCCCTGAGCACTGAAGTCTGATCCCAGGTTGAATCTATTTCTCCTGTATATGGGCCTCTTGGTTCTACAGATTCTCATTGGGCTCACAGAACTTGCTCCAAAACTGAATTTTCAGAAGTGGCATGATAGGGAATTGGACATTCATGTCTGACAGACAAGGTGGATGCTAATGCTTTATGCTAATTTCCTTTACGTGTCATGTCACTTCCACTCACTGGGAGATTCTGGTACTAAAACAAAAAGTTCCCCTAAGGGATATGCTAACGGAAGGGGAAAGAGATGGTTCAGAATTGACAAAGAGAACCACGGCCACAGAGCGTGCGCCTTCTGTTCCAGACTGGCCTTCCCACATTTCTGCTGGCCTCCCATAGGAGCTGAGACTCCCTATCAGTAATAAAAGCTAGGGAACATCTAAGCAAACAAAAGTTTAACAATAATGACAAAAAAAATCATATTCAATCATGGATGTGCCTGGATCTTAGGAGATCAAGAAAATCACTCACCCTTGGCAAGAGAAGCCCATCTCAGCTCCAGTCCTAACTCGAGAAGCCCGCTGCTTGCCTCGGTTTGCAAAGAGCCGCGAGAGGTGAGCTCCAACACGTGTTTAGAGGGAGGCGCTATTTAAGCGTGGCTGCCCTCCCCCCAGGGCCTGTGCTGTGCTCCCAGCTGCTGCCTTTTAAGAGCACCAAAGAGGCAGGGAGGGCAAGAGCAAGAGAAAGGTCCTTTCCTCTCTCCCCTCTTCCTTCCCAGCCCAGGAAAGAGAAGAATTTGAAAGCAACAGTGAGAAAAAGGCCCGACCAAACACTGGCCCGACCAAGCAGGTGGAAGCAATGGTTGGGTTTTGGTGTTTTGGTGTTTTAATGTTCCAAGGGATAAAATCTACTAGGAGGGGATGTGACAAAGTCCAGAACCCGAAGACTGCCTGCCTTCTCCGCAGACCCCAGGGGACCGTGATGGCGTGACAGCTGCCCCGAGTGGCCATCTTCCGTGGAAATCAATGTTACTTCATCAACACAATACACAAGACCCCTTATGCTCACCCACCCGCCTCCCCCGTACACACCCTACCCCAGTCCCTCTGAGCCCTCTGCCTTGCTCTGGGCTCCCACCACCCACTCACCCCAAATAACTGGCGTCCCTTTTGTTCATTTTCCTGACGTCCCAGCTTTGTCTGTCCCCTTGTCGTAAGATGCAGCACTACACACGCTCTCAACACTATATAGCGGATGCTTTTACCTTAGTGGCCTGATTGCATGCATGTAAATGGGGGGTAGGGGCGTCCAACAAATCAAGGCTATGCATAAACAGAAAACAAAGCAATAATCGTAAAGCTAGGCAAGCGAGCGTTAACATTGGAGAAACATAAGGCTTGAGGCTTATTGATTCTTTAGATCGAACTGTTTGGATTCACTTTCCTTCTTAAATATTGGTGCACCATTTTGGCTTCAAAAGAATCGCTTCTTGCTTCTGCCCGTCTTTGGGGGAGGGGTCGCTTAACTCAGGGATGTGATGTTAGAACGGCCTCCAGGGGGCGCCACGATGCGCTTGCTGGCCGAGCGGACCCCCTCATCCACTTGGGTGCCTGCAGGTGGCAATAAATTCCCAGGGGTTAAAAAGGGAGAGAGACGGGGGTGTGGACAAGAGAGAAAATGGATTAATTTGAAGAGTGTAAGATATTAAATGCCTTCCTCATCTCCCAAGAAACTTCCATTCCAGTCTGTCACAGCTATTCCAGGCTTTTCCTACCCACCATCCTGAAAACAAGCCTTTGCCAGGAAAAGCCAGGGTCTTACTGGATTTCATCGGACCCTCGGCATTGTAACAATGATAATAAAAAGAACAACGGGAATGATATGAAAAATAGCCGCTCACATTCGTTTTGACAAGCAACGTTTGAAATACTCGTCAGATCATTTCATCCAGTCCTCACCGCTCCCCTTGAGGCAGGTACTGTTATTAGGTCATTTTACAGAGGAGGTGACTGAGGCTGTGAGAGGCTAGGCAACCTGCCCAGTGTCTCACAGCTTGCAGTGGTGATAGTCTGGCCTGGGGCCACAGATAAAAGGAAACACTGATATGATATGCACTCGTCCTTTCAGAAAGGAGCCAAAAAATGTTTACCGGTGACGGTGGCCAGGGAGCAATGAAAAATGGCAAAAACACTGAAAATTTTCTGGCAACTAGCATATGTGATCCCTGACAACGTCACCTTAACTTTTAGCACTTTTCCTTTGTCTTCCTCCCCTATGGCCCCGTCATGTCTTTTCCTCCGTATCTTCCTGTTTCTCCCACTTCTTCCTCCTCTTTCTTCCCCACAGATACTGTCCCTTTACACGTCTCTTTCCTTTTTTGTCATCTCATTTCCCTCATTTTACAATTTTCAACACAGTGATGCAAATCTACACTTATTTTTCCCCATTTTAAGACTACTGGTTATTGAGCAATTGAATATTTTCTATGAATATCATAGTTCTTAAAGATTCATGACACAGCTAAGCCATGGTAAATATTCAGTAATTGCCAGCATTATTATCATGACAAGGAAGGGGAGAGTAGAATTAAAATCCTAGATTAGAAGAAGCTACTGCAATTTGAGCATAAAAATAATCTGAGCTATCTGGGCAAACAAAAGGAAAACAAAGCATACTGCAGGGCTCTCTAATGCAGAAAATCACGCTCAATTCATAAGGAAACCATCCTGGCCCCGCCCCGCCCCCGGCCCCACCAGGTGTGATCTCTAAGCAGAATTGGCCATCACTTAAACCTGATCTTTAACCTGGCTGAGCCCTGGCTTCCTTTCCCACCAGGACTTCTCTTTGATTCAGCAAACCTCCCAGCTTGCGGCCCAGTGACGGGCTCCCTAGAAGGCAATCTGGGTGAGGTCCTGGCATCACCGCTAACCTCGCAGCGCTGAGCTTCCCCTCCCACTTCTGTCCTCCCCGTTTCACTACCTTCACCATCAGCTTCTCCGACTCACCTGACAGGCTAAATCCGGACTGATGGAGGTTCCTCACAGGCGGGTTGGGTCGCGTGGGAGAGCCCCGGGTGGAGCCGGCGGGGGTGCCCCCCTTGGGTGTGGTGGTCAGGTCGAATACTGGCCCGTCATACATGCCCCTGGGCACTGCGTGCAGGTCCGCCATCTGCAGCAGAGAAAGCGGGCAGCAAAGTTTATTCGCTCAACAGTTAAGTGGGCAGCACAGAGGTGGCAGTGAATTAAGTGCATGTAGTGAGAGCCAGAAAGTACTAATCATGTTATTTTCACTAGGGATGCAATGTACAACATGATAAAGATAGTTAACACTGCTGTACGCTAGAAATCAAATCCTAAGAGTTTTCATCACAAGGAAAAAAATCTTTTTTCTATTTCTTTAATTTTGTGTCTCTATGAGATGATGGTGTCCACTAAACTTACTGTGGTCCTCATTCCATGGTGTGTGCAAGTCAAACCATTATGCTGTACACCTCAAACTTATGTTTGTGCTTCACAAGTCAATTATATCTCGATAAAACTGGAAAAAAATTAAAAGGTTATTTTAAGGAAAGAAGAAGCAGTATAAAATAAATAATGTGGGGTGTTGTGATAGAGTGACCATGGAGGTGGCGGGTGAAGGCCTCTCTAAATAGATGCGCTTCTATCTTAAGGACCAAAGGAGCTTGTTGGTGGGGCCAGGGTGGAGGGAGGGAGGGAGGAGGCTGGGGGAGGTGTGGATGGCAGTGTTCTCAGCAGAGGAAACTGACAGTGGCAACGTCATCAAACAGAAGAACCACCCAGAGCGGGTGGGAAGGGTAGCAGTTTGAGATAAGGTCCTAAGTGCTGGCAAGGACCGCATGGGAGCTCCATCCTCACGCTCCTCAGCACAGATCAAAAGCGGCAGCCTTGGAATGACTGTCCTCATTCAGTGGGTCTGACCCCCTGGCCTCTGGCTGTGGTCCCACAGCTCTTGCCCTGGGACCGTGGAACCCGCCAGCAACATCAGCAGAGGCCAGGCGTGGTGGTGGAACCAGAGCTCACGGTCACATGAAACGGGGCGCCTCCCGCAAAGGTGCTCACAGTCTATTATGCAAACACTGCAAGACCACCCAAGGCAGCAGAATGGCCGGCGCACAACCTCTGCCTGTTTCTTATCATTGCCCAGAAGTGAGGCAATGACGACACGCCGACAGCTGACATCACAGGACAGCTCGTTGTAAGACTCCAAGGAAGCCGGCCACAGAGGCTTCCCTCGCCTCTGTCAGTGACTCAGGTGCAGGCGCAGAGGCAAAGCTCACCAAATTTGCAGTTGTTAATGATTCAGGTGAGATGATGACTATATCTGTACTCCCCCCAAACCTTGACCAATAACTGTATTTCATTAACATCTCTTGGGGTCCAGAGGCTAAGTCACGTTCATGGAAATACAAAGCTGACACCTAGGACGTTTGAGTTTCATTCTCTTCTCTATTAGGCCAAAACTGGAGTGTGGAATTTTACTCCATACTAGCTACCTTTAAAATACCACTCATAAAGAGAGAAGAATGGGGAAGGGATTTAGAGCACTGTCATGAATGAATAGCGGAAAGCTGCAGGGATATTTAGACCAAAGGACAGATGACTTTGGGGACACACAGGTGCTCAGATGGGTTTAACTCATTCTGTGCAGGTGCCTGGAGCAGAACTGAGCTTGGTCGGCTGCAGGGAGGTAGACTTGAGCCCAGAAGAACGAAGTTCGTTCTCCTACAGAGGCCACAGATATGGCTGCTTCCACCCACTGGGCTCTGGAGGATATGGATTCTCTCTGGCTTCTACTCAACAACTGCCTCGGTAACCCTACATCTGAAACTACAAGGAACTTCCCAAATATGAGCTCAGTAATTGGACAACCAAGATCATGCTGGGGCTATCTGCACAAAAAAGGCTTCTCAGAATTCTGAATAATTTATTTCAATTTATGTTTATGTCTCCATCATAATTCTAGAATCCTCTATTTTTGATTTTATAACTGATTGGATTATCTGTTCCCCTTCCAATAAAACATTACATTTGAAAACAAAAACAGACAAAGAAAAGGAGTTGGTTCTCACAGGCAGGGGTGGGCAGCTGCCTCATGAGATGGGGAGGCCCCCTGTGTTGCAAATATCCACCCAGAGGCTCGACGACCACTTACTGGGGTCTGGGAGTCGGGCGGGACACTCACATATTGAGTTTCTGTGATTCTCTCTAAGAGGTACTGCAGTGGGCACCCATTTCCTGTCCCCAAGCCCCCGCCCCAGTGTCACCACGACTGAAGACTCATTCTCCCTGCTGGTGCGGTGTTGGCAACAGGAGGGGCTCGCTGGAGTCCCACCCAAGAACTGCCCTCAGATGAAGAGAACTGCTAGGCCCAAAGCCCCACCCTCTGCTCCAGGGCAGCCCACATCCCATACAGGTTTGTAGGTTGCGGGGGCCGGGGGGTGCTGGTGTGGAGGGAGTGAATATAAGGCCCAGACCCCTTTCAAGGACCAGCCCACCTGAGGTCCAGCTGAGGCCTTGGTTACAGCTGCGTCCTAGCCTGACTTCTCCCTCTGCCCTATTCTGCTTCCTTCATTTTGCCACAAGGGGTGATCCTGAAAGCAACACCCAGCAAACCTCCCGCGTGAAAATCTCCCCTTCGGAGCCTGTTTCCCAGGCAATGTACTCTGCAAGGAAGTTGGAAACCCCTGTGGTGGGTCCAGGCACAGAGGTGGCATGGTTCTGTTTCCTCTGGCCTGGCCCCCAGTGACTTACAAAGGGAGCCCCCTTCCTCCTCCTCTCCCCACCATCTCCCCCATCCCATGTGCAAAGATGACTTTATCCTAACAGACGAGGTCAGTACCACGGCTCAAATCCCACAATCCCAGAGCTGGTCAAACCCTGTTTTGAGGAGCCCTAAGGTTTCCCTACAGGAAGGCGACCTGGAGATGAGTGTGAGGATAGGAGAGGGAGCTGGAAAGACAGAGTTCTGGGCCTCACACCTGCATCAGCTAGAGCTACTCTGTCTGTAACGTGTAGGGAGGTAGGCAGACATGCACACAAACATGTACCCGTATGGCTGTGTATGCATCTACCTATTTATCTGTGAAATCAGGGACATAAATAAGATTTTATATACTTGCTAAAAGAGTTATAAACATTTGCCCCAATGGAGCAGCATCAGACAGATGTGGGATGGGACAAGGAGGGGTGGGTGTGGACTGCTGGTTCTCTTTGTAAGCCTTGAAGAGTAAATTATTAACAAAAAATAGATACAAACTTTATTTTGAATTATTAAAATGTTTAATTACTTTAAGGAAAAGCACTCTAAAAATGGGGGGAAATCGTTTGCAAAAAAGCTTTCTTTAGCCAAGAAAGTTTTTGAAACCCCCTTTTATAGTCCATTAAATCTGTGCAATGGTCCTTTGGGAAGAGATCGGTGCTGTGAATTTCTTTGGGAGGATCTAGAGCACACAGACCCCTCCCCATCTCATGGTTCCTGTCCCTGTGCTGAATGGGACACAGGGCCCACCCCCCCCCACCTCTGGGCTTTGCCTGCTTCTCACCTTCCTCCGGGCTTTAATGCGCTTGTAGACATAGTCCGAGAAGGGGCTGCAGGGAATGAAGCGGCCAGCCCCCTGGGTCACGTGCAGGTTGCCATCTTCCAGCATGATCTTGCCCTGGCAGATGACCACCAGAGGAGCCCCGCGCAGCTCCATCCCTTCAAAGATGTTGTACTCTGCAGCCTAGAGACAGGGGCGAGGGACAAAGCCTTGGTTATGGGTGCAGTAAGGACAGAAAGAGGAACGCGGTTCTCCTGTGCTTGGGATCCTGCCTTCAGCATCACTAGGAACTGATGCACCAGGTAAGCCAGGAACAGCTTACAAAGCATCTGCAAGCTTTTGGTGGGTGGAGGCCTCAGGAGACAGATGCTGGCTAAGAGTGGGCTTCCTAGCAAAGAGAAGCATCCAATCTTAAGTAAGGTCCTCATGTGGAAGAAAATTTTTGTCACTGGCAGTGCTCGAAGAGAAGGTGGATAACTACCAGAGACGGTGTATTTGCCATCTTGTACTGGGTAGATGGGTTACATGACCCTTAAATCCCCACTAGCTCGAAATTAAACAATGTAATATGACACAATGTTGAAGCAAAGGCCACTACCACCCAAAATGGGCTTCTTCCCTACCTCCTTCATTTATTCAGTAAGTGCAAGGCATTATTGAAAAGTGGTTAAGGATATCAGTTTGGAGTCAAGTTATCTGGGTTTGAATCCTAGCTTCACCATTTACTTGCTGCATAAATTATTTCATCTCTGCATCTCCACTTCCTTAATAATAGTGCCTACCTGAAGAAGACTGTTACAAAGATTCAACAAATTAAAAGCACAGTGCCTGAAACTTAAGTGCTTGAAAAATACTCTTTTTACTAACAAGCACTATATTTTTAAAACCCTTTCTGTTAGGTACTGGGCTTTAACTATCATCTTTCACATGGAACTCCTCATGAGGAAGTCATCAGAGCTGTTCACCAATTTTTTTCCCATTCTTTCTCCTTCTAGGCACAAGGGATCCTTGTACTTCCTGACCTCCTGGAGTAAAGTATGGCCTCCGGCCTGGCTCTGGCCAGTGCAGGGTGAGAGGAAGTGGTATCTCGGAAAAGCTTTCAGAGCCATGTCCTGGTCCCCGACCTCAGCAATCATAGCACGTGTAGAGTTGGTGCCTCTACCAGCCCCCAACCCTGAGTGACTGTGATGGGCAGAGCCCCTCTCCTCTGCCGACCCATTTTGGAAAGCAGGAGTGACAAAGAAACTGTTGAGGTTTTAAGTCCCTGGGAATTGGGGATGGTATGTTATTGCAACACATCCCTGCCTGACTATCCTGGTTCACCACAAACACACGTCTCTCACAACCACGTTCCCAGCCCACATTCCCCACTCTGCTCCGCTCCCACCTGCTCAGGTCTTACCGACTGGTGGTTCTTGGCAGAGACGATCTTGACAGCATCTGGATCCCAGATCACCAGGTCGCTGTCAGAGCCCACAGATATTCTTCCCTTGCGGGGATACAGGTTGAAGATCTTGGCAGCATTTGTGCTTGTCACGGCCACAAACTGGTTTTCATCCATCTTCCCCGTGGCCTGTTGAAACGTACACACACAAAATGGTCCATCTAGGGCTTCTCAGCTCAGAGCAGCGGGACCACAAAGGCCCACATATACAAAGAGGGACCTCTGAGGTGGTGAGCACAGAAGTCCACCCAGCAAGCTACAGAATCAGTGGGGCTGTCACCATCGCCCAGGAAAAATGGTTAAATGCATGGCTTAAGATGGAAGTGACAAAGAAGAACTACAATCCTGCAGCTTGTGGAACAAAAACCACATTCACAGAAAGACAGACAAAACAAAAAGGCAGAGGACTATGGACCAGAGGAAGGAACAAGATAAAACCCCAGAAAAACAACTAAATGAAGTGGAGATAGGCAACCTTCCAGAAACAGAATTCAGAATAATGATAGTGAAGATGATCCAGGACCTCGGAAAAAGGATGGAGGCAAAGATGGAGAAGATGCAAGAAATGTTTAACAAAAATCCGGAAGAATTAAAGAACAAACAAACAGAGATAAACAATAGAGTAACTGAAGTGAAAAATACACTAGAAGGAATCAATAGCAGAATAACTGAGGCAGAAGAACGGAGAAGTGACCTGGAAGACAGAATGGCGGAATTCACTGCCGTGGAACAGAAGAAAGAAAAAAGAATGAAAAGAAATGAAGACAGCCTGAGAGACCTCTGGGACAACATTAAATGCACAAACATTCACATTATAGGGGTCCCAGAAGGAGAAGAGAGAGAGAAAGGACCTGAGAAAATATTTGAAGAGATTATGGTTGAAAACTTCCCTAACATGGGAAAGGAAAGAGCCACCCAAGTCCAGGAAGCACAGAGAGTCCCAGGCAGGAAAAACCCAAGGAGAAACATGCCACACCACATAGTAATCAAATTGACAAAAATTAAAGACAAAGAAAAATTATTAAAAGTAACAAGGGGAAAACGACAAATACAAGGGAACATACAAGGGAACTCCCATAAGGTTAAGAGCTGATTTCTCAGCAGAAACTCTACAAGCCAGAAGCACAATATATTTAAAGTGATGAAAGGGGAAAACCTACAACCAAGATTATTCTGTCAACTATCTCATTCAGATTCCACGGAGAAATCAAAAGCTTTACAGACAAGCAAAAGCTAAGAGAATTCAGCACCACCAAACCAGCTCTACAACAAATGCTAAAGGAACTTCTCTAAGTGGGAAACACAAGAGAAGAAAAGGACCTACAAAAACAAACCCAAAACGATTAAGAAAATGGCAATAGGAACATACATATTGATAATTACCTTAAATGTGAATGGATTAAATGCTCCATCCAAAAGACACAGGCTTGCTGAATGGATACAAAAGCAAGACCCATATATATGCTGTCTACAAGAGACCCACTTCAGACCTAGGGACACATTTAGACTGAAAGTGAGGGGATAGAAAAAGATTTTCCATGCAAATGGAAATCAAAAGAAAGCTGGGGGCTTCCCTGGTGGCGCAGTGGTTGAGAGTCCGCCTGCCGATGCAGGGGACACGGGTTCGTGCCCCGGTCTGGGAAGATCCCACATGCCGTGGAGCGGCTAGGCCCGTGAGCCATGGCCGCTGAGCCTGCACGTCCGGAGCCTGTGCTCCGCAATGGGAGAGGCCACAACAGTGAGAGGCCCACATACCGCAAAAAAAAAAAAAAAAAAAAAAAGAAAGAAAAGAAAGCTGGAGTACCAATACTCATATCAGATAAAATAGACTTTAAAATAAATAATGTTAAATAAATAAATAAATAAATAAATAAATAAATAAATAAATAAATAAAAAATAAAATAAAATAAAGAATGTTACAAGAGACAAGGAAGGACACTACATAATGATCAAGGGATCAATCCAAGAAGAACACATAACAATTATAAATATGTATGCACCCAACATAGGATCACCTCAATACATAAGGCAAATGCTAACAGCTATAAAAGAGGAAATTGACAGTAACACAATAATAGTGGGGGATTTTAACACCTCACTTAAACCAATGGACAGATCATCCAGACAGAAAACTTAATAAGGAAACACAAGCTTTAAATGACACAACAGACCAGATAGATTTAATTGATATTTATAGGACATTCCATCTGAAAACAGCAGATTACACTTTCTTATCAAGTTCACAGGGAACATTCTCCACAATAGATCACATCTTGGGTCACAAATCAAGCCTCGGTAAATTTAAGAAAATTGAAATTATGTCAAGCATCTTTTCCGACCACAACACTATGAGATTAGAAATCAACTTCAGGGGAAAAAACGTAAAAAACACAAACACATGGAGGCTAAACAATACCTTCCTAAATAACCGAGAGATCACTGAAGAAATCAAAGAGGAAATCAAAAAATATCTACAGACAAATGACATCGAAAACACGACGATCCAAAACCTATGGGATGCAGCAAAAGCAGCTCTAAGAGAGAAGTTTATAGCAATACAATCCTACCTCAAGAAACAAGAAAAATCTCAAATAAACAACCTAACCTTACACCTAAAGGAACTAGAGAAAGAAGAACAAACAAACCCCAAAGTTAGTAGAAGGAAAGAAATCATAAAGATCAGAGCAGAAATAAATGAAATAGAAACAAGGAAAACAATAGCAAAGATCAGTAAAACTAAAAGCTAGTTCTTTGAGAAGATAAACAAAATTGATAAACCTTTAGCCAGACTCATCAAAAAAAAGAGGGAGAGGATTCAAATCAATAAAATTAGAAATGAAAAAGGAGAAGTTACAAGAGACACTGCAGAAATACAAAGCATCCTAAGAGACTAGTACAAGCAACTCTATGCCAATAAATTGGGCAACCTGGAAGAAATGGACAAATTCTTAGAAAGGTATAACCTTCCAAGACTGAACCAGGAAGAAATAGAAAATATGAACAGACCAATCACAAGTAATGAAATTCAAACTGTGATCAAAAATCTTCCAACAAACAAAAGTCCAGGACCAG
Organism: Mesoplodon bidens; assembly: GCF_964165515.1. NCBI lineage: Eukaryota > Metazoa > Chordata > Mammalia > Artiodactyla > Ziphiidae > Mesoplodon > Mesoplodon bidens. The sequence continues at coordinate 126,241,598 of NC_138160.1, forward strand.
AGGGTTTCACAGTTGAATTCTATCAAACATTCAGAGAAGAGCTAACACTTATCCTTCTCAAAAAAAAGAAAAAAAAAAAAAAGAAAGATAAAGAAGATGGAAGTGACTGTTCTGGAAGTATGCATTTTTTTCTGGACATTGTACATACATTTACTTACTTATTTATCCCTTCTAACTCCAAAAAGGATTATAGACAGTTCACAGTAAAAACAAATGTAATTATGAGCCCATATCTCAGATAATATGTTTGTATTTGCATGGGCACAGGATAAATATGGAAGAACCTCACCCAAATGATAACAATGGTTATCCCTGGGTTGTGGGATTATAAGTGAGTTTTGTTTTCTTTCATGTGTGTACTTTTCTGTAGTTTCCAAATGTTCTTTATTGAGCATGCATCATGTTGGTAATTTTAAAATATATATTCTTTTTTAACTCTTCCAGATAGTGCCAAGATAAGTATATACACACATTCATAAATAGATAACAATGTAAAAAAAAAGACAAAAAAATCTAAGTTTATAAGAGAAGAGACAAAAATATTTATACTTTCCCCCTTCACAAAACAACTTGGGTAAGGAAGGAAGAATTTAGTTTAAAATCTAGTTTTGCACTTCCTGGGAGCCAAGAAAAGGGAAGCTTGGATTATACTGTGTAGATATGTATTCTATTTGGCTCTGAAATGAGTGTCTTTAGGGTTTTAAAAATAAATCAGAGGGAAGTGATCAACTTAATAATGAGTTATTTATTAATTTTACTCAAATCTTAGGGAGTGACTTCATTTGCATGACTTTTTTTTTTTTTTCAGCTTCTGTGATGTTAAACAAGGAAAATAAAACCAGACCACTTTGCCAGAGACTCTGACAGACAATCACCTGTACAGCCTGGATGACCACACACCACTCCTTGGTGAGCAAATGACTTGAGTCTTAGTCACAGACCCCTTGCTCATCATTTCAGAGGGTTATAACCAACCCTCTCAAAAGAGATAATAAAACCCTCCAAACAAAAAGAATTTTTAATTCACTATTTGTGTGTGTGTGTGTGTGTGGTACGTGGGCCTCTCACTGCTGTGGCCTCTCCCGTTGCGGAGCACAGGCTCTGGACGCGCAGGCTCAGCGGCCATGGCTCATGGGCCCAGCCGCTCTGCGGCACGTGGGATCCTCCCAGACTGGGGCACGAACCCGTGTCCCCTGTATTGGCAGGCGGACTCTCAACCACTGCGCCACCAGGGAAGCCCCAATTCACTATTATTTTAAGCACAGATCATTCATACCATCAGATAAATGATCTGTGTTTCTGGTTCCTAGCCCTTAACAATCTAGAGGAGGACTCCTCAGAACCTCAGGCCCCAGGATTCATCACTCTAGAAGGGACATTCCCAAACCGCCTGAGCCACCTGGCTCCAGAGACACCTGGGCAGGTATGAGGCCTCATCTGTACCCCCAGCACCCCCATGACAGGGCAAAGAGGAGCAGTAGCAGGAGGCTCTGATCTGGCCCTGGATGCCCTCCTATGACCTTGGTCCTTACCACGGCCTTGTCCCAGATGACAGACATCCGCTCCTCCACACCACTGGTGCCCTCGGGAATGGCTGTGAAGTTGTCCTTCCCGATGGCCTTCTGGGCAGTGCTGAAGGTGCAGTGGGCACTGCCGGAGAGCTGCAGGTCCCCACTGGCAAAGGAGAAAAGCTCCATGTGAACGGGGAGGCTAGATGCACCACAGGGGCCCAGAAATGAGGGTCTAGTGTAGGCGCGTGGAGTGCCGTGACTTGAGTTTGGAATCCTTCTCCCTCTTGCCAACTAGGCGAACTTGGGTGAATTTCTTCCCCTCCCTAGGGCTCAGTTACCCTATCTGGAAAATGAGGGGGTGGGATTGGATCACCTCTGTGTAACAAAAAGGACCCAAATGAGTGATGGGACTTATCCACAGAGGGCAGCAGCAAACGAGTCTCCCTGTAATTTTGGTTAGGTGGTCATCAAAACTGGGCAAATGATTTTGTCTCCTGGACCCTCAGTTGCTCAGTCTGTGAAATGGTGATGATAGTTCCTCACTCACAGTGTTTTTATGGGAACAATGAGATCACACGTGTAATCTCACCCTAGTGCTTGACATACAATATGTATTAACTGCTGTTACCATTACTAATATGATCACTGTAGTATCTTTTAAAATACACTGGGGAAGAGCCTGTTATCTGTGCTCAACACTGTAGGGGAATTCTCGATGTTTTTTCCTCACTGCAGACTCTAGTCTAGCTGATGGATGGGCGGCTCCAGTCCTCATCCCATCGTTCCCAAGATGCCTCCACACAATGCCCACTGCTTGTCATTCTGCACCAACCTGGCCAGCAAGGAGTTGATGTAGTCAGGGGTGGTTGGGTCAGGACTCAGAGGTGGGGATGTCACAAACGCAGCCGCCTTGGCCCAGTTCTTGCTCCAGTAATGGGTCCCATCCGTGCCTAGGCTGGCGGTGATGGGCTCACCAAAGACCACGTTTCCTGCAACAGGTAGGACAGAGGTAATGGGTGATATAACGTATGTGCTGCCCTGGGCCGGGCTTAGATAATCATAGCCCCTAAGCCTACTCAAGGCTGTGGCTCTGGAGTCAGGCAGGCCTGGGTTCAAGTCTGTGTTCCCCCACTTTTCTAAGCCTCTGCTTTTCTATCTTCTAAATGGGAACAATTCTGTATTCTGTAGAAGCCACTGGTTGCAAGATGCAGCATCAATTCTCAAATTCTGAAGCAAATTAACATTTGAGGCAAATATATATATATATATATATATATATATATATAAATTGTAAGATTCATCCTCACTTCAGAAATGTTAAAATGTGGAATAAATAGGTCCTGGAGTTGATGAAATAAGACGATGTCTACTTCTCAGCCTTGTGAAAATGAAAGGTTTGGCATACACAAAGTGTCTGGCACATAAGAGACACTAAGCAAATGTGATTTCTTTTACACCTCTTACTCTTCCCCACTGTAGAAGCCCAAAGCCCCATACGTGCCCACATCACTGGGAACCGCTACATCCTGCTGTCGCAAAGACATACTTTGCTTCCACAAAGTAAAACCGGTTCCTGAGGATGACACCTCTTATTTGCATCATGTTTGTTACTCCTTAACCTAAGGCAATGAGTGATTTGCTCAAGGACACCCAACAACCAGGGACACAGCAAAGCTGAGGTTAGCTTCCCGGACCCTGTGTCTAGAATGAGAGGCCGGAATGCCCAAACTAAGGAGAGGGGAGGAAGGATACTGGGACATACACTGATCTAAACTGAGCTTCTGAAAGAAGAAGGGATAGTGATACAGAAGGCAAATGCTATCTCATAGACGGTGGGTTGGTACCAAGTTTCTTTGTGCCAGAATCTTGGGCTAACGATTCCTGCGCAGCCCTTGGCTTCTTTAAGTTTGGTCCTCCATCTTCCACATTCAAGTTCCCCACAAGGTGGAAGTTTAAGAAGTGTCTATGGCTAGGATTACAGGTTTTGCCTTGCTTCAACTCCAATGAATTGGTTTTAGTTGCCTGGATTTCTGTGTTGGGAAGAATTCTAAATATGCTTCTGGTCTCACTAGAAAAGGCTCATGATTGATTTGTGATGTCTGCCATGGGCAAAAGAAGGAAGCAATGGCAATGATTCATATAGGACAGCCTTGTTCTTTGGGGCGGCAGTGAAAAGGATCCACACAGGACTAAAGAGTATTTCAAGGACTCTCCAAAAATATTTACCAAACTAAAGCATATGGGACCACAAAGAAATGAAGAAATGAAAGTCAAGGCAAGCATTCAAGTACTATTAAGAGAAATACAACCTTAAAAGTGGAAGACCTCTCCCTTTGGACAATCTTTAGACGGAAGACTAGAATTAAGTAGAGATTGTAATTATATTATTGACACAATTGGATTTGGAGACTAGCCCTCCAAGCTGGGAGATTCTGGACAAGATGTGTTTCAATTTCCTCATCTGAAAAATGGTGATAATAAAGGCCAGTTTCTCCTGGTGCTTTGTGAATTCTACATCATAATACATTTAAAGTATTTCCCTCAACGCAGGGCATACAGTTGGTCCTCATTAAATTGAAATTCCTAATGTTGATTCTGAGCAGCCGTGCAGAGATGCTGAAGAGCACTTGGGGATTAAACACCCTGGGGGCTTAAATAGTCCCCTGGTCCAGAGGGAAGAGTGAACCCTGCCATACACGGTCTTCCTGCTCTGAATGCTCTTGACTCCTTCCCCGAGAATGACGGTTCATGAGATGTTTATTGGCTTCCATCTCAGCAGCCGGTTTTTCATCACTAAAATAATGCCTCCCTTCCACCCTGGAGACACAGCTGTACTAGTTCTCCTTGACAGAGAGTCAGAAGCCAGAAGGCTAAGGGTAAGGAATTTTTCTACATGGAATTTAAAATAAGACCTAGCATATAATTGAAACACACTGTCTTTGAAGCCCCCAGGTCATCCGAGAATGGGTCCCAAGCAGGATGTGGCCATCAGCAGGAGGCATGACAGGGTGCGGATAGTAGGTTGCCATGGGGAGAGGAATGGAGGTGTCCCCGTGCACTTTTCTTTTCCTTTTTCCCTTCTCCAAGGATGGGTAAGCAGCATTGGGCTTCTTTCCTGGTTCTGTCCTGATGACTCATACCCAGTGAAGCAGCCGCGCCATATCACATGGAGACACTTAAAAGCCGAGCGAGAAAACAGCAGGCTTCCCGTGAGCAGGGTAAGGCAGGTGGTGCCCCAGAATCTGCCAGCTAGAAGGGCTGGCGGGGCAATGAGGGAGATTCCCCTCCCGTAAGAAAAGGGTCCCGTTTGCCAGAAGGCCAGGCAGCCAAACGCTTGGCCATCAGGCAGCTGGGACTATTTTTAGCCGCCCCCATCACTCACACGTGGAGTTTTACAGACCAGTTCTGGGTTTGGTAGATGAATCATTCAGCTTGGTCCCATGGGCACATGGCAGTCACAATCATACAGCCAGGCCTAGGAAATCCTCCCTCCCAACCAAACACAGAGCCCTACGGCTCCCGTGTCTCAACCACACTCTGTTCACAAGGGAGCCCATTAGTGTGTCACTGAGGACAAGAAGGGAAAGCAGGAAAGCAAGTTTTGAAATGAGGGTAAACTTGAGCTTAGCACGAGGTGAGCAAAGGAAGCCGAGTTAACAGCCATGGAGAAAAGCAGCAGCAGTCAGAAGGCCATGGGGACAGAGCTGGGTCATGAAGGCCACACCGCTGGATGTCCTTTGGAGACCCATTCAACGCCTTCTCTGAAATAACCTGTGCTACCCTGAGTGGCTCAGGGGGTGAGACCTCCTCCCTGTACTCTGCCCTCAACCCTGGCTAATCAATTATACCATCTCCAGAGCAGATATTGGTTCAGAGATGAGCCCACGACCTAAGCCAAGGCAATGGCAGTATTCCTGGGGACTTTCGCTTGAGCTATTGGAAAAGATGTTCACCATGCCCCCACCAAGTGTGGAGGACAAGAGCAGCTCTTAGTATTTATTCTTGTCATTGTTCATACTGAAAAGAGAGGAAAGCAGAGTCCAGAAAGGAATAACAGTGATAGAGCCCTAATATCAGTGTTTAAACCCCTTGATCCAGCCATGCCTGAAACACCCTCAACCAATAATTTACTTGTTTAAGTCCATTTGAGTAGGGTCTTTGACTGCTGCACCAAATATAACCTTCATTAATATGTCCATTTATAAAGTTCAGATAACATGAACTGACAGTGAAAGATCACAGGGAGGAAAAGAGATGCACTAATTCTCCAAAGAACTGATTCAAGCTGTGTCATCTCGGGCAGACCACTTACCCTTCCTGAGCCTCAATTTACTCATCTGCCAAGTAGAAGACATCCTGGGATCCTGCCATCCACACAGGATGCAGAAAGGATCCAATGGGCTAACAAGGATGAGGGGCTTCCCTGAGAGCAAGGCAATGAGCAAAATAGGCACCATTTATACAGGACAGCCAAGGGAAAGGAGCCACATGGCTTGTTAGGGGCTCTGAGATCTTCGAAACACAAATCACCTTTTTTCCTGGCTTGCGAGATGAGGTCAGCTGCGCTCTTGCTCATGACCTTCGTGACGTAGAGAGGACAGTTGGTTTGGCTGGCGATGGTGATGGCACGGAACACAGCCTCAGCTTCCAGCTGCAAAAAAAAAGTCCCCGGGAGTCAAGGGGAGCATGAACCTCTCAGAGTGCCACTCCCCTGTCTCTACAAACTGAGAATGCAGTGCTGGACAGAGGTTAAAAGCCTAGGAGATCTGCAGTTAGACACCCTGGACCCAAACCTCAGAACTACAGCTTCCCAGCTGTGTTGCTTTACTGGGCTTCTCAAAAGTGGAGATCAGCCCAGAGATAAACCCACAGGCCTATGGTCAACTAATCTACAACAAAGGAGACAAGGATATACAATGGAGAAAAGACAGTCTCGTCAATAAGTGGTGCTGGGAAAACAGGACAGCTCCATGTAAAAGAATGAAATTAGAACACTCCCTAACACCATACACAAAAATAAACTCAAAATGGATTAAAGACCTAAATGTAAGGCTGGACACTACAAAACTTTTAGAGGAAAACATAGGCAGAACACACTTTGACATTAATCGTAGCAATATCTTTTTTGATCCACCTCCTAGAGTAATGAAAATTTTAAAAAATATATAAAAATGGGACCTAATTAAACTTAAAAGCTTCTGCACAGCAAAGGAAACCATAAACAAATCGAAATGACAACCCACAGAAAGGGAGAAAATACTTGCAAATGAAGTGACTGACAAGGGATCTCCAAAATATACAAACAGCTCATGCAGCTCTATGTCAAAAAAACAAACAACCCAATCAAAAATGAGCAGAAGATCTAAATAGATATTCTCCAAAGAAGACACAGAGATGGCTAACAGACACATGAAAAGATGCTCAACATCAGTAATTATCAGAGAAATGCAAATCAAAACTACAATGAGGTATCACCTCACACTGGTGAGAACGGCCATCATCAGAAAACCTACAAACAATAAATGCTGGAGAGGGTGTGGAGAAAAGGGAACCCTTCTTACTGTTGGTGGGAATGTAAATTGATATAGCCACTATGGAGAACAGTATGGAGGTTCCTTAAAAAACTAAAAATAGAGTTACCATATGATCCAGCAATTCCACTCCTGGGCATATATCCAGAGAAAACCATAATTCAAAAAGATACATGCACCCCAATGTTCACTGCAGCACTATTCACAACAGCCAGGACACGGAACCAACCTAAATGTCCATCGATGGATGAATGGAAAACGAAGATGTGGTACGCACACACACACACACACACACACACACACACACACACTCTGGAATATTACTCAGCCATAAAAAAGAACGAAATAATGCCATTTGTACCAACAAGGACGGACCTAGAGATTATCATGGACCTAGAAATTATCATAAGTAAAGTAAGTCAGAGAAAGAAAACATCATATGATATCACTTAAGTGTGGAATCTAATAAAATGGTACAAATGAACTTATTTTAAAAACAGAAATAGAGTCACAGACATAGAAAACAAATTTATGGTTACCAGGGGTGGGGGAAAGGGGAGGGTAAATTGAGAGACTGGGATTGACATATATACACTATTATATATAAAATAGATAACTAATAAGGACCTACTGCACAGCACAGGGAACTCTACTCGATACTCTGTAATGAAAGCAACTATACGCCAATAAAAATTAAAAATTAAAAAAAGAAGTGGAGATAGGGAGGGTGTAGCAGGGGATGGTGGGGTGAGAGCAGTGTCTGGCCAGAGTGGGCGCTGCATCAGCGTAGCTAGAGTTTTCCCTTGGCCTATTCTCTCCTCTCCCTGTGATTATCACAAAGGCCACAGGTGATGGAAGTCTTTGCTCCCCTATCTGCCCAGGGCAGAATCTCTGGCAAAACACAATCCCAACACCAGTATGTATAAATAACCAGTGAAGGCAACTAGGCATTAAGTCCTTTCCTGCAGCAACGGGTGGTCAGCGATGGGTTCGTTCCCACAGGCATTTCTTACACTAATAATTCCCAGGCTTCTCAACACAAAGATTTCTTTTATCACTGATTTCCTCCAGCCCACCCTAATGTAGAATTCATGTTTTCAAATACACTAACCAACCCAGTTGAATTTAATGAGTAAGAAATAATAAATCTTCCCTTATTTTATTAACAAAGCAGGATCTTAGAACTCAGCCTCTCTCATGAGCTGGACCTGTGTTCTGGTTCTACCACTTAGAAGCCAGGTGATCTCAGGGATGTTACACAACTTCCCAAAGACTCAGTTTCCTGGTCCATAAAGCGGGGATAATAATAGGACCTGACACACAGGGCTGTTCACAGAATTAACAGAGTTCATCCTTGTAAGGCAATTAGCTCAATCCTGGAACAAGGCAAGTGTTCCTTGAAGGCTGGCTATTGGTTGCATTGCTGATGACGGCTTCTGACCAGTGGGAGAGCCTGCGTTACTACCCAAAGCCCGAATTAGTCCAATTCAGCCCAACGCAGACACGCTGGCGTTTTTCCTTTCAATCAGCAACAGCTCCTTTTCGGATGGATATGACCCTCTGGTTAGCCATGCAACCCAACACTTTAAAAAATATCAAAAATAGCTTGCAGATACATGCCTAATGTTTGTATAGCACAAACCAGTCACTGCCCTTGGTGGGTGTGACTTAGGAGGAAGACTCTAAGAACTTGGCTGGTCCAGCTAGCATCCCCCAAGCTGCACTTTGTTCCACGTGGTGAGATCAAGATCCTGGAGCCCCAAGCACAGGTGAATCTGGCCACGTTCCTGAAGCACCCAGACGTCAGAGTGGCTGTCTCCGAGCCTCGGCTTCAGCTCTCTGGACAGCATTACTCCAGATGCTATGTAGATGCGCTTTGAACTGAAGAGGGGTTGCCCCTCCTGTGCCCTCCTTCTTCGTGCCTGTGCTGACCACTCCAGCTCCTCCACGACTGCAGTCCCAGCCCCTTTGATCTCATCCCCCCTCTCCAAGCACCGCAGGGTTTTCAGCACCTTGACAATATGACTATCTTTGGAAGGTTACATCACCCTCCAACTTCACCCAAAAGGGCTTCCAGTGTTGTCGAGATCTGCAGCTGAGAGGCTTTTTACTAAAAAGGAGATGGGAACATGGAGGAGAGTGGGGGGGCGGGGGGGTTTGGAAAAACAAACCAAGGAACAAAAATAGACTCTGCTCAGAAATCCCCTGGCTGCTGCTGCAGAAATCGATCTTGCCAGGACTTCTCCACAGTGAACAGCATTGGAGAAGTTTCACAAACAGTGCTGATCAGCCTGGCCTACTCACACAGGGTAAACAATTTTCCAGTCCTTCAAACGTGATGGCCAGCTTAATGGCTTAATCTCTCTGAGCTCCTGCTTCTTTATGTAATGATAATACCCAGACTGGGGCAAGGATAACCGTTATCTCCATTAAATGCAATGAGCATAGTACTGGGTATAGGCAAATACTCCAAAGAAGGGACCTGGTATTAAGGAGACCGACTTTTCCAGAGGGCTGTGACTGTAACCTTGATCACACAATTATAAATTATTTCAACTGGCAACAAAAATATCCTTAAACACAATGGAGCTTCTAGGGTGCTAATAATGCTCTGTTTCTCCAACTGGGTGCTAGTTACACAAGTGTGTTCAGTTTGGGAAAATCCATTCCTTTATGATAGGAACAGTTTTCTCTATGTGTGCTACGTTTTCTTTTTTAAAAAGATCCTAACAGAGATGGCCAACAGGAATACTGTGATTTCTGGTTCTGGCTCCTTCTTCTACCTGTTGGAGCTTGGGATGATACAACAGGAAAGGATTTGCTTTGTTGACATGGAGGGCCTGGAATTTGCTGCAGGTGCCAGACCCAGGCTGATCTCCCAAAGCCAATGTGCTCTCGGCCATATGGGCAGCCCATTCCCAGCTCTGGGCCTGTGCCAGCAGCTGAAGTTGCTGACAGCCCAGAGACGTGGAATCAGCCACTAGTTACCATTCGCTGGCTCTTTAGCTCCTAAGCACTGATGCTAATCAGCATTCATCTTACACGTGGGAAAAACATACCTGGATGTCCTCATCACCATACACAAATCAATAGATATAATGTCTACGGCAAACCCATTCGGCCCCCTGTCGACATGGCTGGTATTGTGCAGGACTCATAATATGGAATAAAGGAATAGTGGAAACGTCTGAGATTCACATGATTAAGAAAGGATTTAGATATTTACCAGTCCTACTGAGTAACTGTGCAACGCCCCTCCGACTTGTATTGTCTTTAGAGAGATTAGGGGCCAGAAGTAGACACTCCCTCCTTTCCACTCCTTTCTAATCTCCTCAGGGGCCTTGAGTTGGGTCAGTCAGATGTGGTCTTTGGAAGAAATGTTCCAGTTTCTGTCTGGTATTCACAGAGTCCCACCACCTTTCAGAGATGTTTGTTCACACACCTTATGTGTGTGTGCCAACAGAGGGGGAGCTGAACGCAAACACTACAATGTGAAATGGGCAGCAGGCCATAAACCAGGCTGCTGCGATGACGAGTCTCCCTGAAGATGAGGCTAAAAAAAAAGAGCCTCCATTGCTACTGCTTCTCTCCCTCCACCCCTCCCCCCTACCACATCCTCCTGAAAATTACCTCCTCTGGTCTGCTCAGTACATGGCCTTCTGGGCCGGTTATCCCCATTTCCAACATCCGGGTTTGCTCCTAGAATGAGAAAAGAATAGAGAAGGGTTTTTATATGAGCTCAACCAAGGTTTGAAAAAGTTAGGCTGGTATATTCTAATCTAAAGATGTGTTCAAGGGGAAAAAAAGAATCAAATGGGGATGTTGAACAAATTTGTTAATTCTATATCTGGAATTGCAAAACAGGGTAGTCTTAAATAAAAGAAGAAAAGAGCCTTTAAGGGTGGCTTTTTTTATTAAAAGGACAACAGTCTGTCAAAGTATCAAGTTTTTTCTCCATTACACATCCAAAGTCGCACCAGCTCACTTATTCTTCATTTCTTTCAGATGCAGACAACTCTGAAAGGACACTGGCTTAACTCATTTGTTTATTCATTCATGCATTTTGAAACCCATTCATTCAACAAAATGTATTGAGTACCTGCTCTGGGAGAGGCTCCAGGTTAAGTACTTGAATTAACTTCACGGAGCTTACAGTTTCCTGCTCTGTTTCTCAAAGTCTGCTCCAGCCACCACCCGCATCAGAATCTGCTGAGTTGCTTTTGTAAAAGTGCAGATGTCTAGCTTTACCCAGGTCTACCAAATCAGAATATATGAGATAAATTCTAGGATTCTGTATTTTAATAAGCCCCTCGGGCTTTCTCATGCTTTAAATGTTCGGCTATAATAAGCAGATTCAGAATTTCACCAGACTAAATCATGCCTCTAAACAGCATTATCTGACTTAGCCTTTTGGTCAAATTCTATTTACCTAGGCTGTGGATGTGGCAGAGCTCTCTACCCCTCATAGCTGATGGCTAACTTCCTCAGACCCGGCCAGCTTTCTGGAAGCAGGAGGCTGGGCTAATCGGAACTGGCACAAATCCTCAGCAGCAGATCTGCAGTTTTGCAGGCATTCACGCTCAAGCACTGAGGCCAGTTCCTAGGAACCTCACGCTGGTGACACAGGAGATGAAGGAGGGAGTGAGCTGAACGAGGCTTTGTCTCACCTGGAAACTATGAGATGCTTAAAAAGGAAGGGATCCCTTCACCCTGGAAAAGAAGAACTCTTCTTTTGTTGGGTTTTTTTTTTTTTATTCACGTACCTTTTTTAAAGAGGAGGAGGAAGGAAGATGCATATGCTATCAGCAGCCACGAGAAGTAAAATGGTCACTGCCTCTAGCTCAACAGAACTGGACCAAAGGTCAGACAGAGGCTGATACTTCCAGCAAAGTACCTCCACTTTTCATTCTTCCTGTTCCATGTATCAAAGCTTAGATTAAATACAATTTCTTCCAAACTCTGGTGACTTTTGACTCTGAACTGCCTCATGAAGTCACACAAGGGTTGAGGTGTCCAACTAAAGCATCTTCCATCTTACAAGACACTCTCCTTCCTATCTGGTCCAAAAGTCCTGGGACAATGCACAGGATGAAACTCGCTCGAACAATGGTCTCCGAGCACATTCCAATCACCAGGGCAACTTTTCCATAATACACCTGACTGAGCTCTCCTATGACCTCCCGAATCTGGATCTCCGGAACTCGGAGAATCCCAGGGATCGTTCCTTAAGCTCCACGGGTGATTCTAGTGCACTGCTCACGTTGGGATGGCCTATTCGCAAAGCCACAGTGTCCCTATAGCTGGAAGGTTAAGAATAACATGTAAAGACCCATGGATGCCACCTGACATGGGTGGGGGAGGTGTGGGCACCTAGAGGCACCGATCGCTGCTGTAATTATGTCACAGTTTACGTTGCTCCATGAGGAAAGGGACCCTGTCTTTTTCACCTTCCCCCTCCAAGGTCTGGCACATAGTAGGCACTCAGTAGATATTTGTTGGATGAAGGGCTAAAGACGCTGTACTCTCCGACTGCCCTGCCAGCTTGAAACTTTTGAAAATGTCCCTTGTTGGTACCCTTAGAAAATATTTCTTCTTGCTCTTAAGTCACTTTGCATAAAGTGTAGCAAAAACTCCGAGTATAGCAGCTGCCTTCATTTAAACAATGTGATAAGATCTTTCAGCTTGAGCTGAATTTAATAAACACATACACGAAACTCAACCAAATGGAAAAACGCCCTTATTCTTTTCCTGACCGGGAACAGATCTTCCCAAGGTGGGGCGGAGGCGGGGAGGCGGTGTGGAAGCAGACACACTTCTGTGCTAAGAAGCCTCAAAAGGAAGCTGGAAAGGGGCTGTGAGTCGGAGCCCGTCTGCCTCCACAGAGGCTAGGATGAAGACGCAGGGAGTCTGATTGCTAGGGCATCTGGAGGGAGGGCTGGGGCGTCTGGCTGCTGCACTGAAAGCTTGAGAATGGGGAGGAGAGACAGCTCCACCACCACCAGGATGCCTCCCATGGGAGCAAGGCATCTGGAGCCTCTTCGGAAAATGACTTCATTATCTGGGTGTGCGGGGGATGTGGGAGAAGGCTGTCAGGGACCTGACTAATTAACCTCCTCGGTCATAAGGGAGTGGAAACTGCACACTTAACTCACCTCCTCCGCTAGAGAGACAGCCCTGAGAGTCTGAAATCCTAACAGCTGGAGCCTGCACAGCCGGGGCGTTGCCTCTCCGGGAGCCTGCGGCTGGACTGGTGGAGGAGGACCCTTCTCCACTATCTCTGGGTAAAGATGCCCACTGAGGCACATCCCGTGAGAAGCTAAGATTGTGTTCTCCCAGTTGCTGGCTGTGATCCCTGGGCCAGTGACCTCATCCTTCAGAGCCTCAGTGTTCTTATGCATAAAACAGGGAGGGGCTTCCCTGGTGGCGCAGTGGTTGAGAGTCCGCCTGCCGATGTAGGGGACAGGTTCGTGCCCCGGTCGGGGAAGATCCCACATGCCGCGGAGCCGCTGAGCCTGCGCGTCCGGAGCCTGTGCTCCGCAACGGGAGAGGCCACAACAGTGAGAGGGCCCGTGTACCGCAAAAACAAAAAACAAAAAACAGGGAGGAGGGTGGGCGCCATCTTGAAAGGCTTGGGCGAAGATTAAATGGGAACGTACGAGAGCCCTGACTAGGGCCTGGCACATGGTGGGAAGCGCTCCCCAGGTGGGACCTGCTGTTAGAAGCTGACGGGTCTGAGGTGAGGGTCAGTCTCAACGTGTTCCCACACCCCTGCCGACCACATTCGCCACGTCCTGGACAACTTCTAAAGCACAGCCCGAGTACTCGAGAGCTCTGGAATGCATCTGTTTCGGCTCCCCGCTATAGCCTAGTGCCTGGCATAAAGCACTCAGGAAATACTCTTAAAAGAATGAATAATGGTTTCTTGCTGTTAATGTTATCAAACGGACTAAGAGCGCTGACACTGTTTGCTGGCTGCCGCCTCCTAGCGGAAGCCAATCCGGAACGCTTCTGAGATCAACAAAACCCTGGCGGAGACACATCTGTGCATCTAGCCCATTAAGCAACCCAGGAGATGGAGAGAGAAGTGCTGTCTGCTTCCTTACAAATGATCAATTTGGGCCTTGGGGCCCTTGCTTTCATCACTCTTTCCTCAGGTTTCTCAATATGATTTCTAGGAAATCAGTGGGATGTCTGATCCCCACAAGACCTGAATTCTTTATTATCTAAGGCCGTGAGTTCCGCAGTCCTGGATCAGATTTCCAGCTTCTGAAAAATGCTGTCTTAGAGTTTTTCTTTAGGACTGAGCATGACGCGTACCTTGGACTCATTTTCAAAACAGAATCAGCAATGCTCTCCCACTAAATGGCCCAATTTGAAAACCTCCTCTGCCAGGATGCCTTTTCTGATTCCCCAGAATGGCCAGACGGCTCCCTGCTTTCCAGCATCTTCTGCTTTCTCCCTCGCTTGTCTATTTGCCCTCATAATTCCTCCTCCTAGACTGTGAGGTCCTTGAGGGCAGGTTCTGTTCTTAGCAGAGTACTCATGAGGGTGCCTGGCACATATTGAGAGCTCTGGCAACACTGAAGAAATGAGAAAATAAGTGGGAGGCAGACCCTAGCCCAAGCAGGAAGTGTACTGCAGGGAGCTGCACTGTGTTACCTGGGCAATGATATCCCCATTCTCAGCGTGCACCTGAGCGATGGCTCCCAGCTCTCCCAGACAGGTGAAGATCTCATAGAGCTGCAACAGAAATGAGTCTTTGTCACGTTCACAAGACCCAATGCTTTTAGCAATCTCATGCAAGGGCCAACGACTAGGGCCAGAGCTAAAATAAATGGGATGAACTAGAGGAAATAAGTGACTAGGGCAGAAATACACACTAAAACATGCACAACCAAAGAGGAGCGCTAATCCAAAGAAACTCTAGGAAACTGACTATATAAGGAACCCAGCATATCTCCTAGGCAGATAGGGCACACATCTGAGTGATACTAACCCCCCTACTCTGCCTCCTTCACACACTTTCAATGGAATTACTTCCCACTGAACTCAGATGGAGCTTCAGAATCCTTCTTAACACTCCTGAAAGGCACTGCAACCTGGCCAGAAACTAACTCAAAAGCTGAAACCTCTATCTCTTAGACCCTGAAAGCAGACCACCCTTCATCTCCTTGCCAGGTGGTATGGGAATTCATTTTCTGTATTTCTTCTGAGAAGCTGAGATTTGTCTAAAACAAGCACACCCCATGCATTTCGGAGAGAGAGAGTCAGAGGCAAGCTGGTATGATTACCCCAAAGAGCAGACAGCCCTCCTTAATCCCACAGGGCTGAGCACTTACACTTCCCCTGAGTTCCCGAGGGGTGTAGAGTTTGTTTGGTAGATGGGAGATTTAGACACGCCCTTCCTCTTGTCCTTTTGAGGAAGCTGCTGCCAGTGGAAATTTTAGCTCCGTCTGCCTTGCCCCGGGCACCCTGCCCATTACCTTATTTAAAATGTAGCGTGGATGGCGAGGACTTCAGGAAGCTCTCTTGCCCAGCAGTCTCCCACACTGACCACAGTAACTCATGTGCAAAGAGCCAAGGTCACCGGCAACCATAGGAAAGCCATCCAGAGACCCCAAACCACACAGTGATGGGTTATTACCTCTGTGTTCGATACTTGATACAAATCCTTATAAGCCATGTAAACCATGAAGGAGTTCACCCCTGCAAGAGAGGGATGAGAGGGAAGACAGGAGGAAGACAACATAATCAGGACCCTGCTGCATCCTGTGCTCCCACTGTGACACTCCCCCGGGCCCCGAGGGCATCGCAGGCCCCTGCCCAATGCAAAGCAGATGCGTCCCATTCTCCAAGGGCATTTTTCTATTTCCTCCTCTACCCTGTAAAATTGACGATTCCTATGACATCACAGCAGAATGGTCTCTTCTTCTGCAGCTCCTTCCTGCCTCCCGCTCCACTGTTCCCAGCCCAGAGGGCCAACAAGCCTCCACACTGCTCAAGGCAGGATACAGTGTCATGAATCACTGCAGCACACTCGCTATGTACACACGCTAGGAGTGGCACCACGTGCTGGGTCAGCAAGCTTGGAAAACCTAACCCCTTGAGCCTCGGTTTCCTCATCTGTAAAATGGAAAAATAACACCATCCTGCTTCCTAAGGTGGTTGGAAACTTTAAAAGAGACAACACATGCAGAACTCTTAGCACCAGCACGTGGTTGATCTCCTGGGAGCGGTTTATTTTGCTCTTTGTGAGTGCCTGCTCTCCACCAGGCCTGGGCAAGGTGTTGGGTCTGAGAGAGAACTAAGATCTAGAGCCTGTCCTAGGGGAAGTAACAGAGCTAATGCAGAGAAGTCAAGGTTCACCTTGGGCTTAAATATCTAAGTCATCAGCGTTACAAGGAAAGAGCCATTTAATTTCTCCCCCCAGATACGCTATTGATAGAGTAATTTACAGAAATAGGGGGGACTGGGGGACAGAGAGTCATTTAGAGGAAAGGAAGGTAATTTTGTTCTCCAGCCATTAGGGCCAGCTCAGCCCACAGTACTCCAGGCCAAAAGTGGACTGTAATCCGGGGCCTTCCCTACCCAGAATGGTGCAACTCAGGGCAGTTTTTCCCAACACAACCCTTCCCACAAGCCTCTGGGTCATCCGTGGTATGACTCAGGCCCTTCGGAAGGGAAGTGGGTGTTAAAGCCGTTCACTTTTCTACCTAATTGAGATGCAGTGTGAAAGGAGACACAGAAAGAAGGGAGGCAGGAGACTTCCCTGGCGGCCCAGTGGTTAAGACTCCACGCTTCCACTGCAGGGGGCGTGGGTTCGATCCCTGGTGTGGGAACTAAGATCCCGCAAGCCGCGCTGTGCGGCCAAAACAAAAAAAGGGAGGGGTTAATCTCACCCTCTGTATCAGACAGTGAGAACCGGGCAGAGCTTGTGGGGTGAGGGGGGGATGCAAAGGAGAGCTCGTCCTCTGGGAGGGCATCCCCTCCCCCGAACCCCGAGCACGCTGCCTTCCACTGCACTCCTGGCCTTTGCATCGAGACTGCTCATTGATAAAAGTATTATAAAATTCGTATAATAATAATTATAATAATATTATTAGTACTAGTATCGTAGCACTATTGTTACTATTATAACAATATTCTGCATCTTGCGGCATTTATCCTAATGCTCTGCGCCAGCCTGCTTCCTTTCGCCATGGATACTGGCAGAGGCCATTCCTCATACTCCCCTAAGTCCTCCAGGCCCCCCTCGTATGTGGAGCATGTCACATGTCTGTGTGCATGTAGAGGGGGTGGTGCGTGTGTGAAATACGTGACCATCAGAACACAGAAAGAAGTAAACACAGAAGAATCTAAGTCAATGGGAACCTAAATCTTGGACTCATAGAGAGAACACAGACACACGCAGATACACACACACACATACACACACACATGCACACGCACACACAACTTCCAGGCCCTAAGCTCCTATCTGGAGTACGAATACATCTTTGCTCCCAGAAACATCTTAGCCTTTTCCGAGGATGCTATTGTTATATGATAGTAATGGTTGGACCTTTGGAATCACAATGATAGAGGTTAAACATTCCTAATCTCATATGTACTAGCTGTATGACCTTATGTAAGACGTCAGCCTCTCCTGACCCCAGTTTCTTCCTCTGTACAATGGGCAGTATTGCACGGAGGTGCAGAGCACAGGCTTTGGGTAGATCTACTGCCTACAAATTCTGTGATCTTGGGCTACTTGTTCTGAGCCTCGGGTTCTCCAACTGCAGAGTAAGGTTAATAATCCCTATCTCATGGGGATCCTGTAAGGAATAAGTAAGATGGCATAAAGTGCCTGGTCCATAGTGGTACCCCTGTATCTGGCATTCATACTCAGGGTTCCAGGGTCCAGCAAGGAGAAGCGACTAAATGAGTGGACAGTATGGGAAGGACAGGCAAGGGGGAAGGGAGGAAGGCACCTCCGGGCTCACCTTTGTCCTTGATAAGGCTCTGTACTTCCTGCTTGACGCTGTCATTCCAGTGGGTAATGTCCACGTGTAAGGAGTAGTCACAGCAGCTCTTGCCATCGGCCCACTCCCGCCACTTCTCATAGGCCTCCGTCAGGCTGGACTCGGGCTCGGGCACCACGTGGTCAACTGAACAACAGAGGCCCCGCATGGGCGACTCATCGACACAGCCTTTGGTCCCCTCTGTACAGGTCTGCTCTTGCTTGCTTAGCTACGACAGCAAAGTCTCTATTTCTTGAGCATAGGATTAACCTTAGAAAGGGTTCCCGGGTGGTTTCAAGGTTGCTGATGATTTAGCTGTCACTTAGCTATGGGATCTTGGGCAAATTACTAGCTTCTCTAAACCTTAATTTTCTCATTCTTAAAATGGGCACCAAGTGGGGTTGGGGACAGGGGTAACACTGCCTCCCCTCTAAGTCTGTTAAGGGATTAAATGGGAAAATGCATGGAAGGTGCTTCACCCGATGCCTGGCACATAGTAAGTGCTCCATAAATATTAGCTATCAATTGATGAGCGCCCACTGTGTGCCATCATTACCAGTATTACAGGAGTCACTGCTGGTGATCAAAGTTGGACTCCCTTCTATGGGCAGAAGGAGGGGCTTTAAAGTTATGTCTGGGCACAAGAGAATGAATGCTCGTGCTTACAGCCATAGGAAAGACCTGGTATCAGTTAAGTGCACTTGACGCTTGGCCCACAGATATTATTTCCATGCAAACTTTTTGTCAAGAATATGGTTTCTTTGAGGCCAAAACCTACTCTTGCAGTACCTGCAATGGTGGATAATACTTTTAAAAAGAATAAGATTTGCACCAACAACACTGGTGAGGTTAAGGCAAAAATTAGAGTTTTTCATAGTTCCCCATGGCAGTCGAGAGAAAGTATGAATTGGTACAACTTTCCTAAGAACAATTTTGAAATGTATATCAAAATCCATGACATTTTTCATACCTCAACAATTATTCCTATGCCTAAGAATTATCCCTAAGGAAATAAACAGGGCTACATGCAAAATCTGGGTTCTCAAGATGTTTGCCACTATTTATATATTTATGTAAGTGAAAAACTGGGAACAAAGTCTTACAGTAGGGAAATTTGGTTAAATACATAAATTGTGATACCTTCATAAAACAGATGTCAGGAGTCCATTTAAAATTTGGTAGAATAAAAATAAATGAATGGAAAGATATACATGACATATTAATTAGTGAAAAGAGAAGGCTAAAGCACAGTATGGTTATTACAATCCTTTTTGTTAAATAGAAAAAAATATATAGCCAAACTGTGACAGTGAAGTGAGATTTATGGGGGGTTTTTTCTTTTCTGCATACCTAGGGTTTTTAAATTATCTGCAAAGGACATGTACACTTCTGTCGTTCTTGTATGCTTTCCTCTCTTCTCACGTGGAGCTCCTTCCCTAATGCAGAAGCCCGAGCCTAATGCATATGTCCAGGATTCTGAACAGGTCCAGCTCCTCGGCAAGATGGCAGAAAGCCAGGCCAACATCACTCATTTCCTCAGCCTTCTAGCACAGGCAGCCTAAGTGCACTTATCGGAAAGCAAAGGCATGGAGCTATGTTACTGATGCTTGGACCCACACCAGGGCCTTCGTGGGCAGGCAGCTGCCGAGAAGTCAACTGGCTTCCTCCCTTTGGCTGAAGAAAGGCTTTGGTCTCCCAGCATTGCACCTTTTATGGCCCTGACACAGTTTTCCTGGGTTCCCACACCCAACTAGCTGAAGCTGAACCCTGCTACTGCTCCCGCTGAAAGGAAGCAAAAGACAGTGAATAAGTCTACAGCTCAAGCTGTACTGAGTTCTTAAGTGGATGTATACCGTGGTAAACAGTGCTCTTGCTGACCAAGTTGGGGGCCAGGGCTGGGGCGGGAGCCAATTCACTGGGATTCCTTTGGCTTAGGAAGGAGTGCCCTGGAATGCTATCTGCTCAGTAATCCTGGCATTCAACTCCCTAGGTTTCTTTGGAATTGCAAAAGTCACCAGAAAAACAAAACAAAACAAGAGAAACAACCTCCCAGCTTGCCCAATCTTCAAGATATGAATTGGTCAAAATACAGCACAGACCAAATAACACTAACCACCAGTGAAGCCTCCTAAGTTCTCAAGAACTGCAAGTCTCATCATCATTCTCTCTGGGATGCTTCTCAGCCCCATTCTCACTGCTCTGCCTGTACTCTCCGCCCGTGCTGCCTCAGACCCAAGTTGGAAGTCCTGAAATCTCTTTTTGCCCACGATCCACAACTTTTTAAGTCCACTTTCCACAGAGACTGGTCCAGAGATGATAAGTGCTGATTCCCCACCCATGGTATACCGGGCCCCTGCTCTAAGGCAGACAGAGAAAACAGCTGCTTTCAAGGTCATGAACCTCCTGAATCTCCTCTATGCGGTTACAGGAGCTGCCAATGTCCTCACTATAACCAGCTTTTCTCAGGTCTCATCAGGCAGAAAGTCTAAAAACTGAATTGAGGGGAAGTGTACGAGTTACCAACAGAGACCACTGCAGTTAACATGTTAGTTAGACTCACTCCCTAGGACCCCTCGCATGCTTTACACAAATGTGTAAAGTCGGGGGACTTACTGATCATGGTGGTGCCCCCCGCTAAGGCAGCCTTGGTCCCTTGGAAGAAGTCATCCACTGTGGTCATTCCCTTGTAGGGCATCTGGAAGTGAGTGTGGACATCGATGCCTCCAGGGATCACCATTTTCCCATTGGCCTCAATGGTCTTCACCCCTCCAGGGACAATCAGATTGTCTCCAATTTGCCTGGTGAGACAGGGAAACAACCAGCAATTTAAAAGAATGACTTCCAAGATAAACATAGTATTATAAGGATTTGAAATGTTGTAACTTATGTTTATCAAAGTAGTCTTTTGCAAGTGATTCACAAGTTTAGCAATCTAGAAACAAATAAAGACAGGTATCCATAACAGAAAACATTTTTTTATTACAAGACATTGAATATAGTTCCCTGTGTTATACAGTAGGACCCTGTTGTTTATTTTATATATAATAGTGTGTATCTGTTAACCCCAAATTCCTAATTTATCCCTACCCCCCTTTCCCCTTTGGTAACCATAAATTTGTTTTCTATGTCTGTGAGTTTGTTTCTGTTTTGTAAATAGGTTCATTTGTATCATGTTTTAGATACCACATACAAGTGATATCATAAGATATTTGTCTTTAGCTTACTTCACTTAGTATGATCATCTCTAGGTCCATCCAGAAAACAATTTTTTTATAGACACAAAACAATCTGATATGCTGTTTGGTAGGACCGTGTGTCCTGGCTTAGTACTGTAACCCCAGTGGTTTAACCATGTCTAGAATATAGGGTGCGTAATAAATATTTTTTAATAAGTGTTTTTACTATCCTTTTCATTTTGTTCTTTATTTAAAGGTAAGGAAGAACATCTGCAGAAGGACCGAATGGCTGTAAAATAATGAACTGTTAGGAGAGACTGAAGGAGGTAAAGGATCATTTTAAAGAATAGGTGTGTGAACTTTGCTATCCTCTAAATGGGTTCATCTGTGCTCCTAATAACAAATGGAATCTGTCTAGGGCATTTCACAACTCAGACTTCACTCTCAATTCCATCCTTCCTTGTTAGTTTATCTGTCAATCACAGCTGATGGCAGATTCTCAAAGAGGAAGCCAAAGATGCAGATGCCTACACCAGCTGCTTTTGTATGGTCAGC
Source organism: Mesoplodon bidens (assembly GCF_964165515.1). Lineage (NCBI taxonomy): Eukaryota > Metazoa > Chordata > Mammalia > Artiodactyla > Ziphiidae > Mesoplodon > Mesoplodon bidens. Next base: position 126,263,371 of record NC_138160.1, read on the forward strand.
ATCTCAGTAGAAGTTTCAAGCCAAGGAAGGTGATTATGACAACCTCCACCAGACACAGCTTCACCCAAGAAGCTTCAGAGCATCCCAGGGACACAGAGAGGGGGAGACTGGGGTGGGAAGGAAGCCAATAAGCATGCCAAGGGCACACTACACAAGACAAATGGCAAATACAAATGTAACCACACAGACCATCTATGTTGCTTAGTTCACATCCTTGATTGAAACATCCAGTTAATTCCAGGTAGACTTATGATTCTTTTTTTTTTTTACTAAACCTATTTTATTCATTTTATTTTTGGCTGCATTGGGTCTTCATTGCTGCTCACAGACTTTCTCTAGCTGTGGTGAGCGGGGGCTACTCTTCATTGCAGTGCGCAGGCTTCTCATTGCAGTGGCTTCTCTTGTTGCAGAGCATGGGCTCTATGCGCACAGGCTTCAGTAGTTGTGGCACGCAGGCTCAGTAGTTGTGGCACACGGGCTTAGTTGCTCCACGGCATGTGGGATCTTCCCGGACCAGGGTTCGAACCCATGTCCCCTGCATTGGCAGACGGATTCTAAACCACTGCGCCACCAGGGAAGCCCCAGACTTATGTTTCTTAAGGCTCTACATTATCCTGAGCCCTCTCCTACCTTGGGGACACATGTACCCCACTGCCAGTGGCATGAATACTTTCTGCTTTTGTTCATAGGCAGCTAAGAAAGACACTCTCCTGGGGTAGGAAGAAGTCTACCACTTGCCTGGCAAAATCTTAGTTCTACAACTAAAATTAAGTCTTCCTGACATCTCTAAGAGTTCACCCTTACCACGTCACCACTCTGCCATCACAGAGCCACCACAATTCAAAACACACTGTGGAAAAAATGCAGCCTTGATTGTAACTCCATTCTAGTCCAGATACTGGCCAGTGTGTTCCCATTTCCCTCCCTCACTGATTCACCTCTAAGAGAAATTGAGAACCAAGGCCATGAAGAGTTGCCTGGCTTGGCTGTGCCTATGTATGTATGCTTCTACCAATTTTGACAACTGGTATAACACCCAGTCTGAAAAAGAAAAGCCTTCCCTCCTTTTCCCCACTGAACCAATCAAGGTCCCCTTAATCCTTGAAAGCTTAGCTTCTATCTCCCCTCCTTGGTCAAGTTTCAACTGACAGCCAGGTCTAATAATTAAGAGTGTGGCTCTGCCCTGGATGTGGGCTATGTGGATTTGCAATCTTGGATCTGCTAATACTAGCGTTATGACTTCGGCCAAGTTACTTAACCTCACCATGTCTCAATTTTTTCATCTGTAAAATGTAATAAAAGTGCCTCCTCCATAGGTCTGTTGTGTAGATTAAATGTTAATCTGTGTTAAGCCCAAAGAACATGTTAGTTAGGCACATGAAAATTCAGTAAATATCAGCTATTATAATCAATAACCATCTTAATCTCACATAGCCCTCTCCCTCTGGATCACATCTGTTCTACTAACTTAATACTCGATATTGATATTACCTGGTGATGTCATGTGCTTTGCATGTACAGACATGTCACTTCCCCAAAAGACTCTCAGGTCCCTGGGGGAAGAGCACATGATGATTTGGGTCCCAATGATATCTACCATAGCATGTGACACAGTACGTGTCCAGTGCCTGAGACAACTTCTTTGCACATAGCAGGCACTCCATCAATCTTCACAGGAGACAATTCTGTAATAACTGGAGGAAATTATTTCTGTTTCTATGCCTTGTGAGTTAAGAATGTTGTTGGAGATATATCATTTTATAGGACTGGAGGAAGATCATGTTTATACACCCTTTTCTCCACCACCAACACACACATCTGATGGTTAAATTCCTTCTATAACATCCTTCCAGTCTATTTTAATAGAGATGGCAAAGAAGACTCAGTTTATGTATTCAACTATGGTAGTAGGTGCCTGAATCACTGCGTGAAGATGGGTTCTGAGCCTGTATTTAGGGCTCAACTGTGAAAAGTTCTGCGATCAATTAGTGATGCCTGCCATGAGCTCTGGAATGAGGAAGAAGCATTAGGTACTAAATTTTTTTCCAACTCTGAAAATCTCTAAATGAGGGAACACACTTCCGCCAGAGAGTGGACTATACACAATAATGTTTTAGTAAGAGAAAAATGTAGAATTAATCGTGGCTCATATTTTGATGAAAGTACTGTTTTACACTGGTTGGCTTGTCTAACACTTCCATTTTTCCTACTTCTAATATGAAAAAGTATTTATGCAAATTGGCAAGGCTACCAAACACAAATATCTTCATTCTTGCATTTGTTTATTCATTCATCCATTCATTCATTCATTCATCCATTCATTCAATGCATTGATTAATATGTTGATCTTTAGCAAGTTATTTACTCTCTCTGTTCCTCTTTCTCCTCTATCCTCCTCTGAAAAGGGGGTAATAAGAGTACTCACTTCACAGGATTGCTGGCAGATTAAATGATAAGGCATGTAGAACATTTAACGCAGTGCCGGGCACATACTATATACTCAATAAAAGGTAGCTCTTACAAGAGTCTCTATGTGTTAAGTACTGGGTTAAGTGCTGCAGATACGGAGAAGAATAAGATATGGTCCTTGCTCTAAGAGGGCCAACAGTGTCAGAATTGCTATGATTGATAAAAGCACAGGGTTTTTAAAAGCTCATCAAAGGGAAAGCTAGCCTAGATTTAGGGGCTGGTAAGGAATGTTGGCCTACAGAAAGTTGTATCTAAGCCAAGTTTCCAAAGATAAGTAAGCAATCTATAACCAGAATCTTAAGCTAGCCAATGAAGCTGAATAAGATAAAAATAAAACTGAATGAGGCCAGGGATGGCTCATATGATGGGTTGGATATACCAGTTTTATACAATATCTTATCAATGTGGGGAAGTACCCTGCTTTATGTGATGAAGGCTATGTGTAAATCAAATCCTTTTTTAAAGGTCACTATGAAGCTACACATAAAGGTTACCTGGCTGTGCTACTTACAGGCATCCAATAGCAAACCATTTTGTAAAGTAATTATATATCCCTAAAGTATCTATTTGGAAATCTTGCCTGAAACGTATGTCCTATCTGTGCTCTGCCTATCCAAGTCCTACCTAAGTCAAGGTTCAGTTTAAATGCCCTCTCCATCTCAAAACCTTCCTCTGAAGGGATTTCTCCTCCCTGTGCACTTCTAAATTACTTATCTTCATTTGAACTCCTTTGGTACCTATTACACTAGGCCTTATATTTTTAGGGTGCTGTAATTTGTGGACGTTTTCCAGTGACCTTAAGGACAGTGGTGACATCTCCCAGTTCTCCAAGACACATAGAGTGCCCATCAATGCAGCTTGCCCAAAGGGGCCCTTAGCATCATTTGGGTGACTGAATTCAGATTTTTCATTTTATTCATGTAATCCAAGTGAACTAAGGCTAGCTCCCATTTTTAAGGGATTATGTGCACCCAGACTGAAGGGCTAAAATAAAAACTCATTTTTAAGGAGGAGAAATGAAACACACAGAAGCAATGGGCTAGTAAGCAAAAAAGAAGCAAGTTTCCTTCTGAGCCTCTAACGAAGAAAGTTCAAAAGACAAAGCAAAGGGTACTACTATATACCTACTTTATTAAGCCGTCTTCCATGTAAATATCAGCATAAAAGGATTGATCATCATTGACGATTCTGCCTCCCTTGATCAGAAGACGGTCACTCTAGAAAAGAAGGAAAACAGGAGTCATTCTCACAGGATTTCAGAGAAGAGAGGTCTGCCGAGGTTCTCCCAATTCATTGTTTTAGAGGTTTAGCAGAAACCATTTTCTTAAGACATCTGTGTGCTCAGTGCACTCAGTCTTTCTGTTAGGTATCCAGTCTCTCTCGTTTGACCCTATTCAAATTATTCTGGAGTTTCCCCTCTTATTTCTGCAACCTATCATAGCCACTCAGAAATGTAGCTACTCTTTATATTGTCTTTTTCCAGAAAGCACTATATAATGTAAAGTGGGATAACATCTACCTCAGTGCCTAGCACTCTGTCTGGTATTCTGTTGGCACTCAATAGTGATTCCCAAAAACAGAACTTAGGGTCAGGCATACAATGAAATGGCCTTTAAAAGTCTTTATATGACAGGGGGATCATGTTATGTTTAAAATTCAGGATACTTATACATGTGCACACATGCACACAAAGTTGTGGAATGTATAACTCAAGGTGGAGAAATTATGCAGGATTCATATTTGCTTCACTATACTCAGTATTTCTCACATTCTCTGAAACATATTTCTTTATTGCTTTTCTTGTGAAAAAAATTTCCTTTCTTATGAGAAACGTCTTTTTAAAAATTATAACTTAAATGAAGTTTGGATAAGTGATCCAACTGGAAACAAGGCACATACACTCCGAGGTTATTAACAAAATATAAACATATATTTTATTTATAAGTCAGGAGAGACACAAATCACTTGTCAGCTTTAGAGATCACAGATTTCATTAAATGAATGGAGCTTAGACCACAGCCATGAAGGATGGACATAGCTTTGTTGGGTTCACGGGGGAGAAGAGAATCCCTAGGAGCCTGGATGAGTGGAACTGCAACCTGAAGAACAATGGTGGGCTGCAGTTTGTTAAGAATTCAACATACAGACTTCAACTCTCCACCCATCCATCCATGCATTATTCACACATCCACTCACTCAGCAAATAAGTATCTAATATTTACTGTTAAATAGGTGGGGAGGATGCAATTGTGAGTGAGCCACACCATCAAGGTCACTGCCTGGATGGAACTTAAGGGGAAGTCTAGCAATAAAGAAATAAAGTCATCAAAATAAGTAAAACAATGTAAAATTGTATCAAGTGTCACAAAATACAAGGGAGTGGGGCTTGTTTAAATAGAGGCTGGAAAAGGCCTTTTCAGGGAAGATCAATTTAGATGGAGAACTGCAGGCAGAGGGAACAGTGTGTGCAAAGGCCCTGGGGTAGGAAGAAGTTTTGTTTCTTTGAAAACCTGAAAAAGATCAGTGTGGAGGAAGCTTAGGGATCAAGGAGGGAAATGGCATGAGATGATGCTGGTGAGGTAGGGCTTTCAAAAAAGAACATAGGTTTAAAGGGGGAAGGAAGCCCCACAGACAGGCTGACTTCTGGCTTCCGAAATCAAAGACTGTGAACAGGGCCAGAAAATGAGAATTGAAGCTAGGGCTCCTCCGGGGATACAGCCAATTACCACTTACTCTCTCCTGCTTCCAAGGTATTGGGTAAGAATAAGAAATTTCATCATACTGTATGGTCAGGGGGAAGGATTTTTTAAAGATACAGATCAATGAGGTGTGGAGACAAAACCTACATATATGGCAAAGAAGATGTGCTAATGAGGTCAAATACAAACTACTACCACACGTGATCTCCAAGCCCCTCAGGAGCTGGCCTCTATCAGTACATCCACTCTGTTAGGTTCTATCACATGTTGCCTCATATTTTATATGGTGGCAAAACTAAGAGACATGTAGTTCTAGCCGCCTATCAGGCTCTCTGGCCACTAAGCCTTTGCAAAGATGTTCTCTCCGCCTTCTCCTATGTTCACCTACCACTGACAACCATCCTCTCCATTGTCAAGCCTCAATCAAAGGGTTTTTCCCCTAGGATGCACTACCTGACTTTCCAGCAAATTCTACCTGCTCCCACTGTAGCTGAAACAATGAATTGTTCTACAAGGGTTGGTTTACTGTTCATCGGTCTCCTGACTAGACCAAAGACTCCTGTAGTCTTAGAACTATGTGTCTTTTGATCTTTTTACCTTATTCCCATCTTCCATAGCTGTTAAATATTGGTCAAATGAATGGCTGAAGGGTGGGACACAGGAGGTTGTATTATATATCAGAATGATAAAAAGGCCATCTGAGTCAGAAAGTTATAGGAAGTGGTCGGAATATTGGACTTCCAAGGAAAAAAATTTTAATTGAAGGCTACTGTAATCTACCACTTGAACAGTAACTGCAAAATTATAGGAGGCAGTCCTAGGACTGTGCTTCTCAAACTAGGGTGCACATTAGAAAAATACAGATTCCCAGGCCCTGCTCTAGGCCAACAACTATGTATTTTATAAGCTCTATAAATGGCTCTTAGGCAGCCATCAGCCAGCCCACACCAAGTCACAGACCAGCACCAGGAACCACTGCCCCAGGCAGTTTGTGTGTCTGTGAAGGCAACAAAAGCTTCTCCAGCAGGAGCTTCATACTACTAATAATCTTGGTAACTATAGGAGTTCCCTCTCACAGCTCAGTGCTTTTCTGATGCTCTTTATCTTTCTAGCAAAGAGCTGAAGTAAGCTGGGTTAGGGAAAGGGGCCAGTTACTGCCTGAACTGAGCCCAGCCATGAAATATGACCATCCTCCTGTCTGGGGGCATCCAGTCCTGAGCCACTGGGGATCATCACTTCCTTCAATAAGCATCAAATATCAACAAAAGGGAAAAAGCTATCTCAGGCCCCTTGTACATCACGGGTGTAGTAAGAGGTGACCCAAGTGGAATTAACCTCATTGAGATGGTATCATTCAAAACTGTTCAAATGCTAGTGAAATAAGCTTGACTCAATCATCAGGAACCTAAACAGAGCACAAAGATGAACTGTAGGCCTGGTGTAAGTTTCAGAGATGGGAGTAACAAGACCCCTGCTCTATGCACTATAGTATTAATATTATTATTTGTCTTTATCATGTAGAGCAGAGATATCAAAACCACAACTCACAGAGCTCAAGCACATGCTGTTCCTGGGGGTCTTCAGCTTGTCCCCTGAACTTTTATTAAAGTGGTTAATAAAACTGCTTTATTAATTTTAACTCTTTCCATGCATGTGGGGTCCACTACAAAGGACAACCCAGGCAAACAGTCATCAGACACAGAAGCATCTGAAAGGCAAGTCTTGGACTTGGCATTGAAGAATGATGCACAACGACTGACCACTCCCAGGCCACATAAAACCAGACCTCCCTGGTTAGGGAACATGCTTGTCTGTGAAGTCATGGACCAGCCTTAGACCGTAACACATTCTGGGGCCCAAAGCCAACAAGATGAACAACTCTGACAGCTCTGGTTAAAAGTTACCCTCGATGGTGTTAGAAAGGTGAGTGTGGCTCTGAGGGGCTCTTTGCTCTCTGTTCTCAGTCGCTGAGGCGGTCAGGAACCTGAGAGCTGACACCCGAGGAGGTAAAGTGGTCTAGATGGGAGCCGACCAATGTTTCTCATGCATTAATAGGTATAAAGGATGCTGGTACTTGTAGAGCACACAGGGATAGTCCGGAGGGTATCTGGAACCCAAGATGAAGCTCTTCAGAGCCTGCAACACCAGGCCAAGGACTCTGGCTGCTTTGGGCCCTGCACGGCCACCAGGGCTGAGTGCAGCCTGGTCTTGCGGCCCAGCTGGGTGCCAGGTGTGCCAGCTGCCAAGCTTGGGCTCCACTGGGTTCTCCCACTACTAGGAGAATCGGGCCGACCACTTAACCAGGTGTGTGGTCTTGAGTTAGGACTTAACCTCTCAGCACCTCAAGTTTTTTATTAGCTCAGAGTGGATAAAACACCTAACTCACCTCTCAGGGTGGCTTTCAGGATTAAATGAGGTGGATGAAGGGGGAAAGGTGTGTGTCTGTGTGTGTGTGTGCGTGTGTACATGTATATATAAAATATCTAACACAGTAAACACCTATAAATATTAGTTATATTTATTCCACTCATTATTTACAGTACTTTAAATTTTTATAAAATGCCTTAAATTAAGAAGCATACTGGGGAGGGATTATTGTTCTCATTTTCCCAATGAGGAGATCTACACAGAGAGACAGATGACTTTCTCCAAGTGACAGCATTGATTAGTTCCAGTTGGAAGTAAATCCAGGTCTCCCATCTCTTGGCACCAAACTGCTTTCCACCTGAGGCCACTGCACCAATAGTGCCTAAACCATATGCCAAGAGGCTCTTTCCGACGGGGCTGTCCTCTCTGTTTGACACTGCATCTGACAGTTCCAGAGCAGGAACGGCTGACTTCCTCTGCGGTAGGAAACTTCAGTAATCCAATCACTTGTAAGCCACTACTTATAAAATCAGTGGATTAGACCTGCCCCTTACGGCCTGAATGTGTTAATGCAGTTTATAAAGGGATCTAATTGACAATCCAGGATAGCAGAGGCCCTTGGAGTTTGATGAAGTCCAACCCTTTTTCCTTCACTAGGATATGACAATGATTAGAAAAATCAAGTATAAAAAATCAAGAGTTTGTGAGAAAATGGGAGAGAAAAGAGACAGAGAGAAACAAAGAAAAGAAGGAAGGAAGGGAGTGAGAAAAGACAGAGGTACAGAGGGGACAAGGGGAGCAAGAGAGGGAAGGGGGGAGGAAATAAACTTATAACAAGGGATGCTGTTAAGAATGGCTGTGATTCAAACTAGAATAGAAAATGCAAGGACAGGATCTTGAACTTAAGCTGGTTGGAGATGCTGGTTCCCATTTTAGTTTTCCTCACCTAGTCTTCAACGTAAAGAACTTAAATTACCACGTCTGTCTGAGTTAATGAGAATATGCCTCCCAGAGAACCCAGAGCCCTCCGTGGATTTCTTCCCAGTCAGTAAAATCAGCCCCAGAACAGTACTTAGGACACATCTGTCCTCCACTCTGCAGACATGCCAGCAGCTCAGAATAAAAACTATAATCCTAGGAAGAGAAAAAGAGAATATAAACTGAAGAAGGAGTCTTCCACAGTAAAATCTTTTAGTACCTGTGTTCAAATCACAATGCACAGACTCTGACCCTCAGTGGGGACTCAAGATCCTTTCAGGGGCTTCCCTGGTGGCGCAGTGGTTGAGAGTCCGCCTGCCGATGCAGGGGACACGGGTTCGTGCCCCGGTCTGGGAAGATCCCACATGCCGCAGAGCGGCTGGGCCTGTGAGCCATGGCCGCTGAGCCTGTGCGTCCGGAGCCTGTGCTCCGCAAGGGGAGAGGCCACAACAGTGAGAGGCCCGCCTACAGCAAAAAAAAAAAAAAAAAAAAAAAAAAGATCCTTTCAAAGTCCAGATGAAGGCGCAGGTGGTTATTTAAAATAAATTCCCCATCTGGGTAATTAGATTTGACTCCCTAAAAACACTCCCATGCTTAAGAATACAACAGGATGGATAGACTACACAGATGAAATCTTGTAGCTTTTCTTCCCCAAAGCATCATCATTTAAAGAAGACAGAGAAAAGGCTTTCTAAGATAGTCCTGGTTGCCTCAACATGGTATTTAGGAAAAGGTACTGAATAGGCTTTCAGGAGACCAGAGTTCTCCATCCCACCTCTGCTGTTAAATATGCAACCATGGGTGAGATGCACAGGCATGAGTTTGAATTGTGCAACGAACACTACCTGTGTTTGGGAGAGGGACTTCACCTCTCTGGGCTTCAGTTACTTCATCTGTGAAACGGGGGACAATGATATCTTTCTCTCAGGGTGCTGGTTAGGATTATGGGGGTTCCTGTATGTAAAGGGTTGAACTCTGCTTGGCAATTTATAGATGCTTAGTACATGTGAGCTACTATCATAATTATTCTTCCTTTCAATCATAACTGGCCACTGTACAATGGCCCTCTGACAAATATTCTAGAAGAACTGAACTAACACTTTGTTAATCAAAATCTAACAGACCTTGCCATAAAGGGAATTCCAGAGGCGCCAGTCCCCAGCCAACCCCCAGCAACTGTTCTCAGCTCCTGCCACCAGCTGCCAAGGTCAGCCAAGACTTCTTCTTTTAAACCCACTCCCACAGGACAAGTTCCCACGGCCCCTCCAGGTCACTCTTCCGCTGGAAATAAGGCTCCATGAGCAGATAACAATCTACTTGCTCTCCTCCAGCAGGAATGCGGAGTGGGTGGCAAGGTCTCAAACCTGCCCCCAAACTCACCCTCCCTGCCCAAGGCATGGATCTGTTTCCAGGCCCCTCAGTGACAAGCATGCCATGGCGACGGAGAGAACAAGTAAGGTCAGGGAGGAAATAAGACTTCTTGAAGGGCAATGCAGTTTCCTGGCTCTGAGTCTTTACTGAAACCGGGCATAGTTGTACAGGGCTGGCTATTACCAACCTCTGAACTGCTACAGATGAATCTCAAAAACATCCCTCCTTTCTCTCACCACCCAAACATACTTATGACCAAGTGTGCACCATGGAGGCTGATGGTGGGGGTGGGGGGGGAGGAGAGTGGGGGGGGGCACTCCCTTCAAAGCACAGCCCACCGAGCAGAATGCATAATGATTGGCAAACACTGTTGTCTCTTTCATGTGTTTGGTTTGGCCCTGAAAGGACAGACCACAAGGTAGGAAAGCAGTAATGCAGAGGAAGCAGTAGCCAGGGGCAGGATTAACCAGGGCAGGGTGGCGGCTCCCTCTTCTGAACTAGAACATCAAAGCCAGCTGTGCGCATTCTTGCCCCCAGAACTTCATGTTCACCATTTTGAAGATGTAATTATCGAAGGGCTAGACAAGTCATGTGCCCTGCCCTGGGTCAGACTGGAGTGGGGAAATGGATGGCATCTTAATCCCAGCCCCTGATAACACTCTCCCAGTCTTTAACAGGGTTCCAGACACGGATAAGCACGAGTGGATAACCAGACAGGGAGCCGGGGGAGGGGAGGGATGACGCAGCGATGGACAGAGGAGCCACAAAGCCATTCCAACCTCAAGCAGGAAGGTCACCTGGGCCTGTGAAGCCCAAACCTCGGTCCCTATTGTGCTATTTTCATGATACTGGACAGATCCTGGTACAAACTGTACTGTTATTTACTTAATATTATCCTGAAATAAATATATTTTAAAAGTAAACACTGTTGGGCTTCCCTGGTGGCGCAGTGGTTGGGGGTCCGCCTGCCGATGCAGGGGACATGGGTTCGTGCCCGGGTCCGGGAGGATCCCACATGCCGCGGAGCGGCTGGGCCCGTGAGCCATGGCCGCTGAGCCTGCGCGTCTGGAGCCTGTGCTCCGCAGCGGGAGGGGCCCGCGTACCGCAAAAAAAAAAAAAAAAAAAAGTAAACACTGTCTCACTCCCATAAATTCTAAGCCAGTATCACTTACCAAAAATAGACAGTAAACCTAGGAATGAATACAATAAAAACCTCATGAAACTTTGGCTCCATTCTCTGCCCTCAAAAGGGTCCTGAAGGATGAACTCAGATCTGTTACCTTTGTTAAAAGGAAGATTACCCAGTGTCAGGGTGGGGCGGGGAGTGGAGGGGTGGTGTTCAAGACAAAGTAGCACTATCCTAAGACTTTTTCCTTGACCTGCTCAGAAGGTTAGAAAAATAATTAGAAAGGGGACAAAATTTCTCTCTTTGTGGTTCAGTGTTATTGAATGCCCTCTTCCAGAACCACCTAAAATGATCTAACGTTAACAGCAGGGCTACCATCCCTGCTCTTGAAACATGGACCGACATGGACCAACATGGGCTTGAGCAGTGTCCAAAGCAGTCACAAGGACGTCCCAGGTACTGGGGCAGCACGGCACACGGAGGAGATTATTGGAATGAAGGATCACCGCTTCAGAAGGTTAGGGAGAAGGAGAGAGAGGGGCAGGGTGGGTAAATCTAGTGTGAGAACAAGCATGCCTTATCATAAAATAGGATGTGACAAATCTGGGTACAAGAAAAAACATGTGGTCCATCTTTAGCTGGGCTTTGGGGAAGGAAAAATGGAAAGGTTGCTGTCTGGATGGAAACCAGCCCTAATCACAGTTTGCAAAGCCATTCAGAATTTAGGCAGCGACCAAGGGAGTTTGGAAGCCAGAGCTGCATTGGCATCTCTGCTACTAACTCATTGTGTGATTTTAGGCAAGTGGCTTGATCCAGCTCTGGGCCTCAGCTTCTTCAGCTGAGTGAAGGTGGAGCTCTCTAAAAAGGCCCGTTTACGTATCTGTAAAGTACAGATACTAATGCCTACCTCCCTGGCTACTGTGAGAATTAAATATCATGATGCAGGGTCGGGGCACTTAGAAAAAGCTCCATGGGTGGCAGGCATTACAAATATTACCACTACTACTAATTTCACGATTGTACTACCACCTCTACTTTATTGCTCTGATTATGTACATGTACAATTAAAGGCAAATCCAAATTGCAGTAGAAATGTAAGGTAGCTACTACTACTACATATAAAGTGCCTGAGAAATGTGTTGCTCAGGACAGAATATAAAGTAGAATATAGACTGAAGAAAAGTCAGTGCTTTAGAGATCTAATTCATGGCCACCTTTGGTCTGGGTTTATAAGAGAGTTTTGTGTTGTGTTTGTTATTTGGGGGTTTTTTGTTTTGTTTTGCATTGTTCCTTTTAGGCCTCAAATCCATGTGTTATGGGTGAACGCTCTCTGTCCCATATGCACACTAGGAAACGGGGGTCCAGCTATGTTCAAACGGGATCCTGTGTCCCATTAGCTCAACAGCCTGTGTAAAAGCCAAACGCCTACTTCATCAGGAAGGAGGGCCTGAAATTTCAACCAGGTCTTGATTCTCGGGATAAACAGGTTTAATAATTCATTCCTGAAACGTACACTTGTGTGACTACTGGCTGTGAAGATGTTATGTTAGGTGTACGGGAAGGCAAGGACAAAACAGTCAGAAAAATGAAGCCATGACCACAAATAATAATGTGAAGTAAAAAGAGAGAGGGTAAAACCAAAGAGGCAGTGAAATGATCAGTGGTTGCCAGTGGTTTGGGGAGGGAGGGGGTGGGAGGGAGGGGTGAATAGGTGAACAGACAGAGCACTGAGGGTTTTCAGGGCAGTGAAACTATTGCATAAGATGCTTTAATGGTGGATACAAGGCATTATGCACTTGTCAAAACCCATAGAAAGGTACCCCCCAAAAAGAGTGAACCTTAATGTAAAACTATGGGCTTTCATTAATAACATATCAATGCTGGTTCATCAACTGTAACAAATGTTTACCACACCAATGCAATATGTTAATAAAAGGGGAAACTTGGGGTGGGGGGGAGTAGGAGGGAGTACATGGGCACTCTTACTACTTCCTGCTCAATTTTTCTGTAAACCTGAAAGTGATCTGTTATACAGCAGAAACTAACACACCATTGCAAAGCAGTTATACTCCAATAAAGATGTTAAAAAAAAAAAGTGATCTGAAGAGCAAAGTCTATTAATTAAGAGAGAGAGAGAGAAATGGGAGAAAAATCCTCTGGTAGAAATCAAAGAAGGGTCCACAGAGGCCAGCCGAGGTGGGTCTTGGGAAAATGGCTAATCTGGACACACAGGTATGACCCAAGGCAAGTGGGGGAACAATAATTCGTAACTAGCATTTACTGAAAACTTCTTACATGTCAGAAACTCTTAGAAGCTTTATGTACATTTTGTTCAATTAATCCTCAACGAAATGAATTATCTGCTGTTTTCTCCCCATTGGGTTGATGAAGACATGGCAGCTTAGGGGGGTTAGTGCAGGGTCTGGTGTCACATAACCAGTCACTGGGAAAACCAAATGTATCAAGGCAAGAAATGCATTTCAGGGGAAAATTGTGGAAATGGGTGGGGTCCCTGATGCTTTGGATTCTGGAAGAAGGGGATGCAAGCAGTGGCTGGCTATGGGGTTTGACCTTTATCCCATAGGTCCTGGGGAGCTGTGGAAGGATTTTGAGAAAATGAGTGAAATACAATCGCAGAGTTAAAAAAAAAAAAAAAAAAAAGCTGACAGAGTGGCCACCCTGGAGATAAAGGAAGGAACTAGTTAGATTGTAATAGCAAGCGGTGGGGGGTGGGAAAAGGAAGAAAAAGCAACAACCTATATCACTCAGGATGCCAGGAAACAGATGGAATACTCAAATTGGATCATTAACGTGCATTTAACAAAGGGATTAACAAAGCGTGGGCAGGGTTTAGGGAAATTAAATGGATGGGCAGCATCCAGAGCACACCAACAGCAGGGAGAAATATCATCCCCAGGCCCAAGGAGGCCAGAGGAGTGATTACCGGAGCTGAAGAGGGCAGCTGTACGGAGAGGGCACCTGCTGTGACCTCCAGCAGAGGCACGTTGCCACTCCACAGCAACCCAGCAGCAAGGAATCAGAGGGAAAACACCCTGACTTCGTGGTCCAGCCTCCCTCCAGTCCCCTAGTGGTGCCACATCAACTAAATCCAACCAGGTGCCCAAGGGCAAAGGACCTGTTGGTGCAGCCCAGACAGGTCCAGGGTGTGGAGCTGGACAGAAAACCTTGGCGAGGGCAGCTGAAGAGGCAAACAGAAAACATCCAGCCTAGTCCCTGAACATCCAACCATGGGACACAGTTTAATAAACTGCAATACAGCCACACTGTGGATTATGGTGCAGCTCCTTTTTAAACAGGTTAAATCTATATCTTGAACTGAAGAAATATCTAAAATAAGTAAGTGGCAATGTGCATACTGTTCTTGCAAAAGCAAACAAACAAGTACTATTATTATGTTTCTGTGTGAGCAGGAGAAAGGTCTGGAGGGATGTATACCAAATTTGTCAACATTAGGTATGGTAGGGGAAAAGGATGCAAAGGGAGGAGGTATAAGGAACTTTTTTCTTTTCTCTTTCTCCTCTATTTGCATACATTATTTCACTAGTTGCACAATGCATATACCACTTTGTAACTTTTAAAAAGGATTTAATATAGAAAATTATAAAAAGGAAAAAAGAATAAGGAGTTTGCTATGGTCCAGATGACAGCAAGAGTATGGATTAGAACATGTATGGCACACTGCAGAGGAAAGCTGGAATCTAATTAGCAACTGAAGGGGAAGAGAAAGTGACGTGCCACTATTTACAGCAGCCAAGGCGTGGAAGCAACCTAAGTGTCCATCGACAGAGGAATGGATAAAGAAGATGTGGTATACATACACAATGGAATATTACTCAGCCATGAAAAAAGAATGAAATAATGCCATTTGCAGCAACATGGATGGACCTAGAGATTATCATACTACGTGAAGTAAGTCAGACAGAGGAAGACAAATACCATATGACACCACTCATATGGGAAATCTAAAAAATGATACAAGTGAACTTATTTACAAAACAGAAACAGACTCACAGACATAAAAGACAAACTTATGGTTACCAAAGGGGATAGGGGTGGGGGAGGGATAAGTTTGGAGTTTGGGATTAGCAGATACAAACTACTATATATAAAATAGATAAACAACAAGGTCCTACTGTACAGCCCAGGGAACTATATTCAATATCTTGTAATAAACTATAATAGAAAAGAATCTGAAAAAGAATATATGTGTGTGTGTGTGTGTGTGTGTGTATATATGAATCAGTTTGCTGTACACCTGAAACACAACACTGTAAATCAACTATACTTTGATAGATAGATAGATAGATAGGTAGATAGATAGATAGGAAGTGAAGTGCCAAAGGTAAATGACATTTCAAGGCAGGTTGGCCAGGAAGAACCGATGAATAAAAATGCAGAAGAGAAACGAGTCACAAAGTTGGGGTGCGAGAGTATGAAGAATAATTTTGAGGTGCTGGTTAGCCACACAACAAATAGGCTGGAATGGGGACTTGAGATTTAACAGACTGGTCAGAAGCTGATGGAGTTAACTCTACACTGAGATGGCTATACCAACTGAAAGGCAATGAAGGGTAGTACGGACACCTGGAATGGTAGTCAGGACCTGGATTCTGGTCCCAGCTCTGCGAACCCAAGCAAGGCACTTTGCCTCTCGGGGCTGCTGTCCACTGAATGGGACCCTCTTCCCTCTTTTAGAAGCAGCTCTTTCTCCACTTTGATCATGTGTGCCTGGCAGCTGGCTTTGACTGGGCCTTTGGAATGACAGGAAAGCCCAGTGAATTCCCACTATTGCTTCTCAGAAACAAAAAACTCTTTCACTAAATCTGAAAGCCAGCCAAAATGCAATCCCCAGAGGAGCAATGCGGGCTTGGGCCTTGGAATGTGTGAGTGGCACCTTCAAATGACAGGCAATTGCTCCCCATCTATTTGTGAAGGCCACAGGGATTTTTCTCCAAGTCTGACCTTATACTTTTCAATTGGCCAGGGCTGCCTGGGGACTGCGGTTGCAAGCACACAACCACTGGCTTCTTCAACTTCCTAAAACTGGCCCGTGGTGGATGCATCAACAATGTACGGCTGCCGTGTTGCAGCTCACACCACGTGGCCACAGAAAGGGCCCTTGGAGAGAGAGCATGGGAGGGAGGGACTGTTTCAAAGAGCACAGATGCTCTCGGTTTGCTCTGCCAAGGAGTCCAGACATCAGAGATTGGGTCTGTACAGGACAGCAAAGGGGCCTGCCTCGTCAGTCACTTTGCAGCTAAAAGATCTAAGTAGTGAATCTGCCAGGGCAGCTCAGTGGAATGGTGAAAAAGAGAAGGGCTTTACAGTCACAGTCCTGGCTGTAAAATGAGGACAATGATATCTGCTCCAAAGGACTGAGGTCAGGAGTCAAGCCCAAATTCTGGTGCATGGTAGTGCTCAAGAAATGCACGTTTCTTTCAAAGTTGGACTCAAATCTTCTCATGTCAATATCTTTCACCTGGACGCCTACCTACTCTCACTGCTATCTTTGAAAAGTAGCTTGACTTTTCACCTCTTTTTAGTTTACATATAGGCCTTAACTACCTTCCTATAAGAACCCAAACATACTTCCTAAGGAGTATGGGAAGCAGAGGAGGTGGGGCATTCTCTCTTTTTTTCTGGCCCTTTCTTGACACAAGAAGCAGACAGTGGTGATGACTGACTCTCTGGGTCACAGCCTTCTGGTACCTGCAAACCCACAGCTCTGCTTTCGTTTGATAGATCGGTGGTTAAGCACTGACTATTTTTGACTCTTAGGCCCCAAACTTCTCCAAGTTATACTGACAGAGAAAACTGCAGATGCTCTGAGAACAAGGACTTCAGGAGATCAGGCAGACTTGGAATGAAATGAACCCTTGAAATAAACATAATTGAGGCACGATTTGAAAATTACCAGAACGCAAAAATGAGACTAGCGGGCAGTTAACCCTGCTGTGACAAAAGGTTTCTTCATCTTCAATGAAGATCTAAGGCTTCACCCAATAGGCACTTCCCGGGATATATTCAAGACTGCTTTCTATTTGCAAATGCTATGCTGACATTACAGGACTTGATTCCCTGTGGCTAAGGGCCCGCAGACTTCATCCCTACCTGCAAAGCCATGAGTTACCCGCTTCTCTTCCCAATGATCACTGGTTCACTTTCTGTGATTCTAACACCAGGAGAATAATCTTCTTTGGAATAGTTCCAAAACAGTCTGTTCTTTTATGACGTGTCTCTGCTCAGAAATGTTTCCAAAAGTGCTAAGGCAACTGAAGTTTACAGTTGCAGGTGTTTTCTGCATACCAGAATGTGTATTGTGACATGTATTAAATTGTGTCTAAAAGAAATAGCAAAGGAGTTAGGGCCTTTGCAAGTCTCTTCAAGTCATCTCAGATGCAGCAGGTTTTCATCTATGTGTTATGACTTGTGTCTGTTATCCCAAGTCTTTTCATCTTTCATGGATCATTTCATGGACTTGAGGTTAGACCATGGGGCAGATAGTTTAGTTGTCTTCCGATAACCCTGTTTCCTTGACACCCGTTCTCCCTAAACCACTTACTAAAGGAAAGCACATTAGTTTAAAGTAAAGGAACAACATGCCTTTTCATTCATTTATTTATTTATCCATTCGTTCCTTCATTTAACGTTTATAAATGCCTCCTTTTCACAGTACTAGGGATACACGAGTGAACAAAATTAATTTCCTGCCATTGCAACTGTAGGAGTTCAAACAGCAAAGAATAAGTCAGCTAATAAATAAGTACTGTAATTTCAACGGTGATAAGTGACATTTAGAAAGAAGGTGAGGGACTTCCCTGGTGGTCCAGTGGGTAAGACTCTGCTCTGCAATCCCAATGCAGGGGGCCCGGGTTCGATCCCTGGTCAGGGAACTAGATCCCGCGTGCATGCCACAACTAAGAAGTCCGCATGCCACAATTAAAGATCCCGCATGCCACAACTAAGACTGACATAGCCAAAATAAAAAATTTTTTTAATTAAAAAAATTTAAAACAGAAAGAGGTGAGGGGATGGAGGCTTGGAAGAAGGTCTGGGACTGCTTCTGATCAGGTCTTCAAAGAGGGCATATCTAGGAAGCTATCAGCCAAACTGAACTCCACAAGTAAAGCCTCCTAGAAAAGACTGCTCCCCACTCCAAGGGTGCAGCAAGGACAGGAGCTCTGAGCTGCAGATAAACACTTCAGGTCCAAGGGAGAGTGAGAAGGGAGGACAGCTGATGCCAAGACACTGGGGGCAGTGGAGATAGTCAGGGCCAGGCCACGTGGAACCTTGAGCACCATGGTCTGGGTTTTATTCCAAGTGCAACAGATTTTTGAGCTGGGGAGTGACTTGATCTGATTTACATTTTAAAAGGATCACTCTGCTTATGCATGGAGAAATCACCTGATGGTTGGCAAAGTGGAAGCACTGAGACCTGTGGAGGGTTCCTGCAGTAAGGTGACGGAGGCTCAGCTAGGGTGGTGGCAGGGATGAAAAATGGTGAGAAGTGGCTGGATTAAAATTCTCTTTTAAAGGTAGGGCCCACTAAGTTACACAGCTGCTATATAGCTGAGATGGGCCTTAACCCCCAATACCTGCTGGAAACAAAGCCCGGCCACCTCTTAACTTGATTGTGTCTTCTCACTGATAAAGTCCAAGTAAGTTTAACCCATATGTTTTAGAAATGATAGACCACACAACCTTAAAACAGGGAGGGCACAGCTGCAAGAGAGCCATCCACATTCAATATTTCAAGCACCTTCTGTTTCCCATATCGTAACAAGTGGTTTTACCAGCAGCTCAAGTTCATTTGATTTTTTTTGATTGATTACATATTTATCAGGTCTTATTGTTGAAAACACTTCTAAAATAAGTAATTGTAAAACTCTGGCACAGTTTCCACCTCCCCTCTAGTTACAGATATACGGGTCTGGTTTCCTGCTTTAGCAAATGTGACCCAGCACACGTAACTGATTCTCCTCTGATGGGTCAGATTTCTTTGGGGCCTGGGGCCCATCACTATGAACATTCACTCTTCATTATGTGTAGCTGTCCACTTTGACGTGTGAAGGTATAAGCCACTGGGAAGACTCTGCAGTAGACCTCAAATACCTTGATATCTTTTAAAATTTCCCTGATCTCCATTTTTACCCTAAAATCAAGGGCCAAATATTTCCTGTTCAATCGATTAAGTGGATTCCAGGTGATTGAGACTTCAAAGTATATTTTTTCTCTTCCTAACTTTAAGCAACTTGATAACAATGGTTACTAAACCGCTTGGGTTAACTTCGGTGTAGTAGGTGAGGGTTTTAAAGTCAGACAAGGAGATGGATTTGGACCTAACACCACCACTTAGCTAATAAATACGAAACTTTAGATAAGTTAAATTTCTGAGCCTCAGTTTCCTCATCTGTAAAGTGGAACTAATAATAACTATACTTTAGGCATGTTATAAGCATGAAATGAGATGCCATATATAAAAATATGATTGAAAATCAAGTTAGTATGGGCTTTAGCATGGCATTATTTCTTAGAAATACTAATTACCTGGGTTTCCCTTTTCTATTCATTGAGAACTTCCCCAGTTTGAAGTTTTGAATTTTAAATGTCTTTGTTCTTAACTTCCCATCCCCCATATTAGTTTGCAGCTGCCACAACAAAATGTCCCAGACTGGTTGTCCTAAACAACAGAAATTAATTTTCTCACAGTTCTGGAGGCTAGATCTCCAACGTCAAGGTGTCAGTAGGGTTGGTTCCTTCTGAGGCCACTGTCCTTGGCTTGCAGATGGCCACCTCCTCCTCCCTGGGTCCTCACATGGTCTCTCTTCTGTGTGTGTCTGTGTCCTAATTTCTTCTCATAAGATACCAGTCGTACTGGATCGGGGCCCACTCTTAATGACCTTACTTAACTTAATTACCCCTTTAAAGACCCTATTTCCAAATACAGTCACATTTTGAGGTACTAGGGGGTTAAAACTTCAACACATGAATTTTGAATGGACACAAATCTGCCCATAACACCCGCCCCCCTCACATTTTCCCCATGGGGGGAAAAAATTGTGAGAAAAGCACTGAGCCACAGCAAGGGAAATGAGTCCTTTGCCTCATGTTTTAAAAAACTATTCTGCTGTGTGACCTTTGGCAAATTATCTTCCCTCTTTGGCCCATTTTTTCTTAATCATTAAAATGAGAGGGTTGCAATAATGCATCGCTTATTTCTCTTCCTGCCCTTAACTGAGCAAAGCTAAGTTGGATTCTCACAGCAAGGAATCTGAGATAGAGCATGCAATGAAATAACTGGAATCAAAGCACAACAAAACAAAACAAAAACATGCCTTCTTTATGGAATAAACCTAGGATGACTTTTTCTAGAAGCAGAGGATTACATTCAATTGGTTTAAAATGTTTTAGGTTGTTTAAAGCCCTTTCTCTCTGTAAGGCCATAATTTAAACCAACTTAGTTGGATAAACCAGAAACCCCATTCTGAATGTATCAATATCCCCAAACAAAGTAATCTCATCAAGATATGGGGCACAGATTGGCTTGGAGGGAAAGAGTGTATGATTTCAAATAAAGGTCTCCTTGAAAGAATTAAGGGGAAAAAAATTTAAAAACAAACGCACATACACACAGAAAATGTGAAATTAAAACCAGCTCCCAAGCTTACAGGTTAAGCCATTAAGGCGAGGGAGGGGAAAAAGGAATGGGCATATTTCCTCTCCAGCTGTGCAGCTTTTGGTCCCAAGACACTGTGTACCTCCACAAATGTCAACAGCCTCAGCAAGACAGGGAGGTGAGCAAGGGTGGTGGTGAAGGAACAAATGTGCTCATTGGAGAGCAGGAGAAAACAAAGATGGAAAGCAGAGTTTTCCCTGGAAAATGGCAACACTGCTGGAGCAAGTGGAGTGATGACAAGAATATAAGACTAAGATTAAAGATACTAGGACTCAAATCAGAGTCTGATACTCACAAGATGAGCAACAGTGGGCAAGTTACTCAACTTCTCATCCTGGGGTAGCTTTTAATTTAACTTCAGCTAAAAAACAGTAACTGAAAACACACCCACCATTTCATTTTTGCTGTTAGTACCAAGATCTCGGAAACAACCAAAAAAACTCAAACAAAATGGAATTAATTGAAGCACTGGGATAATATGTAGGTATTTAAAATTATGATATGTAAAAACAGAGTTGCCATATGACCCAGCAATCCCACTCCTGGGCATATACCTAGATAAAACTGTAATTCAAGAAGATACATGCACCCCAATGTTCATTGCAGCACTATTCACAAGATATGGAAACAACCTAAATGTCCATCGACAGATGAATGGATAAAGAATATGTGGTATATATATATATACCATGGAATACTAATCAGCCATACAAAAAAGAATGAAATAATGCCATCTGCAGGAACATGGATGGACTCAGAGATTATCATACTTTGTGAAATAAGTCAGAAAGAGAAAGACAAATACCATATGATATCACTTATATATGGAATCTAAAATATGACACAAATGAACCTATCTACAAAACAGAAACAGACTCACAGACATAGAGAACAGACTTGTGTTTGCCAAGAAGAGAGGGAGTGGGGGAGGGGTGGATTATGAGTTTGGGATTAGCAGATGCAAATTATTATATGTAGGATGTATAAACAGAAAGGTCCTATTGTATAGCACAGGGATCTATATTCAATATCCTGTGATAAACCATAATAGAAAAGAATATAAAAAATAATGTATATATATATATATATATATAACTGAACCACTTTGCTGTACAGCAAAAATTAACACAACATTGTAAATCAACTATACTTCAATTTAAAAAAAGAATAAAATTATGTTATGAAAGAATATTTAAAACATGGAAAGATGTCATAATATATTATGGAATGAAAAGCAGGACATAAAATAGCATGAACAATATGCCATACTATTTTAATAAACAGCATATATCGTAGGAAGAAAAAATTTTTGATGGGTATACTCAAACTTTACAATGACTATCACTGAATGATTTCACTGTAGCCTATTTTTATTGTCCTTTTTTTTTTTTTGGTAAATATTTCTACAACCATCGTGGGGTTTTTTTGGTTTGGGGGTTTTTCTTTTTTGTAACTGGAAAAAAAATTCCTACTCACTTTGTAAATTTCAGTGTCCTACAGTAAACCAGACAGTTGAAGAAGCCCTAATTCAGTCAGTCTCAAATTGGGACTTGGTTTCAGTTTCCTCATCTGTAAGGGGTAAGGGGAGACTAGACTGAAAAATTCTTTAAGGAGCTTCTGATTCCATGAGTTTTACAAAGCCCCATCAAGTCAAAACCTCAGCGGAATCTTGCTTAGGATTTATTCAAGAAGCTGGGGAGGCCAGCGTGGGATATACAATGAGAAAGTGGCATTCAAATCCACCTGAAGAAGAAGCCCTCATTGGTATTTTTTGCTAATTCAACTCAAATAGCCTTGGGTGCTGGGCATGGTGGGCACCTCCCTGGCAAGTTGGCTCTGAAAGTACAGCAGTGTGGAGCTGCTCCTGACATTCCTGGAAGCAAGGCTGCTCCGAGGGGAAAGCAGGAAAGCTTCCTGAACCAGGCAGGGCTCCCGAGTCCAACCCCATGCAGACCAGGGCACCAACTGGCTGTGCTTCCCATCTGCCATAACCTGACCCTCATGCCCCACTGGAAACAGGTGTGGAGGAGGACTTAACCCTGGACTTAAGTGAACTCCAATTTGGACAAATGTCTCATGACCCCAGAGGTGCAAGAAGATAAAAGAAGGTAGAATTTAAGGTAGCACCATAGAGTGGGGTTAAGAATGTGGTTCTGAGTCAGTATGAATTTTGGTTCCACCACTGAAAGGCTTGTGTGATCTTAGGCCAATTTCCTGATCTCTCGAAGTTTCCTCATCAATAAAATGGGAAGACCTAGTTGGAAAGCCAACTACCTAATTGAGTGGTTTTCAGGATTGCATGAGATAAGGGGGAAAAAGCACTTAATAAATGATAAATACATGTTAATTCTTATCATTATTTTAGATGCTTCTGCGACAAGCATCACATTGCTAGGCAAAGAGACGGTGGCCAATAAAATATTTATTCAATCAAAAATAGAAAAAAGGTATTATTATACATGATTAATTCTATAAGACACATTTTAATACACATAGTACTTCAAATGCAATATTTTAAGTTCCATGAATATATTTAATTCTCCCCTTGGTCTTCCCTTATAGATGCTCCCCTTAAAAAGATCTAGTGATTATTATGACACTTAGAGTATTGAGACCATCGACTGTATAGTTTACAGTCAGAAATGAGCTTGGTAAAATGTGCTTTAACTGTCCCCATCCCTCAAACCAAAAATGAATTTTAGAATAAAAGCTAATAACAGGAATAGCTGCAAGCCCAGAGAAAGCTGACAGACGCGATAGGATGAGGGACCGGAAATCTCTGGGAAAACACACTCAAGCACAAAAACATTCCATTTTCAAATGGCCAACACTACTTGAGAAATGAGAAGGAACTACAGGCTGCTCCTTAGCCAAGCTTTCTGAAAGGTGGAGTTCGCTGTGCAAATGCATACTAGGCTATCTACTGGCTGCTAACAACTGGAATGACTTGTGGTTTCTGGCAGAAAGGCAGAAAGCCCAGAAGATCAGTTAAGATCTCTGTTAGATCCTGGTTCAGTCGTGTAGTTTTCTCTATTTGAAAGAGGACATAAAGGTCTCCATTAATTCTTTGAAATCATTTGCAGTAAGAGAAACGATGAATCTGTTTGCAAGTAAGAAGTACCCTGGTAGGTCCCTGAAAGAGACTGAAAATGAGGCCAGATGCAGAATTTGGAAGGAGAGGAGTGGAGGCCTGAGAAGGAAGAAGTACAAATGATGGATGGACTCCCTGGCACATCTGCCCCAGTCAGGTCTTGGACTACAGTGAACGCTGACTGGTCTGCTAAAGCGCTGTCATGTTTCTCCTCGCCCAGTGAGCCCATGCTGGTTTCTTAGAGCCAAGCCTTATCTTTTAAAAGTTAATATTCTAGAAAGTTGTCAGTGAAAGGCAGGATGACGTAGAAGCCAAATGTACACACGTTCTGGTCATCTGATCATTTTCTCCCTTGAAATTATTCCTGCATTATTCCTGCAAGGTAAATGTTAAATAAATGTACCCATTCATTCAACAAATGTTTATAGAGGGCTTCGTATGTGCCAGCCAAAGGCTACGTGCTGGAGATTCAGTGGCAGTGAAACAAAAAACCATCCCTACCTCATGGAGCATCCGTGGCGTTATTTGGCCTTTGCGGGGAAGTTATTTCCATTGCATGGGAGCCATCGCATTTCAAATATTGGCAAAAGCAAGTGAAAAGAGCCTGCGGAGCATCTATAGACTCGGAGCTGTTCCCTGTTGGTTTGCTTGTTTGTTTGACCAGTCTAGATTTGGGGCAACTGTTGCCTTTGTGCCCTTATCAATGGTAGCCTTATCCAGAAGAGACACTGTACGTTCCAGCGAATGAATCGTGGTATTATTTTAATTATACTCATTTAATTTAATACTAAAGCTCTGCTAAGGAAAGAACCTATCAAACATCATTATTCCACTGCTCTCTTGCACAGAGCCTGTTAACCAAGTCTACTCTCTGAATGAGAAAAAGGCTAGGATTTTAAGGGTAAAAAACAACCAAAGACCCTTATATCCAACACAGATGTTGGCTGGTCCCACTGAGCTTAAGCCAACAACTACTGCCCTCATCCATTTTCTCACTGCTCTCTCTTCCCTAATGGGGAGGGATCAGAACTCCTCTCTGCAAATTTGGAACATAGTACAGAGGGCTGACCATGATCTAAGGAGAAAATAGAAGACAAAATAAAGGCTCACAGGGTCCTTTGCACTGGCAGGGACTCGGGGATTATCTAGTTCAATGCCCTCATTTGACTGATGCAGAATCTGAGAGGGATAATAAGGGGTTTGCCCAGAGTCACACATAAATTAGAGGCAAGGGCAGGCCTGAACTGCAATGTGCCAACACTCCACCCAGGGCGCTCTTCCTTTCCCTGTGTCATCAAACAAGAGGGCTCCTTTGCTCTACCTGTCAGAGGAACCCCTCTCTTAAAAAATAAAAACTCATTTTATCCTTCATAGCTCACTGTGCAGCCCGTCCATAGGAAAAAAGACTAACTTAGCCAAGAGAATTGTGCCCTTTAGTTCCAGATGTTCCCGTTCGTTCCTGGACCATTCCCGAGGAGAGCACCCCCATCTGGCTTAGAGTGCCGGGTGTGTCCCCTGTTTCCCGGCCTGGCTGAAGGAGAACAGAGAGCCTGGCTCGTTCTATGTCTGGGAAGAGGACAGGGACAGAGAGTGAGAAGGGGCCTTGGGCCCAGATCTGCACTTACGCAAGGCAGAAAAAGAGCATCTGCATTTCCACCCTGAACACACACATGCTCCTGGGGAAAAGAGCCAGAAGCTAACTCAGACAGCTGGCAGAGCAGCGCACGAACCACTATTAGAAGGACATGGACTCAGTCGTTCCAGTGGTGATGTGATAAGGTTTGACCTGACCATTCCTACCCCTTCCACCCTGTGAACACTGGCTCCCTTTTTTGAGCTAACAGGTCTGGCTAGCTGGCGGCAAGGGGGTGGGGACAGTCACCTGTGAGTATGGAATTACTGCTTTCCTGCCTATGAAACTAACTCATCTCTGGAGGGATCAATGCCAGGATCTTACTTTTGCAGCTGTGTGACTTCTGTCAAGTTACTTAATCTCTCTGAGCCTCTATCCAGAACACAGAATGACGGTTAACCATTATAGCCATAGGAGCCGTCATGAGTCAAATGAGATAACCCATGTGATTTGCACTAAGGCTCTCGAGAAATGGTAGCGATAAATAATAGCTCCACTATCCTTACTCCAAGCACTGAGTCCCCTGTAATCTAGTTAACAGAAGAAATGTTCCCCCAGAGAAGTCGTTTTTATACTAGACTCCACATACAGACTAGGGCCAAAGAAGAGGCCAAGTTGAGGGGCTCACCCTTTTCCAACAAATTATTTTTTTGGTCTATTTCATATATTGAAATAGATACATATTGAATTTGATGAAAGGGGGATTTCACAGTAGAAGAGTCTGAAAACAGAGGAGCCTATTTCTCTGGGTTGTCCAGGGTCCTTCTTATTTGTTTCCCTCTGGCTACAGAAAATAGGGGAAAAGGTAAAGAAGAGCATTGATTTGAGGAGGGTGTGGCCAGGGAGCAGTCCAGTCCTCCGATTAGCATCCATTCCAGGAGGTGATGGCATATTTACATTTCCAGTCTCTTTATGATTAGAAGCAGTGATTTAATCAAAGGGAGGTACATTTACCTCCTAGGGAGATATTCCAACTGTTGTAAACATTTTGTGATTTTTCAAATAAGCAGACATAAACAGTTCTATGAAATATGTCAATGGGTAAAGAAGAGAGGGCCCTTGAGGATATGAAGAGTTTCTTGGATCTTTTTCAAATCATTTTTTCTCCCTAACTAAGGAGAAAGGACAGAGAAAAAGCCATTCAACAGTGAGTTGTGAAGAAACTGCTAGAAAGGGTATCCATAATCTGCGGTCAGTCTAGGCTAGAAGCTGATTAGGACTGAAAGCAATGTAGTTCAACTGAATAAGGAAAATGCCCTTTATTTAGGTTGAGGGAGAGTCTCTGTATCCAAGTCCAAAGGCAGTCTAATGGCCTCGTTAGCGTGTCAGAAATTAAAGACAAGCATAATTCTGAGAAATACTGTAACATAACTAAAGCAGGAAAAAGAAGAGTTTTTGTATAACATTGCGTTAATTTTTGTTTGTGTTAGAAAACTTGTATTAAAACATTGATCCCTAAAGTAGTCTCTTCCTACTTCAGACCATGGTCAAGTAAGTTGTCCTTTATTAATTTCCACATTCCAAAGTAGTTAAGATTTTATAAATAAATCAGTGTTTCCTATCTTGCATGCATTCGGGGTTCAGAGACCACTGTCCACAGTCACTCCTTCATCTGAGCCTTTCAACATCCCGGTGAGATAATGAGGGTGGATTTTTATTTATAAACTGACAGTTCTACTACACAGACTCTTGAATCCTCTCAGGAAATCAATTCCTCCAGAATTCCCCCAAGTGTCCAGCTGGCTCCGTCACAGCTACTAATAGTCAGAGCTCTCTTTATCCACCTGAGGCATTTTGCTAGGGTTTGAGCAAGAGGAATAACCTGGCTGCGAATCACCACAGACCTGTTCAAAAAATAAAGTAACAAACAAACACCCCAGGCAGGGCTTGAGCTGAGGTTTCTATGATCAGATATCTAAGATGCTTTCCATTCCTAAGTCTTTGATATTTTTCCTCTGTCTTTTCTCTGGAATTTCCCTTCCAAGATGCCTTACACAGATCAAGCTGGCTTTGGGTGACATCTCTTCTTTTGGTCTCCCAAACTCTGGTCCTTCATCTCCTAATATTAGCTCCCAATCCAAAGTGACACCTACTGAAGCAAAAGGCAGGCACAGATCCAGGGAAGGAGTTGCACCTGTCCCTTCCCCAGTTTCTAGTCTAGTTCAAGGCCTCCAGTTCAACAGCTGCAGAGATCTGGGTGTTCCTCCAGTTCACATAGCTCCTTTACTTCTCCTCCCAAGTGAAAAATTCCCATGGCACCCACAATGCTCACAATCACACCTTTCAAATGAGATCACAGTGTCCTGACTATGTGCCCTAAACCAAACTCTCCAGGTGTTCTGGCCAGAGGATGGTGTCTTCCAGCAATCCTAAACATCACACACATACACCCCAACTTTCAATGTGGCAGAAATGCATGAGCTGCAAGATAGTATTTACAGAAATCCAATTAGTATTTGCCAAAAGCCAGTTCTCGGTGATTTGTCTCCTAGAGGGAATTCTGGAGCTCTTTATCCACAGCTTTCAAAATCTCCACTGCAGGTACCTCTGGGAAGCAGCTGAGGCTGTGAAGTCAGACAAGACTTGTGTTTGATTTCCAGCTTTGCCTCAAATCCTCAGTGTGCAACTCTGGATAACTGACTTCACCGATCTAGGTCTCAATTTCCTGAACTGTAAAATGGGCTTTTGCAGAGACCCTGCTAAGAGAATACATGTAAAGCACTGGAACCTAAGTGTTAGATCTCCACCCACTCTTGCAGTCAGCTTCAAATTGTAGCTTATCTCAGAAGAATACAATGACTTGCCAAACTTTCTACCTGCAGAATTGAGATGGTCAGCTACCATCCCCCAAGTTTACATTTATTCAATGTAAAAAGTAAGAGAGACCATGTTATAGGATCTAAACCATTTTCCCTACTAACACCACATAATAGTGATGGTACGGGCCGAGCCACCAAGACCGGTGCGGCGGGTGAGGGACATGCACTTTGATTTCCATCAGGTGTGGAGGTTTTGAGTCCTGCCTCAAACACTTATTATATCTATGACCCCGGGCAGAAGAAAATAATCTACACAATAGAGATAACTCTAGTACCTCTCAGACAGTGTTGATTTGAGGGATTAAATGAAACAATGCATATAAGGCACAATACTTGACACAAAATACTCAGTAGGTGTGAGCTGTTCTTAGTAGGAACAATTTTTAATTCATTTATTGATTTCACCAATCATCACTAGGCATCTATGTGCCAGGCACTGTGTGAGACAGAGGAGACAGAGGTGGATGACAATACCAGGTCCCTGCTCTGATTGGCTGGGCCACCCAAACTGCTATCTCTGCCATTTAGAAGCAAGGGCTAGTGTTGGGGTAAGGACATGCAGATTACTCAGGTAGGTGACCTGAGAACAATGAGATCTGAGGCCTGAGCTACTCCCAGGGAAAGCCCCAGCCGATTCTACCAGGGACAGAGAAATAACCCCTTCCAGGAAACCAATAAACACAGGGTAGTAGGAAGGCTTTACTCTCAGGAGGGCAGCAAAAAGAGGTACAAGGAAAAGCAGAAAATAAGCAAACAAAACCCTCCTGTGTCCCCCAAATTGTGCCTGTGAGGCAAAGGTACTCAGCAAGAAAGACTGCCCCCATCAGTCCTCAGATTACAGTGACATGCCAGCTACTGGGTGGGGCAGTTCACAGAATGGAATAGAGACAGGATAGGAAACTTAACTCAAATTCCATAATCTTACCTTTTTAAAAAATGGACTAGAATTGACAGCAGGAGACATATGTTCTATTTAGATCTTTAAACATATTTTCTGTATATATAGACCTGTGTCCGTATTTTTCTGTTTTTCGCTATACCTAGGAAGGGTATCTCACCCCTGGTAGTATGTAGATAACCCATAACCGTAATCATCTATGGACCTGCAAATGTACAAAAATTACAGCACTGTTTTGTTCTCAAATAGAATTCTTGTTCAAGGAAATACAAAAACAAAGCATGAGAAAAATCAACAAATGGATTCCTTGCCCCCAAGGATCCACACTCCCATCCTGCCATGTCCCTCTGCCTCTCCCCAGCCCATACCCCTCTCAACAATGAATGCAAGTCAGGCCGGCTGGAAGAAATTCACAGCCACCGTCCATTCCCGTCACAGCTGCCAAAGGCACAGCCTCAGCTTCAAGGCAGAGGCTGCTATGCAGCACCACGCCCCACACGCAGAGAAAGGATGGAAGCAGCACTGAAAATGAAGGATGCACCCCAGGGAAGAGCATCCAAGCGGGAACAAAAGGGAGCCCCCTGCAAACCTGGCCCTGGGATTAGGGCCCAGCCACACTTACAGGGGCTTCTAAGGCTGTTATCATATGGGCTAAATTTCTGTATCTTTCCTTAAAGGTGGCTTAAGTGATACCTAGAAGAATGGGCATGGCTCTCAATGCCATAGCATAGGCTGAATCCATAAGAAGAACCACTGCAGTCTTCAGACTGGGAAGAAAAAAATAATCTGTTCTCTGCTTATCCCAAACAGGAGAACTGGCAAATGCACACTGGATATAAAGCAAGTGGCATATATGCAACATAACTTCCACACATCATAGCATGAGAGCTGAGGTTCATCTCTCCTGAGTTAGAGAAATAAGTATAAAAATTGAGCTTTTGTCTCAATGAGCTTTTAAAAAAAAATACCATCCACAGCTCTTTGCAAAGACAATTGGCACTGAGAAAATACTGTGTATTATAAAAGACTCACTATATGCTTTTACAATAATGTGAAGTCAGTGATATCAGGTAGTGGTCAGGGAGAATGGGCTTAAACCCAATGCCTCTACCTGGCAAAAGGATCCCTACCCATCCCAACTCTATCCCCCTGGGGAGTGTTGCTTCCCTAGGACCAAGTGGACAGCAGGTAGGGGTGGGGCACACTTGTGTCTGGTGAAGCTCAGGTGCATGAAAAAGGTAGGGTACTGCCATAGAAATAAACCACTTGACAATAAAGTGCACTACAGCCAAGAACAGCTTCCTCCTGCCTGCAGAGGGGAAGGTCCTGCACTGCAATCAGGTTGTTCCAAGCCTAACCCAGCAAGTGCAAAGAGACTCATGCCCACAGCAAAACCTCGTGGATCTGGGCAAATGAACTACAGTAGCAGGTACAGCACTGCCCTAGGGCAGCTGTACCAGGGGCCAGCTGATCACTTCCTTTGTTCGTCTTGCAAAGATGGAGTAGCCACCCATTCCCCCACTACACACACACCACACACACACTACACACACACACACACACAACCCATTCACTACAGACAAAGCACAACCGCACTGTTTCGTGCTCAACTAACAAATGACAGTGTGTTTTCTGTTGTTTTTGTCTTGCCCCCCTTTTGAAAATGCCCATTCCAGCCTGTCGTATGTCCCTTCCATTCGAGGCGTCATTTCAGCGCAACCTGGAGGAATTCCGCACCAGGGAGCGGTATTCTGCCTCGAGAGCTGCTTGCTGGACGCCAGCGAAAATGAGGCTTCTGTACCTGATTATGGCACATCTCCTCTCCACCCCGCCCTAGAGCTCGCCCAGGGCATCTGACACCCGCCGGCCGCGGGAGGCTCGGCTTTGCACACAATGGCAGTTGGACACGGCATGCACACAGCGTGCGCCTGCCACCGCAAACTAAAATCTGCTCTAAAAACTCAGGCTTTTCTTGGGATGAGGGGGAGAAATGACAGAAAAAATGTAAATGCACCAAGGGCAAAAACAAGTTGGTCATTCTCACTACAGCCACGTTAGCTGTCCAGTCCGAGTATGATGCACCGAAATATGAACTGGGGTGAATACAAGCAAGGAGTGGCCAAGGTGAAGACGGTTGTCCAGGCATCCCATCACCGTCGCGGGGTGGTAGGGTCGGGGGGTGGGGGCGGGGAGCCACGGGGCTGGAGCTCAGAGAGGGGCGCGGTCGGGCTACCAAGTACCCCTGGGGAAAGGTGTCATCTCTCCATACCCCGCCCCGCCAAAAGGAACCTTCTACAAAAAACATACCTCGCCTGGGGCAGCACACACTGACGACCCAGGCGCCGCGGGGGTCCAGGGAGGGCCGAGACCCCAGTGTTATTTGTAAACTACCGGGTGGTGGGAAAGGAAGATAAATAATCCAAAGTTCTCCACGCCACTGTTTGGGTTTCCTCTTTGTTTGGTTTTCCCCAAATCCCAGGGTCGCTCAGTCTGGGTGGCGCCCCGCCGCGCCGGCTGGACTGACCACCGCTCTCCACACACCACCCCCCCGCCCCGGCCCCGGGCCCCCATCCCTCCCCGGGTACCAGCCCAGGGAAGCCGGCGGGATCCAAGCCGCCCCCACCCGCGGTGCAGCCAGCCAGGAGCGAGCGAGCCACGGCGGCGTCCGACTCACCGTGATCCGCGGGATGTTCTTCTTGCCTTGGTAGGACATGGTGGCGGCTGTGGCTGCAGCAGCTGCCTCCCTCCCTCCTTCTTCTGCTCCTGCTCGCCCGCGCCTTCCTCAGCGCACAGCGCCCCAAGATCAGGTGGAGCGAATGGTGCGCTGGCCGCGGCCGCCGCCTCCTCCTCTCGCCTCCGCCCCCCTCCCCGGCTCCCGCGGCGGCTGCCAGAGACAATAGTAAATCTCCCCGGTCCCCCTTTCACCCCCGACCCCCCCACACACACCCTCCTCCACTCGCGTTCACGCCCGGGCTTTTTTTTTTTCCCCCTTTCTTTTGCGGTGCCAGCTGGGACCCCGTAAGACAAGAATGGCTGATCCGCGACTCCTCCCTCTTCTCTCTTATCCCTATTGATTTTCCTCCTTGCATCTGCCTCACCCACTTTTTCTTCCTTTTTTTTTTATGATGACTTGCGAGTGCAGCGGAGCCAGCCTGCTCCACCGCCACCAGGGGGCGCGAGGGACTGTTCGGGGCGGGGATGCTGCAGTCGCTGGTGTCGGCGGCAGAGAAGCACCAGCGTAGCCTTCCTGGCCCCGCCGCAGCCCGGGAAAGCGCCCACGCCTCCGACTTGCCCGTGATCCGATTCCCCACCTTCCCCACCCTGGTTTCAGAAAGGAGACGGCTCTGGACTTCCCTCCCGGAACCCGCTCTCCTTTGCCACCGCGCGGGCTGGATGCGACGGCAGCTGCCTTTGTTACCGCGGAGGCCGAGCGCCGCCTCTGCTGGTCGCTGGGTGTGTAAACAGCCGCCGCGACCCCTTAGAAAGCCGAGAACTGGGCTGACTTTGTGCAGCCTGGCCGGCCGCTGCTATCCCGAGACCATGAAAATAGGCATCAGAAAATGCGAAGCAACCCCTCACTCTCGGAGGGCTGCGAGGGGGCACCGTGTCAGCTACCATCAGCCGTTCTCTGTATTGTAAAAATAATTCTCAAAAGAATTTTTAAAGGAACTCCACTGTCTGGCTCTCAGAATCGAAGAAAAAGCATTAACGCTGCTCCGTGAGTAAAGAGTAGAAAACACCTGTAGTGAGAAGCCAAACGCCCTGGCACATTACTGCGCAGCCGTGGGTTTTGTGAGCGATCTGGTGGTGTGCGCTGTTCACAATGCCGAGTTTACTTTAGGCAAGGTTGATAGACAGAGATCAATGTGCTATTAGGAGCAAAAACATGAGCTTTCGGTGCTGGAATATATTATCCTTTTGCTACCCGCTCCAAATAAACGGCCAAGGGGGGCGTGTTTGGAGGAGCCACTGTGGCTCGGGGCTGAGGGATGGTCGGATGGGGGAGCTTTCTCAGCTCTCCTGAAAAAAATAATCCCAAATATACCACTTGGATAACAACAACAACAAAAATGGCTTGCTATGCAAAAATTCTAAAGACAAGTCTCCCACGACCACCACACCCCCTTGTGGATCCTAATCCTCCCTAAATAGAAATTCTGTAGATATCACGGAGCATGACTAGGTCTGTCTTAGAGATCTTGAATTCACATTTCTCCAAGGCAGGCCACCGACCACACTTCGGAACATCTCCTCATTAATTTGAAGGCTTCCTTTGCAATAGAGAAGCTATATAAAGCATCCACAGAAAGAGGGTACAGAATACTCCAGCTTGGGCTTTCCATAAACCTGAAATGAACCAGCCTGGTCACCTAATCAAACGGCAGACTAAGCCCCCCTGAAACACTCCTTCTCGAGTTAATCCAGTGGCTGGTTATTCATGGGTAACTAGACTGACTGAATGCAGTCTTCACAGAAGTCCACAGCATTCTCCACTTTATTTCTGTGATACTCTTGGAGGATGAATGCAAAGCAAAGGTCACCTCCCTGTACTCTGTTGCAAAGCACAGGGAGAAAAAAAAAAAAAGACTGAAGTGAAAGGCACGCCCTAAACATTTCGCTTTGTTCTTAAAGCTTAAGTGCTGAGACCACTAGCCAAGAGTTGTGAAATTACAAAGCATTCTGGGGATTGGCATGCAAATGAGCAGGATTATATTTAGAACAGAGTAAAAAGAGAATTAACTACATACTATGCAACCCTGCAGAGGTCTCTCTGAACCTTTCCCATAGTTTTAACTGCTCCAAATTTATTTGAAAGGATCTTGCAAGTTCTTCTTAGGAAAAGCAAAAGGTACATAGGGGACATTTACAATCCTAAAGAAATACCACTGCCTTCCTTTTTTTAATTTCATGGGTTTGTCGGGTTTTTGTTTCCTTTCTTTGCATCCTAATTATCTCTTCTGTTACTGTCATTATAATCCAGAACACTCTCTACTAAATAGATTTATACCATATTTTTGATCACTTGATGATTTTGTGTGTGTCTGTTGTTTCAAATTACAAGACTTGGTTAATCTCTTTGAGGTCAGGCTTGCATGCAAGAAGCCATGCAGAATAGGACTTGTGATGTGTTTCTCTGGATCAGACTGCTGTGAAAAGCCATGCACAGGAATGCATAATAACCAACTAATCGGTTCAAGCTGTTGCCATCAGCAGAAATGTACAACAAACACTATTTTTTCCCTCTTTCATCCCCTTCAATCATCTTTCTCTTTCTTAAATCAAAATCAAGTGTCTAAGATGAGTTTGAAGAAAAAAGCCTTCCTTGGCGGTGGCTTTCTTATTCAAGGAATAAGAAGAAAGGCCGTGATCAACACAGGATGCCTCTGTGTCTGGCCAAGAGAGTGAGGAGTGGAACCGGCATGGATGTTTTCCACAGTAGAATGACTCTGAATGGTTTTCCTTGGATACACAGCAGTACTTGGCTTTAGATATCTCA
Organism: Mesoplodon bidens; assembly: GCF_964165515.1. Taxonomy (NCBI): domain Eukaryota; kingdom Metazoa; phylum Chordata; class Mammalia; order Artiodactyla; family Ziphiidae; genus Mesoplodon; species Mesoplodon bidens. The sequence goes on from NC_138160.1 coordinate 126,298,016, forward strand.
GGAAACTATGAGAGAGGGAGAGGGAGACACTGAGCGACTTTATGGTCCCAAAGAAACTTAATTTTGGCCACCAAACCTACCACATCCATAGACTTCCCACACCTCAGTCAAGGCTACTTTATTCTAGTTGCTCAGACCAAAAGTTTGGCATCATCCAAACCTTGACTTCTCTCCTTCAGTCCAATCCAATTTGCACTCCACATCCAATCTGTCAGGAAATACTATTGGTTCTGTCTTTTACATATATACACACTATGATCTCTTCTCTCCATCTACAGAGCTTCTCTCTGTGTCCAGCCACCCTCAGCTATCACCTGGACTACTGCAGTAACCTCCTAACTGGGCTCTCTTCTTCACTGTTATTCATTCATTCTCACAATACTCACAGAGTATTCACCCTGTGCTACAGATGTCAATAATAATAATATCCCGGATCTCAGGGAGTTTATTTTATACCCTTATTCAAGAGAATACCATCTGTCACCTGTTAGCCCCCTTCTATGCTTTATTTATCTTCACAGTACTTTTTCACCACATAATATATTAATTTATTATTAAGTATTATCTTCCTTCTCATCCCTAGAATGTAAACTCCCTGAGGGCAGGGAATGTGTCTGTTTTATTCACTGCTGGGTCCTGAGTGTGTGAAATAGAGCCTTGCCCATAGAAACTGCTCAATTATTATTAGGTGAGTGAATGTAAGAATGTTTCAAACTGTGTCTGAAGAAAGAAATGGAATAAGAACTTTCCTGTAATTGAAGGGCATGTGGTGAGAATCTAGATTTAAGAATATCTATTTTTGCTTCTGTAAGCCTTCTTAGAGTTTCCTGATTCTAGATTTCAGAGCAGGTGAATTCAAGATGGTGAGGAATCACTTTGCTAATAGGATACAATCACAAAATTCCAAGGCAATACATGGACCAAAGAATGACTCCATAGAATAGATTTGGTACCTGAGCAATGATTAGAGAGCTGTGGCTCGAAAGGAGCTGCCATCAAAGTGTAAGAGAAGATCAAAGGCCTTGTGTTAATTTAAAGAACTTCCTTTTAAAAAATATGAAGGAACTTCCCTGGTGGTGCAGTGGTTAAGAACCCATCTGCCAATGCAGGGGACACGGGTTTGATCCCTGGTCCGCGAAGATCCCACATGCCGCGGAACAACTAAGCCCAGGCGCCACAACTGCTGAGCCTGCGCTCTAGAGCCAATGAGCCACAACTATTGAGCCTGTGTGCCACAACTACTGAAGCCCGTGCGCCTAGAGCCCGTGCTCAAGAAGAGAACAAGAGAAGCCACCGCAATGAGAAGCCCACACACTGAAACGAAGAGTAGCCCCTGCTCACCGCAACTAGAGAAAGCCTGCATGCAGCAGCGAAGACCCAACACAGCCAAAAATAAATTTAATTAATTAATTAATTAAAAATGAAAAAAAAATGATACTGAGTTCAGAAGGAAAACTATGGACTAGAATCCAGGATGGTATATACTGTTTAAGGATCTGGACTTGGGAATAGAGGGACCTCTGCTACATTCCAATTCATCCAGCTCCTGTTTCTATGACCTTCAGCAGATTATTTCAACCTTCTGAGCCTTGGTTACCTCACCTCTAAAATGAGCATCTTATTACCTACCATACAGTGTTTTTGTGATGATTTATTAATTCATTCAACTAATATTAATTGAGTACCTATTATGGGTATCTAGGCACTAGGGATACAAATATTTGAATAGAATTGACAAAATCCCTGCCCTCTTGAAGCTTCCATTCTAGAGAAGGCATAAATCAAGAGTAAAAAATTATATAGTGTTTTAAAAAGTATATAGTGTTTAAAATGGTGGCAAGTGCACTGGGGATAAATACAGCAGGGATGGGGAAATGAAAGTCATTCCAGTGTCTTGAGGATGGGCTGGAATTTTCCGTATCAGGGACCACAGAAGGTCTGGTGAGATGGCGGCTGCTTGAACCAAATCGTAACAGTGGAAGCAGTGCGAAATGGTCAGATATTGGATATGATTCAAGGTTAAGCCAGCAATATTTGCTGATGGATTTGACTGGGGTATGAGAGAAAGAGGAATCAAAGATGACACTAAATGTGTCGGCCTGAGCAACTCAAAAGATGAAGGTGAGATAGGGAAAATTGTGGGAGGACTGGGATTGGTGGGGAAAGTCAGGAATATGCTTGTGGACCTTCCTATTAAACATCCAAGTGAAATGTTGAGCAGGCAGGTAGATATTCGAGATTAGAAATCTAAGGGAACATCTGGGCCAGAGATACAAATTCGGGAGCAGTCAACCTCTAGCTATTATATAAAGGAACAATGCTGGATGAGCTGACCAAGGACGTGAGTGGAGGTAGAGCTCTGAGATAAGTAAGCATCCTGAGGGTAAAGGAAGAACCAGAAAAAGCATCAGAGACAGTGGTCAATGAGACAGCGGGGACACCATGAGAGTACAGTATTGTGAAGGTCAAGAAATAAAATTATTTCAAAAAAGAGAAAGTGTTCACATGCTGTTGAAAGGTCAAGGACGATGGGAACTGAGAATTCATCAGTGCGTGAAATCACCAAGGACCTTGACCAGAGCACCTATAAAATGAGTATCTTCATACCCACCTCACAGTGGGGGTTTTTTGTGTATGTGTAAGCAAGTATTAAATTATTCTGGTAAGATTTACTGCGTACCTACCATGTGTGTATGCGTGCCAGAGCAGTCTTAATGAAGTTGTGGAGCTCAAATCTGACTGGAGCGTTTCCAAAAGAAAATCAAAGTGGAAACTGGAAACACCTAATTCAGGCAACTCTTTCAAGGGGTTTTTTGTAAACGGGGACAAGGATATGGAGCAGTAACTAGCAGAGAAAGTAGAATCTAATATGAGGGAAATAGCATGGCTTATGCCAATGGGACTGATTCAGAAAGAAGAGGAAACTTCACAATGCAGGAGAGAAATGGAACAACTGCTGTCGGGGTTCTTGAATAGACAACACAGGTGACATCTAGTGTTCAAATGGAGGGCTTCCCCTTAGCCAGGAGCAAGGACTGTTTCTCCTCGAGTAACCAAGGGGAAGAGTATACCGGCACAGAGACAGGCAGCTAGGTAAATTTCATGGTGGGAGTTTATGGCAGTTCTCTTCTGACTGTGTCTGTTTTCTCTGCCATCAGCTAAGCCAGTCTGGGAGAGAGGGTACTGAAAGTTAAGAGGGGAAAGGAGCTGGTATAAAATCAGTTTTTAGGAGATTAAAGGGGCTAGGGAAATACCGTGTGATTCCCTGGCAGCACTAGGGATTCCCCTCAGGTAGTGGCCATAAATTTAAAGAGAGACCCGTAAGCATGGTGTGGCTACGCCTCCAGTCATGTACAGCTGTATACATGCAGGCATGGAGTAGGCAGCGTGTGGACTTTCACAAGGGTTTTGCTAGATGAGTGCTGAGAAGGGAGAAAGAAACTCAAGGGAATTGAGGATAAACCATGGGATCTAAGCTGGTTAAGAGGGAAGGGAGGGCACAAGTGTATATGGGGGTAAAGGACAGTGAACATATTGAAGATTAAATAAGATTATTCACGTAAAGCTCTTAGCACAAAGTTAATTAGACGGCAGCTATTCCTACCATTATCTTTAATGTTCTGATTATTATTTGCTGAATTCGTTTGTGTCCAGGACTATGTCTTATTTATCTTGGTAGTCTCCAGCTCTTTTATAAAGCTTGGAATAGAGTAGAATCAATGGGGGAAAATTAATTGAATAGAGGGGAAAGTCAAGAATATTCTGTCTTCCTTTTAACCTCCAAAATATCTAAAATAAGTGCTTAGTAATTCACACAGTTTTGACTATTAAAAATACTTTCTACTTTTTAAAAACAAATTTATACTTTGCTCTGTTGATATGGGTAAACATTTCCCCTGGTCCTGATTTGAAGGATGAAGAAAAACATAGTCCCAAAACAAATACGGAAGAGTTTTGAAGGGGCAAAAGACATATACCAGGCTTTTGTGAAATATATAGGCTATTCTAATGTGAATAAACATTTCATCTCAGAACTTCCCATTAAGTCATTTGGGTCCATTAATTTTACCTACATTTCAAACAAAGGAAATCCTAGTCGTGTACTTCCAGTATCACAGAATGAAAATCAAAGTGGTGATTCACCTGCTATTATTAGATGTTTACATATTAAATACACAGAAATAACCTGACAAACAATCCTACCCTTGAAACACATAAGCCAAAAAAAGAAAAAAAATACGATAGCCACAGGAAAGTACTCCCATGGGCTTATTCCAAAATCAAACCTATATCAGCATGAGCAAGGTATGCAATCCTACATCTTCCTGGATGGACGTTCTCATTCATTTCCTCAGTAGAGAATGATTCTGCAGGCGCCTGGCCTTCTCCACACAAAGCCTGGGAGGCCTCTTTAGGTTTTAAAGACAACTTAGTCCTAGAAATACTTCTACAGCACATTTACATCAAAGGCTGTCCATTCTGAGCCGCGCCTGGGGCAGGAAAGGGCTCTGCAGCAGATCCAGGATGCAAGTGCAAACAGCCCTGCCACTTCAGCCATAAGACCCAATAAACTCTACAGCACTGGAGGTATTTGTGGTGGGAAAAGCCACCATGTGAAGGTTATGAAGTCCCAACAGAAGTATCACAATTTACACTCTTAGGGCTCTGGAGTAAGAAAATTATGCACTATTTGAAAAATAGGTCCTTGAGTGCTACTGGGCCCTGGTAGAGATGGAGGGCTTGACCAGGGTCATGAAGTGGCCAGAAATGTCCATTATGAGCTGGGTTCTATCAGACCCACCAAGTCACAAGACCAAGTTGGCCCAGCAGCAATTGATCATGAGAAGGGCTGAAGGGCACAAGTAAACTACCTGAGCAGGTGGCCCCATCTCCCATGTCATCCACTGCTGCTGCTCCAGTACCTTCCTGCTAGCACACACCCATGGCCCTGAGGATCAGCTGGTGGAGGAGGAAAACCTCTGAGCCTGACTTCTAGATAGAATGGCTCAGCATCTAGATCACATTGAAAACAGACCATGGCCACGTGACAGTCCCACCCAGGGGTGGTGTTGAAAGACAATAGTGAAGAGCTCTCTTCCCAGATGTCCAGAGTTTCAGACAGTACAGCTAGTCATCCACTTTGGAAAGAACAGTGACTCAAGATTATACATAATGTTGGAGAAGAAAAGTGGCTCAAGATTATACAGAGTGTTGAAGTATTCCTAGGCGGTAAGGGGAAAGATTAAAGATCAAGGAAAAGGTGGCCTTAGTTAGCAGCATGTGGTAGACCAGGTGAGTGGGCATCAAGAGTGAAGATATATGTATTGTATTTTAATGCCCTCCAGAGAGCACCCATCACGGAAGAGGCACTCAACGATGCGGCAGACAAAATGACTCAGTCAGCTGACATCAGCCACCCTCCATCATCAGCCAACCCCAGTGCTGGTTCAATGAGCACATGGATGGAGTAGACAAGACATGGTGACAGGGATAGAGGCCATGCAGGGAACCAATACCCAGTCACCAGTGCTGACCCAGCTACTGGTGCTGTCAAACATCCATCCTGCCAGCAACACAGAGCAACACTTCCTCCCCAAGATGGCACCATGCCTCAAAGATACACACAGCCACTTGTGTAGACGACCTTAGACCCCTTTCACACTGGAAAGCACAGTGATTCACTTTTACAGAAACAAACACATATTCTAGATATGGATTTGCATCTTCTGTTTCTGTGGCCTCAGTCAACTCTATTTGAGGACTTCCAGAGTGTTTGAGGCACTGGCATGGGATCCACATAGCATCACACATCAGACCAAGGGGCTTGTTTAACAGCAAATGAGATGCAAGAAAGGCCACATGACTGCGGGATCCACTAGTTATATCAAATACCGCATCACCCTGAACCTGCCAACCTGAGCAAGGAGGAATGGCCTACTGAAGGCACGACTGAAGCACCATTTCAGAGACGACTCCTTGCAAGGATAAGGCACCACCCTCCAGGATGCACTGTGCATTGTAAATCAGTGCCCTTTATATGGTGCTGTGTTTCCAAAGGAAGAACACATGGATCCCAGAAACAAGGGGAAGAAGCAGGAGTGACCCCTTATACATTCACTGCCAAGGACCCAATTGGGAAATATGTGTTTCCCATCCCTGCAACTCTGGGTTGTTTAGTGTCTTTTCCACAAAGGGCAAGTGCTTCTACCAGGGGGCACAGCAAGAACTCTGCTGAACTACAAATTACAGCAGTTATAGGGCACCTTGGGCTCTTTCTGTTCAGGGACTAAACAGGCAAGGAGAGTTGGCATCCTTCTTGGTAGGACCGTGAAGAGGAGGAGGAGACAGGGCTGCTATTGCACAATGGGGGCAGGGAGGGGTATGTCGGACACTCTTATGATCCACAGGGGTTCTTTCAGGTACAGCTCTGCCTGATCTTGATGGTAAATGAACAAGTACACCAGCTGTAACCTGAGATGAACATGGTGACTGGGGTCTCTTACCCCTCAGAGATGCAGGTCCATGTTCCAACACCAAGTACACCACCTGGACCAGCAGAGGAGTTAGCTAAGAGTGAAGGGAATCTAGAATGGTTAGGAGAGGACATTAATGAGTACTATCGTGGCCCTAAGAGCAGCTGTGGTAAAGAGGCCCTGAGACCCCCAAGAGAAGAGGCACACACAGATCCTGGAGTTTTTGCTCCCAGAAGTTACACAAGGAGGTCAATCTGAGCAGAGCAAGGAGGGGTCTGCATGGACACAAGAATCTCCACCCAGCCCCCAATTCAGAGCTGAAGGACTCAGCCCCTCAGGTGCTCTCAGCCCCTTCCTGGAAACTGCCCTTGTCTAAGGTACCCACTCCCACAAGGGCAGCCTGATCCAGTAATTGCTAATGTGAGCATATAAAGGCCTGGCCTCCCAGGTACAAAAGGGCAACAACTCTAATGGATTATCCCAGTGTCAGACCTATAAGGTCAACTGAAGCCTTTGTTAAGACCACATCACAGCTCAACTTCCCTCTCCGCCCAATGCTTCCTTTGCCTTCTCTTCCACAGATGTTGAGCCTAAGCACACTCCCTAATACGCTTCCTGCATCTTATTCTTCTCAGAATCTGCTTCCCAGGAAACCCAACCTGCAACAGTGAGGCTGATATTAAATGAATATTTATGTGGAGTGACATTTTTTATTTAGCCAATTTTTTTTTTTTTTTGCGGTACGCGGGCCTCTCACTGTTGTGGCCTCTCCCGTTGCGGAACACAGGCTCCGGATGTGCAGGCTCAGCGGCCATGGCTCACGGACCCAGCCGCTCCGCGGCATGTGGGATCCTCCCGGACCGGGGCACGAACCCGTGTTCCCTGCATCGGCAGGCGGGCTCTCAACCACTGTGCCACCAGGGAAGCCCAATTTAGCCAATATTTTTAAATGTATAGATTTCATATTCAAATTTAGGTTTCTTTAAAAATTGGAAAACTTGGCAATTCTGGGCTCGTAGATACACAGTGTTGCCCGTCAGCTACAGCTGAAGACTGGCTGCCCTTTGGAACAAACATGTATTCCCCAATTAGGTATAATGTCTGCTGCTTCCTCTTCCTTCATGTAGGGTTGGCTTCCATGTTTTTATGCCACCTGCCTGGCTTAGAGTCACCTGAATTTCTGATATCCGACCACTTGGAGACTGAGTTATTTAGGCATTATGGGACAGGAACTCTGTGTCTCAAAGGTGAGGGCTGCTCTTTCCCGAAGCAGACTTTGGTGCCTGTTCAGAACTGAGACAGCAGTGAGTTATCTCTGGGGAGCAACCTCCTCCCCAGCACCCCCTCACTCCACCCGCATTGGGCCCTAAACCACAAGATTGAATCCTGGAACTGCCCAACCCTCTGCTAAAAGCCAGTTTGACAGCACGGGCTGGAGCCGCTGGATCTATGGTCACATGCAATCAGTTTCACCTTTGGGCTGAATGGAAACACATGTGATTGGATTCAGCTCTCTCCGGGCCCAGCACAACAGCTCACCCCCAGATGAGGGATGTGAGACTCACTCTTGGATGGAGGCTCAAAATAGCAAGCCAACCCCCAAGTGCAAGGCTGCAACCCCAGTTTATATTTTCCAGGTTTCCCATCCGCCTCCAGGAAGGGACTTTGGCTGCATGTCTTTTTTTTTCCCCCTCCGGTTTCCTGTACTCAGCTGTAGCAAAGGCTCCAGGGTCATAGGGCCTCATCAGCCTCTGGCTCCCTATCTTTTCAGACAAATAGGAATGGCAGAGACATATGCCTGAGGGTCTAGTCACAGGTTTTTCTGAGCAAATTCCCAAAGGAACACTGGAGTGGAAAACAGGCTCCTCCCACACATCACTGGTATGTCAACGAATAAGTGCTTCTTAGTTGGACGGGTCACCTGTGTGCACTGAATCCCAAGTGAAACCCTGGATTTCTGACCTCAGGACAAATGCTGACCTGGCCCCAGGCAGAGTGCTTGGTCACTTTTGAAGATCCAGATACTCATTTTCTTATTGGAGACAGTGAACATAAGAGGCAGGAACCAGAGACTGAAATAGAGAAAAACTTAGGTTTTCTAAATTCATTTCAAATTAGCTGACTTTGGAATTAGCCTGAAAAACTTCTAAGCTTGCCTCATCTGTAAAATGGGTCAGTAGAAGAGCTGAGTGGATATGCTGACACATACATGTTCTTTCGAACATGAAAGAACAGGTCTGATAAAACAAACAGATGAGCTGATTCATTTAAAAGGAGTTGCTGGTGTGTATTTTTATGTCATAGAGTGATTAAAAGAACAGGTTTTGGAGTCCCTGTGACAGTGAGTGGGTTAAAAATGGAGAAGCCCTGACCAACCTAGGCCCCAGTCAAATTCTACTCTTGCTTCCCTGCTGTAATCATAACCAAAGTTGATAAGGACTGTCTGAATTTACAGTACAATATACTGAGCATCTTCCAAAAAGGTATGTATAATTAATACATATTTTTAAAAGTAACCAAGTCCTGTTTTCATGACTTCATAGCCACAAATAATTTCCAATCACCTCCAAGAACCCCAAAGTATTGCTGACAAGAGAGATGAACACATTTTGTTATTGACACTTGCCTAGTTTATACATTTCCTGGGGATTCTCTATAGCAAGAGAGAAAGTAATATATAACAAGATGCTGGTTAGTAGAATAATGGTTCTGTTGTAAGCTAATGCCACTGTGGAAAACAATTATTATAAACAGCCGCATATCTTTGACTCAGCTTTAATTAAAATTAAAGTTAAGATTGGGGCCACTCTCTTTTTTCTAAGCAGGAGCCCTGGAAATCACTTGTAGGGGTAGCTTTAAGGGAAACGGTTACTGAATATTTACACATTTACTAAACAATTTAAGGTGAATCTGTATTTAGTCTCCATTTTGTCAGCATCAAGTTGAGTTTCTCTCTAAATCCCTAAAGCTTCTGTAATGTTTCAATGCAAGGTCTCCTCGCTTAAAACCTTGGGACTATGAAAGGTTCTCATGGGAAACTACTTTATCACAAAGTTTGTTGTAAGAGATCCTACTCAGATAAAGGTAGAAACTATGTTTGCCACAGAAGGCTGATTTGACTCATTCACTTTGTGATGACAAATTTACTATGGTCTTGCTAACTGACATCTCATTAACTAGTATAAAAAGATGGTAGGGCTTCCCTGGTGGCGCAGTGGTTGAGAGTCCACCTGCCGATGCAGGGGACACAGGTTCGTGCTCCAGTCCAGGAAAATCACACATACCGTGGAGCGGCTAGGCCCGTGAGCCATGGCCGCTGAGCCTGCGCGTCCGGAGCCTGTGCTCTGCAACGGGAGAGGCCACAACAGTGAGAGGCCCACGTACCACAAAAAAAAAAAAAAAAAAAAAAAGATGGTAAAGGCTCTTAGAAGTAAGGACAGTACGAATGACACTCATATGACATTTTTTTTCAAGTAAAATAGAAAGTAACTAGACTATGAACTTGAGAACATAAGAGAGCCTATTTTCCATGACAATATCCATACAAGAGAAAAATATCTGAGGCAGCCAACTGCCCACCAGGTTCAGAGTGAGGGACTGGCTGGTCCTCCTCCCCTGCCAAAACTCCTATGACCACTGGGCCCCACCTCAAGCTAACATCACCCTGGGAGCCTGGCCTGTGCCCCCCTCCCCTGCACCCTGGAGCCGTCTGCCTGATGCCAGCAGTAGATTCTCCTTCCCCAGCAACGCAGGTCTCTGCACCCTGATGGCTGCTGGAGGATGGTGTCCATAAACCTTCTTGACTGATACCCAGGGCCACTGGCTTTCCTCCCCATTTGGCAAGAATCCACTGTTACCCTGATAATGCCCAAGTGGGCACACAGAGAGCCCACTATGGAGCTCAGAAATGGAATCCAACTCTGCTAGTCACACAGATTGCAATTCTAAGCCATGTGGTGCCTGCTAACAATGGTGCCCCTGGACAAGTTCATTTAAACTCAGTTTCCTTGTCTGTAAAACGGGCTAATATGGTTAACTTATATGGTATGAGGATTAGGTGAAATAATGGACAGTACCTGATATTCTGTGAATGCTTCAAGAAACTGGATGGATTGACCTGATTAATTAAAATACTGCATGGGGCTTCCCTGGTGGTGCAGTAGTTGAGAGTCCGCCTGCCGATGCAGGGGACACGGGTTCGTGCCCCAGTCCGGGAAGATCCCACATGCCGCGGAGCAGCTGGGCCCGTGAGCCATGGCCGCTGAGCCTGCGCGTCCGGAGCCTGTGCTCCACAACGGGAGAGGCCACAACAGTGAGAGGCCCGCGTACCGCAAAAAAAAAAAAAAAGATACTGCATGATGTGGCCCAGGGTACAGAGTGTTATTGAGTGCCCCCAGTCCAAAGAAAGCCGAGCAAATTCTGTAGGTATGTATTTTGGCATATTTTTTCCTGGGGAGGGTGAGTCTCTAGTTTTCTTCAGATTCTCCAAAGCATGCATGAGCCTGAAAAGATCAAGCATTCTCATCACTGATGCGACACCATCTCCCAGTCCTCATCCCTAGCCAGACCCCTCTCTCGGTGTCAAGCTCATACATCCAGTAGCACAAGGGGTGTCTCCACCTGAAGCCACAGGCACCTCTACCCCACTGTGGTGGGCTCTGTGATGCACCACCCGGATCCCCCTTCGGGAGGAAAGGGCTTATGACCCCAGCTACGTAAGTGCCACCAGCAGAGGCTCTCATCTGTCAGGCACCTTTGCATGTTGCTTCAGCTAAGGAGGTCCACTTTGCCCCAGATGACATTGCCTTGGGGAGTGGCACACATCCAATGATACAAATGACTCAGACCAGATCTGAAGGTTCGTCCTCTCTCCAGACCTCCTGGTAGGGCCAGCTGTGATTTCTGTTGAGGCTACATTTTCCTTCTACTCAATTCTGCTTCCTTTTCCACTTCCCCTTCCTTCCCATCCACTGGTGTTGATCTCAAGAGCATCCCATAGAAAACCATGTTAATCTTGTCTTATGATCTGATTCCTAGGGAAACCAGAACACTCAACATGTCTCAGATAGGTTCCAGAACCTTCTGTACTTTCTCCAATGCTTTGCACCTCAGTGGGTGATACCTCGTTTCACCTGGTCTTTAACCAGAAACCTGAGCCTTAGTCCTTGGTGCTTTTTTACTGTCTGCTTCCCCTGCCTGGATCAACCTCAACCAGTTTGGGTCCTTCTTATCATTCTGCTCTCATCTTTTTTTTTTTTTTTTTTTGACAGGGGAAAGAAAGTAGAGTTTATTGGTGGGCATGGGTAGGGAGGGGGCAGCGCCAAGGCTCTCACGAGCGCAGGGCCCACCATTTGTCCAGGGGGCCACGATTAGGGATGTACTTGACCCCACAGCCATCTGGAATGAGCTGCTTTTCTGCCACCATGTTTTCAAATTCATCTGCACTAAACTTAATAAATCCCCACTTCTTGGAGATGTGGATCTTCTGGCGGCCAGGGAACTTGAACTTGGCCCTGCAGAGGGCCTCAATCACATGCTCCTTGTTCTGCAGCTTGGTGCGGATGGACATTATGACCTGGCCAATGTGGACCCTGGCCACTGTGCCCTGGGGCTTTCCAAAGGCACCATGCATACCTGTCTGGAGCCTAGATTGGGGACAGCATGCCAGTCATTAATGTCCACTGGAAAGGGCTGTCTCCAAGGTCCCTTAGGGCAACCCATACAGGCAACAGGCTGCATACACTACCGAGGAGGCTGCTGTTTGCAGCCAGTGTGCACCGGGCCCCCATGGGGAAAAGAGCACAGTCGGCTTAACTGGCTGCAAATGCTCTCATCTTAAACGTCATTTACCTGTATGGGAGTCTCCAATCATTCCCCAGTCCTCTCAAGTTAAAGTCTAAGATTCTTAATATGATGAACAAAACTTCCCATACTAGGCCTCTCCTCATCTCTGTGGCTTCATCTCTCTTAACTCCTTACTGTACTTTATGTTCCAATAACCCTAGGAACCAGGCATTTCTTTCACATCATGCTGTTTCCTGCCTCCAAGTGCTTGCCCATGTCATACCTTCTGCTGAAACGATCATCCCCCCTTCTTAACTTGGGAATCTCCAAACAATCCTTTATGACTCAACTCAGGCACTACCTTCTCCAGAAAGCTTTCCCATCCAGTGACCCCTGGTGCTTCCCTGAGTCTCTGCCAACTTCCAGCACCGTGCTTATAGCGTATGTTATGATTATCTGTTTTGTTGGCCATCTTCCTCGGGCTCCTTAAGGGTATGTCTCTGTTTATTCATTACTGTATCCCAGTGCCAGCACAGTGCCCTAGCACATAGATAAAGGCATTTATGAGATGTGTGTTAAATGATGGCCTTGGATGAATACGTACCAACGTACATATATACATACATGCACGCGTGCATACACACACACATACATACACAAACAACCTCATCCCAAATGTAAACCCACCTTGGAGCAGAATCCTGAAGGACTAATGGGTTGGCTGAGGTAGAAAAAGTTTAGGATGGGCTCATTTGCATGTTAACAGGATATCAATTCAGTTGACTCAGTGAAAACACCTTGTTAAAAAGTTAATCTCAATAAAACAATTTTTTTAAATGGGGGTGGAGGGGACTGCATTAAAAAGATTCAAGTGTAGGTATCCAGCCAGGCTGGAATCAGGATCTAAGGCCTCACGGACATTCACTGTTAACATTAGCTACATCCTTTCTCTACACATTCAGTTACTCCATGTTTCTTTGTTCTAATCACACTGAGAGAATAAAAGGAGTATCTCTTGGTTCTAATTCCCAACTGGAAGGAACTGGCTCTGCTTGAGCCAGGTGTTACCCTGCAATCTAATCACCTATGGAGACGGAATGGGGGAATCATGACATAAATATGGCTGCAAGGAGCCTACCCATGTGGACGTAGGGGCCATAATGAGCTTGGCAGAACTCAAAAGACATCTAGTGATTCCTATGTGCAGTCCACACAAAAGGGGCAGATGAGGGTGCACCGAAACTCATACTTCATTACCAAGGAAAAGAAAAAAATGACGAGTCAGCTTTCAGACAGGCACTAACAAGGGCACAAGAGAAGAGCCTGAGATAAGTTTTGCAAGGGCGATCCTTGAAAACGTAAATTTGCCTGCTTGCCATATGCTAATAAGTGTTCACAGTCCGGATGTCACACGCATCTGCGTCAAGGTCTCTCCCTCTCCCCCCACCACCTCTCGGGCTTCTTGGTCTCTGTCTTTGATTGGCTATTTGCACTAGCTTCATTCTTTTTTCAGATCTTCAAAGAGATCAATTCCATGAGACCATAAGCAATCTACCCACTCAGTCCTACAGGTAAAACACACGAGACTAGAGAAGACATACGGTTTGCCCACCCGGAACCCTGAGGTTGGTAACACCATTACTGTAGGGTTCTGACTCCTAATCCAGAGATCCGCCAACCATTACCTAGTGCCTCACTTCATCCTGGAAATACAGGACTGTGGGGCAGGGTGGGGTTTATCCCCTGTTCAGAGCTTCAGTCACACCAAGCTCAGTCTCAGATGACGTAAAATCGGGCACAATATCAGAAAGAGATGGGTCAATCCTGAGCCAGAAACAATTACTATTCTGACATCCAAGAGGTCATGACAAGGTGTTGTCGTGAAAAGCGGAAAAAAAATAAGGAGTCAAGAGATCCACGTTTTAACCAAGTCTATTTTAGGAACAAATGGTTTGACTTTAAGCAACTCACTTAACCTCTCCTCATCTCTTTAATGGAGAATACATTATTTGCTTCCAACCTCTTTGGGCTGATAATTAAATGAGATAATAGAAATGCCCTTGTTTGAAAAAAAATGCTCTCCAAAAGGCTATCTGAACACCAGGCCTTCATATTATTTTTCCATCATGTCTCAAACATATCCAAAATGGATATCTGCTCGAAAGCCCATTTACCATTGTTGCTTTCCAAGTATGACCCTTCCTTTACGTACCTCTCTGTTTTTCAAATTATGTATTTCTCCAGATGCATGTTTCTACTTCCCCAGGCTGATCTCATTTGTTCATTTCCTGTCCATATTTCTAATCTCTCTAGGTTGCTCTGTACTATGTCTCTTCCTCACTAGTGTCTCTAGCACCATCCTATTTACCCTCATCTGAAGATATAATTGCCATAATAGGTTTACAGCCTCTTTCCAAGCCATTAATAACAATGCAAAATGAAATGTGTCTGAAGCCCATCTCTCCAGCATCCTCCTGGAAACTGCAGCATGCCATTTTTCATTCTTGGGTTTTTCAGCCAGTTTTGAGGTCATTTGTCATAGTTCAGAGAACTTCCTAACCCAACCCAAGGCTGTTTTGTTTTGTTTTTTTAATTATATGGGAACCAGACCTTGTTTCTCCTGCTCCTGTTTATTATTATTTTATACTAAATAAAATAAAGGACAATAAGATAACTTATAACATGCCAATGCATGAAGCCAGGCACTTAAAGCCCTGAGAATCAATTAGTGGGTTCCTAGCCGAGGATCTCCTGTCTCACAACAATGCGAGTGCTCACTGGGATTCTGCCCCTGCATTGATCCAGAAATCAGGAAGACCTAAGTTTTCCGACTGGAATTCCAAACCCTTGTTGTTTCTTTCCAGGGGAAACCTGCAGCCAAGTTCCTCCATAAACCTGAAGAATGGGAGGTATAATCTTTGAGGCTCACTGCAAAGAAACAGTTTCTCTCTGTGGTTTTTCTCAATAAATTTGCTGACACTAGAGTCCCGTCTTTGCTACCACTACAACACTTGGCAGTTTCTAAAGAAAAAGGAGTTTAAAGAAGACGGAGAAAGAACACAGAGACTAATCCACGGGTGAATAAACTTGAGAAATGGTTTCGCTGTCATATTATTGCACACAATTTTCTTCTTGGCATGGAATTCTTTTTTTGTTTCTGTTTTGTTTTTTAACTGAGTCTGGCAGTGGGTGTTCTGCCTTCTTCGAATCTTTAGGATCTATCTCTTCACTTTTTCCTGAGCGCTTCTGGCCATGGGCTTTCCCACCAGCACTTCTGTTTTTTTGCACTTTAACTTTGATTCAAGCTCCAAACAGTTGGAAATCCAGGATGAACAAAACCTCTTTCTGAACTCCCAGAAGGATATCCAAATTTTGTCAAAATTTAAAATATGAAATTTAAATATGAAATTTAAAATATTAAGAATGTTTTAAACACCAACAACCTTAGACATGCTAAATTTTAGTTTCTGAATAAAGCGGAGAGAAAAGCTTCAAGGACCTAAATACCCTAAGTTAATTGCAGAGTCTGAAGAAAAGTCTAATTTAAATTAATTCCTTTCATCTGTGAAAGTAGAAAAACATGAACTTGGGGCACAGACCTGGTTTGCTAACTTGGTTACATCAAATACTTGCTTTATGAAACCGGGATATTTTCTTAAGCTTTTTGAGTTTGTTTCCTCTTCTATTACATGGCGATAATACTACTCCCGTCGTGGAGCAATGTTTGGATTAAATGTGCATAACAGAGGCTAGTAAATACAGTGTCTGGTGCATAGTAGGTGATCAGTAAACATCAGCTGCTTCTCTTGTCCTCCTATATATACAATGGGAAAATATGTCATCTTTTATTAATACACATGGCTCACTTTCTCATAATACTGTTACCAGGCTGTCACGAACTGGTAAGGGGAAAAGGCCTTTTCATGAATTTAATATGAGGATGATGATACTAGGCAGGCAGCATTCTAAATGCTTTTATATGCATTATTTCATTTAATCCTCACAAAGGAAGGTAATTTTACTACAGAACAGGATGCAGATGTTGAGAATGGTTAAGTGACATGCTAGTTGCTCGATGGGTCAGGAGTTGACGTGTATCCTGTAAAGCATTACATGTAATGCCTGCCACATGGTCAGTTCTTAATCAATACTAGAAACTTAGTGAAGGAATAAGGTTTTTTTGTAATACAATTAGATCCCTTCTTGTAATATCCTTTTATTTTTTTACCATCTTTATTGAGCTCTAACTCACATACCATAATGGTCACCATTTAAAGTAACCAATTCAGTGGTTTTTTAGTATGTTCAGAGTTGTACAAACCACAGTCTAAGTGGTAAACGTTTTCATCACCAGACACGTCTTTTGTTTTTTAAAATCTGGATATTCAGAGATTTCTTTTTCTTTTTTTTTTTTTTTTTTTTGCGGTACGCGGGCCTCTCACTGCTGTGGCCTCTCCCGTTGCGGAGCACAGGCTCTGGAGACGCGCAGGCCCAGCGGCCATGGCTCACAGGCCCAGCCGCTCCACGGCACGTGGGATCTTCCCGGACCAGGGCACGAACCCGCGCCCCCTGCATCGGCAGGCGGACTCTCAACCACTGCGCCACCAGGGAATCCCCAGAGATTTCTTAAAGGAGAAAATATCATATCAAAAATGGCAGTTCTCTCATACATTGTTGGTTGGGGAATGTACAGCCACTCCAGAAAATAATTGGGTAGCTTCCTATAAAACTAAATATGTATTACATAATACTGTATGTCAGCTACATTTCAATTTTTTTTTTAAAAAAAACTAAACATGCATTAACTATTCAACTTAGCAACTGTACTTTTGGTCATTTATCCCCCAAAAATGAAAACTTACATTTCCATAAAAACTTGTATGGGAATGTTCATAGCAGTCCTATTCCTGAGAGCCAAAAAGTAGAAACAACCCAAATGTCCTTCAACAGGTGAATGGACAAACAAAGTCTGGTACATCCACACAATGCAATACTACTCATCAATTAAAAGGGTCAAATTATTGATAGGTGAAAAACTAGGATGTATCTTAAGGGAATTATGCTTAATGAACAAAAATAATTTCATAAAGTGACATACTATATAATTCCACTTATATAATGCTCTGAAATTGACAAAACTGCAGAGATGGAAAACAGGTCAGTAGTTGCCAGGGGACAGGGATGAGGTAGGTAGACAATAAAGTGGTAGCATGAGGGAGTTCCTTTGTAGTGATGCAACAATTCTGTATTTTGCATCATGATGGTTATATGAATACGCATGGAATAAAACTGCATAGAACTATACACACACAAACACACACACGATGACCAAGTTGTGTCAAGCCTAAGAACTATCTCAAAATCATACATGTACCAGTTTTCAGGTCTGGGTATCTTCTTTAAAACTCATTTTGACTTTCCTTTTGAAATGCCATTATTTTCACTTTTTATTTTGAAATGATTATAAGTTTACAGGAAGTTGCGAAAATGGTACAGAGAGTTCTCTGAACACTTCGCTCAGCTTTTGTCAGTGGTCACATCTTACATAACAGAAGTACAATACCAAGACCAGAAAACTAACATGGGTACATCTGTCGTCATTGTTAAAGACCTGACAGATCTAAATCACAAAACAAATTGCTCAAAATGGAAAATTATTCAAGGGAATGGAAAGAACACCTAGAACAAATAGATGAAAGCAGAGCCTCAAAGCTGGTTTATAAACATAAGCTAAATTAAAGAATAAGTAGGGCTTCCCTCGTGGCGCAGTGGTTGGGAGTCCGCCTGCCGATGCAGGGGGCACGGGTTCGTGCCCCACTCTGGGAGGATCCCACGTGCCGCGGAGCGGCTGGGTCCGTGAGCCATGGCCGCTGAGCCTGCGTGTCCGAAGCCTGTGCTCTGCAACAGGAGAGGCCACAACAGTGAGAGGCCCGCATACCGCAAAAAAAAAAAAAAAAAAAGAGTAAGTAAAAGATTCCTTAGGAAGGGTGGAAATATCTAAGTAATTAGAAACTACAGAAGAAATCCCACAACAAGGACTGTCTTAACATGTTATCATAATGAGGAAGGTGACTCAAACTCTTGAAAACACAACTAAAGGTTTTAGACAGGAAAATTATAGTGAAAAAAATCTGAAGTTAATTTATTTGGATTAACACCATGAATACAAAGTAGCTTGGACACAAAGTAGGACAAATGAACACATCCTCAGAAATAAATATGCAATTACTATACTGCTTCTGAAGATAATAACAGTAATAATAATGATAAGAAGTACAATTATTAAATGCTATGTGTCCAAGAACTTTCCTAGGGACTTCCCTGGTGATCCAGTGGTTAAGACTACCTGCTCCCACTGCAGGGGGCCCGGGTTCAATCCCTGGTTCGGGAACTAGACCTCACATGCTGCAACTAAGAGCTCGCATGCCACAACTAACACCCCACATGCTGCAACTAACATCCTGCATGCCACAACGAAGATGCCGCGTGCTGCAACTAAGACCCGGTGCAGCCAAATAAATAAATATTAAAAAAGAAAAAGAACTTTCCCAAATGTTTTACATCTTTTTCATAATTCTCATAACAATCTGCTAATACTGATACTATTATCATGGTCCTTTTTACAGTGACAGAACTGAGGCACAATGAATGTATATAACTTGATCAAACTCATATAGCAAGTAAGTGGTGGACCTAGAGCTGAAACTGATATAGATACAAATGGTCATAAATCCCATTTTGAAATGCAAAATTAAATAAAGGATATGAATTAATCTATAGTTTTAGCATGGAAAATTAATCCCTAACACCAATTAGTCCCTCGATCACCTAAGAAAGGGAGAAACAAATTGATTTTATTGAATATTAGAATTAACCAAAGCTTTCTGTTATCCAGGGTCCAATCAGAGGACAATTTTTTATGACTATAAAATAATTGATGTTCATAATGATGAGAAGAGCAATATGATAGATTAGACAAACTAACCTTTCCAACACAAAATATACATGCATAGTTAGGGGCAAAAAAACATGAGAACTGAAAACAGAAGTAAGCAGAAGAGCTGACACTTTGGCTGCCTTATGGGAATTTACCCATCTTGGTAACCAAGGGTCTGGGTTTTAAAGCTCTGGAAGGACAAGAAATGAGGCCGTTTGGTCCTCACCAAAGAGGGAGAGACTGGAACAGAGACTGACCCCCCCACATAAATTTTGGCCCTTCCATGAAAAAAGTAAATTAGGAAAATCTTCTTATTAAAAAAGGATGAAGACATGGAGCTTTTTTGCCTTGGCCCATGCTCTTGATGGGATATTGTGGGCGAGTCTCAGAATTTCTCACAATGGGAGGATGTTCACACAGGTTTAGATTTTATTTTAAACCAGTAGGAATTCTTAAAGTGGGATATTAACATTAAAAATGATCCTGGCAGGGCTTCCCTGGTGGCGCAGTGGTTGAGAGTCCGCCTGCCGATGCAGGGGACACGGGTTCGTGCCCCGGTCTGGGAAGATCCCACATGCCGCAGAGTGGCTGGGCCCGTGAGCCATGGCTGCTGAGCCTGCGCGTCCGGAGCCTGTGCTCTGCAAGGGGAGAGGCCACAACAGTGAGAGGCCCGCCTACCGCAAAAAAAAAAAAAAAAAAAAAAAAAAAGATCCTGGCAAAGAAAGCACTGGGGTATCTGGCAAAAGCAAAACCACTCAAAAAGAGATACCTTAGACCCAGGTTCATTAGACTCTTTCAGAAAAGGCATTACCTAACATGAACTCACAGTCAGAAATTACAAAACACATAAGAAAATAATGTACCATGAGCAAGATTTAGCAAACACAGTAAGTTTACAGACAACCAAAAACTTCATATAGAACAATCAGATACAATAAAATCAATATGTTTAAACTGATGAAATTCCCAGTAAAAATAAGAGATAAGTACAGGAACAGAATCAGACACTATCAAAACAGAAAATGCAAATTTTAAAAAGGAGAAATATCTTCTGGAAATGAAAAAATAGCCAGTGAAATTAATAACAGACAGCCAGCAGATTAAATACATCTGAAGAGAAAGTTTGTGAGCTGGAATGTAAATATGATCAAATAACTCTAATTGTGGTGAAGAACAAAAAGAAGTGGAAAATATAACAGAGAGATTAAGAAACCTAGACATTAGTGAGATGGTTCACCATAATTAATAGGCATTTCAGATAGGAATGGAGAGAGGCTACTCTCCATGGATAATGGCTAAGACATTTCCAGAACTGCTGAAAGACACGAATCCTCAGATTCAAAAATATGTTGCATTCGGAGGAGAAAAATCTTTACTAAAATTGCAGAACTCAAAAGATGCTAAAGGCAAGCAGAGAGAAAGAAAGATGATCGACAAAGGAACTTAGATTCTGAAACCATATAAGATTTTGAAAGTTCCCTGACATCTTTAAAGAAATATCAAACTCCACCCAGTACAAGGTGAATATTTTAGTATATGTTATTTATTCCTATTCTCAGTGACCCATGCAAGTCACATGTGGAAATGGTAACAGTCTTCCCTTTGGATGTAGTATACAGTTTTTCAAAATCTCTACCACATGATGAAATTAGTCTTAAGAATGTGATCTTGGGCTCTGGAGTCAGATGGCAGGGATTCTAACCCTGACCCCTCCCACTAGAAGTTCTCTCTGACTTTGCACAAGTTATTTAGTCTCTGTTTCATTTCATGTATCTATAAAATGGTAGCACTCATAGCTTATTATAATGTTTTGAGTTTTAAGTGAAATGATTCATGTAAAATGCTTAAAACACTGCCTGGAATACAAGAAACACTCAATGAATATTACCTAGCATTATTATTATTACCATATTTCATTTGATCTTCACAATAGTACTGCAGTGGAGACTTTGTTTCCATCTTCCCAGGGAATTGTATGGTTTGATAGCTAATTGCTCATTCAGAATTACAATTAGACTTTTTAGAGCTGGGACCAGAATTCATGTCTCTTGTGTCCTACCATTTCGAGCTCTCTCTATAATTATTGTGCTTATAAAAATGTTTTTCAATAGTGGATTTATCCTGAGTTATCCACTACATAAGATAACACACCTCTCAAAGCTTCAAATGTTTCTTTTCTTATTACTGGTCTCTTAGAAATGGGTCACAGGTCTTATTAACATACACTCTGACTTTTTATTTTCATTTTACCTATACACACTAGTGTCAGTAAGGACTGGCATTTAGCTGTGCATATCTCTATCTATAAGGGAGGCTGGAAAATGGAGTTTTTCAAGCTGGGCACACCGCCTCCCTCAACAAAATCGGGGCTGTCTTAGGAGACAGTTGAGTATTGGTTAGACAAAGGCCATAAGATATGAGAAGTGTGGTCTGAGACACAGATGGCACTTTTGGAAGGAGGCAGCCAAGAGGATGCAAGAGGCTCCCAGAGTTTGTGGCCCCGCACATGCTCTGTACAGCTCTGCATAATTTGGCCCTGGCTGACCTCTCCGACACTAGCTTTTGCCCAGTTTATGCCATCACCATCTATAAGATTTCTGGTTCTTAAGTATGCCATACTTTCTCTTTCACAGATCACTGGCCTGGAAACACCCATTTCCCCCACCCCACCCTGTCCCCACACCAGCACACACAGGCGTACACACCCACCAAAAGCATAAATTTCCATCACCATGCATGCACATTTTGCCAGGCTAACACAAATGCACACTGGGGCCATGTGAAGCCTTCCCTATCCCCCAGGTTCCAGTTCAGTCTCCCATCTGTCTCTTAGCCCCTGTGGCCCCTTGTGCAAACCCCTATTGTAACACTGATCATACCCACCATACTGCAAGTGTGTTTGTGAACATGACCAACCTCCCTCCCACCACTTCCCAAACTGTTATAACCTTAAAGGCAGGAACTCTATTCTATTTTCATCAGGTCAGGTTTGCGTCTTACTCATTTTTGGCTCACCAATTATTTGCACAGTATCTGGCATTTAACAGGTGACCAATAAACATCCGTGGATTAAATAAATTAATACTTTCACTCTATTTCAGGAGTTCATAAAAGGAAAAACATAGTGCAGATAGGCAGTCATAATAGTTATCATATGTTGAGGGTTTATGAAATGTGAGGCATGCTGGGTTTAGGGCTTTACATGAATTAGCTTCTCTGATTTTTCCAACAACTCTATGATATATATACAATTCCCATGCTCATTTTACAGATGAGGAAACTGAGGCTCCGAGATGTGATTTGCCCAGGTCACAGTTAATAAAACATGGTGTAGGGATCTGAACTCTGGTTGTTTCTACTCCACCATCTAAATCCTTAATTACCAGGCTATGTTGCTGAAACTCAAGCTGGCTGCATATTCTGAGAGGGTGCTCCTGAAGGAAGCTCCAGAGCCCTGAGGAGCTGGGTGATAATGCAAACCTTGCTGACTCCGGGAAGGACATTTATCTTCTCCAAAGAGAGAATGAAAAGAGAGGGAAGTGAAAGGCTAGGGGGGCTTTAGGTTGGGAAAGAGAGGAAGCAGGATGACAAATGAAGTAAACTGAGAATCCCACATCAGAGCAACCGCAGATCCAATCTCAGACAGGCATTTCATCTATTAACACCATTCTGACAACCAGCTAATTAAAGATCTCTGGGGAGAGGGTTCCCATCTTGACTCGAAAGGGCAAGTGCTGAGTTCTGAAGCCTGTTCTCTACATGGGGCTTAGCAAAACCAGCTTCCCAGCTGGCCCAATAATCCCTGAAGCAAGCGTAACACCCAAGTCCCCCAGGAACACAGGCAAAGGCAGCAGATTATTCAGAAAGCAAGCTTAGCACAATAAGAGTAATAAAAGCTTACACTTATTGGGTACTTGCAATCAGTCTCAAGCAATGGAGTGGTTATTTCATTTAATCCTCCAAAAGAATATAATGAGATAGACATCATCCCCATTTTACAGGCAGGGACCAAGGGGCAGCAATTGTGTCTGTTACTTTTCTACTGTTTCTCAGCCCCAAGTTCATCCTTCCACATTCTATACACTCTAATCTCTACGTGGCTGGACCTCTGCAAACTACATCACCCAGGGCCCTTAACCAGCTAGTTTCCTATTCAGCAAATAGGAGGCGGACAATGGAGAAGAGAAAGCCAAAGAAGGGGAAACAGAACCTTTCGTGCTTCCCTGGTCCTGTAGCTACAGTCACCTCCAGCCTCCAGCTTCTCTCCACACTTCCACTCCCAGTTTTTGCTTGTTTGTTTAGATGTTTTCATTGAAGTACAGTTGATTTACAATGTTTCAGGTGTACAGCAAAGTGATTCAGTTATACATATATATATATTCTTTTTCAGATTCTTTTCCATTGTAAGTTATTACAAGATATTGAATACAGTCCCCTGTGCTATGCAGTAGGTCCTTGTAGTTTATTTTATATATAGTAGTGTGTTTTGCCGCTCCCTCTCATGGGCAGCAGGGGCAGCCATGTGGAGCTCTTTCCTCAGAACTCTGAGTGCCAACCCTGCAGGGCAGCCCCTCTGAGCACCCGCATTCTGGCAACCTCTTTGTTCCCTCAGCCTTGGGTGGCTGGTATTTCCTCTAGTTATCTCTAAATTCACTGCTATGTTCCTTTTTGCTCTGGCAGCTTCCAGCACGTGTCCACTCAATTCTCTGTATGAAATCCTTCTTTCCGAAGTACCTATTATGGTGTCTATTTTTATGATTGAGGCTGGACTGATACAAAGATGTTGACTATCTGTCCAATATCACACAGCTTGTAAGCAGCACACTGATTACCATGCCCAGGTTCTCCACAGAAGTTTAAATAGGCAGCTTTATCTGCCATGCGGAGCTAGGCCCATAGCAGACAATCGATACAAATGTGTTAAAATGAACCCATTTCTTAGTGTCACGTGGTAATTATATTTTCATTAATAACAATAACGTGTATAACGCTTTAGAGTTTGGAAAGGATTTCATAGCCATCACTTCCTATGATTCAGGAAAGAAATATATTATAGTTAAAGGTATAACCTCTGGAGTAAGATAGAGATAGTAGTTTAATCTTGGTTCTGCCATATAAGAGCTGTGTGATCTCTGGAAAGTTAATGAACCTTGTTCTGAAACTTAGTTTTGTTATCTATGAAATACGGTTACTCAAACTATGCACCACATGGGACTGTTGTGATCATTTAATGTCATATAATATATAAATATATATATAAAACATGTCAAGGACTGTGTAGGGTCTGAGATTTTATCCTGCTTACAGCCTAACAAGTTAGCTTGTTAGTATTTCCTGCAGGCTGGCAGAAGACAGGAGACTCCTGGGTCAGAGACAGACAATGTTATTACTCAGGACAAAAGCATTAGCCAGTTTCATGTTGGTTTTCAGGGATTGCTCATGCTTCCCAAGTCTCATAAGGATGACGCCCACAGCCCATCATGGACATCTGCACACACAGTGGGTTGTGTTATGGAAGAACACTGTGCTTGGCGGATTCACGACTTTTAAAGAAAGCTGAAGTGAGACTACTCTTTGTCTGGGGGAAATGTTACCTCATCTCTCAAGCTCGCTCCTTGAAAACATAGCCATGAGAAATGATCCAAGAGCCTTCAGAGCCTTGCATTTGGGGGGCAACCAGCAAGAACATGCAGCAATACTAAAAGTCCATGGTGGGGCTTCCCTGGTGGCGCAGTGGTTGAGAGTCCGCCTGCCGATGCAGGGGACGCGGGTTCGTGCCCTGGTCCAGGAAGCTCCCACATGCCACGGAGCGGCTGGACCCGTGAGCCATGGCCGCTGAGCCTGCGCGTCCAGAGCCTGCGCTCCGCAACGGGAGAGGCCACAACAGTGAGAGGCCCGTATACCGCAAAAAAAAAAAAAAAAAAAAATCCATGGTGGATCATCTCTCCCAACAAAATTTACTAAGTACTTTGTTAGTAATGACACAGTAAATGACAGTTATCACTCTGAGTCTCATAAAACCCAGTCATGAAGGAATACTTGCCCCAATTTAGAGTTGAGAAAAATGGTTCAGAGACATGAAATGACTTGCTCAGTGGTGATACCCTTTGGGGAAGTGGTGGTTATGTGTCCAAAAATCAGAAGTCAAGACACCCAAATCCCACCCCCATTCCTCTCCAGCACAATGCCCATTGGTAAGGACAGGTGTCACATATCATCAGTCCAGGACTGGCTAGATAGTATGTGGGGCTCAGTGCCCGTATTTCTAGAACTCTTGAACTTTAGAAGCAGAGGAGCCCTAAATATAATCTATCCTGCAGGTCCCCAGCGGTGTTTACCAGAGACCTAGTTGTCCACTGAGCTCCCTCAAAGGCCACCAAGAGTGGAGGTGTGACACAGGAAGGGAAGGGTGGGGAAAGCCTCCATCCAAGCAGCTCCACTTTTATTGGGGTTATAGATAAGATTACTTTTGATTTTTTTTTTTTTTGCGGTACGCGGGCCTCTCACTGTTGTGGCCTCTCCCGTTGCAGAGCACAGGCTCCAGATGCGCAGGCTCAGCAGCCATGGCTCACGGGCCCAGCCGCTCCGCGGCATATGGGATCCTCCCAGACCGGGGCACGAACCCGTATCCCCTGAATCGGCAGGCGGACTCTCAACCACTGCGCCACCAGGGAGGCCCTGATTTTTTTTTAAAGGAGGTGTATGCTCCTAGGAAATCTCAAATTTAACTCAACTAAAATTTGATTTTAAAAATAGAGAAACTAAGGCCCAGAAAGGCCAAGTGATTTGGCCAAATTTACGCAGTAAGTTACAGAACAGTGTCTCACCCTTGCTCTCCTGGCTAGCAGACAAATGTTCTTTCCACCAGGCTGGGGGTGGCCTCAGATAAGTGCTAAAGCTGTTATATAATGAGATGTGCTTCGAAAAGCAGACGGTACCAATCCACTACCAGAAAGCCATGCACTTTGAATTGCCTGGCCAAACATGACAATGACCTCTCCTCCTACCAGCACATGCAACAGACTGCCTGAAATCAGACAGCCTGGCGTGACTCTGAGACACTGCATAATGAGCTAGCTGATGTTCATTTATTCACGATTTCATTCAAATATTTAATGAGGGTTTATTATATACCAGGGACTGTGCTAACTGCCAGGAGTACAACTGTGAAAAAGGTAAATTTTGATTAAGTTACTGAAACTTTCTTACTCATTCATTCAAAAATACGTACTGAGCACCAACTATGAGTTAACAAGGGCATTGCCCTCAATGGGTTCCAGGCTAGTGGGAAAAAGGTAAATGAGAATTTATAATACAGAATAATAAGTATCAAACAGAGGTGTGTTGGTGAGTACATAGGTGCACCTCACCTGGCTTTGAGGGCCCAGAGAAAAGTCCTGGAAACACTCAAGGTGAAGCTGAGATCTGAAGGAGAGGGAGTGACAGTAGCCCAGCTACCTCATCTGTAAAATGGGAAGAAGAAGAATATCTTCCCCTCAGGGATGCTGTGAAGGTCCCAAGAGATATTCATGTGAAGCGTCCAGCCTGGCACACAGGGATGGCATTACATGTTACTTCTCTCCCTATCTTCATACACACAGGAGCTGACCAGGGCCTTATGTCTGTCTGTCTGTCTGTGGCTGATGACCAAGGAAGTCAGCAGCCCACACAGGAAGAAATCTGGCTCCAGCTTCCTTAGCATCAGGGTCCAAACAAATAACCAGGCCCAAACACTGGCCTTGGAAAGGAGCCTGCATGGCTGGCCACTTCATTCAGGAATTTCACCCTGTGGCAAAGGCTGTACCAAACACAGTTTTCCTCCTAAAGTGGCTTCCTCCCCCCACCCACCACCACCACCCGGCACCAAGTGATTTATGTCCCATTCAGGACCTTTTCCCCTTCATAGCCCATCTGGCCTTCCTGCCTCAGCCTGCAGGGAGGGTGTAATCCTGTGTTTGCAGCTTTACAGATGGTTTCTATGGAAATTATGACAATATTACAGTTATTGTGGAGCCACATCACTGCTGATTGAATGAGGAGACGGGACTTGAAAGGGGAAATGTGGAATTAAGTATCAACAACCTAAGTCCTTAGCAACAATGACTCGTTTTTCGTAATGTGGTTCCTACCCATAGTAACAAACAATAACAAACTAGTATTGTTCTTGTATTAACAATGTGAAGAAGGGTTATTTCTCAAATCCCTTATGGAGATGACACAGAGAAGATAAAAATCAGGCCCCAAGCCAGTGCTTACTGGCAATAGTCAGAAATGAGAATCTCACTTATATGTGGAATCCTAAAAAAAAAACAAAAAACAAAAATACAATTCATAGATACAGAGAAACTGGCGGCTGTGGCCAGAGGTAGGGGAGGGCAAATGGGTCGAAGGGCGTCAAAAGGTACAAACCTCCAGTTACACAATAAGTGAGTCACGGGATGTAATGGACAGCATGGGGACTACAGTTAATACTACTATATTGTATATTTGAAAGTTGCTACGATGGTAGATCTTCAAAGTTCTCATCCCAAGGAAAAAAAATCTGATAAAAGAAGAAATGAGAGCAAGGTAAAATTTTAGATAGAGGTTAGAGAATTGAGGGGTGTAACTTAAGTAACTGAATACTTTTAAGTTCCACCATGTCACACAAGACCAGGCTACAACTGCATAGGATTTGGTGTGGTTTGTTAACTGCTTTCTCTAATCATCAGAAGAGCTTTGCAAGGAACTGGGAAATAGAAATGCTTATTTAGGGAAAAGGAGTGGTCAGCACCCATTAATAGTTCCCAAATGTTGAGATGATAAAGCAACCATAAAACCAGACCTCCACTGAGGGTATCTTGCCAGCACTGTTCTTTACTTTTCTTGTGGCCTGTATTTTCTTCCATGAGAGGTTTAATCTTTTCTTTTTAATCAACTACGTTCTGAGGTTTATTTAAGCAGGATTCTTTTCTTTGAAAGAGAAAATGCAAAGCTCTTATTCCGTTTGAAAAGCAATGCAAGGTCACTGTAAAAAAAAAACAAAAACATGTGAAAAATGTTCTGAAGAAATAGAAGAAAACATAATCCACTATCCCACTGCTAAGATTTTGTTAAATTTCTGTTTACTTTTTATTGTGGCTGAGAATGTGGGTTTGGGGATTCAGACAGAATTCTGGCTTTGCAAACTGTTTGAGCTCATGCAGGTTATTGAACCTCTGTAAATCTATTTTCCTACTCAAGTTGTTGATGGTGACTTCCTTCAGAGAGTGGAGGGACTAACCCAGGAACACCTTCCCACGCCTCTATGCTTCCACAGCATTGTTTTTAATAGCTCTATAGTATTCTGTCCTATGAACAGGCCATAAGTCATTTACAATGTCCTGCTATTGAGTCAGGTGCTCTCTATATTTAACATATTAAAATAAAAAGTGACTTCCTATAAATAATCTCTAGTCCTTCCTTTGCTTCCTATGTATTATTCAGCAGAGGGGTTCAATTCACCTAGTTTATAGAAAATACACTGAGCACATGTGACTGTGGTGAACATTAAGGCAGAGCAGCCAGGAGTGAGTGGCGGGTCCTGCCCTCACAGAGCTGAGCTAGTGTGCAGAGTGGAAAGAGCGCTGGGCGGGGAGACAGGAAATTGGGGTCTTAGCTCCACCCTCCCGACCCCCTTCTTGTAAGTGTGTGACTTGGGTATGTGACCTAATCTCTTTTTTCTCATTTGTAAAATCGATGTAATGAGAGAACTTCCCTCCAAGGTTTTAGTGAACAGAATTAAACCAATAAACGTAAAATGCTTTTAAAAGTGCCTGGCACAGCACCATTCACAACAGCCAAAAAAGCAGAAATGACCCAAATGTCCATTCGCTGGTGGACAGAAAAACCGAATGTAATACATCCACACAATGGAATATTATCCTGCCACAGAAAAGAATAAAGTACTGATGGATGCCACAACGTGCATGAACCCTGAAAACATTACGCTCAGTGAAAGAAGCCAGACACCAAAGGGCTTCCTAGTATATTTCTCCATTTATATGAAATGGCCATTACAGGCAAATCTATAGAGACAGAAGGCAGATTAGCGGTTGCCAAGGGCTGGAGGGAGCGGGGCATGTGGACCAACTGCTTAATGGGTGGAGAGTTTCCTCTTGGGGTGATGGAAAAGTTCTGCAACTAGATAGTGGTCATGATTGTACAACACTTAAGTGGACTTACTACCACTGAAATGTACTTTAAAATGGTCAAAAATGATAAATTTTGTTATGTATATTCTACTACTGTTTAAAAAAAACAGTGCCTGGCATATAATAAGCACTCAATAAATTTTATTTTTCATCTTTATTCCCATCTTGAGCTCTCAGTTTTCCTATTTCTAAAGTGAAAGAGACAAAATGATCTTCGAAACGGCTTCTCGCTCTGAGATTCCAGTCTAGTTGGAAAAATCTGTCTTGTGATAGAGAACTCTTTTCGTGAATAACCATTTCCTCCCCTGCCCCTCCTCTGACCTGATGCAGGCCCAGCTCCCCGCTTCTGAGCGCTCATTTTTTGAAGCTGCCATCACCTCTTCCACACGAACCCTTCAAGTACCTGACAGATCCCCGATTGCTGGTGACCCGGAAGGGCTCACAGTGGACTCTCAGTAAATATCTGTTGGACCCACAAATGGTTGAGAGATCAGTGAAGGAAACAGTGAGTGGATAGCCACTGACAGTGCCTGTAGGCCTCAAGGGGAGCCAACTGCAGCGGAGCTCCTGACCCCTGAGTCAGGTTTCCTGAATGGTGAGCACACATCTCCCAAGAGGTAATAAACACCCGCCCAAGGATACCCTTTCCCTGAAAATTCCTCATCACACTTCTATT
This sequence comes from Mesoplodon bidens, assembly GCF_964165515.1. NCBI lineage: Eukaryota > Metazoa > Chordata > Mammalia > Artiodactyla > Ziphiidae > Mesoplodon > Mesoplodon bidens. The sequence continues at coordinate 126,328,058 of NC_138160.1, forward strand.
GGACAAGCCATTATGTCAGCTCTCAAAGCTCCCCATTTTTAATCTGTTGACAAGTCTTAAGAGTAGGAGGGTGGTTCTCTTTCTGCTCGGGTTCAAGTAGTCAGAAGGAAATTTAAAAAAAACAAAAAAAGGGCTTCCTGGTGGCGCAGTGGTTGAGAGTCCGCCTGCCGATGCAGGGGACGCGGGTTCGTGCCCCAGTCCGGGAAGATCCCACATGCCGCGGAGCGGCTAGGCCCGTGAGCCATGGCCGCTGAGCCTGTGCGTCCGGAGCCTGTGCTCCACAACGGGAGAGGCCACAGCAGTGAGAGGCCCGCATACCGCAAAAAAAAAAAAAAAAAAAAAAAAAGAGTGAGTGAGCCTAGCCTTCTCCCCATTCACTTAATACTACCACCTTCTGTTAACATCTCCAGGAGGTCTTTTCCACAGGCCCTCTCCTCTCTGCAGCTCCAAGTTGTTTGCTGCCCTCGCACCTCTCCTTTTTCGAGCACCCCAGCAAAGCTTGACCTCCTGCTTCCTAATCGCTCAGACTTCTTTCTTTCTTTCTTTCTCACTGTCATGTCCAGGTCATCCTCCTCACCCTCTCCCTTTCTCCTGTCTGTTCTTTACAAAGCCTTGCCTCCACTTCATATTTCATTCTCTTAAAATAGCTTGCATAGTTCTCCTCTTCATGGTCAGATATGTATTTATTTTTAATGTCCTCCTCCAATCTCAGACACCGGAAAGCAGGACAGGTGTTTCCGAGCCTTTTAGATGATCTTGTGTAGTTCCTATACCTACTTCAAATTTCTACATCTTTTCATATTGACAAGTTGCCATAACTCACTCTGCCATTCCAACATATATGCAAACACACACACACACACACACACACACACACACACACACACACACACTCCCCTATGCCCCTTTTCTTATATTCAAGATCAGGGGTTAGCAAACTATTGCTCTTGGGTCAAATCCAGTGCAACACCTGATGCTGCAAATAAGGTTTTATTGGCACACAGCCACAGCCATTCATTTACATATTGTCTATGGACAGCTTTGCTATACAGAGTTTAGTAGTTGGGACAGATAGCTTATAGCCTGAAAAGCCTAAAATATTTACTATCTGGACCTTTACAGAAAAAGTTTACAAACTCCTATTGTAGACAATTGAGTGACACCTAATCCTTTTATTTGCAGACACTTAGCTGAAAGCAAGCATTGCCAGATACTGTTTTCATTTCAAATCACCTCCACCCACTTCAAACTCCCTGTTCCCCACCTGTAATCTCACTGGCTTCCTGGCTCTCCCTTGGTGGTGTGTAGAAGAAAACTGTATCTCTGGAAAGGTTTTCCCTCACTACCAATTGTGTGACATATCATCATTTATCAACTGTATTATTTTCCTTCTTACTCAGTATCCATTTATCATACAATTTTCCATTTCATTGGCTTTATTTATTTCTATCTAAGTGACAGGATGTAGTCAGAGGAAACCAGCCCTTCCCCAGCCCACTTCCAACTCCCTGTAAGCACTGCATCTTTTCTCTTTGGACATAGTCTAGCTTCTTGGAAATAAACCAAGTGATTCTGCCCTCAAAAGAGACTGTGATTAATAGTGGTGTGTGGGCTCCAGAGTCCTGCAGACCTGGATCTGAGCTCCATCTCTGCCACAATCCTTTGAATACTATCTGCTCTTAGCAAGTGCCTTTAAATCAGGTCAAGCAACCAGCAAGCCACAGCACCCAATAAAAATAATTATTAGGCGAAAGCAAAAATAAACAAATGGGACCAAATCAAACTTACAAGCTTCTGTACAGCAAAAGAAACCACAAACAAAATGAAAAGACAACCTATGGACTGGGAGAAAATGTCTGCCAACGATGCAACCAACAAGGGCTTAATTTCCAAAATATACAAACAGCTCACACAACTCAACAAAAACAACAAGACCACCCAATCAAAAAATGGGCAGAAGACCTAAATAGACATTTCTCTAAAGAAGACATACAGACGGCCAACAGGCACATGAAAAGATGCTCAACATCGCTTATAATTAGAGAAATGCAAATCAAAACTACAATGAGGTACCACCTCACACCAGTCAGAATGGCCATCATTAAAAAATCTATAAATAATAAACGCTGGAGAGGGTGTGGAGAAAAGGAAACCCTCCTGCACTGTTGGTGGGAATGTAAATTGGGGCAGCTACTATGGAAAACAGTATGGAGGTTCCTCAAAAAACTAAAAATAGAGTTTCCATATGACCCAGCAATCCAACTCCTGGGCATATATCTGGACAAAACTGTAATTCAAAAAGATACGTGCACCCCAATGTTCATAACAGCACTATTCACAATAGCCATGACATGGAAACAACCTAAATGTCTATCGACAGAGGAATGGATAAAGAAGATGTGGTACATATATACAATGGAATACTACTCAACCATCAAAAAGAATGAAATAATGCCATTTGCAGCAACATGGATGGACTAGAAATTATCATACTAAGTGAAGTAAGTCAGAAAGAGAAAGACAAATACCATATGACATCACTTATATGTGGAATCTAAAATATGACACAAATGAACTTATCTACCAAACAGAAACAGACTCACAGACATAGAGATCACATCAGACTTGTGGTTGCCAAGGGGAAGAAGGGGTGGGGTGGGGGGGGAGTTGGACTGGGAGTTTGGGATTAGCAGGTACAAACTATTACGTAGAAAATGGATAAACAACAAGGTCCTACTGTATAGCACAGGGAACTATATTATATCCTGTGACAAACCATAATGTAAAATAATGTAAAAAAGGATATATATATGTATAACTGAATCATTTTGCTGTACAGCAGAAATTAACACAACACTGTAAATCAACTATTCTTCAATAAAGTAAATTAAAAAAATAATTATTAGGCATTTGGTACATTTCATGACAACTATCTTGAGTCCCTCTCTACTTCTTCCTTCCCTTGCTCTATCTCCTGGTCTCTTTCTAGGGCCTCCTAGCTTCCAGTATTTTCTGCTTTAGCCACTGAGCTCACCTTTTGGACTTCTCTGCTTTCCTATTTCGATTCTGAGAGCCCCATCCTCTTACTCTCCAAAAAGTCTCACCAGTAGATATTTTATTCTGGATAATCCTCTTAGCCAAGCCAGTGCTAGGTGCTCGACCCCATTCAGAACTAATGCTTAGCTGCCACCACATATCAGGAGAACAGCAAAGTGGTATAAAAAGCAGTTGGACAGTCTAAGAGCTTAAATCCTACTTTGTCCATTTCTAGTTATATGACTACAGGAAGTCAAGTAATCTCTCCGAGATTCAGTTTCTCTCCCAGACTACGTAGCTATTGATACCTATTTTGTAGAGTCATTGTGAGGATTAAAGACAGCAGTACCCTGCATAAATTAGTATTCCATAAGTGGATCTTTGCATTAGAACACACCTTGAACCTCATATTTGTGCCCTAAACTCAAGGAAAAGCAAAATAACAGTAGATGTTGGTGGGAACTCCTTTGGTAGAGAAAAATTCTATTTTTTAGTGGATCTCCTTTTACAACTTTAACTTTCTTCCTGTCGATATTTTTATCTCCAGCTAAGATTTAAAATCATCTTCTTCCCATGTCTTTTGCTTTGTCCCCATTTACCTGGCTTTATGTCCCCTTAATCTCATCTGCTATTGAGCAATTTGGCCCAGACAGTACCCGTCTTTCTTACAGAATTTACACAAAATACTTTCCTGGCTTTATACACTGCAGAATCCTGCCCGTGAAGTTTCACATAGGAAACAACCATTCCATACTCAGTGTTCCTGCAGCTGAAAATGACCACACCACAGGTGTCCATTTCTAGGAATTTTCCACTGACAAATGGTAATGAAGTGAATATGCAAAAAGATTTAGCTAGAAGGAGGTCTATCACTTCCTTATTTGCAGTAGCAAAAGAAGAGAAAGTAAAAATGAAGTCGAAACTGAAAACAAAAATATAAATGTCCAATTAAAAGGCATAAGTGATTAAATATGTGATGCCTCACAGTAGAGTACTATACTGCTATTATAAGTTATATTTTGGAAAATCTTTGATGCTCTGTAAAGACGCCATAATAACTTAAGTTTAAAAAAATAGCTTAGGGTTTCAGATCCAACATGTAAGGAGCTAAGAAGTTGCCACTCCATCCTGACAAGGAAAATGCTGAGCAAACTAACACACAAACAACTCTTAAGGTGAGGACACAGGGAAAACCACTGCCCCCCAAACTGGAGAAAACAGGTGAATACAGAATCACAACTTACCTGAACAGAAAATCAGAAGCAAACACTACCAAGGGAACCAGTGCCAAGGTAGGAAAACCTGAACTGGGATTGATGAATTGCTGGAGGCTCAGCGTGGACAACTGTGAGAATTAAAAACTCCAGGGGACCCAGTTATCCAGTTAACAGAGAACCCTCACAGTTCTGTGACTGTTACCTCCAAGAGCTTTCCCTGGTCCTCAGAATGAAAAATCCCCTGCTGCTTCTGGCAGGGGGAGGAGAAAAAGAACCGTTTCGAAATACACCAGAGCATTCTGTTCTTCTTAACAAGGCCTGCCTTCAGAAGTAACTAATTTATCAGAGCCTAACCTCCCTGAGAGGGAGGAAGAATACCCAGCACTAGCCACCTCCAGCCTCCTGTGTGCGAGAAGGAAAATACACAACTCCAGCCCCCTCCAGCCATCCTGTCCCACCTAATAGGTGGCAGGGAAGGACTGTGAAATTGGTGAAGTTCACAGTTCAGAGGCACAGGTTCACCAAAAGACTGAGACCTAGGGCTTCCCTGGTGGCGCAGTGGTTGAGAGTCCGCCTGCCGATGCAGGGGACACGGGTTCGTGCCCCGGTCTGGGAAGATCCCACATGCCGCGGAGCAGCTGGGCCCGTGAGCCATGGCTGTTGAGCCTGCGCATCCGGAGCCTGTGCTCCGCAACGGGAGAGGCCACAACAGTGAGAGGCCCATGTAACGCAAAAAAAAAAAAAAAAAAAAGACTGAGACCTAATCATAGCACTACAGAATGCTTCCCCTACATCCACATCTTACCACCACATTAGTAAAGGTCTATTTATTGTAGTTCCTTTTACCTAGTACATTGTGTCCAGTTTTCAAAAAAAATAACAAGGCAGGGACTTCCCTGGTGGTCCAGTGGCTAAGGCTCCATGCTCCCAATGCAGGGGGCCCCGGTTTGATCCCTGGTCAGGGAACTAGATCCCACATGCCACAACTAAGAGTTTACATGCTGCAACTAAAGATCACGCATGCGGCAACAAAGATCCTGTGTGCCGCAACTAAGACCCAGCACGGCCAAATAAATAAATAATTTTAAATAATAATAATAAATAACAAGGCATACTAAAAGCAAAATAAACAAACCAACAAAAAAATACCCCACAGTTTGAAGAGATTGAATAAGCATTAGAAATAGAGTCATATATGTCAGGAATGTTGGAATTATCAGACAAGGAATTTGGAAAAAGTATGATTAATATGTTAAGGGTGTCAATGAAAAAGGTAGATAACATGCAAGAACAGAGATATAATATAAGCAAAGAGATGGAAATTCTAACAAAGAATCAAAAAAAAATTGCTAGAGAACAAAAACACTGTAACAGAAATGAAGAATGCCTTTAATGGGCTCTTTAGTAGATTAGATACAACTGAGGAAAACCTGGACTCTGAATTTGAGGTTATAACCACAGAAACTTCCAAAACTGAGGAAAGAGAGAAAAGATTGAAAAAGAAGGAAAAACCAGAAGAGAATATCCAAGAACTTTGGGACAACTACATAAGGTGTAACATGTACATAGTGGGAATACCAGAAGGAGAAGAAAAAACAGAAGCAATACTTAAAGCAATAATGACTGAGAATTTCCCCAAATTAATGTCAGACACCAAACCACAGATCCAGGAAGCTCACAGAATGGTAAGCCAAAATCACAAAGCAAACAAATGAAAAAACTACACCTAGGCATATCATATTCAAATTTCATTAAATCAGAGATAAAAAAAATCTTGAAAGAAGCCAGAGGGGGTAAAAACACCTCACCTACAGAGGAGCAAAGATAAGTATTGCATCTGACTTCTCAGAAATGATGCAAGCAAGAAGAGAATGGAGTAAAATACTTAAAGTACTGAGAGAGAAAAAAAACAGACTAGAAATCCGAACTTGCAAAATATCCTTCAAAAGTGAAGGAGAAGTAAAGACTTTCTCAGACAAATGAAAATTGAGGGAATTTGTCGGCAATAGATCTGCCTTGTAAGAAATGTTCGGACAAGTTCTTCGAAGAGAAGGAAAATGACATAGCTCAGAAATTTGGATCTACATAAAGACAGGAAGAGCACAGGAGAAGGAACAAGTGAAGACAAAATAAATTTTTTTTTTTTTTTTAAGATTTTTATTTATTTATTTTTTGGGGTACGCGGGCCTCTCACTGTTGTGGCCTCTCCCGTTGTGGAGCACAGGCTCCGGACGCACAGGCTCAGCGGCCATGGCTCACGGGCCCAGCCGCTCCGCGGCATGTAGGATATTCCCAGACCGGGGCATGAACCCGTGTCCCCTGCATCGTCAGGCGGACCCTCAACCACTGCACCACCAGGGAAGCCCAAAATTTTTATTTTTAATTGATCTAATATGTAACAATTTGTTCAGAATAATAATAGCAAAAATGTATTCCTTTATTTATTTATTTATGCTTATATATAAGTGAAATGAATATCAGCAATGACACAAGGAACATGTGGGATGAAATGAGAATATTTGGTTACTATACGGTACTTGTACTACCTGTGAAGCAGCACAGTGTTATTTGAAAAGCAGACTTGGGTTAGTTGTAAATGTATATTGCAAATTCTAGTACAACCAATAAGAAAAGTAAAAAAGAAGTATAACCGATATGCGAAGAAAACAGAGAAAATGGAATCACATAAAATGCTCAATTAAAATCATAAAAGGCAAAAAAAGAATGGAAGACAAAAATAAGAACAAAGAACAAGGACAACAAGTAGAAAACACTAACAAATACAGTAAATATTAACCCAACTATATCAATAATCATTTTGAATGTGAATGGTCTAAATGCACCAATTAAAAGACATTGTCAGAGTTGGTCAAAAAACACAACCCGGCTATAGGCTGTCTACAAGAAATCAACTTTAGATATAAAGACACATATAAACTAAAAGTAGATGAATGGAGAAAAACATACCATGCTAATACTGATTAAAAGAAAGCAGGAGTAGCTGTATTAATTTCAGAGCAGACTTCAAAGTAGGAAAGTTATCAGGTATAAAGAAGGGCATTACATAATGATAAAGGGGTCAATGCTACAGGAAGGCATAACAATTCTTAATGTATACATGCCTAAAAACAGAGCATCAAAGTATGTGAGGCAAAATCTGATAGAATTGCCAGGAGAAATAGATAAATCCACTGTTATACTTAGAGATTTTAGCACCCCTCTATCCAAAATGGACAAATCCAGCAGGCAGAAAATCAACAAAGACATGGTTGAACTCAACAGGACTATCAATAAACTAGATATAACTGATAGCTACAGACTATTTCATCCAACAACAGCAGACTATACATTCTTCTCAAGCTCACACAGAATATTCACCAAGATATACCACATTCTGGGCTATAAAACATACTTTAACAAATTTAAGAGAACAGAAATCATATAATATATATTCTCAGACCACAATAGAATTAAACTAGAAATCAATAATATAAAGATAGCTGGAAAATCCCCCAAATAATTGGAGATTAAACAACACCCTTCTAAGTAACACACGGGTCAAAGCAGAAAGCTCAAAAGAAATTTTAAAATACTTTGAGCTAAATAAAAGTGAAAATACAACATATCAAAATCCATGGGATGCAATTAAAGCACTGCTTAGAGGGAAATTTATAACACTGAATGCATATATTAGAAAAGAAGAAAGATCTAAAATCAATAGTGTAAGCTTCCATCTTAAGAAACTAGAAAAGAAAGACAAATTAGATCCAAAGTAAGGAGAAGAAAAGAAAGAATAAAAATTACAACATAAATCAACTAAATAAAAAAAAAGCAATAGAGAAAATTAAACCAAAAGCTGATTTTTCAAAAAGATCAATAAAATTGATAAGTATCTAAGCAGGTTAATTAAGGAAAAAAGAGAAGACATAAATTACTTATATCAAAAATAATATATCCCATATATATATATATATAGGGAGGGTGGGAGGGAGACGCAAGAGGGAGGGGACATGGGGATATATGTATGCATATGGCTGATTCACTTGGGTGTACAACAGAAACTAACACAGTATTGCGAAGTAATTATACGCCAATAAAGATCTATTTTAAAAAATAAATAATAAAATAGAAAACAAATTATGTCCACACAAAAAGCTGCAAATGAATGTTTACAACAGTTTTAAGTCCTAATTGCCAAAACTTGGACACAGCTAAAATGTCCTTCAGTAAGTGAATGGATAAATAAACTGTAGTTAATCTAGACAATGGAATATTCAGTGCTAAAAAGAAATGTGCTATCAAGCCATGAAAGGACACAGAAGAAATTTAAATGCCTATTACTGAGTAAAAGAAAGCAATTGAAAAGGTTAGATATTATATGATTCCAACTGTATGACATTCTGGAAAAGGCAAAACTATAGAAACAGCAGAAATATTTATAGTTGTCAGGGGTTAGAGGAAAGGGAGGGATGACAGGCGGAACACAAAGGATTTTTAGGGCAGTGAAAATACTCTGTATGATACTGTACTAATGGATACATGTCACTATACATTTGTCAAAATCCACAGAATGCACAACACCAAGAGTGAACCCTAATGTAAACTATGGACTTTGGGTGATGAGAATGTGTCAATAGGTCCATCAATTGCAACAAATATACCACTCTGGTGGGGGAGGCTGATAATGGAGGAGGCTATGCAAGAGTGGGTGCAGGAGAAATATGGGAAATCTCTGTACTTTCCACCCCATTTTGCAATGAACCTAAACCTGCTCTCAGAAATAAAGTTTATTAAATGTTTTAAAAAGTGGTAAAAAAAAAAAACTGTTTAAAAACAGATAATACCGCATGTTCCCACTTTTATTTTGGAGTAAAGAAAATACACTCTTGTGTTAATGGCAGTTTTCTCTAAGAGATTATGACAAAAGGCAGTTTATGTTTTCCGAACGTGTATCTATTTGGTTCACCTTTGTTTCTCTAACATTAGTTTTTGATTGCTCACCTACATAGCTGGTGCTTAGTAAATGTTCTTGAATCAATGAGAAAAGAGAAAATTAGTGCATGAAGGGAGATTTGGGGACTCCTCATCGTATTGATGGTGACCCTTGTTATGCACACCCCAGTGGCCCAACCCCAGACATATACTTATAAAGAGTACACTGAGCACTAGCCATCACCTGGCCTGCAGCTTCATCACAAGCCTTCAATGGTTTGGAACTTTTCTCTTAGATACTGGTCCATAAAAGATGATATGTCCCTGAAGGACTCAGGCTGACAGTGAACTCATGAATGACTATTATATTGACATGAGAACCACTGACTGCCATGGCTTTGTTCCAAAGATCATAGACTTACAAGCACTCACCCAACTGGGTGGGCAAGATGAGCCATCAGGGTACAAGAAAAAAATATCAGGATTTATATTTATGATGATATCTCTTCTTTTTTAGTTTGTACTTTTTCTTTGTATCTAATAATGTCATAAGATATTAATATATTATTTGTATATGTAATTTATAGATATGCACATGTGTGTATATATATGTATATATACATATATATACACATATATAGAAAGAGAGCATGCTCAAAAAATTTTTGCATAAAGGTACACAATCAGAAAAGTTTATAGACCACTGGTCCAGCCCCTTCATTTTAGAAAGGAGGAAACTAAAACTCAGAGAAAAGGGGGGTAACTTGCCTAAATTGTATAGCTAGCTGGTTAAAGGAAGCTAATGCTTTATCCAGTTGTCTTTTTTTCTGCCTCATCTCACTGTTTTTTGATGGAGTTGAACTATTTTTTGAATGCCACGTGAGTCCACATGAAGAGTACAGATACATTTTAACATGACATTTTCCTGAAAGTTTAGTTTTTTAAAAGTGCTTCCACACCCAAATAGACCTTCTGCTTCCTCTTGCAAAAGAAGGGCTGAACTTGCATTCAAGGATTCCATTCCCCTTGGCCAGATTTCCTCTTCCTAGGAAGCTTTATCCACTGTCTCACAGGACCATAATTTGATTACTGGAAACTAATCATAAAGAGAATCAGCTATAGAAATCACTCACAGAAAAGTATCACAGACCATCCTCTGGCTTCCAAAACATTACTTACAAGAGCCGTCAGCAAAACCTTGTCTCCAGGGCCCATTACTTTGAGGGAACTCTGCCAATCGCAGCATTACTCAGAAGGCACATTTTTTATGTCCCTCAAATGCCTACTGTCAGACTAAACTAAAGTTCTGAATGGTTTCAAACACATCCAAGTTTGGCTAAGTAAATGTACTCCCAGATTCAAGTGTGGCCTGAGGGCCAGGTAAGAAAGAACTTTTTTTCCCAGCCTGAGTGCAAACTTTAGTTTGTCCAAGCAGCCTTGTAAAATTCATTTACACTACAGGGTTTCGATCTGGATGACTAGAGAGGCCTTTATAAGCCTAGAATCCTACTGCCAGCTGTCTTCCCTTGTGTAGGTTAAGGAGGAAGACTTCAATTTCTCCGAATCATTTTGAAAACCATCACCCAGGACAACAAAGACAAATGGTAAAAGGTAAGAGGCACAGCTCATTTGTTTCAAATTCTCTCCTCCTAGACCCCAAAGCCCTGCTGACTTCATAGGGAAAAATCTTGCACAAAAGTGGCCCACGTGAGAAGCAGGGAACTAGAAATGACCCCCAGTTCCCGAAAGGGAGTTATCAATAGACCCACATAATCATAATGTCTTTACTTTGTTTTCACTGGATGACAGAGTCTGCAGAATCATTTGCTCTTGGCAGACTATATATCATAATTCTCCTCCCTTTAGTAATTTCCTCACTGCTAGAAGTGATTTCCTTTCTGCATGCATGGAAACCATCTTGACAAATGGTGAAAAAAATATTTACTTTTCACTTAGAATTGCTTTTTTATGTACTGACTGTCAAAAATCATAAACAAAAAGTTGTGTGGAAGAGTTTGGCAGTATGAATGCCTATCATGAGAAAAATGTAAATACATAATTTAATAAGGTGTTTACAAATAGATCCAGAACCACAATAGAAACAGCCAGTGATACCTCAAACCTGGAACGTGGCATTTGGAGTATAACTCAGTGACATTTTTTACATTTTTATTCTGCCAAACACTTTTGTTATTTAACCCTTTCATAATTTATTCTTTTATTGACTAAACTCATTTCCTTCAGGTGGGAATTAATAACTAGGTATGCTAAAGACAAAGCATATTTTAATTTTATCATGATATTTTAAAAACCTCTTTCTATAGCTTCAAAATCAACTTGGAAGAATAAGGATCTTGCAGCAACTGTTCTCAAACACTGAGCAACTGAGCTCCAAGAATTCTGAATAACGGACTGGCAGGGAGATGGAGACGGTTTCTAAGGTGTATGTAGTGGGAAGGTCCGTCCTTGCCTTGCGTTACAGCAACATGTCCGGAAAAGACATAGATAAATAGATAGAGATAGAGATGTCAAGCACATAGAGAGTGCTCAAAAAGAGATATTATCAAATCTGCAGATAGTCCAAAACTGGAGTAAGGGATATTGTACTATAGAATTAAGCTTCAAAATTATCATTATAATAGAAAAATGAGCAAAATGGTGATGAATATTACAGAGGGAACAAATAAAATCCTGTAGTTAAAATATTTTTTTCCTTTTGGTCTTGTTTTAAGTTCAACTGTACCAACATAGTATGTAGATATCCTGGCTTATGTGGAAAAGTTTCTGAAGGCTGAATGACATGGAGTTTATTATGGAGACAACAGTAGGACATGGATTAATGAATTATTATGTGTAATCTTTACTACAGAAACATATGTTGTGTATAAATCACAGAAAGTATCTAGCCTAATGCATTTTGCCATGGCCATATCCCATCTAGAACACTGTGTTCAGTTCTGGGCACTATATTTTCAAAAGAATATTTACAAAATATAGTATAACCTGAAAAGGAAATCCAAGTGATAAAAGGCTCATACAATGCAGAGCTGAAGAAGCTAGGAATAATAAGGCTAAAAAAGAGAATTTTAGGAAGAATGTTATAATTGCTCTAAAACATATAAAAGGCAGTAAAAATCAATGAGTAACAGTTACAAACATGTATTGAGCACAATACGCAAAGCAGTCACTGTTATCTGCATTTTGCAAAACAGAAAAACTAAGGCACAGAGAATAAGTTACACATTTATGGTCACATAATTTGTAAGGGTTGAGCCAGTTTTCATCCCACTAATGCACCCCAGATCTGGGAGAGATCTTAAAGCTATTTCCCAAATATTTCTAACCTCTGTCTTACAGGATCCCAGTAAGATTGTACTTTCTCAGTTCTTTTGAAGTTGGACATGGACTGATGATTTGCTCTGGCCCATGAAATATGAGCATAAGTCACGCTCGTGACTTCAGTGTGGGAGTTTAAGAGTCTGTGAGCAATTTACCACGTGCTTTTCCCACCATGGATGTGAGGACATGGGACCTCCATCAATCTAGGTCTCTGAGGAGCAATAATGAACAGAGCGGCCCTGCAGATCCATCACAGACAAGGAGCAGGAGCAAAAAACAGTTATTGTTTGATTAAGCCACTGAGATTTGGGGACTGTTTGTTACTGTGGCATTACCCCACCTTTTCTGACAGATACACAAGCCTACATGCCTAAAATGATTAAGATATCTCGGAATAAGGAAACATAGTTATTCTTATATTTCCAGTGGTCAGAACTAAGAATAGTTTGTAGAAACTACAGGTGGTAGACTTGGGCTTATTTAATTTTTTTAACGTAAAGTCATCCAAAATTGCTTCATGAAGAAGTGAGCTCCCTGAAAATGGCAGTATTTAAACAGAGGCCAGATGATGATTTTGTACCTATGTAGCAAAAGAGATGGCTTCATTAAGGGGGTTTTATCAAACTTTTATCCAGCACCTCCAATGTGCCAGGCATTTCAGCCACAAAGATAAATCCAAACACCCGATCCCTATCCTCAAGGAGATAATCAAGTTCAGAAGTAGATAACCTCTGCTGTCTCTTCTAACAGTGTGATTCAACCAAATTAGAGATAATAACATGGTCTGGATGAAGCTGACAGCAAACCCAAACTTAGAAATAACCATGTAGCACTAGAAATCCTGGTTGTATTATTATTTTTCAATTAAGAGGCAAAAGTACAGGGTTTGCAAAAGGAAGGAAAACGAAAGACTTGTTGGGTTTAAAAGAGGAACATTTTCCCTTTCTCTAGTTACCATTCTTAAATCTTGCAAACCAGGCATATTATCTGGCTTACATCAGGGGTGTTCCAGCAAAGGGAATAGCACTGACTCAGGGCAATTGTTACCGACCTTTTCCATCACCTCTCCCACCCCTTAGAGTCAGGAAGGGAACATTTCAATACTGATCAAAGTCAGACCTGAAGAGAGGCAACAACCTTTCCCTAGGGCCATTCTTCAGTTTAGAAATCAACCAAACCCTTTCCAAAAGATCAGAAGATTTTCCTAGAAGGGTATTTGAGCAAGGCCTAGAGAAATCCCATATACTAAGGATGATGTGAAAATCACAAACTAAGTAAGTGATTCCAAGGCACAATGACATTGTTCCCCAAAGGCACCTTAAAACAGTACTAATTTCGGTACTTTCTTTCCCACTATTAATACTTAAAGCTTTATTATTTTTAAACTTCCAAAAAGCACGCAGTGCAGAGAAGTCCTGTCCTTTCACTGGCTCGCTGCATTTTAATGGAAAAACATCTAAAACTTGGGTTAGCATTAACTGTAATTGTTCTCAGGCAAACATTTCCATTTCAGGTTGTTATTCATAACAGTATTAGTGCAGTATAATATATGCAGCTGGACTTTGCAGCCATTATCTAGACAAGGGTGAGGTATCTGATTACTATTGTTCCCCCAACTCAAAAGCGTCCGTTTGAACTGAATACTCCGACTCTGCCCAGGCCCTGAATTTTCTGAACTATGGTCCTGATTTTCTATGAAATAAACAAATAAATCAGGGCAAGCTGGGTTTCAGTGCCATATCTTAAGTCAGCTCAGTGTGACATGAGTTTCTAAAAAACACACACACAAGAAATTGGCTTTGGCACAAGGAAAAGCAGCAGGGAACTTGCAGCTCGCGCTGGTTTAACGTGTACCCTTAATCCTCTCGCCTATTTTAAAAAAAATACAATTAATACTCTTCCAAAGACAGCTGGATCCCCAGTCTTGTGCCAAGCTACCTACACAAATATACTCTTTACAAACACATATGTGAAATGTTGATCTAGGACAGAAGAGAGGCATGGGGTTTTGGGTGTTTAGTCTAGTGGCTCCACACTCAAAAGTTTCAGGGACAGAGCTTATGTCGGAAGAGTGAGAGGGGAGACCGCCCACCCTGTACTTTCATCCGGGTACTATGGAGATGACCCCATTTTCCCAGGACCAGTCTGCCCTCTGCCCTGGTGACCTGGGCTGAGATTTAATCTAGAGTCAGAGGGAAGACCAAGACAATTGTGCTGAAGGGTACTCAGACCTAGAGAAGGGCTGGAAATCACTCAGCCCTCCTGGGCTGGCCCGGCTGACACACCCACACAGAACCGATAGCCTGGTGATGCGGCAGGGAGGCGAGGGGACCCACGCACCCCGTCCCGCGCGCACTAAGATGCTACAGTTGAAGACACGCGCGAATAATCCAGATCCGGGCCCGGAGGGCTCGCTGCACTCAGAGGAGGATGCCCTTTTCCTCCCCCTAGTCCTCCATCCCCTTGCAAAGTGAGCAGGAGAAAGTTGCGCCTGGGCCATGGCGCCCCGGACTGGGAAGGGAACGAGGGCAGGCGGAGAGGAGATCCGGGCCCACCTACCTTGTCCTTGGGGCCGAGGTTCTGCAAAACCTCCTTGCCCGTGGCGCTCCGGATCTCCACCCCAGCGGGAGCGGGCGACGCGGGCGCGGGCTCCCGGCTCTCCTCTCGGCCTTGGCCCCGGCGCGGTGTGTCCCCCTCGGCGCCGGATCGGCTCCCCGAGCCTCGGGAGCTGCCCTGGCTGCTCCGGGGAGTCTTCGCGCCCCGCTGCCCCACGCTCAGGGCATCGAAATCCAGCGTCTTGCTCTCGAAGGCGCCCTCCACGTTGCAGAACATGCCGCCGTACTTCTGCCGCGGGACCTGGTCGGTGGTGCCCGGCCTGGCCAGGTACACGGGCAGATCGTCTTCGTGGGAGCTGTCCCAGCCTCTGCGGCCCGAGGCCATGGTTGGATCGCGACAGTGGCCCACGGGTCCTCTTCCCGAGAGGCGGAAAGGGCAGCCGCCGGCAGCGTGCGCCGAGCCACAGTGATTGGGGAGGGAGGAGGCGCCTGAGCCTTCGCGCCAGAGGCGGCAGTGCTGCTCCGGTTCCTGCCAGTCCCCTGCGAGCCCCGAGCCAGCGAGCGCGGCGCGGGGGCCGGAGCGGCGGCGTGTTCTGCTCGCCCGCCTCGCCCGCCCTACCGGCCGCACCTCCTGCGCGCCCAGACCCTAACGTGTGGCCTCCCGCGATCACGCTTCCCCGCCGCCCATCCAAAGGAGAAATCCAATTTGGCGCGCGCGCGCGCACACACGCACGCTTCCCGCTCGCCCAGCAACCCTCAGATTCACACTCAAGAACTCGCCTCACTCACACGTGTGCACAAACCCTGCTTTACACACACTCATTCCGGCGTTGGCCTTCCAAACACAAGTCTCTCTGCCCTACTAAGGTAAAGAAACCTTGTTGACTCAGGTGGGTTGATTTAAAAGCCAAGTCCTTCCTGATTTAGAGCAACACACACGCACAAACTCAGATTTACCAGACTCACAATTCCAGACCTGTCTCATCCTAATCTTAGAATTGTCTCACAACTGCTCCCAGTTCTAGGATCTGCCTCACAAACCTGCACCCTCGCATAATGAACTCCCGAATTATTGGTTTACAGAGCCCTACAGACAGACCAGCTTACTTCACTGACAATCACAAAAACCTGTAACTGACTCACACATTTCAACCCATTCTTACTTCATATCTACCACCCTAGATTTTGCTTTTTATCCACCCTTAATTTGCATCACACACAATTACACGACAGATCAGACTCGCCTTGCAAAATACTCTTCATACCCTGTCTTCATAGCACAGCCCCCTGGCTGATACCTCACTTACTGAGGCCAGAACTGTACCCTTGACCTCACACAAGGGTCCAGATTTACCTCAAAAATGGACAACCAAAGACTTTGCTGTTCCTGTTAGCTGACACACACACACAGGTGTTACTCGTGCTGGTGCACACTCTCACAACCTCATCCCCTGCTCCACGTCCACCCACGTGCACTCTAAGCCAGACTTTGCCACATAAACACAGAGTCCACAAACTGCAGAGCTCACATCGTAGGTGCCCACACAGCCTAAACCCTGAACCTGTAACGCCCACCCTCAACTGGGCCCCGTCTCAGAAATTCACTCATGTGGTTATTTAGTCTTCCAACATGAACTGTGTGCCTACTGTGCTCTTCAGAAGGTACTGGAGCAACAGTGTGAAACAAGGCAGATGGGGGCCTGTCCCCAGCAAGAGTGTAGACTACAACCACCCATCTGGGGAGCTCAGTCATTCACTACTCTGCCCAACTTCACCTTCTGAATTCTCCACTACATCATAAGCTCCATGAAGGCAGATGCCCCATCTGTTTAGTCTACCTTTGAATATCTTGAGTCTAGAGCATCTATAGGCACCTAAGGTACTCTGTAAATCCTTTTTGAATGAATGGATAATGATGACCATAATAAGAATGACGATAGGGAACATTTATGATGTGGTTGCTGTGTGCCACTCATTAATGTAATTGTTTCGCATATATGTATTAATTCATGTAATGCCCATAAGCATCTGGCAGGCTTCTCATGCACACAGACAAGATCTTTAAAGGCATCTGCCCTGAAGTTGATGAACTGAAACTCTGAACTCCAATATGGGGGGGGGGGGAATTAGGATATTGGAAAATGGGATCTCGTTGACAGGCCTGTAAAAGCCTTGGAGGTTTGAGGGATGGAAGTTGACATGAACTCAGATCATAGCCAAGTGTGTTGACACAAGTTATACTTATCCCGAGTGAGGAGAAAGACACTTAAAAACTGTCTGTGTTCTATCAAAATTACCCGTGATTTCTTAAGCTGACTTCCTCTGGGCAGCTGCTCCTTTTTAACAAATGCTGGTTGATGATGGATGGACTCCGAAATTCATGTGAGAAATCAGGAAAACAGGCCATTCCCTCCTTCTTTGCTCCCATAGGTTACTTCCCCCCTCCTCTTTCCTATTGCTCTCATCTTTCTTCCTTTCATTAATTCACCTACGGACTGTTAGTGGGACACTTGCTATGTGTCCAGCATTGTCCTGGGTTCCCTCCTCTGTGGAACATAATTCTAGCAGCAGGGAACTGACAATAAGTAAGAAAGATTAGGTCGGATAGCCACAAGAGCTATAAAGAAAATAAGAGAGCCAACATTTTAATTGGCTGGTCAGGAAAGACTTGAAGTCTTCCCCATCTGACTCTCTATAAACGCCACTGGCACCTCCACCATCAGCAAGGGCAACAGTAAAGATATTAGCTAACATTTATTAGGAACTTATTCTGTGCCAGCTTCAGTCCTAAGGATTTCCACTGCGTCTTGATTAATCTTAATAACACTACAAGGCAGGTGCCATTATTTTACTGTGAAGAAGCTGAAGCTCTGAGTAAATGCCCAAGTCATGACAGAATCATAACTGGAAGCAAAGTATGGGCCAAGAGTCCAAGGCTTCCTTTGAGACAAGCACATTCTGAATGTAGAAGCAGGCTTGTCTGTGCTCCCACGTGTGGGCGCAGATAAGCCCCATTTTTAGAGCTGCATTGCCTCATGACTAGTCTGTTGCAATGTGTATGCCCCATAATTACATTTGTTGATGAAACATCACATTTAAGAGTCAACAGCTGCATATGCACATATGTGTTTAATTAAGAAAGCCAAGCAGTTTTGAAATGAAGACTGAAATGGGAATGGTTGATCTGACTCCAGTTCTGCAACTATGTGGCCTTAGGCCAAGCATCTTACTTAACTTCTAGATGTCTTTCTCCTTCATATTTACCTCACCCACTTGACGAGATTATTAAGGGCTTCATTCCTTGAGTAAGACATTGTGCTGAGAATTCCATATGCATTGCCTTAACCTTCCTAACAACCCCATACATTGGGGATGATTATTATTCTCATGTTACTGGTGGAGAAAACGAGGCCTAGACAAGTTAAGTCCCTTGCCCAAAGTATCATGCCTAGTACTTCAAGCTAGAATTCATATCCTCTAGCAGCTAATTCAGAGCCTGTGCTCTTAAAAACCACTCCACAACAGAGTTCTCTTGTAAGAATCCAAAGAGACAGTTAAAGACTAAAAGTAAGATGTTAACAAAGGAAATTATTCTAAGTACCCCCAGCTGTTGTTGGGCAGAAGTTAACTTTAATTAAGACAAATATTCACATAAAGAAATATCCTACCAATGTCCACCCAACGAAGGCCTTAGCCTCATGAATGCATAGTGATTTTGTTACATCTCTCCCTGGTAAGGTAGAGGACACATTACTTAAGGCAGTCACAAACATAAGAGCACCATTATGTCTACGGCCACCTTAAGTCACTTCCTAGTGAAAAATTTATCCAAAACCATGTGCAAACAGCAAGCTATTTCTACAACATGGGCAACAAAATAGAGCTTTCAACTTGTCACACACCAGATCAAATTTGCATTTCGCATTTCCTGTAACTACAGTAAATGACTTGCCACTTTGCATTGAGATGACTTGTGAAGTAAGCCCATTGCATATCCAATTATAACTTTACGGAAATGTATTCCGGAGTTGTCTTCTATTACCTCTAGATCAGAAGAAGGCAGAGAGACTTCTAGACGGTAAGCAATGACATGCGTGGAGCAATCCCAATACAGCAGAGGCTAGGATAACTTTTATGCGAAATAAACTGCACTGCAGTCTTATAAGGCAAAAATCTACCCAACAGAAGATAAAATTTTAATACTCACTAAGGCTGTGCCTCCATACTCCAAACAAGGAGAAAATAGAGGACTTATGCAGTTTACCTTGACTCAACAGTGAATTTAAATATCTCTGATCAGAACCCACCCTCTGTCTTTTCCTTCCTTGAATTGCAAGAATTTGAACCTACATTATTTCTTTCCCACTTCATGGGTACAGACACTAGACACCTCATTCTTCACCCTATAAATGCCATATAGGAATCAGACAGTCTTTGCAAACTATTCAGCACTCTACCTGACACACAGTAGGTGCTCAATAAACATTAGTTCCCCATTTCCTCAGAGTATATTTAGATATATCATTAATATCACACAGAGTTTGTAATAACGAGCTTAACCATGTCATGCAACTTTAACTTTGCAGAGGTTTATGGAGCAAATTGACACTGTTATAATGTTTTTTATGTGTTTTGTATGTTTAAAAATGACTATTTTTAATATACTTCCATCACACTCTAAGAATTTTCCTGACAGGCCACTACTCCATTTCAGCTCAATATTTGGTGACCAAGGTGTTCATTAGAAACCTAAAAACAGGTTGTTTTTCAAATATATGCACAATGATAAAACCATCTTATAAAAAATTTTAATAATCCCAACTGTGTACACAGAAAAAAAATCCCTGCTATTTCATGAATATATACATGTAGGGGGGAAACTATAAGAATACATATAAAAATATTAACAGAAAGATGAGTTGTAAGATTATGAGTAACTTTTAGTTTCTTCTTTCAAGCACTTCTATATTTTCCAAAATCTCAAAATTTCTATAAGTGTGAGTTCACTTTTTTTTTTTTTTTTTTTTGCGGTACGTGGGCCTCTCACCGCTGTGGCCTCTCCCATTGCGGAGCACAGGCTTCGGACGCGCAGGCTCAGCAGCCATGGCTCACGGGCCCAGCTGCTCCGCGGCATGTGGGATCCTCCCGGACCGGGGCACGAACCCGTGTCCCCTGCATCGGCAGGCGGACTCTCAACCACTGCGCCACCAGGGAAGCCCGTATTTAACTTTTAATAATTATAAAGTTTGTGATTTTTTAAAATGCATGTCCAGGATGTTATTTTAGATCAAAATACATTTATTGAGCATGTTGAAAATTGCTGATGAATTATTGAGTAAAGCTGTTAGCTCTCTATTATGAAGACCTATTATCTAAAATGAAAAATAAAAATAAAGGAAAATTAAGCTCCTCATCAGAGTCAGCTTGTCGTCTCATGCAAAGAATGTCAGCAGTTGGACAGCTGAGTGAGAAAATGATCATTACGATGAGGGTGTGAAATGAGGGCTTATAAAATGCCCTCGAGGCAAATCCTTTCCACCAAAGGATTAGTTAATAAGACAAGACATAATCACCTTCCTAGTGCGGAGTTGTTGGGGGTTCCCCTCCCCATTTTATACACAAAGCATCTCTCTTTGATATTACTGTTCTCAAATGTCTGAAAGCCATTCCCAGTCACGGAAGTTTCTTTTGCCTTAAGTGTGAAGAAGACAAACGTTGAAGTAGCTGCTAAGATGATAAAATAGATACTCACATGGAATGCTCTAATGCTCTAATTTCCTTGATGCCAGTTCACAGGTGCAACTTAATCTCCTAAATGAAAATCTCTAAGTAAGGGCCAGACATAAATCGAGTTAAAGGATAAAACCGAAAAAACAAACAAAACTTATAACCTGTCCAACCTCTTTACGAGTCAGTGTTCATAATACGTTTCCAAGATTTTAAAAAATGTACTTATTTTGTTGTTTTTCCAGTTACTCTTCCTGTTTTTTTGCTCATTTACAAATTAATCTCATTGGTTTTACATTATTGTTATACCAATCTTCCTCTGATTATTCAGAATAAAAATAATTCTCTCTTACCTTTTGCCATTCAGAGAAAAATATAACAATAATGAATTATTTGCTTATCTCGCCCTCCCTCCCTCCCTCCCTTCCTTCCTTTTCAATGAAAATTTCAAAACTACAGAAAAGCAAAGGGTAGTTTAACAAATGCCCATGTATGCATTCTCTAGAATTTATAAATGTTAACTTTTCATCATATTTTAATGACATATATTTTAAGCAATAAAACAAAATAGAGTTGAAGTGCCCTATGTATCCCTTACCTGTTCTTTCTCTCTTTCTCCAAATGAAAAAGGAACCATTAATCTATAGTAATCTCTCATATTCTCCTAGGGTCTTCTATCTGTTGGAACTTGATCCTTTACGATTTTTTTTTTTTTAAATCCATGAATCTCTCCCTCATTGCATTTCACCTAAACCTTCACTGTTCTTTCTTTTTTTTTTTTTTTTTTTTTACTTGTTGACAGTTTGCTTTATTTATTTATTTTTATTTTTGGCTGTGTTGGGTCTTCGTTTCTGTGCGAGGGCTTTCTCTAGTTGTGGAGAGCGGGGGCCACTCTTCATCGCGGTGCGCGGGCCTCTCACTATCGCGGCCTCTCCCGTTGCGGAGCACAGGCTCCAGACGCGCAGGCTCAGTAATTTTGGCTCACGGGCCCAGTTGCTCCGCGGCACGTGGGATCTTCCCAGACCGGGGCACGAACCCGTGTCCCCTGCATCGGCAGGCAGACTCTCAACCACTGCGCCACCAGGGAAGCCCCCTTTACGATTTTTATAACTCTTTTTCTTACCAAATAAACTACTGTCCTAGTTTAATTACTTGTTTTAAAAAATAACCACTCGTCAGGGATAATATACAGAAGCCCCTTACTCCTAGAGAGCCAAGACTTGCAAAAGTAACTTTAGGGTATCTCCTGTTAAAACAAAGGTGATCACACTTCATGCATTACGGCAGAACATGTTCAACTCAAACTCTAACAGAAGGTGTGTGTCTTCAGAAGACTGGGTTTCTGAATCAACCAATACTAATTCTGTTAGAGACAGGGTCAAAAACCAACCAATTTTCTCTTAGTGGAAATACTGTTGTCATTGTAACTTGAGTGGCTCAAGGACCCCAGACATGAAATGTACACTTAACATTTAAAAAGATGACTTTATTTCAGTTTTCCCTTGAGCCTAAATGAAGTAAAGTGCAAAGAAAGGTAGTCAAAAGAAAAATGACTATCTAAAAAGAGAAGCTTTTTTCATTGCAGACAGAAATTTGCTGGCTCCACAAGACTAGTGAACATCCTGGCTCCAACATAAAATAGCTGACAGGCAAGAGTATGAACGACAGATACTAAGAGATGGGAGAAAAAACTGGAAACATGGTGAATAATTCTTTCATTGACAATTTTATAGCTATGTACAGATTCAGAAAACATGACAATGTTTTGGCATTTTGGCAATGTCTTCGTATCCCAGGGCTTTTGTCTGATTTCATTTTTTCCGTTAATAAATAACATTATTCCTCCAGATCTTTCAAAATTAAGAAGAATGGATAGGAAACAGGATCCCTTCCATGTTTCAAGTTTTTACAGTGATTTATATTGGAAACATAAAGAAAAATGTAGAGAGATAATTAGATTAATCATATAGCCCCAATTTCCAGCTCTGATTAAGAAATATCAGGGTATTCACGTGGAGCGTGTTACATTTGAGAAACACGTGGGACTTGAAGTCAGCAAAACTGGACCGACAATTGTGGGTCCACCACTGGCTTAGTGAATTTGGGGGAACTGCATAAACTTTCTACTTCTGTTCCCCTCCTCAACAAAATGGGAATAAAAAGCTGTGGTGCTGAAAAAACAAATGAGATATAGCATACTAAGCTGCAACTGTTCTCTATAAATATTGTTGTTTGATTTCCTTCCATGCCTGGCACCAATTTCTGTGATTCAACAGATTAACAATAAACATGTGTTGAATTAATGGTATCTGGAATTTTTGTTTTTTAATTGTAGGTAGAACTGTATATAGTATATAGCTAATAATTATGAATCAGTCTAAGTCATGACCAAAGTGAAAACACATTTTGGGAAACCAAGTCAGATTACCTTCTATTCTAATCCTAAAACTCTTAGGCATTTGTCTCCAATGGTATCCTAGACCAAAGGTACAGTCAGATGTATATGTGAAACTTATTATATAAAAATACACTAAAAACAATAAGAAACAGAAGTTTTTAAAGACTGTTATTTTCAAGCACAGCTCATATTAAAATTTACTCAGTTCTGACCACATGATGTCTAATAATGTATTTAATAATTTTTAATGTGGGCTGGTCACTAGGAATTGTAACATTGTTTATTTCTTTTCCAAAAAATATTCAGTATGACTATACACTCAAACAATACACTACAAAATCATTAGTATATCAGAAAGAAATAATTTTTTGGCTATAAAATTTATACCTACAAAAATATACATTGTAGTCTTTTACAATAAGATTGACTGACTTGTTCTGGGAATAACTAGAGTATATCAAGATGGACTAATCTAAAATTCTCAAAACCATACATTTATTGAGTACATAATTTAACAGGGTTTTCAAAAGAAACTGAGGTTAAATACCATGCAAAAATTATAGTAGTAGATTAATCACCTAGTGAAGTATTTTATCTTTAATATAATTATTTTATGGCTTAATTTTAACTAAAAATTATTTCTCAAACTAAAAAATGTGAGTGACTCAAGATTTGGATAGGACTTATAAAACGTCTATAATATTGTGATAATTCCAGTGGATGTACCTTGGCAATTACCCTATAACAAAATACAATAAGGATGTAATATTGTTAGCTGTATTATTCTTTGTTATGGATATAATTTTTGACATTGACTGACAAATCCATAATTACTTATTTAAAAATTCAATAGTCAGTAATTAGAATATAATCTTAGATCATACAATGATGATTTATTTTACCATTTGGATTTTTACCAGTGCCTTTTACATCTGGATCCTGAGAAGTCTTTAATTAAGGACAAGGCATAAATGAAAACTCCCCATGGGGAAGGCAGATTCACTTTTATTAGAAATATAACTATTTCTGTAGATCTTTAAGTACTCTTTCCCAATTTCTAGAATACTTAATGATACAGAAATCAAGCTTGCTTGGTTTTTTTTAACCTTTGAAGGCACTAAAAACGTCTAAGAAACCACTTTGAAACTTGTCCTTAAAAAAAACTGTGAGTTCTTGAATTAGCCTATTCGATCTTCTTTTTTTTTTTTTAATCCAAAGACCAGTTCTGTTTGCTGTCCTAAAATAATTCAAAGGCAGAGGAGACAATACCTGAGCCAAGTCCACTCTCTCTCAGCTAAGGGGAGAGAACTCCCTGGAGTGACAAAAGGGAAACAGTCTGTTTAATCAATTCAATCCATTACATATTTATTGAGTACTTATTTTGTGCCAGGGAATATTCAAGGTGCTGTGGGAGTTTATAATATAGGAGATAAGAGAAGTATTCAAATTTAATGCTGCTTAGATTGTAATAAGTGTCACAAAAGGAAAAGAGAGCTACAGATCAGCAAAAACTTTCTGAAAAGCAAACCGCAAGTCACAAAGGGTGAGGGGGATTTTGACAGAGGAAGATGGGCGTGGTCATTACTGGCAGAGTTGAGAAATGGTGGAGAACAGAGAGCAGTCTTGCTTGGATGGAGAGCACAGGGCTTGCAGGGTAGTGATGGGAGGCCAGAAAGATTGGACAGGGCTTGAATGTTGGGACACTGAATGAGAGGCAAGAAAGTTTTTTGATTAGGAAAATGAGTATGCACTCGGTCTGACCTGTTTTGCAATATTAACCTTACCTATAGCCATGAGCTCCAGGGATTGATTTCAGATGTCACAAATACTTCTGCATCTGCCCTCTGCCCAAATTTCTCCTGTCTTCATATTGCTGTCTGAAAATCATTTTTAGGACTTCTGTTCTATTACTGAAGATTTTATGCTTTTGTAGAAAACACTGAAATTCTCCTGATAGGGATAACATCTCCAGCTATCAGCATACAGATTTCCCACCCCTCGCTGAGTAGGTGTGGGAGGTGAAGAGAATGTAAACAGCAAGAAATCTCGATGTGTAGGGCAAGGAGTATCTGGAGAAAGGTTTAGAATTGGCAGGCAAATTTCCAAATGAGTCTGCAGTATGTTTAAGAAGAAAGTTGAACATTTTTGTCAAGGGATGAGAACAGTTGTGGGAAAACCAGTGATTCAACAGCAAAGCAAAAAGCTTAGAGCTGTGACTGATGAAATGAGCAGATTTCTATCTCACTGCGGGGCAGGGTGGGGGATGAAATACAGGAGTAAATAATGCATATGAGCATCTGAAGAAAGGTTTTATGTAATCATTCTCTCTGTATAAGAGGGTATTACATTTCTATTGCTATATGACAAATTACCACAAATTTAGCAGCTTAAACAACACACATTTGTTATCTCATAGTTTTCAAGGGTTAGGAATTTGGGGACAGGTTTAGCTGGGTTCTCTGTTCAGGTCTCACCAAGCCGAACTCAATGTATCAGATGAGGCTGAGATCTCATAGCAGACTTGGGGTCCTCTTCCAAGCTCCTTGGTTGGTGACAGAATTCAGTTCTTTACAGTTGCAAGCCCACCAGCCATTTTCTGTCACACAGGGACCACTCCCAGCTCCTAGAGGCCACCCTCATGTCTTTGCCATGTGATTCCCCTTCCTAGGTAGTTCACAACCTGGCTGTTCACTATTTCAGGATCAGCGAGAATCTCTGTTGCTTTCAGTCTCTGAATTCTTTTCAAGTCTTACCTGATTAGGTAAGGCCCACCCAGGATAAGCTCGCTAACTTAAAATTGATGAATGCCCTTAATTACATCTGCAAAATCCTTTCAGAGCAGGACTTGGATTAATGTTTGATTAAAGAACTGGGAGAAGTGTATACAACCAGGATAGTGGGACTGTTGGGGGCCATTTTAGAATTCTGCTTGTCACAAAGAAACATATGCCAGAATCTTTAATAGGTGAGGATTTCATACTAATGCTCTTTTTCCATGGGGAAAGTTGTTGAAAAGTGGGCCAGGGACTTCCCTGGTGGTCCAGTGGTTAAGACTCCGTGCTCCCAATGCAGGGGGCCTGGGTTCGATCCCTGGTCAGGGAATTAGATCCCGCATGCATACTGCAGCTAAAAAGAGCCCACATGCCACAACGAAGGTCCCGCGTGCCACAACTAAGACCTGGTACAGGCAAATAAATAAATAAATATTTTTTTTAAGAATAGAAAGAAAGAAAAGTGGGTCAGCCCAGCCATGTCTTATATGTCTATACAATTCCTTCCTCTGCTTAGCATTTAGTGCTTAAGACTACACTAAATATCAAAATATCTACATTTATAATATTTGAGTATGGCTATATGGATATGGATATGATCAGATGATTCAAAATTATATTTTAATAAAAGAATTTTACTATATAATATTCATGGTGCCAGCACAAATGCACAAAACTATTGTACAGTGCCCAGTGATATGCAATAAAATATATATTGAATTAAATAAAATGCTTTGTCTTTCTGTTGAGTGGGATTTTTTTGAGAGTCCTTGTGAAGCAGTGGGAAGACCAATTAGGGGATCTGGATTCTATTTCAGGCAGCATCAATTACTAGTAGAGGGCTCTCAGGCAGGCCACTTTAGTTCTCTGAATCTTTACAGTTTACACAATGGAACAGTAAACCTAACAGACATCTATTTTGCAAAGTTGTTATATGGATC
Source organism: Mesoplodon bidens (assembly GCF_964165515.1). Classification (NCBI taxonomy): domain Eukaryota; kingdom Metazoa; phylum Chordata; class Mammalia; order Artiodactyla; family Ziphiidae; genus Mesoplodon; species Mesoplodon bidens. The sequence continues at coordinate 126,354,974 of NC_138160.1, forward strand.
CAAGAAGATTGGTAATATAATGTGGAAATTTATATGAAATTTAGGGAGAAATTCTTAGGCAAAATCTTGATGAGTTATTAGTTGTGTAAGACCCCCGCCCCAAATATTTAAGCCAGAGAAGCCAAATCTTGTGAGTCAGATCAGTGGCAGACTCTTGCCTATGCAGCCTTCATCAGCTGGTCCTACTGCAGTCTCAGCAGCTCACTTCAACTCCAGGTGGCCTCAGAAGTTCTCATGACAAGGTTCAGAAGTGGTCTAAAATCGGAGACTTGAGGACTTAATTTATGTCCATGTGGCTAAGCCAGGCAGCTCCTCTGCAGGAGACACCTTTGCAGGACTTTTTCCATTGAATTGAAATAAAAGTTTCTTCTTTTCTATATCTTTAAAAGGGAATGATGGAAGTACATAGGGGAAGATTCAGGAGTTTTACCTTTTATACATGTTGCAAAAGTTAAGTGCAAATCCAAAAGTAATTTCTGTAATTACTACTACAGCTGACTTGTGGCATCTATCCTGGCAGTCAGCAAACGAGAGCCTACAGACCAAATCCAAGCTCAGTGCCTTTATTTCTGTGGCACACAAACTAAGAATGTTTTCTACATGTTTTTTTTTTTTTAAGAGCATGAGCTCTTCCACGCCCTTTATTATTCTTTTAAAATATTTATTTATTTGGCTGCGCTGGATCTTCATTGCGGCATGCGGGAACTTCATTGTCACGTGCTGGATCTTTGTTGCAGCATGCGGGATCTTCAGTTGCGGCATGTGGAATCTTTTAGTTGTGGCATGTAGGATCTAGTTCCCTGACCAGGGATCGAACCCGGGCCACCTGCACTGGGAGTGTGAAGCCTTAGCCACTGGACCACCAGGGAAGTCCCACTACATTTTTAAATAGTATGAAAAAAACTAAGAGTTCATCTTAAAAGTCCTCAACACAAGAAAAAAAGAAAATAATTCTTACTATATATGGTAATGGATATTAATAACCAGACTTATTGTGGTGATCATTTTTCAAGGCACACAAATATCAAATGTTGTGCACCTGAAACAAATATAATGTTTTATATCAATTATACATCAATTTTTTTAAAAAAAGGAATTACAGAATGGTAATGGTTGCACACCATTGTGAATATACTAAAAACCACTGAGTTATACACTTTAAAATGGTGATTGATTTTATGTTATGTGATTTTTTATCTCAATAAAAAAATAAAATAAGCGGCAAAAGAATCATAAAATATTTTATGACATGCGAAAATTATATGACTGAATTTTCAATGTCTACAGATAAAGTCTTATTGGAAAACAGTCACACTCATTTGTTTACCTGTAGCCTATGGCTACTTTCGCACTGCAACTACAGAGTTGAAAAATTGCAACAGAGACTGCACAGTTCACAAAACTGAAAATATTTGTTATCTGGCCCTTCACAGCAAGAGTTTGCTAACCATTGATCTATAGTGGGTTCAGGCTGGTAAATATATAGCAAAGTATGTTCTCATCACTTCTGGGAATGTTTGTAGGTACACCATTTTTAAAAGGCAGTTTGACAATAGATAAGCAAGAGTCCCAATACATTCAAGAAATTTGCATGCATCTCCCAGTTACTTCTGCTGCAGGTGATTCTCAATCAGGGCACATTCTGAGAAATACTGTCCTTTGTTATCTCTAATTGGATACTGTCTCTACTGAAACTTTTTTTGTTTCATGTTGCTGATGCTTCCTAACTTGGAGAAGATTCCCAGGTCTTACTTCCCTGTGCTGGTGTAGGTGAAAAAGCTTCCCTAGGAACTGTTCTTTCAGCACCACACCCCATAGGTCCTGTCAAAGGCAGTTCACACACCTAAAGGCAGTTTAAACACCTGAATGCGGTTTGGGAACCGATGGACCATTCAAGCAAATCCTCAGAACTCTCAGGATTCCCTGTATTAAATGGCAATAGTTCATATTGATTGCAAATCATACAACTTGGGATTTTTCCTAATTATACTAGAATGCCCTGACTGGTTCTAGATTTTTTTCTTTGAAAAGAGTGCTTTGACCTTCTATGTGGAGGCAAGGATTTATAGTTTCAGAGTCAGGAAAAAGATCTTGCACCTTACAGCATACCATCCTGTTTCGGCTTTTTTTTTTTTTTTTTAAGCCAAAACCCTCACTCTGTTTTAAATTTTAACGTTAATTCCAAAGAGTTGAAATTGTGTTCCAGGTGTCAAGAAGGACAAAAAAATCTGGACTGAGATTAGCAATTTAATTAATCTAATTGCTCCCTAGTCCTGTTTCTAAATCTGCACCAGACTGATTTTAGCTAATGTTTCTATGTCTGTCAAAACGCAAAGTTTGAGAATGTCCCAGGAAAAGTTAATAATTGATAAAGAAAAGAGAAAGTCATTGATCAAGTAAAATAGTTCTATACAGTCCTGCTATAAATAGCTTTTGGTTCCACTTCACCAAGGCTGGCAAGGCAAGGATTTGAAATATGGCATGTGGTGCTGCCTAGGTGGTTTAGTGTGGATTACAGAAATTGGAATGAATTCCCTTATTTAAAAAATTTTTGAGAGGGGGGAACAAAGATGGCGGAGTAGAAGGACATGCTCAAACTCCCTCTAGTGAGAACACCAGAATCACAACTAGCTGCTGGACAATCATCGACAGGAAGACACTGGAACTCACCCAAAAAGATACCCCACATCCAAAGACAAAGGAGAAACCACAATGAGACGGTAGGAGGGGCGCAATCACAGTAAAATCAAATCCCATAACTGGTGGGTGGGTGACTCACAGACTGGCGAACACTTATACCACAGAAGTCCACCCACTGGAGTGAAGGGTCTGAGCCCCATGTCAGGCTTCCAAACCTGGGGGTCCGGCAACAGAAGGAGGAACTCCTAGAGAATCAGACTTTGAAGGGTAGTGGGAATTGATTGCAGGACATCGACAGGACTGGGGGAAACAGAGACTCCACTCTTGGAGGGCACACACAAAGTAGTGTGCGCATTGGGACCCAGGGGAAGGAGCAGTGACCCCGGGAGAACTGAACCAGACCTACCTGCTAGTGTTGGAGGGTCTCCTGAAGAGGTGGGGGGTGGCTCTGTTTCACGGTGGGGACAAGGACACTAGCAGCAGAAGTTCTGGGAAGTACTCCTTGGCGTGAGCCCTCCCAGAGTCTGTCATTAGCCCCACCAAAGAGGCCAGGTAGGCCCCAGCCTTGGGTTGCCTCAGGCCAAACAACCAACAGGGAGGGAACCTAGCCCCACCCATCAACAGTCAAGTGGATTAAAGTTTTACTGAGCTCTGCCCACCAGAGCAACAGTCAGCTCTAGCCACCACCAGTCCCTCCCATCAAGCCTTAGATAGCCTCATCCACCAGAGGGCAGAGAGCAGAAGCAAGAAGAACTACAATGCTGCAGCCTGTGGAACAAAAACCATATTCATAGAAAGATAGACAAGATGAAGAGGCAGAGGGCTATATACCAGAGGGAGGAACAAGATAAAACCCCAGAAAAACAACTAAATGAAGTGGACATAGGCAACCTTCCAGAAATAGAATACAGAATAATGATAGTGAAGATGATCCAGGACCTCAGAAAAAGAATGGAGGCAAAGATCAAGAAGACGCAAGAAATGTTTAACAAAGACCTAGAAGAATTAAAGAACAAACAAACAGAGATGAACAATACAATAATTGAAATGAAAACTACACTAGAAGGAATCAAGAGCAGAATAACTGAGGCAGAAGAACGGATAAGTGACCTGGAAGACAGAATGGTGGAACTCACTGCTGCGGAACAGACTAAAGAAAAAAGAATGAAAAGAAATGAAGACAAACTAAGAGACCTCTGGGACAACATTAAACGCAACAACATTCGCATTATAGGGGTCTCAGAAGACTAGAGAAAGGACGCAAGAAAATATTTGAAGAGATTATAGTCAAAAACTTCCCTAAGATGGGAAAGGAAATAGCCACCCAAGTCCAGGAAGCACAGAGAGTCCCATACAGGATAAACCCAAGGAGAAACACGCCAAAACACATAGTAATCAAACTGGCAAAAATTAAAGACAAAGAATATTGAAAGCAGCAAGGGAAAAACGACAAACAACATACAAGGGAACTCCCAGAAGGTTAACAGCTGATTTCTCAGCAGAAACCTTACAAGCCAGAAGGGAGTGGCATGATATACTTAAAGTGATGAAAGGGAAGAAACTACAACCAAGATTACTCTACCTGGCAAGGATCTCATTCAGATTTGATGGAGAAATCAAAAGCTTTACAGACAAGCAAAAGCTAAGAGAATTCAGCACCACCAAACCAGCTCTACAAGAAATGCTAAAGGAACTTCTCTAAGTGGGAAACACAAGAGAAGAAAAGGACCTACAAAAACAAACCCAAAGCAATTAAGAAAATGGTCATAGGAACATACATATTGATAATTACCTTAAACGTGAATGGATTAAATGCTCCAAACAAAAGACACAGGTTTGCTGAACGGATACAAAAACAAGATCCATATATATGCTGTCTACAAGAGACCCACTTCAGACCTAGGGACACATACAGACTGAAAGTGAGGGGATGGAAAAATATATTCCATGCAAATGGAAATCAAAAGGAAGCTGGAGTAGCTATACTCACATCAGATAAAATAGACTTTAAAATAAAGAATGTTACAAGAGACAAGGAAGGACACTACATAATGACCAAGGGATCAATCCAAGAAGAAGATATAACAATTATAAATATATATGCACCCAACATAGGAGCACCTCAATACATAAGGCAACTGCTAACAGCTATAAAACAGGAAATCAACAGTAACACAATAATAGTGGGGCATTTTAACACCTCACTTACACCAATGGACAGATCATCCAAAATGAAAATAAATAAGGAAACAGAAGCTTTAAATGACACAATAGACCAGATAGATTTTCTTGATATTTATACAACATTCCATCCAAAAACAGCAGATTACACTTTCTTCTCAAGTGCACACGGAACATTCTCCAGGATAGACCACATCTTGGGTCACAAATCAAACCTCAGTAAATTTAAGAAAATTGAAATCATATCAAGCATCTTTTCTGACCACAACGCTATGAGATTAGAAATGAATTACAGGGGAAAAAACGTGAAAAACACAAACACATGGAGGCTAAACAACACCTTATTAAATAACCAAGAGATCACTGAAGAAATCAAAGAGGAAATCAAAAAATACCTAGAGACAAATGACAATGAAAACACGACAATCCAAAACCTATGGGATGCAGCAAAAGCAGTTCTAAGAGGGAAGTTTATAGCTATACAAGCCTACCTCAAGAAACAAGAAAAATCTCAAGTAAACAATCTAACCTTACACCTAAAGGAACTAGAGAAAGAAGAACAAACAAAACCCAAAGTTAGTAGAAGGAAAGAAATCATAAAGATCAGAGCAGAAATAAATGAAATAGAAACAAGGAAAACAATAGCAAAGATCAATAAAACTACAAGCTGGTTCTTTGAGAAGATCTTCCAACAAACAAAAGTCCAGGACTAGATGGCTTCACAGGTGAATTCTATAAAACATTTAGAGAAGAGCTAACACCCATCCTTCCCAAACTCTTCCAAAAAATTGCAGAGGCAGGAACACTCCCAAACTCATTCTATGAGGCCACCATCACCCTGATACCAAAACCAGACAAAGATACTACAAAAAAAGAAAATTACAGACCATTATCACTGATGAATATAGATGCAAAAATCCTCAACAAAATACGAGCAAACAGAATCCCACAATACATTAAAAGGATCTTACACCAAGATCAAGTGGGATTTATCCCAGGGATGCAAGGATTCTTCCATATATGCAAATCAATCAATGTGATACACCATATTAACAAATTGAAGAATAAAAACCATATGATCATCTCAATAGATGCAGAAAAAGCTTTTGACAAAATTCAACATCCAGTTATGATAAAAACTCTCCAGAAGGTGGATATAGAGGGAACCTACCTCAACATAATAAAGGACATATACAACAAACCCACAGCAAACATCATTCTCAATGGTGAAAAACTGAAAGCATTTCCTCTAAGATCAGGAATGAGACAAGGATGTCCACTCTCTCCCCTATTATTCAACATAGTTTTGGAAGTCCTAGCCACAGCAATCAGAGAAGAAAAAGACATAAAAGGAATACAAGTTGGAAAAGAAGAAGTAAAACTGTCACTGTTTGCAGATGACATGATACTATACATAGAGAATCCTAAAGATGCTACCAGAAAACTACTAGAGCTAATCAATGAATTTGGTAAAGTTGCAAGATACAAAATTAATGCACAGAAATCTCTGGCATTCCTATACACTAATGATGAAAAATATGAAAGAGAAATTAAGGAAACACTGCCATTTACCACTGCAACAAAAAGAATAAAACACCTAGGAATAAACCTACCTAGGGGAGACAAAAGACCTGTATGCAGAGAACTATAAGACACTGATGAAAGAAATTGAAGATGATACCAACAGATGGAGAGATATACTATTTTCTTGGATTGGAAGAATCAATATTGTGAAAATGACTATATTACCCAAAGCAATCTACAGATTCAATGCAATCCCTATCAAATTACCAATGGCATTTTTTACTGAACTAGAACAAATCATCTCAAAATTTGTATGGAGACACAAAAGACCCCAAAGAGTGAAAGCAGTCTTGAGGGAAAAACACTGAGCTGGAGGAATCAGACTCCCTGACTTCAGACTATAACACAAAGCTACAGTAATCAAGACAATATGGTACTGGCACAAAAACAGAAACATAGATCAATGGAACAAGATTGAAAGCCCAGAGGTAAACCCACACACCTATGGTCAACTAATCTATGACAAAGGAGGCAAATATATACAATGGAGAAAAGACAGTCTGTTCAGTAAGTGGTGCTGGGAAAACTGGACAGCTACATGTAAAAGAATGAAATTAGAACACTCCCTAACACCATACACAAAAATAAACTCAAAATGGATTCGAGACCTAAATGTAAGACCGGACACTATAAAACTCTTAGAGGAAAACATAGGAAGAACACTCTTTGACATAAATCACAGCAAGATCTTTTTTGATCCACCTCCTAGAGAAATGGAAATAAAAACAAAAATAAACAAATGGGACCTAATGAAACTTAAAAGCTTTTGCACAGCAAAGGAAACCATAAACAAGACGAAAAGACAACACTCAGAATGGGAGTAAATATTTGCAAACGAATCAACGGACAAAGGATTAATCTCCAAAATATATAAACAGCTCATGCAGCTCAATACTAAAGAAACAAACAACCCAATCCAAATACGGGCAGAAGACCTAAATAGACATTTCTCTAACGAAGACATACAGATGGCCAAGAAGCACATGAAAAGCTGCTCAACATCACTAATTAGAGAAATGCAAATCAAAACTACAATGAGGTATCACCTCATACCAGTTAGAATGGGCATCATAAGAAAATCTACAAACAACTATTGCTGGAGATGGTGTGGAGAAAAGGGACCCCTCTTGCACTGTTGGTGGGAATGTAAATTGATACAGCCACTATGGGGAACAGTATGGAGGTTCCTTAAAAAACTAAAAATAGAATTACCATATGATCCAGCAATGCCACTACTGGGCATATACCCAGAGAAAACCATAATTCAAAAAGACACATGCTCTGCAATGTTCATTGCAGCACTATTTACAATAGCCAGGTCATGGAAGCAACCTAAATGCCCATCGACAGATGAATGGATAAAGATGTGGTACTATATACAATGGAATATTACTCAGCCATAAAAAGGAACGAAATTGAGTCATTTGTTGAGATGTGGATGGATCTAGAGACTGTCATACAGAGTGAAGTAAGTCAGAAAGAGAAAAACAAATATCGTATATTAACGCATGTATGTGGAACCTAGAAAAATGGTACAGATGAACCAGTTTGCAGGGCAGAAGTTGAGACACAGATGCAGAGAACAAACGTATGGACACCAAGGGGGGGAAACTGCAGTGCGGTGGGGATGGTGGTGTGCTGAATTGGGCGATTGGGACTGACATGTATACACTGATGTGTATAAAATTGATGACTAATAAGAACCTGCAGTATAGAAAAACAAACAAGCAAACAAACAAAACAACTAATACAAAACTTTCTTTGGTTTATTTTTATGGAAATGCTAATATAAATGTTTCAGACATTACATGAAATTTCTAAAAATCTTATATATGCTGGTATAATGTTATGTCATAATTGTAGTTATTACTTTAAAATGTATATCTCAGAAATAACTAAATTTCCTTGTCAATTGCATTATTATGAACTTTCATCAAATCTTTAACTGTGGTCATTTTTAAGTATTTTGTCATTTACAGACAGTTCTGGGTATACTCTGATGCTTTTGCAAAAATGTTCCTATAAAAGGCTTTCATCTTCAAGGAATTCATGGAAAAGACTCCGACAAGTACAGGTTTCTGGTAACTGACTATACTGCTGAACTGAATGAATAAGCATTTTCAGAACTCTAATGGAAAATGGATGAATTCATAAAAGTGTTAACAAAAGATCAAGATAAAAAAATTAATTACATGGGACTGAGTGAACTGATGACGATGATTATAATTTTTGTGACTTTCTGTTTGAATTAAAAAAAAAAACCCACAAGGACTCAGAGGCAAAAAATATACAAATCAATTTTCACTGTAAAGTAAAGGAGCTGTTACAGTGGAGGATTACTGGACTGAATGTCAATATTATGACACAGTATGAGTGTGTTTCGTGTTTTGTAATTGCAATCATTGTTGCTTTTGTTGTGGTCATCCATTTACAATGCTTGGTGCCAGTTTATTTATCTCTTGTAAAAATACAGTATGTGTGTGTGTGAAAAGACAACAACAACAAAATACAACAACCAAGCAACACCATAGAAAAGTACTTGGTATGTTTGGTCTTCACTAGGAAGAAAAATGATGAGGGAGGAGTTGAGAAAACTAGAACATTGATGAGAAATCTATGAAAATTTGAATTATTATACATATTTTTAATGTTGGCAGCTAATTCTGTATTTTGTAAAACAGTGTACAGGCCAAACAACACATCCATGGGCAGCTGGCCTGCGCATCCTCATATTTATTGATATTACTGAATGTGTTTTAAAAAGTACATATTTCTAAATAAAAAAATAAAAAATAAAAATGTAACTTCTAAAAAAAAAATTTTTTTTCCCAAAGGTCTACCATATGTGGGCACTTTGCTATGAACAGCTGATGCATCAGTCATTGTGGTATAGGGGCTCCCAACATCATGGGGGAGACAAATTTTGAATAAACAATATGTAAACATGGCGTTAAGCGCTACCAAATAGATCAGGTCAGATGTGGGCCACGTAAAGCCATCTTTGGAAGGTGTGGGAAACCGAGTTCTAAAGAATGAGTAGGAGAAGGAAAATGAACTTGAAGGAACACCTTGCAGAAGAAGACTGTATGCAAAAGCCCAGAAGCAAGAGATAGTGTGGCTGGTATTTGGAGCTGTAAATAGTTTCCTATGAGCAGAGGGGGAGGAGCAAAGAGTGAGAACTAAAGTGAGCAGACATGATACATGTATGTAAGAACATATACATAATTGTCAATACGTAAAAAAAATCCATTAGTTTAAAAATTAAAAAATACATGTAGATAATCTAGAAGAGGTGGCTCAAAGGAAAGAATAAGGAATATAGAGTATACAGTGCCTGCTAAGCCCTCAAAAATGTTAGTTATTAGCGTAATAAAAACACAAAGTAGCAGTGTTCTGAGATGGAGACCTTATTTGTTCTCTGATTTGAGCTAGAAGAAAGGGCAGAATCTGGGAAGGCCAAGAAGGAATTTAGTGTAGTGGTTAACAGCCATAGAGACTTGAATTCAAATCCAGGCGTTAAATATTAGCTCTGTGCCCATGGACAGGTTTTTTTTTTTTTTTTTTTTTTTTTTTTTTTTTTTTTTTTTGCTGTACGCGGGCCTCTCACTGCTGTGGCCTCTCCCGTTGCGGAGCACAGGCTCCGGACACACAGGCTCCGCGGCCATGGCTCGCGGGCCCAGCCGCTGCGTGGCATGTGGGATCTTCCGGGATAGGGGCACGAACCCGTGTCCCCTGCATCGGCAGGCGGACTCTCAACCACTGCGCCACCAGGGAAGCCCAATGGACAGGTTTTTAACCTCTCTAAGCCTATTTCCTCATCTGTGAAATGGAGACAATATACTTCATTCACAAAGCTGTTGTGAGGGTTAAATGCAATACTCTATGTAAAATAATTAGCACAAATTGACTGGCACAGAGAAGTCACTCAAAAATGGTTGCTGGTATTATTACAAAAGGAGGCAAAGGACATGTGGCAGAGATTGGGGAATGTTCCCAGAAGATGCATGGTGATAAGGACAATTGTCTCAGCTGGGCATAAATTCCTCTTGCTGTGGCTGGGTCTGTTGTAAAGAATAATCCCATGGATGAATAGGCAGCCAGCCAAGATAGCTTGATCTTCCACACCGGTTCTAGCCAGGAAATCTCTTGAATGTGAGTAGAATGTGAATCACCTGCTTACTGTAAATTAGTTATTATTGTTCACTCAGCAAGAGGGAAAAAGTGCTTGGTCAGAATTAATCATCTTAAAAAACCCAGTTATTTTAAATTCATTACATTTGAATATGGTAATGAGGCATTTGTCATTTTTATAACTCTTTGTGGGGGAGAGTGTCTATTGTAGGATGGAGAAGGATTAACATTTAATCCTAAGAGTGTGCCCTTCTGTTTTTCTTTTTTCCATATTCATGGAAGTCTAATATAATATCTGTTGCATGTCCCTACTTTACAGATAAGCAAACAGGCTTTGAGTCTGAAGTGATTTATCGTAAAATGGTGTTAAAAAATCCAGATTTTTCTAACTGATGATTCTCAGTTGGCTTCACATTAGAATCACTTGGAGAACTTTTTTTAAACTAATGATAGTCAGGGTCTACTTCCAGAGATGCTATGGAGTTGTTCAGAGGTAAACAATTCCTAAATATGAAATTCGTTGGTCAAAAGCAACAACCTTTTTTAAAGTTTTGCTAAATACATGATTAAAAAGTTTTTAAATATGGCCATGCTGCCTACTGAGGAAGCAAGCTGAACAATCAATGGACTCCCCCCTCCCCCTGTGCCCCTCTGCTTTATCCAGTTCAGAACATTTCAGAAGCAGGTTGAAAGCTGGAAGAATGAATTCAACCCTTTATGCTGTACTGAGGGCAGGGAGTAGTTCCCCCCACCCCTTGACCTTTGCGATGAATCATTGATAGCTTTAATGTGGTGATTTTTCAGTCTCATCAGAGAACAAACCCCTCCAAACATTCTAAATAATCAGAACATTATCTAACACTGGAATGAAATTGGTCCACATCACTTAACCAGTTGACCTTGAAGGCTTACTTCTCCAAAGGAAAGATGAACCCATTTCGCTTTCTTTTTTTGTGGCACAGAATAAACAAGAATTTTGAAAAGTGGTCTCTTGTTAGTCTGTGAAATTGCAGTGATCACACACTCTGTGGCTTCTTGCAGTCACTCTCTCCCTCCCTGAATCACACTCACACCAAGTTCTGGCCTTGGAGGAGATGGAACAAAGGCTGAGTAAAAATCTCTTCTTTGGAAGGAGACGCAAGAGGGAGGAGATATGGGGATATATGTATAGCTGATTCACTTTGTTATACAGCAGAAACTAACACATCATTGTAAAGCAATTATACTCCAATGAAGATGTTAATAAAAATAGCAATTTATAATACTTAATGGACACTAGTTTATGGTGATACAGTTTTGTACAACAATATATGTAATTATGATGCAAAAAAAAATCTCTTCTTCACGTGCATGTCCCTATTGCCTACTGACTGGAAGAAATGATAAAATGATTCTATTCTTTTAAAATCGTCTAAAGCAGTGAGTCTTAAATTTGGGTTAATCTTCAGCCCTTTTAAGTAGCTAATAAAATTAAGGCCCCCAGAAGAATTTATTAAAATATATATACTTCAAATATTCACCTATCTTGACCTCTTAAGGGTTCATGAATTCATAATTAAGAAACCTGACACTTTAAGAAAAACATAGATGTGGCTTTCATCTTTTACCAATGCAGATGAGCACACAGCAGAAAATGAGACAATTCAAACCAAAACTATGTATCAAAATTTTTTAAAAAATTTGTTCTGATTCAGATAAAACAAAAGCAGCTTAAAAACAAAAAACAAACAAACAAAACTTTCCTCCTAAAAAAAAACCAACGCAAGCACTGTGTTTGGTTCCCTGAGATATAATTTCTTCCTCGTGAGCATAGTTCACAAATTGCCATGTGTGTGCAGATAAAGGCTGCTTCTCCCAAGCTGGCTTTCCAGTTCAGTCTGACACTTCCCTTACCTACCCTACTGTTTCTGGATTCTTTATCTTCTTTTTGTCTTTGTCTTCCTGACACCCAATCAGAGATACTTATGAAGGAACATTTTTATCAACTAGCCAAAGAGACAGTAAAATGTAAGGTCATGGAGGACCCAAAAATGTCTCAGAACATACATTAGCAGGAATTGTCTAGAAAGGGTTTCTAAATTGGTACCTTGAAAATGGGTCTCCTAAGACCAAAATAACCCTGATAATTGTGCCTCTGCCCATTTTCTATTTTGAGTCAGAGGAGAGATTTGTAAGAAGTCCTGGGAGAGGGAGGGTGTGGGAGCTGGTCTAAAAGAGAGAAACAGGAAGGGCCCATTGTCTGTCAACTAAGAGGCTTTGTTTTGAAAATCCCAGGGCTAACATTTTAATGCTTTATTTGCAAAGTGGGACAAGACTGCAGAATAATAGCTCAAAGTTTGATTTGAGTTTGATTCTACCTCTTTCTGTCACCTCAACTTGTCCTCCTATACATGGAACTGTGACTGTGAATACTTGAGATATGTGGCTGGAAAACTTTGGCTTTCTGTCTTTAACCTGCTAAGATTTACTGGGACCCAGAATTTACTTACATGTTTCCTTATTAAATAATAATATCAATAGTCGGTATGTATTGAGCCCTTACTATATGCCACACATTGTTTGAGGAGCTCATGTAAGTCCTTACAATAATCCTATAAAATATGTTCTGTCATCTCTGCTGAGGCACTGAGAGGCTAAGTAGCATGCCTAAGGTCAGAGAGCTTAGGAAAAAAAAAAAAGTGGTAGATCTGGGTAGATCTTAAATGCAGGGAGTCTAACTGCAGGTCCTGTATTCTTCACCACTACACTTTATTTCCCCTGAACCCATTTCCTCAGTGAACCTTGATGATCTGAGCAATTTAATGAAATTCAATCTTGGTAAAGTATAATTTTCAAAAAATGGTTAAATTATGACTCTCATATAGATATAAATATGAACATGTGTCAAAGATTTTATTAACTCGTTAATGAGAAAACTAGGTATGTGTTAAAAGTGCCCCTAAAAAAAAGACACATTTATAGATCAGGAATATTGAAATGAACGTGATATAGAGGTGAAAGAGGACTCTTCCACAATGGGAGCCTGAAGTCAGCTAGACTTCCTCCCCTGGATAGAATTTGCATGTCTATAGACAAGACTTATTTTACTTGCTCAGTCATTTACAGCTTACAAAATTGTAACTCCCATGGAATCAGAATAAGATAACACTGGAAGGATATGCTATAGACAATGTATAGTTTTCCACTTAAGTACAGTTGTTTTTTGTTTTTTGTTTTCCTATAATAAGAACATTTCACACTTGTTCCTCAAACCCAGGAAGATTTACAACTGATAGGTGTCAAAGGCATTTTAGAAGATAGACATATGAATAAAAAATGACTTACAGACTACCAGAGCAGACATTCATAAATGATTTCAATAAGGCAGATTGTTAAAGAATATAAATAAGGGAAGGAGAGATTCATTCAGCTCTGAGAATCTATTAGAATTTCTATGTGAGGCATTTAGGAGAGGCAATCTAGTTGGAAGAGGGGACTGGAGGCTATCCTGAAGCTGCTTTTAGATACCACTTTACATAAAACTAAGAAAAAGTAGATCATCTCTGTTTAAGGATTCCGTGGTGCTTGGTAGGAGCCATTAAAGCTATCTCATGGACTTCATTTGAAATCTAGAAAAATTCCTCGGTATTTAGATTGACTTGGGAGTTAGTACAAAAATGTAGACGTGCTATCCAGACAAAGGGGTATCTTGATCCAAGACACAGAAACCAAGAGAGGAGAGGTGACATGGGAAGGGGAGTGATAAGAAAGAGGCAGTAAGAGGAAAAGAGTGTGCCTCAAAACCCAGTGCTCCCTCAGCCTATGCAGGTCAAGACACCTACTAAGCTCTGTTTCCTTTCACAAGGACCTGACAGCAGGATACTCTACCTTCAGCCCAGAGCCCTATAGCCCCAGCATAAAAGTAGATATTCAATATGTATATACTTCCTGAATGAAAAAAAGTATGTAAGGAAGAAAGAAGGAAGGAAAGGAGGGAGGGAGGAAGGGGGGATGGAAGGAAGGAAGGAAGGAGGGAGGAGAGGGAGGAAGGAAGAGAGAGGGGAAGAGGGGATGAAAGGATGGAGGGAAGGAAGTAAGGAAGGGAGGAGGGAAGGATGGAAGGAGGGAGGGAGGAGAGGGAGGAAGGAAGAGAGAGGGGAAGGGGGATGGAAGGATGGAGGGAAGGAAGGAAGGAAAGAAGGATGGAAGGAAGAGGGAAGGAAGGAAGGGGGAAAGGAAAGAAAGAAGGAAGGGGGGATGGGAGGAAGGGGGGAAGGAAAGGACAACACTGAACTTCATCTAATTTTTCCCCAAGCTTTACTGCTTCAGGGGAGAGCTAACCACCAAGGACCACCCTTCCCATATGACTCATTTAAGAACCTCCTCCACTCTGCCTCATGATTCCTTGTCTACTTCCCTCTATAAACCACAGGTCTCTGTCCTTTCCTTTGAGATGCTCCTCATTAATGAACATTTTCCATATTGCAATAGCCTAAATAAAATCATCTCTTTCATTGTTCTGTGCATTTTTGTTTTCACAGAAGGAAAGAAGAGTTCCGGACCTAATCTCTGGATCTGAAGAACCCTCCTGTGGGTCTGTGGTTTAATACAGGAAGAAGGCATCCAAGCTTTTGTTTTGACTGCATCCTCCTTATACACATGAAAGAGCAGGGACCAGGCTGCTGTGAAAGCCTCAGAATATAACTTGACCAAGAAAGAAGAAACCATTGTCAGTAGTGCTGGCATAAGCATCTTTGTCTTTGGGACACAGGGTGAATCCAGGGACTTGTTTGAATTCTTCATTTGGGGGATTAGGGCATATAATGGAGAGTGCTTTTCCTTTCCCTTTTGGACAATGGACTGGGGTGGAGTGGGGGGAAGATTTGAGTTGACTAACTTACAGCATGAACAGAAAGACTAGTTTAGAGTAAGAAATAGGAATGTATTTTTATTTATCCAAAGATGTGGCTAAAGGTGGATGCAAGCAACAAAGCTACCTTTGACCTGCTTAAGGAAAAAAAAATGAGGGAATTTATTGGAAGGATTCGGTATAACTCAGTACTTGAAGAAAAAGTTGAAGAATAAGAACAACTCTGAGACATAGATGGTAGAAAGTGAATGGACAGTGATGAGCGAGTTCCTATGCCTTTCAGCCTCACTGTCCCTCTGCCAAAGAATCAAATTCCAGGGAAAGAGCATCTGATTGACAGGACTTGGATCACATGCTCACCTCTTGGCAGAGGGAGGTGGCTCAATCCTGATGAGTTGACTGGCAGTAGCCAAAGTGGGAGAAATTATACAGCAAAATGGGAGGTGGGAAGGACTGTTACTAAAAGGAAGAGTCAAGGATTTGGGGAAGGCAAAACAGCAGCTTTACATTTACCACGTAACTCAGTGATTCCACACCTAGGAGATAAAAAAACACATCCATACAAAAACTTTTACCTGAATATTTCTAGCAGTGTTATTCATCATAACCATAAAGTGGGAAACCTAAATGTCCATCAACTAATGAGTATATATTCATACAATAGAATATTATTCAGCTATAAAACGAAATGGATCGCTGTGTGCTGGGCAGTCCCCAGGTTTGTCTCTTGCTTCAACAGTGTTTGGATGGAACAGACCCAGGGTTGCCCTTTGCTCCCCCCTCCAACTACCCTCCAACCTTTTTTCCAATCGCAACCTTCGGAATCAGCCACTCAGCTATCCTCGGCCTCCAGGCCCAACCAGCACCACTTTTTGAGCTTAGTTCCTTTTTACTAATTAAGCATGAGCTCCCAGAGTCGTCAAAATTATTCCACCCAGGTGGAGGCCGCCATCAATCGCCTGGTCAATATGCATCTGCGAGCCTCCTACACCTCCCTCTCTCTGGGCTTCGATTTTGACCACGACGATGTGGCTTTGGAGGGAGTGGGCCACATCTTCCTTGAAATGGCTGAGGAGAAGCACGGGGGCACCCAGCGTCTTTTGAAAATGCAAACCTAGAGCCACGGCAGTGCCCTATTCCAGGACGCACAGAAACCACCTCAAGATGAGTGGGGCAAACCCCAGGATGCTAGGGAAGCTGCCATTCTCATGGAGAAGAGCCTGAACCAGGTCCTTTTGGATCTACATGACCTGCACTCTGCCCGCGCAGACCCCCAGCTCTGTGACTTCCTGGAGAGCGGCTTCCTGGAAGAGCAGGTGAAACTCATCCAGAAGATGGCGACCACCTGACCAACCTCTGCAGGCTGGCTGGTCCCCAGGCTGGGCTGGGCGAGTATCTGTTCCAAAGGCTCACCTCAAGCACAACTAGGAACCTCTGAAGCCCACGGCCTTTGAGGAGCCCCTCTGGTGTCAGGGCTTCTGCTCAAAGCCTCTCTCTCTCCAGCCACCAGGCAGCTTTTTAACCACCCTGGAGCCCTCTCCCAAGATGTGGACCAAATGGAAACAATAAAGTTTTGGAACAAAAAAAAAAGAAGTGGAGTACTGATACATGCAACATGATTAACCTTGAAAACATTATGCTAAGTGAAAGAAGACAATCACAAAAGACCATATATTGTATGATTCTATTTATATGAAAAGTCCAGGATAGGCAAATCCATAGAGACAGAAAGTAGGTTAGGTAGATTAGTGATTACTGGGGACGGGGAAGGAGGGGTGATGGGGATTGTCTGGTAGTGGATACTGATTTCTTTTAGGGGGAAAAATTGTTTTATAATTATATTGTGGTGATGGTTGCACAAACCTGTGACCAAACTAAAAACATTGAATAGTACACTTTAATTATATGAAATGTGAATTAATCTCAATAAAACTATTTATAAAGAAGCAGCAGCTTTTCCATTACAATATTGTTATTGCAATAATGAAATCTGTTCTAGTAAACTTTTTTGTTTTTATTTGTTGGTAAAGTAGGTAGAAGCTACTGGAGTGGATCTTAAGAGATAGGAAAGGAAGTCACTGGTCAGTCATGAAATATAAATTACTCCTTTGGAATAGGGCATTGTTTTATGTTAGGAACAACTACCACCAGTGTGTTCCTTAGTTAGCTTTGTAAGTTATCAAAACAAGTATGGATTATTGTCAGTCTCTTACAAATGTGTCAACCAAACTAAAACAGGACCTGTCCGGAATGAAACTCACGTGAGGCAACATGGAATACTCTAGAGGATGCAGGCTAAGAAGTAGGAAATCTGAATTAACTCCATTGATAAGCCATTGACACATATGTGGTAAAAGACTGTAGGGAAGTTCCTGCCCTTCTCCAGGCCTCAGTCTCCTGACATGGAAAAGGAGAGAGATGGACTAGATTAGTAGTTCCCAAAGACCGGTTTCTCATTAAGGGCTGTGATTTAATATTTCCTCAAAACAAATCAATGTAAACAAAAAGTGAACCAATGTAAAGAAAATTCTAGGCAAATAGTATGGATATTGTAGAGATATGGCAAAAACATGATATTAGTGTAAGAATTACTGAAGTTTGGCAAATGCTATGTGATACCTTTTGCTGTAATCTGGTCACGTGCAACAGAGGTGGGAGAATCCATTATTTTGTAAAGCTGGATTTTACCCCATTTATTTGATTTATGATAAAAAGTTTCTAAATAAGAATGATATTAGTAAATAATTATCATTTGTTAAGTTTTATTATGTGCCAGTCCTGACAAATAAAGGGAAAGTTCAGGAAGATGTTATGCTCAGCCTAAAGTTTAGGTGAGTGGGAGAGGCTTCCCCAAAACTGAGGCTGGAAGGATGGTAAGATTTAGTAAGGTGAAGGGCTAGGGAGCTTTTTGTAGGTGCAAGGGCATCGGTGAAGGTCTACGGTTGAAATTGAACATGTAGTTCCTTGGGGGAACTAATCTATCCCACATGGTTGCAACATAAAGAATGGGGGGGAAAGAATTCCATCAGCCACCAGCACTTACTGAGCACACACCTCACTTCCCACAGTGTGCTAGGTGCTTTGCTTATTTCATTCAAGCCACAAAAAAATATCTCTGGGGTCAGCATTTTTACTCCATTTTACAGATGGGAACTGAGTCTTAAAGTTAAAATATCTTGCCTGTGGCTGCAGAGCCAGTAAGAGGGAAAGCCTGGATTTGAACACAATCACTTTGCTTCCAGAGCTGGTAGGCTAAGCCACTACACACTGCACGCTGGTCACCTCAGCTTCTCCACAGCATTGCCATCCCTCAGATTTTCCTTGGTCCCAGCTAGACAACAGACTGATTGAGCCACAGACTCCTTGCTCTGTGAACCTGGTTAGGAAGCCTATTGTTAAAGTAAATAAGACACTTGGAAAGCATAGCCAAAGCTATTAAAAAATTCTATAAGCCAGTTTTCTCCAAGATTTTGCACTTGGGGATGAATATCAAAAGGACTTGTTAGGGTCTTCCCTGGTGGCGCAGTGGTTGAGAGTCCGCTTGCCGATGCAGGGGACACAGGTTCGTGCCCCGGTCCGGGAAGATCCCACATGCCGTGGAGCGGCTGGGCCCGTGAGCCATGGCCGCTGAGCCTGCGCGTCTGGAGCCTGTGCTCCACAACGGGAGAGGCCACAGCAGTGAGAGGCCCGCGTACCGCAAAAACAAACAAACAAACAAAAAAGGACTTGTTAGGAAATCATATCTTTTAGAACTTCCATATAATTTCTTTCTCCTTAACACAGAGTTGAGAAAGGTAAAAATAAGAGTGTTTTGTTTTTTCTGGGGAAAATTGTAAGTCTTTAGTTGGGACAATGATTGAAAAATAACTGGTCAGTTTTTGCCTCCACACTATGATTTGGTACAGAAAGGGCAAAAGTCACTCTTCACTACAGTATAAGAGGCTTGCTTAAAGTTGTGTAGTTTCTCAGGGTTCAATGTGTGTTCCCCATAATAGAATAAATCTCTAATGATAACACACAGCACTCCTCCCATTGTTGATGTTCAAGTTCTTATTCCACACCTCCAACTGTATTGTTATTGAACAAAGGCTGAAGAGGGTAACACAGTGCAAGAATTTCTATGCTACCCATTCCAACTTCAACAGAGGGAACAAGTGACCCAAACACTTTAATTCCAGCCCAAACTTTGAAAGAAAGCACTTTCGTTAATGTTTGAGTTCATTATCTTACCACTGGAATATTAAATTTAAAAAAAAAAGAAAAATAAAAGCAATGTTTACCCATGATGGCTAAGGATTGGACCTATATTTTGGATAAAATTGTCATTCTTTTGGCCTATTCCTAAGAGGCATTTTTAAATGGAGTCATAACAGCTAAGATTCCCTATTGTATTCTCTTAAATAAAATGTTCACTGGAAAGGAGAAACGTTCAGGAAGTTAGAAGATTAAAAAAACTAAAAGTTTTTTCTTTTTTCTAATGTGATCACTTTGATGGCTTCAATGGTACAAGAAAGATGACTTGTGCATTTCAGAGATTTCACTCCATTCTTTCTGTTCTTCATTTCTCTGTGTTTGCACCATATCTAAAAATGAGTCAAGTGGGGCTTCCCTGGTGGTGCAGTGGTTGAGAGTCCACCTGCCGATGCAGGGGACGCGGGTTCGCGCCCCGGTCTGGGAGGATCCCGCGTGCGGCGGAGCAGCTGGGCCCGTGAGCCACGGCCGTTGGGCCTGCGCATCCGGAGCCTGTGCTCCGCAACGGGAGAGGCCACAACAGTGAGAGGCCCGTGTACCGCAAAAAAAAAAAATATATATGAGTCAAGTGTATGTCCTAATCAGGAGTCTGAGAAGATGATTTAGGATGACCAACTGGCCCTGTTTGCCCAGCATTGAGGAGTTTCCTGGGATGCAGGATGTTCAGTTCTAAAATCAGAACATGCCTGAGAAAATCAGAATGACATTGGTCACAAAAAGATGGTATTTTTTTGGCCTAGTTAGAGGTCTTTGCTTAAACAAACCAGAGAGGACACTCATCCCTTGTCGACTGAGTCACAGTCTCCTGTGAGCCCAATCACTTATTATTTTTAAAAGCTTCCCAGGTTGTTCTGATAACCAGCCAGGTTTGGGAGTTTCTGAGATGCTGCAGGTAATTCCTAAATAGAATCGTTTCTATCGGTCTCAAGCGGAAAATGCAATCGATATAACATTTCCTTTTTCTAATTTTTGTAATATCTTTGAAGTCGAGCTGTGTTTAAAAACAAAAACAAACGGCTTCCATGACAAGAGGGACGGCTATAGTCTTAACATTTCACAAGGTGCATGCTCTTTTGAAGAATGACTTTTGTCCGAGACCCCAGGGACTGAAACATTAGCTACCCATGTGGTACTGAGAAAGCTGAGGGTTACATTTGGCCTCAATGATCTTCCATTTCCTCTGGTCTCTCATCCCTCATGGAGGGATGAGAGATGGGAAATGGAACTCTGGACAATTTCTGCTACTCTCAGAATCCTCAAATAAGATGCTGACTTCCCCCACTTTTGACTTCAGATTCTTAATTCGTCTTAAAACTGCAGTTCACAGCTTTACATTATAATATAATCTGTGTTTATTACAAAATATTTGGAAAATATAGAAAAATAAAAGAAGAGGAGAAAAATTATCCAATTGTCTTCTCTCCAATTCAAACAACCTTAATATCCTGATGTATTTCTTTTCTGCATTATTCCTTTGTATTGCCTTTGTATTGTAACTGTCATACTCTATTTGCATACTACATTATATTGCTTTTTAAGTAACTGAACATGCTCCTATATCATAACATACCATAAATAGTATATTTAATGGCTACATTATATTTAAAGAGGATGGGCATAATTCAATTTATCAGGCTCTTGGCTAACTTTCCAGAGCAATGTCTTTAACATAATCTACCAAATGCTAGAAGACCATTATGAGACACAAATCCCAAAAACATAATCTGGAGAAGAATCACTATCCTGATGGTTCACATACAACTAAGTCTTTCCTTTAGGTTAAGAACAGGTCATTTCTCAGGAATATTTCTTTATTTTGGTATTTTGTTGTGGTTGTTTTTCATTGAGATAATAGAATAGCTTAAGATAAAATTTTTAAAAGAAAAAATCACCCATAATTCCACTGCTCTACCAAAGCCACTCAAAGGTATATAGACACATAGATTTTTATACAGCTATCATCATACAATGCATGCAGTTCTGTGTTCCTCTTTTCCACTTACTATTACACTATAGTCATTGTGCAATGTTATTACATAGCCCTTACAATTATCACTTTTTAAATGGTTGTGTAATCATCTGCAAGTTATTGTCTTTGGCAACACAATTCTTTTGGTTTAAGAACAGGTAACAATTATATGAAATAACTGAGGAAGAAAAAAATTACTTAAAAAAATTATTTAAGCACATTCTAAAGCAGTGATTTTCAGATTCTGATCTGTAGTATATATCCCAAAGATTACCATGGAATAGGAGTTGAGGAGAAATCTGGGACGACCCATCTTCATTCTAGCAAAACATTTCTCCTTTATGTTTTCTTTTGAAAATATGCTCTTAATCAAAATGAAAGGAAGAGAAAAAAGTATAAAATTAAATGATGCAACTTTTATGGTAGAATCTGTCATTAACTAGCAGTGTGACCTTGGGCAAGTTACACACATGCCTGAGTTGCCTTGCCTATAAAATGAGGATACTAATTACTAATTTTACCAAACTCATTGGGTTGTGATAAAGATGAGATATACATGCGATATATATAGATTGCTTAGAACAATGCCAGGCCCTAACTATTGTATCCGTTTTTAAGAAATAAATAAAATAAAATACTGGAAAAAACAGCACCAGGCCAACAAATCTAGAGCATGTTCATGTGAACTTTAAAGCAAGAAATAGAACATTCAGGCAGTGATAGATCTATGGATGGTAGTGATAGTCCTCAAATAGAAAAAAACTTACCCACAGGTTTGGGGGTAAGATTATCAAAGTGTCTGACTAGACTCTGATATTTCATACCTGTGTGACTTTAGGCAATTGACTTAACTTCGCTAAGTCTCAGTCTTCTCATCTGTCAAAGAGTGTTAATAATATTAACTATATCATAGGATTCTTGTGAGCAGTAAATCAAGTCATCCCTATGAAGTATTTAGCCCAGGACCTGGTCCATTTTGCATCTTCAATAATAGACAGTTAGAACCTTCCCAGGTACAATGTATGTTGATCACTTACTGGAATTTTTTGGGCACATCCACAACTTAAAGAGCCAAAATGCACAGCAGAAATTAATATGACATTAAATCAACTATGCTTCAATAAAATTAAAAAAAAAAAAAGAGCCAAAATGCTACATATGGAGTCCAGGTAGTCAGGATGGAAAAGAATTTTGGTTTCAACTTGCAAGAAAAACAATAGAAGGAGGAAATCTACACTGATATCTCTCTGGAAGTTAAGGTGCCAAGACCCTCTTATCCATAATTGCAGGCAGTGGAGTTTGGGGAAGCATGGGAAAGATGTGAAAAGCACTGCCTTAGGAGTTAGGTGACCTAATCCTAGTCCCAGATTTGTCCTAAACTTGCCACATGGCCTTAAATAAATCAGCTTTCTGCTTCACTCTTAAATTATCCCCTGTCTAAACAGTGGTGGTTGAACAAAAGATAAACTCAAAGGTCTCCTCATCTCTATTATTCTTATGGAGTAAGGAGTCCTTTGCTATTTTTAGAATCCCTGGGATCATCAAGGTTTTGTGGACAAGAAGGTGTTACATTTTACAGAGCAGCATGCAACTTTGATGAAGACTGCCATTTGTCAATCAGTTATATTGCCTCTACCTTTTTTCTCTATAAGAGAGAAATTATCACACTAAATAACCAAGATTTGGTGGTTACACTCCCAGAGAATAAGAATGGTTTGTAAGAGTCTGCTCTTAAAAAAATATTTCTCCAGATATTTGTAGTTGGAATCCTTGTATTTAGCTTAACCACTCCCTTGTCTGTGAAATGAAATGAATTACCACCGAGCCTTAATATTGTCTCTGGCTCCAAGCAGAGGGGGAAAAACAGTTTTGGTCAGCAATACAGTAGAATTAGAGAATATTTGCCTTATTTAATCATGGTCTGGCCGAGTCATTCCGACTGATATTGTTTGGAATGAAAACTTTACCAGATGTTCACTTAAATGAGCTAGAGAGATTAATTATCAGTCCTACCACATTATCTTGAAGGGTGGGTATAATCATCTCCAAGGAATTTCCTGGAGCCGGACACAAAGGTTGCTGATTGTAATTACAGCTAACACTTTATGAAGTACACACAATGTACCAGGCACCACTCTAAGTGCTTCATATGTATTAATTCATTGAGTCCCAAAATACCCCCTGAAGGAAGGTACTAATGTTATCCTTTTACAGGAATGAAGTCACTCAGCTAGTAAGTGGTAAAGGCTGGATTTGAATCAGGAATGTTGAGCCATAGGCCTATGCTTTTAAAACTACGCTATACCCATTGCCCAATACTATACCCTGTTTTTGACCCAAGGTGCTGTTAAAACTTGAATGAATTAGGCTTGTCATTAATCTATAAGTGGGTGAAGAGGAATCTGAACTATTGTGAGTAGGGAAAAATATAATGTCTGACCTGAGGGAAGGAGGAATGCTAAATTTTGGAGAAAACATTCATATACCTGATTAGAATCTCTTGGGTTACCAAAACAACATATCTACCATTTATTCATCTTTTAGAATAATTTGAGGAATGTAAGGGGAATTGAAATTTAGACCTCTACTCCTTGTCTGTATAAGATATCTGGAATATTTTGTTGCTATGATCAAAGCCAAGCAGATAATGTTGGTTGATGCTTCTTGGTTAACCTTAAGAAGAAGCAAAAAGAACCGTCAGATTTTCCTCATTTCCAATGGAATCCCAAATATTTCTTTGTTCTCGGGGTTTATTGGAAGTACTATACTGGTTGACATTGACATGCTTCTGAGGTTACTATCTGAGAGCTCCCTTATCTTTTGTTAGCATGTACTCTCCAACAATACAAAGAAAGCATAACATGTAAGCTATCCATTTAGGTTTTGAAATAACAGAGTGGTTTGAAAAGGGTGTTGGTTCTGGATGCGGAGATTTGTGGACAGAATCTTTCAGATCTGAGACTGAGAACTCATAATGTATTTGAATGGCATAATTTCATCTCAGACTCAATCCCCCATTTTTTTTCTCTTAAAGAGTGTGTTAAAGATATTTTTATTACAGCATATTTTTTCTTATTCCTCTCTCTGTGAAGGTTTTCAATCCATTTGCATGCAACACCAGCTTTCATCTATATAATTAGGATCCCAGAAACTTGCAGCAGTTGGCTATGACATTCGCATATAAGCAATTTTGTCAGTTCAAGCATCATGATATGACATTAAAAACTTCAGTAATAGGATAAGAAAGATTGTGAGGGAGGCAACTTTGACACAAGTTAAATATTTTGCTAATCACAAGCAACCAAAGAAACTGGAACTCAGATTAAGACTTTAATTAGCTAAAATATAGCCTATCTTAAAAGATGCCATCTCTATTATGCTTCCTTATAAATACAGAATTTCTCCAATAGGAAATAATCTGTCTCCTATCACCTGGAATTTTTTCCTTTTAAAGAATTTATTTTTTTCTACTATTAAAAAATTAAACATTATCAATTAATAAAACAGAGAAAAGTAGAAAGATTACCCAGCGTCTCACCACCTTCACACTGGTACTTAAACGTTGCATACCTCCACTTAGTTATAATTATGTTCTGCATATAAATGCTGCATCCTTCATTTTAAAAGCTGAACTGTATTTTTTAATGTATAGAACCATAACTTTTAATGGTTTTCATAATAGTCTTCTGAGTGGATGCCCTATAATTTAACTACATATTCCCAGATTCCTAAACTAATAATGTTTCCAACTTTTCTATTCTAATAAATATTAGTTCAGTATTCATCTTTATGCCAAAACATTTTCCTTTTTTAGGATTATTTCTTTGGATTAGCTTCCCTCAAGTGGAATCACTACTCAAAAATGCTGTATTCTGAAGTTTATTTCAGATAAACAAATTTTTATCAGCATATACTAACTTCCTGCAATAAATTCACCCATAATACACTGTTAATTGGTTTGTCCAATTCCAAAAATAAGGCTTGGAAAGCAGAAAGCCACTGTTCCCTGAAGGCATTCTGAATTTTTCTGTTGCTTTAACCAGAGTTTCTGAATTTTCCTTATGTTACTTTACCTTCTTGCTTTGGCATGTATTTCCGCCATGAACTTAAGTCCTGGAGTTTATTCACTGGAAGGTTCTGACTTTGATTGTGGGCTCTTTCCACATTGATGAATTCCCTCTTGTGGCCTTAATCTTTTGCATCCCTCTCACTGAGAGTGAGAGTGGATACTGTGGCTATTTCCCCACAATGATTCTATGTCTTCCCCTGTGTCAATTCTCTGGGGGACTGGCCCTACCATGGCTGCAGAGGTGGTCCCTGATTTAACCTAATTGACCTTTTCTTGCCCAATACGCTATTGAAACCACTCTGGTCATGTCACCACTGACCTCCCTCCATTTTGTTCAATCTAATAATCAATCCTCAGCCCTCATTTTACTTGACCTCTCAGCAGAATTTAGCTTAGTTAATCACTCCTTTCTTTTTAACGCACTTTCTTCACTTGGCTTTCAGGATCAAATCAAGTCAGGATTTAATCAAGAAAACAAAAATTATTCTTAGCATCTGACAAGAGGGAATTTAATTCAGAGCCTTGATAACATAGGTGACAAAAGAGCTGAAAAGGAGAAAGTGAGAAAACCAGAGATGGGCAACAGCAGAAACACGGTAGCAACCTTGGCTCAAGGAACACAGAGGAGAGGAGGTGCCCATGGGCTTGAGGGACCCAGCAGAAGCTAGCATCATGAAGGGTTTGCCTAGCAGAAGCCGGAGCCGGAACAGAGGTACAGCCACAATAAGAGACACCACCACAGAGAAGGAGAGGAATCCCTGGTTTCTCCTTTTCTCCCTCCCTCCAATTTTCCATCAGTGTCCTTCATAAACTAATCCCAGCTGGAAACCAACTAACATCAGAATCTTGGAAAGAGCAGCTTGCAGTGGTCAATCCCACTGCCACACAGACTGAAGAAGAAGGGGAGGAGGGATGGAATGAGGGTCTACAGGGCCAAGTCTGCCACAACAGACTGCTTTATCCCCTGCTTTACTGGTAACTCCTTCTCTGTCTTTCTACTGGCTCCTCTTCTTCTCGCTGCCCTCTTAACATCAAGGTTCTCCAAAGCTCAGTCCATGTTCCACCTTCTTGTCTAGTTATCCATGAATGCTCAACAAATTCTCGCCCCTGAACCCTAAATTCTTTAGAACAACAATTTATGGTCACCTCTCATGATTCTGTGGGTTGACTGGGCAAAGCTGGGTAGTTCTCTTTTGGGATCTATCATGAAGTATGTGGTGAACCCTGGGATGTGTTGACCAGATCCTGATTCAGAAATGAACAAATTATTAGAGCACTTGCTGGGAGTCTGGCTGACAGCCCTCAGCTGTCAGTCTTTTTCAGGGAAAGTCTCAGTTTGTGAGGGTCACCTCACCCAAGGTCTCATACCCTTCCCAGAGTAGCCCATATACAAGGACTGGTTAATATAGAGGATATAAAGCACAACACTTTCATCCCAACTTGGGGCAGATACAAGGGATCATCCCATCCTCAGAACTCCCTAAAAGCGTCAGTTGAGGTTCTGATGGAATTGCTTAACAGCGTGATTTCTCCCTTTGTCAATCCTGTTTCCCACCCTTCCCTTCCATACATTCCACAGGCATATATCCCCAAAGCACTCCCTAATGGAACCTCTGTGTCTCAGAATCTACTTTCTGGGGAACCCAACTTACAACATGGTTGCACTCAAGATGGTGGCTATGGCTGGAGTCATCTAACAGGTTGGCTGGGTTGGACATCTACGATGCCTCAATCACATAGCTGGCAGTTGATCCTGACTATCAAATGGACTATCAATTGGAATGTCTATAGACATAGCGTCTCTATGTGGCCTGGGTTTCTCTCACCATGGCCACTGGGTTCCAAGTGGGACCACTCCAAACATAAGTGTTGAAGAGGTCTGGGCATATTGTTACTTCCTATAATATTCTATTGGTCAAACAAATTACAAAAATTCAAAGGGAGGAGTATTAGACTTCCCTCTTGATGTGAGGAACAATATTCACATACAAGGAGGAAAGAAAGGATGGAGGTTTTTGTTGTAAACTTTCTACCACATCTTTTCCTCTAGATCACTCCATTAAAACTCCTCTTGTCGGGCTTCCCTGGTGGTGCAGTGGTTAAGACTCTGCCTGCAAACGCAGGGGACATGGGTTTGAGCCCTGGTCCAGGAAGAGCCCACGTGCCTCAGAGCAATAAAGCCCGTGTGCCACAACTACTGAGCCTGCGCTCCAGAGCCTGCAAGCCACAACTACTGAGCCCGTGTGCCACAACTACTGAAGCCTGCATGCCTAGAGACCACGCTCCGCAACAAGAGAAGCCACTGCAATGAGAAGCCCATTCAATGCAACGAAGAGTAGCCCCCGCTCGCCGTAACTAGAGAAAGTCCGTGCGCAGCAACAAAGACCAAACGCAGCCAAAAATAAATAAATTAATTTAAAAAAAAACCTCCTCTTGTCATGATCACCAATAATCTCCATATTGCTAAATCCAATGCTGAATTCCCAGTTGTAATGTTACTTGATCTCCCAGCAGGATCTCTCACTTCTTTGACAGTCTCATAATATCTACAGGCTGATGACTTCCAAATTTTTACTCCTGTTCAGTCCACTCTTACAATCTATAAACTCCTACAAGCAACTATATGCCAATAAAATGTACAACCTAGAAGAAATGGACACATTTTTAGAAAGGTACAACTCCCAAGACTGAACCAGGAAGAATAGAAAATATGAATAGACCAACCACAGGTAGTGAAATTGAAACTGTGATTTTAAAATTCCCAACAAACAAAAAGTCCAGGACCCGAGGGCTTCACAGCCAAATTCTATCAAACATTTAGAGAAAAAGTAACACCTATCTTTCTGAAACTATTCCAAAAATTGCAGAGGAAGGAATACTCCCAAACTCATTCCATGGGGCCACCGTCACCCTGATACCAAAACTAGACAACAATACCACAGAAAAAGAAAATTACAGGCCAATATTACTGATGAACAAAGACACAAAACTCCTCAACAAATTACTAGCAATCCAAATCCAACAATACATTAAAAGGATCATACAACATGATCAAGAGGGATTCATCCTAGGGATGCAAGGATTATTCAATATATGTAAATCATTCAGTGTGATACAACACATCAACAAATTGAAGAATAAAAAACCATAAGGGACTTCCCTGATGGCGCAGTGGTTGAGAGTCTGCCTGCCGATGCAGGGGACACAGGTTCATGCCCTGGTCCGGGAAGATCCCACATGCCGCGGAGCGGATAGGCCTGTGAGCCATGGCTGCTAAGCCTGCGCATCCAGAGCCTGTGCTCCACAATGGGAGAGGCCACAACAGTGAGAGGCCCGCGTACCATAAAACAAAAACAAAAACAAAAAACAATCCATAGGATCATCTCAATAGATGCGGAAAAGCTTTTGACAAAATTCAACACCATTTATTATAAAAACTCTCCAGAAAGTGGGTATAGAGGGAACATACCTCAACATAAAAAAGGCCATATAAAACAAACCTACAGCTAACATCATACTCAATGGTGAAAAGCTGAAAGCATTTCCTCTAAGATCAGGAACAAGACAGGGGGCCTTCCCTGGTGGTGCAGTGGTTAAGAATTCGCCTGTCAATGAAGGGGACACAGTTTCAATCCCTGGTCCGCAAAGATCCCACATGCCATGGAGCAACTAAGCCCATGCACCACAACTACTGAACCTGTGCTCTAGAGCCCACAAGCCACAACTTCTGAGCCCACACGGTGCAACTACTGAAGTCTGCACACCTAGAGCCCATGCTCTGCAATAAGAGAAGCCACTGCAATGAGAAGCATGCACATCGCAACAAAGAGTAGCCCCAGCTCGCTGCAACTAGAGAAAGCAAGAAAGCCCATGCACAGCAACAAAGACCCAATGCAGCCAAAAATAAAAAACAAGACAAGGATGCCCACGCTTGCTACTTATATTCAACATAGTTTTGGAAGTCCTAGCCACAGCATTCAGAGAAGAAAAAGAAAGGAAAGGAATCCAAATTGGAAAAGAAGAAGTAAAACTGTCACTGTTTGCAGATGACATGATACTATACATGGAAAATCCTAAAGATGCTACCAGAAAACTACTAGAGCTGATCAATGGATTTGGTCAATTGCAGGATACAAAATTAATACAAAGAAACTTGTTGCATTTCTATACACTAACAACAAAAGATCAGAAAGAAATTAAGGAAACAGTTCCATTTACCATTGCATCAAAAAGAATAAAATACCTAGGAATAAACCTACCCAAGGAGGCAAAAACCTGTACTCTGAAAACTGTAAGGCACTGATGAAAGAAACTGAAGATGACACAAACAGATGGAAAGATATTCCATGTTCTTGGATTGGAAGAATCAATATTGTTAAAATGACTATACGATCCAAGGCAATCTACAGATTCAATGCAATCCATATCAAATTACCAATGGCATTTTTCACACAACTAGAAAGAAAGACTTTACAGTTTATATGGAACCACAAAAGACCTCAAATAGACAAAGCAATCTTGAGAAACAAAAACACAGCTGCAGGAATCAGGCTCCCTGACTTCAGACTATACTACAAAGTTACAGTCATCAAAACAACATGGTACCAGACAAAAATGTCACAAAGAAAGAAAACTACAGGCCAATATCACTGATGAACATAGATGCAAAAATTCTCAACAAAATACTAGCAAACAGAATCCAACAGCACATTAAAAGGATCATACACCATGATCAAGTGGGGTTTATCCCAGGAATGCAAGGATTCTTCAATTTATGCAAGTCAATCAATGAAATAAACCATATTAACAAACTGAAGAATAAAAAGCATAGGATCATCTCAATAGATGCAGAAAAGGCTTTTGACAGAATTCAACACTGATCTATGATAAAAACCCTCCAGAAAGTAGGCATAGAGGGAACTTACCTCAACATAATAAAGGCCATATATGACAAACCCACAGCCAACATCGTTCTCAATGGTGAAAAACTGAAACCATTTCCTCTAAGAGCAGGAACAAGACAAGGTTGTCCATTCTCACCAGTGTTATTCAACATAGTTTTGGAAGTTTTAGCCACAGCAATCAGCGAAGAAAAATAAAAGGAATCCAAATCAGAAAAGAAGAAGTAAAGCTGTCACTGTTTGCAGATGACATGATACTATACATAGAGAATCCTAAAGATGCTACCAGAAAACTACTAGAGCTAATCAATGAATTTGGTAAAGTAGCAGGATACAAAATTGATACACAGAAATCTCTTGCATTCCTATACACTAATGATGAAAAACCTGAAAGAGAAATTAAGGAAACACTGCCATTTACCACTGCAACAAAAAAGAATAAAACACCTAGGAATAAACCTACCTAGGGGAGACAAAAGACCTGTATGCAGAAAACTATAAGACACTGATGAAAGAAATTAAAGTTGATACAAACAGATGGAGAGATATACCATGTTTTTGGATTGGAAGAATCAACATTGTGAAATTGACTATACGACCCAAAGCAATCTACAGATTCAATGCAATCCCTATCAAACTACCACTGGCATTTTTCACAGAACTAGAACAAAAAATTTCACAATTTGTATGGAAACACAAAAGACCCCAAATACCCAAACCAATCTTGAGAAAGAAAAATGGAGCTGGAGGAATCAGGCTCCCTGACTTCAGGCTATACTACAAAGCTACAGTAATCGAGACAGTATGGTACTGGCACAAAAACAGAAATATAGATAAATGGAACAGGATAGAAAGCCCAGAGATAAACCCATGCACCTACAGTCACCTTATTTTTGACAAAGGAGGCAAGAATATACAAGGGAGAAAAGACAAACTCTTCAATAAGTGGTGCTGGGAAAACTGGACAGCTACATGTATGAGAATGAAATTATAACACTTCCTAACACCATACACAAAAATAAACTCAAAATGGATTAAAGACCTAAATGTAAGGCCAAACACTATAAAACTCTTAGAGGAAAACATAGGCATAACACTCTATGACATAAATCACAGCAAGATCCTTTTTGACCCACCTCCTAGAGAAATGGAAATAAAAACAAAAATAAACAAATGGGACCTAAGGAAACTTAGAAGAATTTGCACAGCAAAGGAAACCATAAACCAGATGAAAAAACAACCCTCATAATGGTAGAAAATAGTTGCAAACAAATCAACAAAGGATTAATCTCCAAAATATATAAGCAGCTCATGCGGCTCGATATTGAAAAAACAAAGAACCCAATCCAAAAATGGGCAGAAGACCTAAATAGACATTTCTCCAAAGGAGATATACAGACTGCCAACAAACACATGAAAGGATGCTCAACATCACTAATCATTAGAGAAATGCCAATCAAAACTACAATGAGATATCACATCACACTGGTCAAAATGGCCATCATCAAAAAATCTACAAACAATAAATGTTGGAGACGGTGTGGAGAAAAGGGAACCCTCATACACTGTTGGTGGGAATGTAAATTGACACAGACACTATGCAGAACAGTATGGAGGTTCCTTAAAAAACTAAAAATAGAACTACCATATGACCCAGCATTGCCACTGCTGGGCATATACCCTGAGAAAACCATAATTCAAAATAGTCATGTACCACAATGTTCATTGCAGCTCTATTTACAATATCCAGGACATGGAAGCAACCTAAGTGTCCACCAACAGATGAATAAAGAAGATGTGGCACATATACACAATGGAATATTACTCAGCCATAAAAATAAATGAAACTGAGTTATTTGTAGCGAGGTGGATGGACCTAGAGTCTGTCATACAGAGGGAAGTAAGTCAGAAAGAGAAAAACAAATACCGTATGCTAACACCTATATATGGAATCTAAAAAAATTTTTTAAAAAGGTTCTGAAAAACATAGGGGCAGGACAGGAATAAAGATGCAGATGTAGAGAATGGACTTGAGGACATGGGGAGGGGGAAGGATAAAGTGGGACGAAGTGAGAGAGTGGCATGGACATATACACACTACCAAATGTAAAGTAGATAGCTAGTGGGAAGCAGCCACATAGCACAGGGAGACCAGCTCCATGCTTTGTGACCACCTAAGGGGGTGGAATAGGGAGGGTGGGAGGGAGATGCAAGAGGGAGGGGATATGCGGATATATGTATACATATAACTGATTCACTTTGTTATAAGGCAGAAGCTAACACACCATTGTAAAGCAATTATACTCCAATAAAGATGTTAAAACAAAACAAAACAAAACATGGTATTGGCACAAGAACAGACATATAGATTAATGGAATAGGATAGAAAGCCCAGAAATAAACCCATGCACCTATGGTCAATTAATCTACAACAAAGTAGGCAAGAATATACAATGGAGAAAAGACAATCTCTTCGATAAATGGTGCTGGGAAAACTGGACAGCTACATGTAAAAAATGACATTAGAACATTCTCTAACACCATATACAAAAACAAACTCAAAATGGACTAAAGACCTAAATGGAAGACCAGATACCATAAAACTCTTAGAGGAAAACATAGGCAGAACACTCTTTGACATAAATCGCAGCAATATCTTTTTCCATCCATCTCCTAGAGTAATGGAAATAAAAACAAAAATAAACAAATGGGACCTAATGAAACTTAAAAGCTTTTGCACAGCAAAGGAAACCAAAAACAAAAGAAAAAGATAACCTACAGAATGGGAGAAAATATTTGCAAAGGAAGAGACTGACAAGGTACTAATCACCAATATATACAAACACCTCATACAGCTCAATAACAAAAGAACAAACAACCCAGGAAAAAATGGGCAGAATATCTACGTAGACATTTCTCCAAAGGAGACAAACAGATGGCCAATAGGCACATTAAAAAGTGCTCAACATCACTAATTATTAGAGAAATGCAAATCAAAACTACAATGATGTATCACCTCACATCGGTCAGAATGGCTATCATCAAAAAGTCTACAAATAATAAATGCTGGAGAGGGTGTAGAGAAAAAGGAACCCTCCTACACTGTTGGTGGGAATGTAAATTGGTACAACCACTATGGAGAACTGTATGGAAGTTACTTAAGAAACTAAAAATAGAGTTAGCTTATGATCATGTAATTTAATATACTTATTTATTTTGTTTATGTCTTCCCCTGGAAGGTAAATGTTTTGTTCTGTTTAAAAATTATTATTATAACCCCAGTGCCTTTTACAGTGGTGGGCACATGTATGGGGACCCAGTAAATATTTGTTAAATGTATTAAGTTAATAATTGAATGAATGAATTCACATAGGTTAGCATAGATGGAAATAACTACTTTTCCAGTGAAGTTATCTTGCATGCTTTTTATACTGATGTTCTACACAGTACATTAACACTTCTAGTAATTCTGAGTAAATATCTTACAATATTCAGTTCAATAACTTCTTGCAAATGAAATATTGCATACAAAAAAGCAGAAAAGAGCTTCCCTGGTGGCGCAGTGGTTGAGAGTCCGCCTGCTGATGCAGGGGACACGGGTTCGTGCCCCGGTCCGGGAAGATCCCACATGCCGCGGAGCAGCTGGGCCTGTGAGCCATGGCCGCTGAGCCTGCGCATCCGGAGCCTGTGCTCCGCAACGGGTGAGGCCACAACAGTGAGAGGCCCGCGAACCACCACCCTCCCCCGCCAAAAAAAAGCAGAAAATGCATGCATTTTACATTGGACAGTTTATGCAAACCACAAGGATAAACACATTCACACACAACCACTGATATCCTTGTGTGGACTCAGAAGTTTATTGGGAACTAATGTGAGTCTCTTACATATTCTCACCTCTTAGAAGTCACCTAATTCCCCTGAGGTTGGAGCTACATTTCCTAGAGAAGCCAATCTGCCTATTCAGGTCACTATTTCTGACATGTTGTTCAGAAGCTTTGAAATTATCTCTCTGGGCTGATTTTACCCCGCTACATTGTGTATGTCCCAAAGTCAAATCCGAGTCAACCCTGTGTATATCTGTGAATTACTTTGAGTCAAAGAACAAAATAATAGAAATGTCATACTTCCTAATTAACTTACCTTATGGCCCAATAAGGAAAGAAACCTTGGTTTGGAGGAGGGTTCTAAATTGTTTCTTGCAAAATCGAGTGATACAACCTCTTCATTTTATGTTGTCTTGTTTTTTCCATCTGATTCTAGGGAAAAGGACTCAGGCATCTTCAGATGAAAATGGTGCCCTGAATAGGAGTGTAAGTAAAACCTAAGATCAGAAAAGGAACATCTGGACTATAAACTGATGATGAGCACATGTGGAATGTAGATGATAAGATGGAAAACACTCTCTAAATTTCTTCCTGAATCACTTTTTGGTTCCCATAGAGTTAATCACAGATAGATGCTTGGGAGTCCACTGTGTTTGATTTCTCTTGCATGGTTCTGTCCATTGCCCAGTCTCTGCTCCTTAAAGCTTCCTGGTCAAGGCATGGTCAGGGTGACCATAATCCTTGCTGTATCCTGGGAGAATGGTGCCAGCTCCTTTAGAGTCCTAAGAGTAGAATTAGTATGCACAGCATACAAGGCAAAGACATCTTCCTCTGACTGATTCTGGCTCTCTCTCAGAGTAATATTAATAATATTTTTTTTAAATAGTAAGCTAAAAGACTTCTCACTAGTAGTTAAAAGGAAAAAGAATAAATGGATTTAGGGGTATAGAGGGGTATCTTGCCATGAAAGATGGACATAAGGCACTTGGTGGTGGTATAGTAAAGTTGTTTAGGTGTAAATAGGGGTTAGGCCTAACAAGGCAGGCACTCAAAAGAACGTATTTGTTGAATCAATGAGTGAACCAATGATTTAAATCCGTGTCCAGTTTTTTTAATTTTTTTTTTTTTTTTTTGGCCACATGGCTTACGGGATCTTAGTTCCTGGACAAGGGATTGAACCCGGGTGCCGGTCTGTGAAAGTGCAGAGTCCTAACCACTGGACTACCAGGGAATTCCCTATCTTCAGTTTTTAAGTCTCTTCTACACTCAACTTCGTTCAGCTACAAACTGTAATAATTAGGATTACATAAAATAATGTTTGCAAAGCACTTAGCATAGCACAAGCGCAGAGTAATTGGTCAGTAAAGACATATTTTTACTCTTCTACTTGACAACCTCACAGGTTTGAACAAATTGCTGAAAAATGTTAAGGGAGAGTCCACACAAAATAAGAGAGCTGGGTAGACCAATGAGGTTGAAGATGATGGTTTCACAGTGGTCCACCTTCTGCTTTGCTTTGCTCCTATTATTGCAGGTCTGCTAGATGCATCCAGAAGATTTCCTGCTAGCTGAATATATGAACAGTTTTACCCGGTACAGAGAACTATATAATTATCTATCTAGGTAGTCACATTGTCTTCATATTCTGCTGTGAGTCTCCTTAGGATTGTATAGAGACACCGGAAGACAATCCTGCACTGTAACTCCACTTTTATATACTTGATGTATCAGGGATCTGCATAAGATTTGTTGCAGCTTTGTTAAAAATGTTTGGAAACTTATCGACATTGGTAACTCACAACAGTATTTAGTCATTTATTTTATTTGTATATCTTCTAGGAACTGGATATATAACAAAAGAACCAACAAAGATTTATTCCCTGCCCTAATGAAGCTTATGGTCTTCTGTGTGAGACAGAAATTAAAGAAGCCAAGTAAATGTACAACTACAAGTGTAAGTAGTGATGAAAATGAGGGTTTTTTTTTTGATTGGGAGTTCTGATTACTAAATTTATGATGAAATATTTTGGGTGGCAAAATGACATCACC
This sequence comes from Mesoplodon bidens, assembly GCF_964165515.1. Taxonomy (NCBI): domain Eukaryota; kingdom Metazoa; phylum Chordata; class Mammalia; order Artiodactyla; family Ziphiidae; genus Mesoplodon; species Mesoplodon bidens. The sequence goes on from NC_138160.1 coordinate 126,391,422, forward strand.
AAATATAGAAATGATTGGGTGAATGAATTTGAAAATTTTTTTACAGAAAAATATGCATATCACTATTTTTTTATAAGAATCCATTCAAATGCATTTCAAATTGGATCTCAAATAGCTCATTGAAAGAAGGAAGGAAGGAAGGAAGGAGAAAGAAAGAAAGACAAAGAAAGAAAGAAAGAAAGAAAAAGAAAGAAAGAGAAAGGAAGCGAAAGAAAGAGAGAAAGAGAGAGGGAGGGAGGGAGGGAGAGAGGGAGGAAGGAAGGAAGAAAGAAAATTCCTGCTGTGTAGAGCAATGAAATGGTAACACAAATAGATTTGTGGAAATGGAAGAACTTTTTTCATATTTCTAAGCCTTTGAACAGCTCTGAATGGAATTACTGGCTTGTGGGGAACTGGCAGCAATATGTGATTTATTGCTTAGTTCTTTTAAGAAATATCATTGTTTTTAGGTTATACTGTAGTAAGGCCAGAGTCTTTTCTACGAACAGTGATGGAGATTGAAAGTTTGTGACCCTGGGAGTAGAGAGCAAGTATCACCTTGGATCTAGTAGGGCCTAAGCCTGAATCCAACCTTATCAAGGATCCTCTTTTTAAAAAACTTCTCACTGAAGTGTAACAGGGCACGAATCATAAGCATGTAGTTTGAAGAATTACGGCAAAGTGAACATACCTGAAGAGCCACTTCCCAAGGAAAAAACTAGAACATTACTAAAAATCCTGCTTGTGCCCCTTCCCAATTATTACCCCTACCTCTTCAAGGTCCATACTACCCTGACATTTAACACTATACATTCATCTCACTATATAGTATTCAACACTGTAGGTTCATTATATATTCATTACACTGTTTATTCATAACTCTATGTATTCATTGCATATAAATGAACCATTAATTTCAAACCATTCATTCATTTGTGCATTCAAAGTACCTAATCCTTTGTGTCTGACTTTTTTCTGTCAATATTATTTTTGTGAGATTTGCCCATGTTTTTGTATGTAGCAGGAGTGCATTTATCATTATTATTGCTATGTAGTATTCCATGGTATGAATTTATTTATTTGTCCATTCTACTCTTGATAGACATTGGGGTTGTTTCTAGTTTGAGGATATCAAGAATAATGCTGAGGGCTTCCCTGGTGGCGCAGTGGTTGAGAGTCTGCCTGGCGATGCAGGGGACATGGGTTCATGCCCTGGTCCAGGAAGATCCCACATGCCACGGAGCGGCTAGGCCCGTGAGCCATGGCCGCTGAGCCTGTGCTCCGCAACGGGAGAGGCCCGAACAGTGAGAGGCCTGTGAACAACCCCCCCAAAAAAAAGAATAATGCTGAGATAAACATCTTTCTATAGAGTTTTTAGTGACCACACACATGGATTTCTACTGGGAATACATCTAGGAGTGAATTGCTGGGCCATAGTTTTGTGTATGTTTAATATTAATAGATAATGCTAAACCATTTTCCAGTGTGGTTATAATCATTTTTATTCCTACTGGCACTGTATAAGAATTCCAGTTTGAATTTGAGAATGGTCAATCTTTTTAATATTAGCCATTTTGGCATGAAATAACCTCATTTTAATAATGTTTATATAGGCAGTCATTTTTTTCTTTGTCAACTAATTTTACATTCATGTATAATAGTTGGACATAAATGTCACTTTGTCATAATTCACTTCTTAAAACTACATACTCTAAAAGCTTTGGTATTCACCAATTCCTGACCCCTCTACATTATCTTCCAGATGTTATAGTAAAAATAATGATAACAATAATAATAGTTAAAACATCTTGAAGGCTTACTATATGCCAGACACTATTCAATTATTCCTATTAACATCATTTAATTAATTTATTCCTCATAACACCACTAGGCGATAGGTTCTAGTATTATCCTCTTTTTAGAGGGCCCAGAACTGGGGCCCAGAGAGATAGATTAACTTGTCCAAAGATGCACAGTTAGTAACTAGTAAAACTTGGGTTAAATCATAGGCAGTCCAACTCCAGAGCCAGTGTTAAAGAATAATTTGCATTACTATTTCTCCATAGTTAGTAGAAAATCCAGACTCCTCCCATTAACCTCAAAAGTTCTTGGAGGCTTACATTTTTTCCTATTCATTTCTTTTTTCTTTTTTTTTTTTTTTTTGTGGTACGCAGGTCTCTCACTGTGGTGGCCTCTCCCATTGCGGAGCACAGGCTCCAGACGCGCAGGCTCAGCGGCCATGGCTCACGGGCCTAGCCGCTCCGCGGCATGTGGGATCTTCCCGGACCAGGGCACGAACCCATGTCCCCTGCATCACCAGGTGGATTCTCAACCACTGTGCCACCAGGGAAGCCCTCATTTCTTTTTTATATTGCTGGCTTCTGATGAGTTTTTACTGTCACTCTTACCTTTCTATCTATCTTATTCTCCTGTAGGCTGGGTATGACCCAGATGTACCTACAGCATATTTTTCTTGATTTTCTTAAAATATCTCAGTACAAGGAAATGTACTATATTAGTTAAAGAGAGTTATGTCACATAACAAAGCTAATGATATAAAATTTAATGTAAGGTTTTCATGTTCCTAAAATCCTATTGCCGGTCAAACCACTAGCAATGGTCACTGGCCAATTTCTCTGCAGATCCTCACACTGCCACCATTTTGTTGTTCCATTTCATCCTCTCTTTAGTATATTCCTTTCATATCTCCAGTCTATATATTCAAACCCCATATGTGCCTTTCTTAGCTTTTTCACCATTCTAGGGTTACTCTAGAAAACTTTTAAAAATCTTCTTTTAGATATAGAATTATTTAGTTCTTTTGATCTGATTTCTTGATCTTTCAGTCTATCTCTTGGGGCCTTTATTTTCCCAACCAAAATGGATGATCATGGTGTTTTGCTGACACTGTAGTCTTCTATTAACCTGATCAAATTCTTAACCATGGCCTCTTCATACCAGTCTTCTTTTAAGTGGATAAAAGCTGGTATTAGGTGAAAAGAGCTGCTATAACAAAGAAACCGCAAATGCATAATGGCTCGAATACAAGAGAAGTTAATGCTGTGGCCTTACCACAATATAACCTAAAACAATGACATTTTGTTTTAGGAATGCTGTCAGTGGAATGCTGTCCTTTTTTAGCATCAAGTCAGGGGAAGGAGGAAGAACAAAGAGGATGAGAGCTGGGAGATTTTTATGACAAATCACACCTAACCACGAGGCAGCCAGGAAAACATTTTCTAGCTGCAGACCCATGAAGAGAATATGGTTCTGGAGACTGGCTAGCAGTCTCTGCCCCTGGGCAGGACGGAACTCTATTCTCTTCTGCTATGAAATGGGCCACCTCCCCTACATCAAAATGATGGAAACAGGGCTTCCCTGGTGGCGCAGTGGTTGAGAGTCCGCCTGCCGATGCAGGGGACACAGGTTCGTGCCCCAGTCTGGGAGGATCCCACGTGCTGCGGAGCGGCTGGGCCCGTGAGCCATGGCCGCTGGGCCTGCGCGTCCGGAGCCTGTGCTCCACAACGGGAGAGGCCACAACAGTGAGAGGCCCATGTACAGCAAAAAAAAAAAAAAAAAAAAAAAGATGGAAACAAAAAGTAGTTTAAATGATGGAAGCAAAAGCAGTTTCTGTCATTTTGAAATGTTAGGAAACCTGTCTGATTAAACATAGAACAAGGAATGTGCCTATGAAATAGGTTTTGGGTCGCTTCAGATGCAGTGGGACCAGGGGAGGGTGGGAAGCAGGAGATCAAGGTTCATATGGACCAGAAAGAGGAAAAAGGGAAAAAGAAGAGCAGTCTACATGCATCACTGGCCCCGGGTATTACTTTGCCTTTATCATACCTCTATTTATAAATCCTTTGTGTTCAAAGCACTCAACAAAGGATCCATACTTTGCAATTGTTCCCTGTGAGAGATGAAGTAGGAAGGATGTGATTTCACAAATGGGGGAAATGGGAATTTCAAACAGGTGGATGTCATGCAATAAGGGACTCTAGACAAGAATTTGAGCTTCCTTGTTCATTTTATGTAATGACTAAATACCGTGTGTGTGTGGCAGGGGTGGGGAGACAGGGCGTTATGTTTGATTCCCCACTCCCTCTTTCCCTTCTATGGCTAAGTCCATGCTCTTTGCTGAGAAAGTTGACTGGATTTGGCACAAAGGGAGTTGACATTTTACTATCATCTTTTAAAACTATTTCTACTTGGAGGACGCTGGATAACTGACAAACTGTATTCCAGTTAAACTACTTTTTTTTTTTTTTTTTGCGGTACGCGGGCCTCTCACTGTTGTGGCCTCTCCCGTTGCAGAGCACAGGCTCCGGACGTGCAGGCTCAGCGGCCATGGCTCACGGGCCCAGCCGCTCCGCGGCATGTGGGATCTTCCTGGACCGGGGCACGAACCCGTGTCCCCTGCCGATATCGGCAGGCGGACTCTCAACCACTGCGCCACCAGGGAAGCCCTGAACTACTTTTTTTGTCTTTAAGCAGTTGAAAATGTTTTCTTTTTCATTCCCATTTTTGCTCTCCAACAATGAGTTCTCTGCCTTATGGCTGTATCTATAGGTATTTATCTACAGACATTCACTGTCCCTCAGATTATTAGAGGGCAGGGGCAATAAGCAGAAGTGGGGAGCAACACTTTTCTGACTTTTAGATATAGGATCTCCCCCTCACTCAATTTGTTGACTATTTGTAAAGGTATGGAAAACAAAGGGATAGTTTGAAGATTTTAAACTACATGTTGGTAAGAACAAATATTACTGATGGGTATTAAAATAATATGGACAGGTGCTCCTGCACCTATATACACTCCTATACTGGAAATATTTCCCCATAGTAAATGGAGAAATCTGTAGTTGGTATCTTTTGATAAGAACAGAACAAACATCTTGGAATTAGAGATTACTCTGCTGGTAAGCATTTATTTATTTATTTATTTATTTATTTAATTTCAAAGCAATTAGCTAGGAAGCTAAATATTGGTTAAAGAGGAAAAAATTTGAAGTCAGTGCCATGGTAGACTCTTGACTTTGGCGCTTTACAGTAGTGTGATATCAAGCAAGTTACTTAATCTTTCAGTGCCTCTCTTTTCTAATCTTTAAAATGGGAATAGTAATAATCATATTAATAATAATCATTTTACAGGTTGTTTGGATGATTAAATAAGTTATTGAAGGCTAAAATGGTTAGCACAGTATTGGCTGTTTTACAAGAGAAAAAGTGGTATCCTCATTGATGTGTTCTAATCTTAAATTTAATTCATCACTTGCTCCCCAACACCTATACACACACATATAATACACACACAGTAGTCTAAAATCCACATATATTAGTGCTTGGTGTATATTCCACCAAGCTTTTATTTCTATATAAATAAATATGTACATGTACATATTCATATAATACCTATTTATATATTTTATTTAATAACAATTAAAATAAGATCTAATTAATAATCCTACTATGTAACTTCACTGTTTTCCACTTTGTATTTCTTAGCCTTTATTCTAAGTCTATTATAAAGACTCATTTTTAAATTTTTGCTTAGGATTCCATTGTTTGAATGTGTGGTTTACTTAACAGGTCCTCTACCAAAGGACGTGGGAGTATTTAAAATTTTCTCACTTAACCACGCAAAATAGTGAAAGCCTCAAGTATCAATACCATGATATACACCTTTGGAATATTCAAGGAAATGTAATGAAGCAGGAGCCAGAGATTCCAGTCTTTGTAAAGGTTATTTGTCATCATTGTAAGGGTGTCAACACTGTGACTACATGACTTGTTCAAGTTATAAAGCTAATAAGTACTGAAATGAGATTCAAATCCAAGTCCCCTTCCTTTCAGCATAATAAGAAACTATGGTAGGGGTGGGGTGTTGGTAAAGGTACTGGGCCTAGAAATATTTGACTTTGATCTTAAAAACTAGAGATCAGAGATGATATGTGACTCACCCAAGATCACTCAGCTCGTAAGCGATAGATGACAAAGATTCTCTCCCTGACCAAGCTCCAGCCAGGCCCTCTGAGATCTCTTCTTGACTAGGTCTCAAACTTGGCCTATAAAGACATGAACAAAATGCTAACACCAGAAAACTACTAGAGCTAATCAATGAATTCAGTAAAGTAGCAGGATACAATATCAATGCACAGAAATCTCTTGCATTCCTATACACTAACAACGAAAAATCAGAAAGAGAAATTAAGGAAACACTCCCATTTACCATTGCAGCAAAAAGAATAAAATACCTAGGAATAAACCTACCTAAGGAGGCAAAAGACCTGTATGCAGAAAACTATAAGACATTGATGAAAGAAATCAAAGACAATACAAACAGATGGAGAGACATACCATGTTCTTGGATTGGAAGAATCGATATTGTTAAAATGACTAAACGACCCAAAGCAATCTACAGATTCAATGCAATCCCTATCAAATTACCAATGGCATTTTTCACAGAACTGGAACAAAAAATTTTACAATTTGTGGGCTTCCCTGGTGGCGCAGTGGTTGAGACTCTGACTGCCAATGCAGGGGACACAGGTTCAAGTCCTGGTCCGCAAAGATCCCACAAGCTGCAGAACAACTAAGCCCGTGTGCCATAACTACTGAGCCTGTGCTCTAGAGCCATGAGCCACAACTACTGAGCCCACGTGCCACAACTACTGAAGCCTATACACCTAGAGCCCATGCTCTGCAACAAGAGAAGTCACCACAATGAGAATATTGTGCACCACAATGAAGAGTAGCCCCCACTCGCCTCAACCAAAAAAAAGGCCACATGCAGCAATGAAGACCTAACACAGCCAAAAAAACCCCCTAAAAATAGAACTACCATATGACCCAGCAATGCCACTACTGGGCATATACCCTTAGAAAACCATAATTCAAAATAGTCATGAACCACAATGTTCATTGCAGCTCTAGTTACAATAGCCAGGACATGGAAGCAACCTAAGCGTCCATCAACAGATGAATGGATAAAGAAGATGTGGCACATATATATAATGGAATATTACTCAGCCATAAAAAGAAACAAAACTGAGTTATCTGTAGTGAGGTGGATGGACCTAGAGTCTGTCATACAGAGGGAAGTAAGTCAGAAAGCGAAAAACAAATACTGTATGCTAACACATATATACAGAATCTAAAAAAAGAAATGGTTCTGAAGAACCTAGGGGAAGACAGGAATAAAGATGCAGACGTAGGGGCTTCCCTGGTGGCGCAGTGGTTGAGAGTCCACCTGCCGATGCAGGGGACGCGAGTTCGTGCCCCGGTCCAGGAAGATCCCACATGCCGTGGAGCGGCTGGGCCCGTGAGCCATGGCCGCTGAGCCTGCGTGTCCGGAGCCTGTGCTCCACAACGGGATAGGCCACAACAGTGAGAGGCCCACATACCGCAAAAAAAAAAAAAAAAAAAAAAAAAAAAGATGCAGACATAGAGAATGGACTTGAGGACACAGGGAGGGGGGAGGGTAAGCTGGGACGAAGTGAGAGAGTGGCATGGACATATACACACTACCAAACGTAAAACAGATAGCTAGTGGGAAGCAGCTGCATAGCACAGGGAGATCAGCTCGGTGCTTTGTGACCACCTAGAGGGGTGGGATAGGGAGGGTGGGAGGGAGGGAGACGCAAGAGGGAAGAGATATGCGGACATATGTATATGTATAACGGATTCACCTTGTTATAAAGCAGAAACTAACACAACATTGTAAAGCAATTATATTCCAATAAAGATGTTAAAAAAAAAAGATACATATACCACAATGTTCACTGCAGCACTATTTACAATAGCCAGGACATGGAGGCAACCTAAATGTCCATCGACAGAATGGATAAAGAAGATGTGGCACATATATACAATGGAATATTACTCAGCCATAAAAAGGAAAAAAATTGAGTTATTTGTAATGAGGTGGATGGACCTAGAGAGTGTCATACAGAGTGAAGTAAGTCAGAAAGAGAAAAACAAATACTCTATGCTAACACATATATATGCAATCTTATAAAAGTGGTACTGATGAACCCAGTGGCAGGGCAGGAATAAAGATGAAGATGTAGAGAACGGACTTGAGGACACAGCAGGGAAGGGGAAGCTGGGATGAAATGAGAGAGTAGTATTGACATATATACAGTACCAAGTGTAAAATGGATGGCTAGTGGGAAGCAGCTGCATAACACAGGGAGATCAGCTCATTGCTTTGTGAAGACCTAGAGGGGTGGGATAAGGAGAGTGGGAGGCAGGCTCAAGAGGGAGGGGATACGGTGATATACGTATACATATAGCCGATGCACTTTGTTGTACAGCAGAAATTAACACAACATTGTAAAGCAATTATACTCCAATAAAGACATAAAATCAATCAATCAATCAATCAATTAATTAATTAAAATAAAAAGAAGAAACAAAACCAAAATGCTAACATCATTTCTACCAGCTCAATGCCTCACCCTTAGAATGACACTAGCCCCTTTAAAGGGACCGCCTGAGAAAACTTATGGCTGCCAAAAGAATTTACTGTTTGTTCCACCAACACCTGAAGATGGGGTCCCCTGTCTCTCAGCCCCTGTGGGAGGGGAAGAGCCCACACGGCGTCAATTAACAAACCAGGTGGGATTCACATGGACCAACCCCACCTTCCCAGTTTTTGTAATTTTTCACTTCCTTGGTTCTACTGAGCCTCTGCTCACCATCCTCCCTTTTCCCTCATTCTCCCTTTAGAACACCCAGTCTCCTTTGTACAAATCAAAGTTGAGTTCTGTTCATACTGGACTCTTTTCCTATTGCAGTAGGATATTACTGACTAAAATCTGTCCTTACCACTTTAACTAGTATCTGGCTTATCTTTGACATAGAACAGGCGTTCCTAGAACCCAGATTGCCCTTTCTAATCTTGAGCTCTTCAGTGAATCCCAGGATTTTATCTTTCAGGGAACCAACAGTAATCCAGAATACTACTGTAATGCTGAGTCCAGTGACTCAGGCTGCTGGGACATTCTGCTCCATTTTCTCTCTTTTTCCTTTCTGGAAAGTGAAAGCTTAGCACTGTGACTGATAGTTTCTCTCTTGGCAGCAAAAAGAGAAGGGATCACAGGCAGCTTTTAGTGTGCTTGCTGTGACACCTCTTTTAATATATCCCCTAGGTCTGCCAGGTTTCCTGGACTTTCCACAATAGTTCAATCTTTAAAGTGTCAGAGGCTCTTTATCAAATGTGTTTATTCATAGGAACTCATTAGGCCTTTTAAAAAACATAGATGTATATCGTATTAGTTTTTAGATAGCAGGATGAAAAGGAAATGGGGCATAGTTAATTTTGATGGAGAAGAAGAAAGAAACATGAATTTCTGGATATAATGAGGAGGAGTGTGATGGACAGCCAAGATTGTTATTAGATGTCTAAGTAGAGGGACTGTCCAATGGCAAAAGAGGTTTCTTTTTTTAAAATATAATAATCTTATTGACATATAATGCATATATCACATAGTTCACCCATTTCAAATATACAATCCATTCATTTTTAGTATTTCACAGAATTGTGCAACCATCAGCACAATAGATTTTAGAATATTTTTATAACCCCCCAAAGAAACCTTTTACTCATTAGTACTTACTCCTTATTTTCCCCAACCCCCTGAAGCCTTAGACAATCAATAATCTACTGTCTGTCTCTATAATTTGAAGCAAAGGGCTTTATTTTGTTTTTCTTGTTTTTTTTTTTTAATTTTACCATTTTAACCATTTTTATGTATACAGTTCAGTTGCGTTAAGTACATTCACATTGTTGCTCAATCATGACCATTCAGCTCCAGGATTTTTCATCTTCCCAAACTAACACTCTGTACCCATTAAACTATAACTTTCATCCCTACTCCAGCCCTTGGCAACCACCATTCTATTTTCTGTCTCTATGAATTCGACTACTCTAGGTACGTCATATAAGTGGAATCAGATAGTATTTGTTCTTTTGTGACTGGCTTATTTCACTTAGTATAATGTCTTCAAAGTTCATCCATGTTGTAGCATGTGCCAGAATTCCTCTCTTTTTTTTTTTTTTTGCGGTACGCGGGCCTCTCACGGTGGTGGCCCCTCCCGTTGCGGAGCACAGGCTCTGGACGCTCAGGCTCAGCGGCCATGGCTCACGGGCCCAGCCGCTCCGCGGCATGTGGGATCCTCCCGGACCGAGGCACGAACCCGTGTCCCCTGCATCGGCAGGCGGACTCTCAACCACTGCGCCACCAGGGAAGCCCTCCTCTCCTTTTTAAGGTTGGATAATATTCCATTGCATGTATACACCACATTTTGTTTATTCAATCATCTGTCAGTAGACACTTGGGTTGCTTTCATCTTTTGGCTATTGTGAATAATGCTGTTATGAACATGGGCATACAAATATCTGTCTGAGTTACTGCTTTCAGTTCTTTTCGGTAGATACCCATAAGTTCAATGGCTGGATTATATGGTACTTCTCTGTGTAGTTTTTTGAGAAACTGCTGTACTGATTTTCATAAAGGCCACACCATTTTTCATTCCTAACAGCAATTCACAAGGGTTCCAATTTCTCCTCATCCTTGCTAACACTTGTTATATTCTGGGTTTTTTTGATAGTAGCCATCCTAATGCGTGTAAAGTGATATCTCATTATGACTTTGATTTGCATTTCCCTAATGATTAGTGATGCTGATCATCTTTTCATGTGCTTAAAAGATATACAAAAGCCTTTTGTGTATCTTCTTTGGAGAAATGGCTATTCAAGTCCTTTGCCCATTTTTAAATTGCATTGTTTGTTTTTTGTTGTTGCTGAGTTGTAGGAGTTATTGACATATTCTGGATATTAACCCCTTATCAGATATATGATTTGCAAATATTTTCTCCTATTCCATGGGTTGCCTTTTTACTATGTTAATAGACTCCTTCAATGTACAAAAGTTTAAAAATTTTGTGCTGTCCAATTGATCTATTTTTTCTTTCATTGCCCGTGTCTTTGGTATTATATCTAAGAAATCCTTGCCAGAGCCAATGTCATAAAGCTTTCCCCCTGTGTTCTCTTCTAAGAGTGTTATAGTTTTAGCTCTTATGTTCAGGATTTTGATCCATTTTGAGTTAATTTTTGTATGATATAAGGGACCAACTTCATTGTTTTATACGTGTATAACCAGTTTTTTCAACACCAATGTTGAAAGCAAAGGAAGCTCTCAAAGGAAAAGTTAATGTTTTATTTTGAGGTCCTTTTAAGCAGAGCCAGTGGCAAGAACTTATTTACAGATAGTTTATTTGGCAAGTGATCTCAGGAATCAGGAGTGAGGGAAAAGGAAGATTGACACAAGGAAGGACAGAAACCCAGTATAAAGGTATATTATGGAGGTTGCTGCCATAAATGACAGACGCTTGGTTCACAGCAGCACTGTTTACAATATCCAGGACATGGAAGCCACCTAAGTGTCCATCAACAGATGAACAGATAAAGAAGATGTGGCACATATACACAACGGAATATTACTCAGCCATAAAAAATAATGAAATATTGCCATTTGCAGCAACATAGGCAGACCTAGAGATTATCATACTGAGTCAGACAGAGAAAGACAAATATAATATGATAACAAATATAATACGATAACACTTATATGTGGAATCTAAAAAAATAGTATTTTTTTAGAATGTTTACCAAAGGGGAAGGGGTGGGAGAAGTATAAATTAGGAGTTTGGGATTAACATATACATTATACTATATATAAAACAGATGAACAACAAGGACCTACAGTAGAGCACAGGGAACTATGTTCAATATCTTGTAATAACCTACAATGGAAAAGAATTGAACAGAATATATAGATAAATACATATATATAAATTTTTAAAAAGGAAGAAAGTGATCAAGGTCGTGTAGGAGATACATATGGGAGGGAGAGGAGGTTTCTAGTAATGGGTAACAAAGGCTTCAAGAAAGGTCACATGTAAACTGAGTCTTGAAAAATGAGGTTTATATATTGATTCACTCAAAAAATATTTATTGATGGCCTTTTGTGTGCCAGAGACTTTACTAGGAGCTAGGGATTCTGTGGTGAGCAAACAAAAATAGTCCCTGCCCTACTTATACTCTAAAAAAAGACACATGATTTATAAATTAATTTATCAAATTAATAAGCAAGATAACATAAGATAGTGGTAAGCGCTATCAAGGAAACAAAACATGACAATTTGATAGAGCGTCGAGCTGGGATTGGAGGGGTATGACTGTGGATACGGTGATCACAAAATTCTCTAAGGCGAACACATTTAAGTGGAGACCTGAACAGTGATAAGAAGGCGTCAATCCCATAACTATCAGAGGAAACTGTTCTAGACTAAGAAAATGCAAAGGCCAGATGCAGGGAAAGGGCTTGCACATTTAAGGAATGGAAATAAAGGCAGTGATTCTGGAGAGTAAGTGCCAGGGATGGAAGAAGGCTATGCAATGAAGTCAGACGGATGGGCACAGGCCAGGTCACACAGGACCCAGTGGGGATCCCACCCAGTAAGGCCTCTGGAGTTAATTTTTGTGCCAGGAACGTCACGGGAGGGTTTTCAGCAGGAGAGTGAACTAATACAATTTATGTGTTAAAAGCTCATTCTGACTGCTGGGTCAAAAACAGACCACGCAGGACAGGAGCAGAAGGGCTCAGCCCAGTGCTGAGGCTCCTGAAGATGTCACCCAGGTTGGACTTGGGGATGGCTTGGTCCAGGCTGGTGGCAGTAGAAACAGAGAGGAGGGGAAGTTTAAGATTCAGCGTTGGAGGTGGGCTTGAAGATTGCCTTGGTTGTACTGAGATGATAGCTGGAGGCATGGACTGAAGTGCCAAGTCAGGCAAGAGGCTTATAAGGAAATGAGGCCTTTTCCCTCCTTGAATGGTTTAAGAGGGCCACTGATGAATACATGATGGAGATGTGGCTTTGAAAGAGATCAAGATGGTGAACACTATGCAAAGGGACTTAATCGGACTTAATTCTGCAGGCAATGGGGAATAATTGAAGGTTTTTTAAACAAAAGGGTGATAGGAAGCAAGCTGCATTCTTTGTCTTGTCACCATTGGGTCAAATAGCTCATAAATTTAACCAGAAAAACAACTACAACAATAGTGTGCATAAGTGTGAGTGTGAGTGTGTGTGTGTGTGTGTATTTAAGCAAGGAAAGAAAGAGCCATTTGGACAGTAAAACCAGTGACCTTCTTCTTCAGAGGTTAATTTACTTCTCTGTTTATTGATGTTGCTATGGTGATGCTAAAACGCCAGCCAGGAGGACAGAGAACAGTTGACTGTCTCTGCACTTAATAATCTGATTTTATGTAAGACATCAAGAAAGAATGCAATAACTCAGGCCCTTTGCTGCGAGCATTAAAAGAAACCAGATGAGGCTGAGCTCACATCCTTTCCAGCCACAACAGTGCCCCTCCTTGGGTGCAGGGTTTCAGGCCCAGCTGTCTTGGCACTGCCCAGCCTGACATTTGCAGGAACTCACCCTGCATTTTGCCCCCTCTCTCCCTTTCACCCCCTCAAACGAGAATATTGCAAACAGCCCACAGAGTGAAATAAAACCACAAGGAAATAGAAAAGGAATTCTGCCTATAAAAGGGGATTTGCAAAGGGAAGCTAGTTTCATTGGTGGATGGAAATGACTCCCTCCCAGAGTATTAGCTGATATGGCCCTGAGCATGGGAATTGGAGAAGCTAGAGATTTTTATTTAGATTTGGATTTTTCCACTTTCTTTCAGGAAGTTGACGTTTGGAAGCTGGTGGTCAAGGTATTTTTTTCCCTTAATTAGAAACACATTCTTTCTGTTGTTGTTTAGGATAAAACCACCGAATTTTTCACTTTTCTCAGTGTCATGGTAAGGTTGTGTCCTCTAACTGGATTTTTTGATGAGAGCAGTAAAAAACAAAAAGGGACCTTTCATCATTCCAAATTCTAAACTCTGAGCATTGCAGATTTTTTAATAATATCTCACTTAAACCTCCTAGCAATCATAGAAAATATTAGTATTATCCTAATCTCATAGATGAGGAAGCTGGGGCTTCACTGGTGTGGCGGCCCACTGATTATTACGGCGTTATGTGTTATGTGATTTGAGCAATAACAAGAAAGCCTGCTGCCATTCTGAAATAACTGGGACTAGACAGTTTTACATGAATAAACTTCTCCTTTGCTCAAACATTAGAGGATTTCAAGAATGGTTCAAAGTCCAGTGCAAAATTAAGTTTAAACCTCATAGCTTTGACAACCCTGTATTTAACAGAGTGAAAGCTCCCTTTCTCCCAGTCTGTGATGACTTTGTAAAATCACAATATCCACAGCACGTGCTAGAATGAGATTCTGAATCAATATGATGTATACACACTTAAAATCTGATGAAACTATCCTGAGATTCAAAGGCTAATATATTTATTCAACATAACCCAGAACCATTTTTAAGATAAATTAAACAAATATATTCACCCTTGCCATCTGCTCCAGGTTAATTTTCCAATAGTAAAGAAAAATGCTGTAAATCACAATAATAAGACTTCTATTTGACCATCCTCTTTTACAATCTAGCATGAGGGGCCTTAAAATGAGCATCTTTAAAGTATATGCATGGCAAGAAGTAGAATGCCCATATGTAACGAGTGCAAAGGAATATATTGATAATTTTAAAGTGCTCATTTTATCAACAGATGCATGAACAAATAAGATGTGATACACACACACACACACACACACACACACAATGGAATACTACTCAGCCATAATACAGAATGAAATTTTGCCATTTGCAACAACATGAATGGACTTGGAGGGCATTATGCTAGGTGAAATAAGTCAGAGAAAGACCAATACTGTATGATATCACATATATGTGAAATCTAAAAAATAAAACAAATGAGTGAATATAACAAAACAGAAACAGACTCACAGATGTAAAGAACAAACTAGTGGTAACCAGTGGCGAATGGGAAGCGGGGGAGGGGCAACAGAGCGATGGGGGTTAAGAGGTGTAAACTACTAAGTATAAAATAAATAAGCTACAATGATATATAATATGTACAACACAGGGAATATAGTCAATATTTTATAATACTGTAAATGAAATATAACCTTTAAAAATTGTGAATCAATATATTGTACACCTACCTGAAAGTTATATAATATTGTTCAACTATACCTCAATAATAAAAAAAAAATGTACTCATTTTAAAGTTCATTCCTGCCCAAGTGCTAGAACAAGACATTGGGGAGTTGTTGCACAGTTTGCATAGTGCCAACTGTCTGATACGCTTGGTGGAGAAGTCCAATGGGGGTGATCACTGACTTGGTGAAGGGCAAAGCGGGGCAAAGCAGTCTCCTTCAAGAGTATTAAGTCTCAACTTCAATATCTCTTCTTTAGGGAGGATTCCCCTGACACTTCAGACTGGGCACTGTCCCTTGATACATCTACACTCTCACCCTCCAACTTTCATTCATCACATTTGTCACGGATGTAATTTAAACCATTATTTGGGTAAAAATTTGTTCATGAGTGTCTTCTACACTACAACATAAGGTCCATGAGATGATGTCTGTCCTGTCACTTTTTGAAGGTAAATAAGAAGACTTACCACTCAACGATTAGCACAAAACCCCTCCAAAATCTCAAAAATGCCTTCCAGCCTTCAGCAGTGCATAGTAGAGATGATGGCCCCTACGCTCCTGAGGACTCTTTACGGTAACATAGGTGTCTGGTAAGAAGGGAGTGGGAGTGAAGGAGTAAACACCCTCACCTCTGCCGCCATCACGTCCTTTCTCTAATCTCTTATCGTTCCTTTCCATGGGCCAAACCCAACAGAAGCCAGTGGGCAAGGGAGTCTGGACAATACAGTCCAAAGACATCACATCTCAAGGCACAGACTAGCCCAGAGAAGGGCATAGAATGGATCTAGTGGAGCAAATTTTGTGGGATAATAAGAAATATACTTAGTCTTTGCCCTGGGTTCCTGGCACAAAGCTCCCCAAACCATTGTAATTTCCTAAGTGATAAGATTATCTTTTGTTATTCATGACAAGCTCTTTCAATCACACCTGAGTTTATGCTAATGAGGTGATTTAGAGCGAGGTCCCAGTGAACCTCGGGATGGGGCTGGTCACCAAAAAAGATCAAGTGATTAAAGGGTTGGGGGACTTCTCTGGTGATCCAGTGGTTAAGACTCCGTGCTCCCAATGCAGGGGGCCTGGGTTCAATTCCCTGGTCAGAGAACTAGATCCCACATACCACAAGTAAAGATCCAGCGTGCGGCGACTAAGACCTGGCACAGCCAAATAAATAAATAAATATTAAAAAAAAAAAAAAAAAAGGCTTAAGACCAGACACAGAAGGCCATGTATTAAAGGGTTGGAACTTTTGGTCCTACCCATTGACCTCTGGGAAGGGGAGGGGTGCTGGAGACTAAAACTCTATAAAAATTCTAGAACAGCAAGATCTGATGAGCTTCTGGGTTGGTGAACACTTGGAGGTGGTGAGAGAGTGGTGTGTCTAGAAAATGCATGGAAGCTCCATAGCCCTTTCCATACAACTTACCTTGTGCATCTATCTCTTCCATCTGACTGATCCTGAGTTATATCCTTTTATAATAAACTAGTAGTCTAGTAAGTGAATGCTTTCCTGAGTTCTGTGAGCTGCTCTAGCAAATAAATTGAAACCAAGGAGGGCATCATAGGAACGTGAGATTCACAGCCCCTAGGTCAGAAGTACAGGTGGAAACCAGGGACATGAGATTCCCATTGGCAGTAGGGGGAGGGGGAGGGCTGTATTGTGTGACTGAGCCCTTAACCTGTGGGATCTGAGCTCTCTCCAGTTAGATAGCATCAGAACTGAATTAAACTGTAGGACACCCAGGTGGTGTTGCAGAATTGCTTGATGTATGGAAAACTCAAAGGTCTGGTGTCAGAAGGGAACCAGCGTTGTAGAAGGGGATTGAGAGGAGAGGAGACACACAGGAGTGTGGTTTTCCTTAGACCAGCACAGCAGGGAAACTCTCACATTTGTCAACTTGACAGTTATCAAAGCACTCCTTCAATCCTCAAAGCAGGGGATTGGGAAACTGACAATGGTATGAAATAGAGGAACAGGAATTCAGGGACTTGCCCAAGGTTAAACATCTGGACAGCACAACTCGACCTCTCCTTAAGCAATCTGACCTGCATCCAGTGTCTCTGTTGTATTTCTGCTTCACACCTTCCCCTACCCTCCACAAACAAGATACCATTGTAGCTAGAGATTCTTTGGTGCTAGGGCTGAGCAATGCGGGTGGTTCGTGTTCTGTTTCTTTTCTGTTTATTTGGGGATTTTGCCTCTATTTATAAAATATTATCTCTTTGTGCCTGCAGTATTTGTTGTTGTTGTTGTTAATGCACCCAGAATCCTTCATACCCTGGTTTTAGATGAGTTATGGCTAACAGGACGCCTGATTAGTCACACTGGGGGGGGGGGGAAGGGGGGAGGGGAAAGAAAGCGCTTGTAAACCTACACAGGGCTGCCCCCTGGGGGCCAGAAGAGTGAGCCCCTCTGGCAGGGAGTGGAGGGCTGCAAGAGGCTGAATTAAATTGTAGGATTAAATTAAATTAATTTAATTTCATTTAAATTAAATTAGGTGAGAATGCTTGCGAGCCTCTGGGCTTGGTGGGTTTACCCCCAGAAAACTTCAGTAGTGACAGGCTATGGGGCTCTTTTATGCCAACGTATAGTTTCTCTGTGCCTTACTTTTCTCTTCCCTTAGATATCTAGATTCAGCGAAGATTACCAAAAACTAACTTTTAAAATTTAATAGGTGTTTCTTAAAGAAAACTTAAAAAAAGAAAAAAATGCTCATAATTCCAACCCCAGAGAGAACATTTTCATCTAAATCTTTCCAGTCATTATTCTCTGCATAGATATACATGCCTATTTATATAAAATTTATTTTAAAATGCAATTATTCTATACACACTGCTTTGCAGCTTACTCTTTCATCCCATATGGTGTTTTAACGGCATAGATTTTTCAAATTTTATACAGAAATTTTCTCAGCTATTTCATATCCAGAGTAATGCCATAACTAGAAATGAATGCCCTCCCCGGTGGTGATGCTGATATGGCTGGTCTGAGGCCCACATTCTGAGATCTACACAGGTGTGGTGGAAAGAACTTCGATCTAGGAGCCAAAAATATGTTTTCAGATCTTGGCCATGGATTCTGGATAAGTTTCTAAACCTCTTAACTTTAGTTCTTTTATATAAAGAAGAGATCATAAAAATCTGAAGATGCTTAGCACAAAGTATGTATTTACAGTTTGTGGAATAGTTATATATGTATGGTTATATGGAAGTATAGCTGAATTGGAATCAGATCATCACAGGACAGTTAGTTGAGGGGAAAAGCAGAACTCTTCACTCATGTCCCCAGTCCCCCCCTCACACTGCACAAAAAGAATGTTCATTAAATGGCAATGAATTTAGAGAGATAAATTGATCCCATTTTGCCTTTTCAAAGTATTCAACAAAAAAGGATCTACAACTCAAATGAGATTGGATCGCCTAGCCATCTCTGCTCGCCCATCAGCAGCTGTAAGATTGAATCATTTCTTTTGCAAATACACTAACATCTCAAATATATGTCCAGATTTCATAAAATCCACTTTTCCTGTTTTTGTTCTTTTTCTATGTTTTCTGTCCTGGTGCCAGACATGTTCTTTCTTTTTCCCAAATTTCCTTTTCCATGGCCTCCCTATGAAACCGAGCTATACACTGTGGAGCTCCTGGGGATGGAAGCCTTTCTGTCCCCTATTTCTTGTTTGTAGGGAATAGACTCCAGCCTCCATGACCTTCCCTGAATCCCAAAGGGCAGATTCCAACAGTTGCTAATCAGGGAAAGGAGGAAATGCAAGGAAAAGGGAGGAGCACATATTACATACACAGTTGTGTATATACATAATGTACACAAAGTTCCCTGAGGGGGGGCCCGGGCACCCTGCTGGGGTCCAGCCACAGTTGTGTATATGCACTGTGTACCCATAGTTCCTCTGTGGACACATAGTATGTCCACTATTGTGTATGTGCATTGTGTATCCAAAGTTTTTTTTGTGGACACATACGATGTACACAGTTGTGTGTATGCAATGTGTACCCAAAGTTCCTTTGTGGAAAAATTGTATGTCCACTACTGTGTATATGCTTTGTGTACCCAAAGTTCCATTGTGGAAACATAGTATGTACACAGTTGTGTATATGCATTGTGTACCCCCCCACCCCAGGGGTCCTGCCAGGGAGGAGGACAGATTCCACCTCAAGGGATACTCAAAACAATATCTTTGAGCTCTTTAAAGAACTAAAACCCCCAACAAAAGGAAGATGTTAGCATTCTTCATTCTAGATAACCTCGGGAAGCTCATCAGGAGACCACCTGAGGCCAGATTAAAGGAACCAGAAAAGCTCATCAGGAGACCAGATTAAAGGAGCGCAGGCCCTGCACAAACCCTGATCCTTATCAACAACCCCATCCTTGAACGATTTCTATAAAACTCCTCACCAAATTCTCCCGGTTGGGACACACAGCTTTTGGGGGCACGAGCCCACTGTGTCCCTCTTTGCCTGGCAAAGCAATAAAGCTGTTCTTTTCTGCTTCACCCAAAACTCTGTCTCTGAGATTCGATTTGGCACCAGGGCACAGAGGCCGAGTTTTCAGCATCACCTAGTCTGCTGGCTTTAACTTCTTTTCCCTCCAAGACCTTCCCTCTGGACCCCTTCACAGATCTTTCCTTAGGAAGTTCTTGGCTTTTTTAGTTTGTATCTTCATATGCATTTCTAGGAGTCTGGTGGGGCCTTGTGTTTTTCTTGCATAATCATTATCATTTGAATTTTTTTTTAAACTGGCATTTAAAAACAGAGTATAGAATTAGACTTTTGTGTTTCTTTTCAGCTGAGGGACTTGCCAGCTATATCATCTTGTAATACTTGATAATAACTTTTTAAACAAGGACATACCCTTAATCACTCTTTGTGGCTTCCCTTAGCAGGTTAGGGGCAGAGGGAGCCATGATTGTCCTGGGAAAAATGACTTGTTCCACCTTTACTGGGAGGCCCTTGAAGGGTTGGTGGTCTAGTTTCTTACGGGTGGGGGCCATGGTAGGTGTAGATGTCAAGCTGAGTCAGTCGGTACCTGCCTGAGTCAGTCCCTGGAAGTTCTTTGTATGAAAACTGAAAGAGCAGATTCTTAAGTGCTGTTTGATTCTGGACCCCAGTGATTGAGTTATGAAGGGCCTCACATTGAGATCAAAATTGGGGGATTAGGTTATCTTGAAATACCACCCTGGGTGGGTTTAGCTTGGGGATAGGTAGTTACAGTTAGGCAAAGAAAAAGCGTAAACTAAAATAGTTTAATTAATTGACCAAATCAGGCCAAGATAAAATTTCCAAGGCTTAAATGTTCAGGTACTGAGCAAATGCTGTCCTTTACTTGAATTATTTAGGTAGTTATGTCTAATTCACTTGGTTGCTATTTTCTTGTTTATTCCCATGGAGCCTAGCATACCCTCCAGCTTCTTAGTGTGAGGATTGCAAATCCTTCTCTGCAAACACACAGCAGTGGGGGAGGGGTAGAGGATGGCTGGTTTCTTTGCTGTGACCTGGTCATTTTTTATACCTCACTCTTGATTTTACATAATAATTTTTTGTATGTGTATGTGTGTCAGTTGGCTGGGGGTTATGGTTCACATAAATACATATGATATTACTCAAATCATTTTTAGAATAATTTGGTTATACTTCTGATATAAATAGAGTCCACTTATATAGAAGGGAGGTAATGCACGAGTGGAAAGAGAATGGAGTGAAGGGAAAAAAAATACCACCTCAAAATACTCCTCTTTGGGGGCTTCCTTGGTGGCACAGTGGTTAAGAATCCGCATGCCAATTCAGGGGACGTGGGTTTGAGCCCTGGTCCGGGAAGATCCCACATGCTGTGGAGCAACTAAGCCTGTGCACCACAACTACTGAGCTTAAGTGCCACAACTACTGAATCCAGTGCGCCTAGAGCCCGTGCTCTGCAGCAAGAGAAGCCACAGCAATGAGAAGCCCATGCACCGCAACAAAGAGTAGCCCCTGCTTGCCGCAGTTAGAGAAAGCCTGCGTGCAGCAATGAAGACCAATGCAGTCAAAAATAAATAAATTTAAAAAATTTTTAAGTAAAATAAAATATAAATAAAATAATCTTTATAAAAAATACTCCTCTTTGGCATATAGGTTA
Source organism: Mesoplodon bidens (assembly GCF_964165515.1). Classification (NCBI taxonomy): domain Eukaryota; kingdom Metazoa; phylum Chordata; class Mammalia; order Artiodactyla; family Ziphiidae; genus Mesoplodon; species Mesoplodon bidens. The sequence goes on from NC_138160.1 coordinate 126,412,676, forward strand.
TTTTGGGTTGATTATTTTTGAAAAGCTGCAGACACAGGAGAATCTCTGAAAACAAGCAGAAGTTACCCTTTATACTTATATTTATAAGGGAAATCTCTATTTGTAAGGGTGTCTCTACCAGGAAGAGGAGGATGGCCAAATCTCTAGAAACTCTTACCAATGGAGAAGGCATGGACTTAAATCCTTGTTTACTGCACTTTGCCTGTAAAACTTCCATAGGTGCCCTCCTCCCCGCCCAACACATCTTTTTTTTATCGTTAGCTGAAGGTATTTAAGGTGGTGACTTGGGCCACTTGGGGAGGTACTCAGTTTTCCTGGGTATCTGCCACATATATAGGAGGTATACATATTATTAAACTTTTGTTTTTCTCCTGTTAATTTGTCTCTTATTACACGGGGTTCTCAGCCAAGAGCCTAGAAGAGTAGGGGGGAAATTATTTTTCCTCCCCTACAGGAACTATAGGGGAGAATTTGACAAAGAAGATATTTTGAAGAATAACAAGTTAATTAGGCACCAGCTTAAAGAGAGTGAGTTTAAAGAAAATGAAAGTCTGGGCAAAATTGATGGAGATTAGATGATATTTCTGGGAATTGTGAGGATAATATCTGGGACTTGCCTTGATGATGATCTGTACATGGTTTTAAATTCTTCCTATCTTGGAAAGAACATTCTCACCCCACTGGTCTTGTCTTAAATTATAAAGTCGGTTCCATTTATTGAGTTTGTTTGTAAGCAACTCTTTGCAAGAAATTGCCCTCAGCAGGAAACCCCTTTTCTTGTCAATTTAAGCAAAGCTACATAGTAACTAACTTTTAAATCAAGGGTCCTGCGTGTTCTATGCATCTCCCACCCTAGCACACCTTTCATATCTTTTGATCACACATCTTGCCTAACCTGTTGGTTCTTTCCATAGATCAAAGAAGTAGAAATGAGGAATAAGTAATTAACAGCTGACCAGACCTCTTCTCTAGCCTCCCTTTCAGTGATCTTGCAAACAAACTGTGTGAACAAGATAGCATCTAAAGAAAGATCACAAGTCAACAAGCCTGCACACAGTAGGGGATGGTGACAATTCTGACCCCCAATCTCAATGATTAATTGAAATTACTTTTCTTTTCCCTTTAAAAACCTTCATGGCCGAACAGAATCTTGGAAAGTGGTTTTTGGGAGACACTGAGTCCAACTCCCCAGATTGCTGGCATTCTGATTAAAAGCAACTTCCCTTTCTACAAACAACTGCCTCTCGGGGGACCTGAGTTTGGTAACACTTACTATGTAGATAGTAAGGTTTCTTGGTGTGTAGGGTTCCAATCAATGGGCAAGTGTATTACCACCATCTGTTTCCTCCCCTTGCTTACACAGAGAATTGGATAAAGGGAAATAAAATTGGCAACACCATGAGATACAAGTTATGCTAGTTGGGCTGCAGCATTCCTGCCAGAGATGTCTGCATCACAACAGTCTCCACCTGCAAGAACGATATTCAGTGGCCATTCCTCAATGGGCAGTTCTGAATTCCCTCTGCAGGAGGCCAGGGAGGTGTGCTGATACCTCTGTTAAGTTAGAATGTCAGGCTTCAGGGTACAACAGGGATAGCTGTGAATTTTGGTGCATGATGAGTTATAACAATCTCCCATTTTCTTCCCTGGAGATGACTAAGCCTCATGGATACCTCGAAACATAATGGCTTCACCAGCATCTCTATTTTTTTTTTTTTAAACTACTATACTGGATTTTAAGCACTACATGCTCCTTTTTAAAATTTTATGTGAAGTGTGGCTAAAACAGGGAGGAGAGTTTAGGGCTCTTGGGTGAGAGTAGAGATGGGAAGAGATTAATGCATCATCCATGGTTTCAGTGGTGGGCATTCTGTTTTCAATGAGGAGCAACATTTTTCTATTTCGACTATAGGCATACTAAATTATTGAATTTTCATAAAAGTTGTTGGCTGTATTTTCTCCACTTTTTCCAGTGAAGCAAACCAAGTCTCAGAGAAGTAATGTTAACTTGATCAAGAGCACATAATCTGAGCAAGAAAGAGCTAGGCCTCCAACCTCAATCCGGTGACACCAAAGGTCAGTATCTTCCCCCTGTATACTTCTGCCATCTAAAACCCATCGCCCAGTACCCAACTCAGGCAGTAACAGGAAAGGAGTACCACTGAGGTCTGCTGCTCTGACAGTTATTCCTAAGTAGTTACCAGTTGTCTCCTCCCACTTTTGTTTTGAGGGTGGAGGCAGGTCCTGTTCATCTGCCAACTTCTTTATTCCTTAGAACTGATAGATCTTGGGATTCCAGTTCAAACTTCAGTTTGGCGAAATCTGAGACCACATCAGGGTGGGTTTTTTTCTTTCTTTTTCTTTTTTTGTTTTTCCCTTAGCCAAACAGAGGCTGAATGGATGGGCTCTTGGCAACCTCATCATATCTATTATGTGCCCATCATTATTTAAACAAATGGTATTCACTGGGGTCCAAGTTAGAAGAACACGACACAGAGAAGGCTTTTTATCAGTCAGCTGGACTGCTCTTCCCTTTTCCCAAGTCTTTTGTGTTCCCTGAGGATCCCTCAAGTGTGGAGCAGCTCACAAAGGACTAAGATGGACAAAGCCGTTGTCTGGGAAGGGAGAGCCAGTCAGTCCCCTTTGCCCCTCTGCAGATGTCTTGATCCTTTTGGCTATTTTCTATCTCTATTTAAATACAAAAGTGCTGATGAAACACTGTTAAGGCACCGGGGGCCTTAGAAGTGTGTGAGTCATGTGCAGCTTTTTACAAGATCAAGTATAATAAAGAGTCAGTATAGGCACTAGGACTTAGGCAGCAGAGAAAGAATAGGTGTTGAAAGATGCTGGCTCTACAGACAGTATGCCTCAGTTCCAAGAATTATACAAGTGATCTCGAAAATGCTTTAACCTAGCAAGACTTAGATCCCTCATATGTAAATGGAACAATAATTATAGGTATTTCACAGCATTAACCAGAGGTTTAAGTGAAATATTGCATGCAGCATGGTTATTGGAACACTTCGTGCTTTTATTAAACCCTCGCTTTTATAATTATAGCTGAGGATAGATTTATGGAGGGAGGTGGCCTTGGGTCCTGGAAAGGAGAAAAATTATAGAATGTTTTAGGCCCAAGTCCAGGGAGTCATGAATTCTGGAGAATAAAAGCATCTGCAATTTATCTTTTCACTCTAGGGTATAAAGTTAGGGAAATATTTTACACATCTGAAAAGTTTCAAGTAAGCTACTCTGGTTTAACACACTGATGCTTGAACATAATTTCCCAAGCCACATTTCCACAAATAATAGTGCAGGAAATTTTTTTTTTAAGTTACCTCCTTGAATCCTATAAAAATGGGTACTTTGGTTTAATATATTTGACAAACTCAGTGTATTTGGAAACTCATCATGAATATTAGCATACAGTTTCTGAGCAGGCCTATATGAAAATAACATAATTCAGCATTAACTAAATAAATCTGAATGTGAAGCATTGTTGTCTCTATTACACCTGCTGTTGTTTGGAGTGAGGGAGCAGAAAGGCACACATGACACCCTGAAGAATGGAGGTCCATGGGACCTGGTTTGGGAGCTCCGCTGATTAATCCCAAGCGTGGAGTTGGCTATAAGCTGGCTCACTCAGATGTGTGCGGTCAGCTCAAGTGTTTGCATGCAGGGCATCTAGTCCACCAAAAATGCAACAATTATGGTGACACTAGGCATTGCTCTAAAATAGTGGCTCTAAAGGGCAGTAATTCTAAAGACTCAGGAGCTGAGAAGTCTTAGCAGATTGAGCCAGGCAGCCTTACCTCAGGAGGAAATACTTTATCGTGATATGGGCACCTGGCATCAGAGTTTGAATGGCTTTTAATTAGCTGAGTTTCCAGGATGTTATCATTATCAAATTGCTTCTAAAACCATATACAAACTTACAAAAACTTTACTCACCCCAACACTTTCCTACTGTAGTGTACAGAATATATGAAAAGTCAAGACATTAGGTAGCACTGAGAATGTAGGGGAGTATGTGTTAGATGTTGGAAAAGAGGAGAGGCAGGGGAGGAAGACAGAGAAAGAGAGAATGATGAAGCTGTGTTCTCTTAATTTGAGAATATATATATAAATGCAATATATAGAGGAATATTATTCTTCTATTGAATCAGTAACCATATTTTTAGATTATCTAGATATATAATTTGTTTTTTGGGGAGTGGAAAAACTAAAGATAATTGATGAAATTTTCAATTTTCTTTTATATATTTACAGCTACATAACTGTAGCCTAAAATTTGCTGTGACTAAGCTTTTGTGAATTACTTAGCATTTCGTAGGTTGCTGGCACTGCATCATGAGAACTTCCTAATTCTGAGCTTTTTGGGTCTGAGTTCACCCACTCAGTCTAATGCACCGTGTCTTTGAAAAATCTCTTTACCCTAAGTATCTTTAGTTTCTTCCAATGTAAACTGAGAATAGTAACAGTGTTTCTGGATTTTTATGAAACAAATAATATACTGCAGTCATTCCTAAATACCTGTCCATATACTGAGGTTAGTTCCGTAACAAAGTTTTCATGGGTATATAGGAGAATAAGAAAAAAAAGATCACTGTGATGAGAGTTAATCAAATTCTATACAATTTTTAAAAATGGAGACAGGGGCTTACCTTGTGGTGCGGTGGTTGAGAGTCCGCCGATGCAGGGGACATGGGTTCGTGCCCCAGTCCGGGAGGATCCCACATGCCGTGGAGTGGCTGGGCCCGTGAGCCATGGCCACTGTGCCTGCACGTCCGGAGCCTGTGAACCGCAACGGGAGAGGCCACGGCAGTGAGAGGCCCATGTACTGCAAAAAAAAAAAAAAAAAAAAAATGGAGATAAGTTCTTTCTATGCTTTTGCTTTAAAATCTTCTTTATTTTACAAAATACCTTTTTAAGGTTTCTCCCTATTTCCCTCCTATTTTACTAGCAGGTAAAATCTCAAAGTCTCAGAATTGATGAGCTGATGATATAGAGACACTGGGCTCAACACAGATATGAGTCAGTGTTCCCATGAATTTTGCTTTTGTATGGAGTTATTCCTCTGTCTAGCAGTAGAGAGAGAGAGAGAGAGAGAGGGATCTTCAGATATAAAATTTTGGGGTGAGTCCTTCCCAAAAACAGTGTTTTTGTCAATGGTAAAAAGCTGAAAGCCTTCCCACTAAAATCTGGAACAAGACAAGGATGCCCACTCTTACCACTTCCATTCAACATAGTATTGGAAGTCCTAGCCACAGCAATCATACAACAAAAAGAAATAAAAGGTATCTAATTTGGAAGAGAAGAGGTAATATTGTCATTATATGCAGATGACATGATACTATATATGGAAAACTCTAAAGACTCCACACAAAAACTACTAGAACTGATAAACAAATTGAGCAAGGTAGCAGGATACAAGATTAACATACAGAAATCTGTTGCATTTCTGAAATATCAGAAAAGGAAAGTAAAAAAAAAAAATCTCTTTTAAAATCATATAAAAAATACTGAGGAATAAATCTGACCAAGGAGGTGAAAGCAATCTACAGATTTGACCCCTATCAAGTCACCCATGACATTTTTCACAGAACTAGAAAAAATAATCATAAAATTTATATGGAAGCATAAATGACCCAGAATTGCCAAAGCAACCCTGAGGAAAAAGAACAAAGCTGGAGGTATAACCCTCCCAGACTTCAGACAATACTACAAAGCTATAGTAATCAAAACAGTATGGTAAGGAATAAAGACGCAGATGTAGAGAATGGACTTGAGGACACGGGGAGGGGGAAGGGTAAGCTGTGATGAAGTGAGAGAGTGGCATGGACGTATATACACTACCAAATGTAAAAAAGATAGCTAGTGGGAAGCAGCCACATAGCACAGGGAGATCAGCTGGGTGCCTTGTGACCACCTAGCAGGGTAGGATAGGGAGGATGGAAGGGAGACTCAAGAGGGAGGAGATATGGGGATATATGTATATGTATAGCTGATTCACTTTGTTATAAAGCAGAAACCAACACACCATTGTAAAACAATTATACTCCAATAAAGATGTTAAAAAAAAAAAAAAAACCCAGTATGGTATTGGCACAAAAACAGATGTATAGATCAATGGAACAGAATAGAAAGCCAGAAATAAACCCACACACCTACAGTCAGGAGGCAAGAATATACAATAGAGAAAGGACAGTCTCTTCAAAGAGTGGTATTGTGAAAGCTGGACAGCTGCATGTAAATCAATGAAGTTAGAACACACCCTCATGCCATACAAAAAAATAAACTCAAAATGGCTTAAAGACTTAAATATAAGACTGGACACCATAAAACTCTTAGAAGAGAACATAGGCAAAACATAAATCATAATCTCTGACATAAATCATACCAATGTTTTCTTAGGTCAGTCTCCCAAGGCAATAGAAATAAAAGCAAATATAAACAAATGGGACCCAATCAAAACATAAGTTTCTGCACAGCAAAGGAAACCATAAACAAAACAAAAAGACAACCTAAGGACTGGGAGAAAATATTTGCAAATGATGCAACTGACAAAGGCTTAATTTCCAACATATACAAACAGCTCTTACAACTCAACAAAAAAAAACCAAACAACCCAATCAAAACATGGGCAGAAGACCTAAATAGATGTTTCTCCAAAGAAGACATAGAGAAGGCCAAAAGTCACAAGAAGAGATGCTCAACATCACTAATCATTAGAGAAATGCAAATCAAAACTACAGTGAGGTGTCACCTCACACCGGTCAGAATGTCCAGCATTAAAAAGTCTACAAATAACAAATGCTGGAAAGGCTGTGAGGAAAAGGAACACTCCTATACTGTTGGTGGGAATATAAATTGGTGCAGTCACTATGGAGAACAGTATGGAGGTTCCTTAGAAAACTAGGAATAGAGTTGCCATATGATCCAGCAATCCCACTGCTGGGCAATTATCTGGACAAAACTGTAATTTAAAAAGATCCCACTACTAGGCATATACCCTGAGAAAACCATAATTCAAAAAGAGACATGTACCAAAATGTTCATTGCAGCTCTATTCACAATAGCCCAGAGATGGAAACAACCCAAGTGTCCATCATCGGATGAATGGATAAAGAAGATGTGGCACATATATACAATGGAATATTACTCAGCCATAAAAAGAAACGAAACTGAGCTATTTGTAATGAGGTGGATAGACCTAGAGTCTGTCATACAGAGTGAAGTAAGTCAGAAAGAGAAAGATAAATACCGTATGCTAACACATATATATGGAATTTAAGAAAAAAAAATGTCATGAAGAACTTAGGGGTAAAACAGGAATAGAGACACAGACCTACTGGGGGTGGGCTTGGGGATATGGGGGGGCTGTGACGGGGCGGGGGAGAGGCATGGACGTGTATACACTGCCAGGCGTGGGGTGGATGGATGGTGGGGGGTGGCCGTGTGGCCCGGGGGGATCGGCTCGGTGCTTTGTGGCCGCCTGGAGGGGTGGGATGGGGAGGGTGGGAGGGAGGGAGACGCAGGAGGGAGGGGATGTGGGAACAGATGTATATGTATGACTGATTCACTTTGTTGTAAAGCAGAGACTAATAAAAAAAAATAAAATAAAATAAAATAAAAAAAAGATACATGAACCCCTATGTTCATAGTAGCACTATTCACAATAGCCAAGACTTGAGAACAACCTAAATGTCCATCGACAGATGAATGGATAAAGAAGATGTGGTACATATATACAATAGAATACTACTCATCCATAAGAAAGAATGAAATAATGCCATTTGTAGCAACATGGATGTACCTAAAGATTATCATACTAAGTGAACTAAATCAGAAACAGAAAGACAAATACCATATGATATCACTTATATATGGAATCTAAAATATGACACAAATGAACTTATCTATGAAACAGCCTCACAGACATAGAGAACAGACTTCTTGTTGCCAAGGGGGGTGGGGGAGGGAGGGATTGGAGTTTGGGATTAGCAGATGAAAATTATTTTAACATAGAATGGATAAACAACAAGGTCCTACTATATAGCACAGGGAACTATATTCAATATCCTGTGATAACAGAAAAGAATATGAAAAAGAATATATATATATTTGGTTTATATATATATAAAACAAATCACTTTGCTGTATACCAGAAACTAACACATTATAAATCATTATATACTTCAGTTTCAAAAAAAAGTGTTTTGGGGGCTTTCCTGGTGGCGCAGTGGTTAAGAAACCACCTGTGGGCTGCCAGGGCTCAGCGGGCGCTCGGGCTCCAAGTGCACAGGATGAAGATTGAGAAGGTGAACAGCACCACCAAGACACAGTGCATCACCTCCCACAGCCACGTGAAGGAGCTGGAGCTGGACGAGAGAGGCCTGGCCAAGGCAGTGGCCTCGGGGCTCACGGGCCAGGAGACCGCGCGCAAGGCACGTAGTGTGATAGTGGAATTAATCAAAAGCAAGAAATTGCCTGGAAGTGCTGTCTTGTTGGCAGGGCCTCCTGGAACTGGAGAGACAGGTCTAGCTCTGGCTATTGCTCAGGAACTGGGTAGTAAGGTCCCTTTCTGCGGGATGGTGAGGAGTGAAGTTTACTCCACGGAGATCAAGGAGACAGAAGTGCTGATGGAGAACTTCCGCAGAGCCATTGGGCTGCGGCTAAAGGAGACCAAGGAGGTATATGAAGGTGAGGTCATAGAGCTCACCCCATATGAGACGGAGAACCGCATGGGGGGCTAGGGCAGGACCATCAGCCACGTGATCATAGGGCTCAAGACAGCCAAGGGGACCAAGCAGTTAAAACTGGATGCCAGAGTTTTTGAAAGTCTGCAGAAAGAGCGAGTAAAAGCTGGAGATGTGATTTACATCGAAGCCAACAGTGGGGCCGTGAAGAGGCAGGGTAGGTGTGACACCTACACCACAGAATTCGACCTTGAAGCTGAAGAGTACGTCCCCTTGCCCAAGGGGGATGTGCACAAGAAGAAGGAAATCATCCAAGACATGACCTTGCATGACTTGGACGTGGCCAACGCATGGCCCCAGGGGGGACATGACATCCTGTCCCTGATGGGCCAGCTCATGAAGCCAAAGAAGATGGAGATCACAGACAAACTCTGAGGGGAGATTAACAAGGTGGTGAACAAGTACATCCACCAGGGCGTGGCAGAGCTGGTTCTGGGGGTTCTGTTCATTGATGAGGTCCACATGCTGGACATCGAGTGCTTCACCTACCTGCACCAGGCGCTGGAGTCTTCCATTGCCCCCACTGTCATCTTTGCGTCCAACCGAGGCAACTGTGTCATCAGGGGCACGGAGGACATCACCTCTCCTCAAGGCATCCCTCTCGACCTTCTGGACCAAGTGATGATCATCCGGACCATGCTGTACACCCTGCAGGAGTTGAAACAGATCATTAAAATCCGAGCTCAGACAGAGGGAATCAACATCAGTGAGAAGGCGCTGAACCACCTGGGGGAGATTGGTACCAAGACCACTCTGAGGTACACGGTGCAGCTGCTGACCCTGGCCAACCTGCTGGCCAAGATCAGCGGGAAGGACGGCACTGAGAAGGAGCACGTCGAGAAGATCAGTGAGCTCTTCTATGATGCCAAGTCCTCAGCCAAAATCGTGGCTGACCAGCAGGACAAGTACAAGAAGTGAGACAGCCGAGGTCTTCTGCAAGGAGACTCTGGGTGGGCCCGGTCCCGGTCCAGCCTGTGGGTAGGATGCTTGCCCCCAGGTTGGGCTCTGTCCTCACTCGGGCGGGTGGCAGTGTTGTCAGTTTAGCATAGAAGGGTTTCTTTTTAAATTATTGTGACTCCTCCCGTGGTTGCACTGAAGAACCCTGCCTTATCTGGTGTGTTTTCTAATAAACGCTGATAGGTTATTTTGATGATAAAAAAAAAAAAAGCCGCCTGCCAATGCAGGGGACATGGGTTCAAGCCCTGGTCCAGGAAGATCCCACATGCTGCAGAGCTACTAAGCCTGTACGCCACAACTACTGAGCCCACGTGCCACAACTACTGAAGTCCGCGCACCTAGAGCCCGTGCTCCACAGCAAGACAAGCCACTGCAATGAGAAGCCCGCGTACCGCAACGAAGAGTAGCCCCTGCTCGCCACAACTAGAGAAAGCCTGCGTGCAGCAATGAAGATCCAATGCAGCCAAAAATAAATAAATAAATATTTTTAAAAAAAAGTGTTTTTGAACAGCTGCCTTAGAGATGTCATTGGTGCCTATAGAACCAAAGTGAATTGCTCCCAAGGGCATGGTGTGGCCTGATTAGCACTGAACTTCTACAGACAGCAACAGGCAATAGAATTGGGAGAGAGCCATGGGACTCCCTTATCCAAATGTGTCTGGCCAGTGTCACAAAGCCAAATATGACTTTGAGTCCTGTGAGTCATTGGCACTTTCTGTCTCTTTTCTCCCCTATTCATGTTAATTGCTATAGGCTCATTTCTTAATTCACTTGAGAGACATTCACTGGGGTCCATTTTTTGTCAGGTATCAGGTTGAGTAGTTTACATACATTATTATCTCATTTAATTCATTCAACAGTTTAGTGAGGCAGGCATTATTTTCATCTTCAATTTTCACAGATGAGGAAAAGGGCTCAGACGCCTATGTGCTGTACAAGGGCCACTGATCAAGAGTCATCTAACAGGGTTCAAGCTCAGGTGTCCCACATTCCAAAGGTCACAGCATGGACCATGGAAAGACAGGTCCTTCTGTATCACAGGCAGACCTATGGTGGCAACATTATAAGCAAGGACTTGGAAACATGCAGACCTCAGTTGTTGCTGATATCGTTTTTAGTTTGTTTGGAAAATTAAGAAAGTAATTGTCTAACATTGATGGTTGTTGTCATGACTAAATTAAATACTGTATATAAAATCCTAGAACATAATAAGCTTTTATGAAATGGTGACTATCAATAATAATGTTAACAATAGTAATTGGACTTTGATGTGGGTGGTATGACACTTTGTAGGAGGTAAGAAAATATATATAACAACGTGAAGTATAGCAGGAAGTTTGGGAGTTGGGTAGCAGGCTTGAGGAATTGTAATTAGAGATACAAAGATCACCGGAGGTGGGTTCCAGTGTGGTGAGGGCCTCCTCGTTGAGTCCATCCTGGCCTGGTGGGCCCCAGCAGCCTAAGAGATGGAGTACAAGTTTGTGTGTGGCCACCGAGTTCACAGAGCTTTGTTCCACTCCTGCTGGGGAGGGACATGATCAGTGAGGGATGAGATTCATGCAGCTGAGACCTTGCGAAAGGAGTCTGTATGGATGAGAAGCTGAGCCAGGCTCCCCAGGGGAAGCCCTCCACCCTGGCTGTCTGGTTTGTATTAAGTGGAGTCAGTCTCTGATTACCTTGGCCAAAACCCCTTTCCCCAGTGGCCCAGGAACTGAAAGATTAGGATCCTTCTGGCAGCTGCTGGCACGTTCTGAACCACAATGTTTGAATTTACTCCAAGGCTGGGAACCAGCTGCCCCATGGAGTGAAAGACGAGGGAATTTCACATGTGCAAGAACCTGAAAGGGGGGAACTTGCTCTGGAAGGAAATGAAGTCATAGCTCTTGCAAGCACAGCATTTCCTCCAGACTGGGGGATCACAGCCATGACTTAGACAGCTTGAGAAACTAAAATCCACTATTATAATGTATATTTAGAAGGGGAAAAATTTAGGGAGTGTGGCATGTTTATTTATCATTTATTTGCACACATTTTCAGTGTAGATAAGGCACATCCTTCTCCAGAGGATGACTCATTTCTCTTGGTTTTTATCTTGGGCGTCGTCTGAGAGGAGTGAGGAGTAGTGTGCTTAACTTTAATAAATTTTCTTGCATTTCCTATACATTTATACATATCTCCTCAAGAAATAGCTTAGTTAATAGTTACTGAGTGTCTGCCAACTGAATTGTCATAGATAAATATATATATTTATGGCAGTGTATTTATATTGTGATAGGAACATACACACATATATTTAATTTATTTTGAAATAATTATAGATCTACAGGAAGTGGCAAAGATAGTATAGAGAGGTTCCTGTGTACACTTCCCCCAGTTTTCTCCAATGATTATATCTTACCTAACAACAGTGCTATATCAAAACCAGGAAACTAATATTGGTACAAGGTATGCATAGGTCTATGTCATTTTGTTACATTTACAGGTTAGTGTAACCACTTCCTGACTCAAGATACAGAACTATTATATCACCACAAAGGTCTTCCCCATGCTACCTCTTTATAGCCACACCCATTGCCTTGCCTCCACCATCCCTAACCCCTGGCAACCCAGTAATTTGTTCTCCATCTCTATAATTTTGACATTCTGAGAATGTTGTATAAATGGAATCACATAGGGGACCTCATAAGATTGGCTCTTCTCACTCAACGTAATGAACTTGAGATCCACCCAAGTTGCATGTATCAATAGTTCATTACCTTTTATTGCTGAGTAGTATTCTGTGGTATGGTTGTACCATAATTTTTTAAAGCAAATTGTCCTTTTGAATGGACATTTTGGTTATTTCAGTTTTTTGAAATTACAAACAAAACTGCTATGAACAATAATGTATGGAATTCATTTGGATATAAGTTTTCATTGCTCTGGAGTAAACGCCCAGGAGTGTGGTTGCTAGGTTGTATGGTACATGAATGTATAGATTTCTTTTAAGAAAGTGCCAAATTATTTTCCAGTGACTGTACTACTCTACATTCCTACCAGCAATAGCTGAGAGATCCAGTTTCTCCACAACCTTGCCAGTATTTGGTATTGTCACTATTTTTTATTATATGTTTTAATAGGTTTGCAGGGACATCTTATCATAGTCTTGATTTGTAGTCCCATCAGTTGCATTGCTGTATTTAAACAGCCTTATTGGAATATAATTCACATACCATATAATTCACACTTTTAAAGTGTACAATTCAATGGCTGTTAATTTATTCACAGAGTACTGTATCCATCCCCACAACAATTTTAGAATATTTTTTCACCCCCCAAAGAGACTCCTTATCCCTTAGCCATTACCTTCAAACCTTCCACCTCCCCCCAGCACTAGGACACTACTAATCTATTTACCATCTCAATAGATTTGCCTATTCTGGACTTCTTATATAAATGGAATCATATAATATGTGGTCCTTTGTGACTGGCATCTTTCACTTAGCACAATGTTTTCAAGGTCCATCCATGTTGTAGCATATATTGTTACTTCATTATTGCCAATGTATGGTTATGCTACGTTTTATTTATTAATTTATCAGTTGATGGATATTTGGGTTGTTCGACTTTTGGGCTATTATTAATAATGCTGCTATGAACATTTATGTGCAAGTTTTTGGTGGACATGTTATCAGTTCTCTTGGGTATACACCAAGGGGTAGAATCTCTAGATCACGTGGTAACTGTATATTTAACCATTCGAGCAACTGCAAACTGTTTTCCAAAATGGCTGCACCACTTTATATTCCCACCAGCAGTTTATAAGGGTTACAATTTCTTCCTTGCCTAAAGTGACCATTATATTTCTTTTTGATTAGTGTCATCCTACTGTGATATCTCATTGTGATTTGCATTTCCCTGAAGTCTAATGATGGTAAGCATTTTTTCATGTCTTTATTAGCCATTTGTATATTTCCTTTAGTGAACTATTTTGATACTTTGGCCACTTTTTAATTGGCTATTTGCTTTTTACTACTGAGTTTGAACATGTGTTTATATATTTTAGACGCATGTCCCTTAACAGATATAAGATTTTCTGAATTTTCTCTTATTCTGTGGGTCATCTTTTTACTTGAGACTATTTTTTGAAGCACAAAAGTTTTTAATTTTGATCATGTCCAGTTTCACTATCTTTTCCTTTGTTGCTTATGCTTTTGGTGTCATATCTAAGAAAACATTGCCTAATCCAAGAACTTGAAGATTTACACCTTTCTTTTAAGAGTTTTATACTTTTAGCTCTTACATTTAGGACTATGATACATTTTGAGTTAATTTTTCTGTATGGTGTGAGGTAGGAATCCAAATTCACTCTTTTACATGTAGAGACCAGTTGTCCCAGCACCATTTGTTAAAAAGACTATTTCTCCTCCATTTAATTGTCTTGGCATTCTTTTTTCTTTTCTCTTTTTCTTTTTTTTTTCTTTTTTTTTTTGGTCCTGCTGCTTATGGGATCTTAGTTCCCTGACCAGGGATCAAATCAGGGCCCTTGGCACTGAAAGCACAGAGTCCTAACCACTGGACCACCAGGGAATTCCCTGTCTTGACATTCTAATCAAAATCAACTAATCAACTGACTACATGTCACACTTTTTAGAATTGTTTTTTTTTTTCTATCCTCAAACTCCAGTTCCTGAGAACTAAGCGATTTAGCTTCCAAAGGATTAACTAATGCTTGATCTAAATCTTCAGGAGCAAGGATTTTAAAACTGTGAAGAGTCACTTGCCCCTTATGTTAAATGAGATCCAGATACTTTTTAGAGAGTAACTTTAGATCTGGATGAGAGGAAATACCCAGTGGCTTTGGATAACTATGGGGAGAAGGGGAATAGGAGAAGGGGGCCAAGAATACATGACAATCCCAAAGATCAACTTTACTTTTTCAGTTTTTTCAGCTGTACCTTTAATTAGTCTTGGGTTTTGATTGTTCGGCCTCCCTCTAGTCTCCACAGTACAGTATGGCCTCACTCTGGCTAAAAATGCAAGATTTTGCATCAGATAAACATGGGATCCAATCCCAGATCCTTTGTTGCTTCCTACCTGTTTGATCTCTTCAAACTTCAGTTTCTTCTTTTGCAAATTTGAGATAACAATTATGTCTACCTCAATGGATTGTTTGAGCACGAGGTAATACAGGTAAATATGTAGCACTGCCATGGCATATTAAAAATATTATCCCTTATCATTTTCTCTATCCAAAATAAAACCTTATCTGTCCTGTGTTCTATTCCCTTGGATCCTGCTTTGTAAGATGGGATAATCCGCTAATATGATTTTAAAAAATCCTACTAACCTCTTAGTAGGTTTGACATATTTTTCTTTAGGGGAGTAGAGAAGATTTCAATTTTCTTGTATGCTTTAATTTCCTGAGTGTATTACAAGCTGTATTACATTACATTTACTATTTGGGGGTTTTAAGGGTCCTAATGTGATACTAAGCTTCTATTGACATGTGATAGAAAGGGAAAAAGTCCAGGAATCTGTAAAACCCCAAGGCCTTTCTACCTACTCCCTATGACTGTAGGCAAGTTGCTCACCTGCTGTGAGCCTCACTGTCACCACTTGTAAAATGGGGATAAAATACCAGCCTGGACTCTTGCGCAGAGTTGCTATGACATTCAAAGGAGGTAAAAACTGTGCAGAGCTTTAAAAATTGTAAAGTTTGCTGTATCTGTAAGATGGCTTTTATTATTTCATTGAAGTATACAACCAGTGAACTCTTTGACAAAATATCAATATTAAATTTTTTTTGTTATTTTTCATTAATATTGTACTACTGTATCAGTGGCCTTAAGAGATATAAAAGAGGACAGTAAGGTCAAAAGCTTTAGCTATGAAACAAAGCAGGGAGTCAAATTCAGAATGCACAGTTGTGGTTCAAGGCTGTAAGATGTTTTGAAGGGTTAATGCTCATTGTTTTTGCATTCTTTTCTGAAACCTTAGTGGGCTGGCTCTCTCAAGGCTTGCTTTCTTAGTGGTATGATCTTTGGTAACAGGAAATAGATGAACTCAACTTATAATTTTCAGAGCCTTAATTTTAGGGCCAAAGAAATGGTCCCACAGGCTTTTGTCTGGTCATTTAAGAAACCTGATACTCCATTGTGTGTGTGTGTGTGTGTGTATGTGTGTGCGTGCATGCACACATGGTCACAGCAAACGTATTTGAAATTCACTGATTCTTACAATTTAACATCAGGTTCTTTTGTTACATTCAAATACAATTAAATTATTTTGTATTTAAAAATAGGAACTATCCATTTCCCTAAAAGTAGCCTTAACCCCTCTCCTTCCATCTGAATATTTACAAAGAAAAATGTCTAAGATGATGGTCACCTAACGATACTGATGATTAATTCTGTATGGTATAGTTTCGGGGGAAATTTTACTGTCACCTTTATATTTTCCTATTTTTTTGAGGGTTTTCCCCCTAACTTTTTATTTTAAAATAATTGTAAACACAAAGTTAGGAAAATAGGAGTCCCATGTAGCTTCTCCCTATGGAAACAACTTATGACTATAGTACAATGGCAAAGCCAGGAAATTGACTTTGGAACCATACAAACTACAGACTTGATTCTGATTTCACCAGTTTCAACATGCACTGATTTGTGGCGACACCCCATCTTAACTCTATTTACCCCTCAGTGAGCACTGCTATTATAGTGGTAGGGTGGGGTGTAGAGCACGCTACACTTTAAAGGGATAAACACAGACCTACTTCAAAAAGGCACATTATTGTCCATATGGTAACAAATTGGCAGGAACTTACCTCATCCTTTCAAAATGACTGGTCAGGATGTGCTTGAGTTTATAACAGTCCTGAAGGCCAGTTGTTAAATATTCAGGAATTTTGTCATTGGTAGCTTGAAATCAGCCATGGTGGAAGCATTTACCTCAGAGAAATCTGCTAAGAGTATAAACCAAGGCTCGCCCTCTCTTTCTTGAGCCTGCTGACCAGCACATCGCTGTTTGCCTGGCCGTTGACAGCTTGTCTTGGCTGATCCAATTTCCCCATATACGTCTCCTCAATTCCGTCTCGGTAAAACCTTATTCCCCAGTAGGATGTTTCCTTATCATTCATGATGCTTTTTTCCTCAGGGCTGTAGACTAGGCAGCTAGATAGTCTAAAAAAAAAAAAAAAGAATTTTCTGTTAATGGATTCTAATACCTTCATTATGGCCTTTCTTGGTAACTCACTTTCATTTTGCCCAGGGAAGGTTTGGGTGTGTGTGAGAGAGAGGCAGTAGAAGGACTAGTGGGAGGTAGAAGGAGCAATGGGGTCCTGAGTGTCCTCTCCATTCCCACCAAGCGGGCAGTGTTGAGTCATCCACACTCAGGGTCAGCCCTGCCTTGACTCCCCCGGTCCCATCTTTTTCTCTGTAGGCTGCGGGAAGTCAGTGGTCCCTTCTGTTGAAGCAGAGGGTGGGAAATGGGAAGAGAACCTTGCTTTCCACTTGAAAAGGGGTCAAAAGGCAAAGGGATTCTTTGCAGATCACAGTGGATTCATAAGCTTTCATATAGTGAAGGGCCGTATCCTTTCATCGTTAGTCAACAAGTGTGCTGTGTTTCCTGGTGCCCTTAGTACATTACTTGTAGACAGAAAAACAGTAGAAACAAAAACAAAACTTTGCGGGCTTCCCTGGTGGCGCAGTGGTTGAGAGTACGCCTGCCAATGCAGGGGACACGGGTTCCTGCCCCGGTCCGGGAAGATCCCATGTGCCACGGAGTGGCTGGGCCCGTGAGCCATGGCCGCTGAGCCTGTGCTCCACAACGGGAGAGGCCGCAACAGTGAGAGGCCCGCGTATCACAAAAAAACCCCACAAAAAACAAAACCCAAAACTTTGCTATTCTGTCTTCTCCCCTTGTCTAAGTATGTTGCTCACTTAACAGACTTGTGTCGACTATTATATGTATACTTCCCCAGGCGCTGTGGGGAAGTATTAAATGTTCTCTCACCTCAAGGACCCACTAACTGGAGACAAAAAAGCACACTGGCAGAACAGTAGAGCGGAAAGAGTACAAGCTTTCAAGTGAGAGCTGAGTTCAAATCCTAGCTCGGCCACTTAATAGCTGAATAAACTTGGGCAAGTTACCAAACTTTTATGTGTTGGTTTCCTCATTAGTAAATGCAAAGTTGTCCAGAACACAAATGGTAAGA
This sequence comes from Mesoplodon bidens, assembly GCF_964165515.1. Classification (NCBI taxonomy): domain Eukaryota; kingdom Metazoa; phylum Chordata; class Mammalia; order Artiodactyla; family Ziphiidae; genus Mesoplodon; species Mesoplodon bidens. The sequence goes on from NC_138160.1 coordinate 126,430,583, forward strand.
ACTGGAACCCTACCCTGTACCATGCATTTTACGTCTGTTTTTATACTGTTTCATTTTACTTTATTTAAATTTAATCCTTACCATAACCCTGCCAGGCACATTATATTATTTCCATTTTATGGATGGGAAAATTGAGCCTCAGAGACATTCATTAACTTGATTAAGGTCATAGAGCAAATGGGGAACAGCACTGGGATTCAAAAGACCACTCTGGAAGCCATACAGCCTATGAAAAAAATGTATTAAAAAATTCTGACACTTGGTAGGGGCTCAGCAATTGTTATGCTGTTATTCACTTAATATATAATTAATTATATGTTAGCTATATTGATAATTATATTAATATAATTATGTATCATAATATAGAGGATTATATAATGTATTATACAATGCACTAATTACATGAATTAAGTGGAAAGTTGACTAAACTTGGAGTCAGATCATCTGACGCAGATTTTGGCTCTGCTCTTTATTAGTTCTGCCAATAGGCAAGTCACTTACACACCAGTAATTCTCCTTCATACACAGGCATGAGTGAGACATGGTAGCTGTTCAATAAAAATTTGTTGAAAACTGAAGAAATAAACGAAGGAATCAACGAATGAGTAAATGTTTGTCTCTCCTGGGTCTTAAAAAAATGACTCTCGTTGTGATGTACACAAATGAAAAATTAAATAGTTAATGCTCAAATAAAAACTTCACTGTCAGTAGTCTGAGTCAGAGGTACCCCAGACCACAGCGGTTCCTTATAGCGACCCCTGTGGTGACAAGGGGGTACTGCAAGGGTTATTGCATAGGCTTCCCGGTAATGCCTGATGTTGGCATTTAGCCCAGGATTTGTTTGCGCTGCCCCTTGTTTGCTCCTCCTCTGCTGCCTATTAACCCTAGCCTGAGGAGTAAGATTTTTGCTTAGTCCTCTACATAAATGCCTGCCTATTCACGTAACATTGCAATGCTCTGGCAGAATACATATTGCTTGGCTTTGTTAGAGAGTGCCAGGAGTCAGGAAGGATTGTGAAGGCAGGGATGTCTGGGGTAAGATGCATATACTATTCTTTCATAGTTTATGGTTTTATATTGATCTTCTATACTATATCCTTTTATACTTATAAATGAACTGAAGACTTTACAAATAATTAAAATGTGAATTATGAAGCCTGTTGATCGAGTCCTTATATCTCAGCCACACATTAAAACTTTTGGTACTAACCCTGGTACATATCTCATTTAATTCTACAACAGTCTAACAAGGGAAATTATCTTAGTTCTCCCATTTTACAAAAAGGAGAGGAAGGCTTCAAATGTTTCAGTAACTCAGTGACACACACCTAGTGGCAAAGCTAGGGCTGGGACCCAGTCCGTCTTCCAAACACATATTCCCTCTCATAACAGAGTAGAAAAAAAATAGGCTAGAAAGAGAAAAGACCAACATAATTGGGATTCTGCTTTATGTCCATCAGTAATTAAAATAAAATGAAAGTACCTGGCTTGTTTTGAACTGTTCTTTCCCACAGCAGCCCCTATATAACTGGGGAGATGCCAGCACTAAGAAGCAGGGATCCTTTGTCAATGACAGAGTGATGTATAAAATGTCATTTATGGTTAAGAATAGCAGACTAATAGAATAAAAGCTTATCTAGTCATTGTTTTGTACAAACAATCAGAAGTTATTGCTTTTTTTCATTCTTGTGCTTCTTGGGAGGTAAATATTTTTTAAGGACAAATCACTATTTTTTCTTTAAAAATTCCTTTAGGAAACATAATATGTTTTGGCAAAGATATTTAAAACATAACACTGCCATTTAAAAGAATTCAAGTACATTCACACAGAGAAACTCTAGACACAATAACATACCTTCCCTTGTCTGTTCTCTGGGAAGGACTTGCTTTGGAGGGGGAGAATTAGGGAGTGAATCTGATGAACTGCCTTGACCCTTTTTGTCTGGCATCTTAGTGAGTCTGGAATATTTTGAGGCTGTAACTGGTCTCTAAGTTTCTCTGAGCCTTTGTGTTTGCAAATGAATTTGCAGCCTGGGTAAAGACAACAACCCAGCTTCCCTGAAGTAAGGAGAGACTGAAAAAACCAAAATGGTGAAAAACCACGCCAGAAAAATGGACAAGACAGTGTTTATATTTAGATTATTGCTTTCATATGGACGTACGGAAGAGAAACACAAAAACAAGAGACACAAAATGCCCCATAAAATCAACTTCGGATTTTCTTTGAGCTGACACTTTTTCCTGGACTTCTAGACAAATGCTCCCCTCCTGTGGTCAGAGGGTAGAATACAGGGGAATAGAGAACTTCAACCGGAAGGATAAGGGAAGCGAGTAGGGAATGTGTTAGTCTTTTTGCCTGTTTTCTGAAGAGCTTTTGGTTTATGGACCAAAATTATTGTTCAAAATATAAAATAAGGTAATAACAGGAAGAAATAGCGAAACCCTTATATAATAACAAAACCAACCAACAAAACCCCAGAAACAACAATAAAATAAATTTCAAAAAAATGACCCAATTTACCTATTTCCACATTCATGGAGCCTTCTTTTATCATCCAAATGAGAAGTGATACTTCTCTAAAAAATAAACAAATGAATATAACAAAACAGAAACAGCCTCACAGATATGGAGAACAAGCTAGTGGTGAGAAGAGGGGAGAGGGATGGGTGAGGGGCAAGAAAGGGGAAAGGGATTAGAGGTACAAATTACTAGGTATAAAATAAATAAGATAAAAGGATGTAAGTACAGCACAGGGAATACAGCCAATATTTTCTAATAACTTTAAATGGAGTATGATCTATAAAAATATTGAATAGCTATGTTGAACACCTGAAACATATTGTAAATCAAGTCTACTTCAATAAAAACATGGAAAAAGGACTCCCTCCACAGTCTAATATATAAACAATAAAATTAGGTTAATTTAGTGAGACTGCTAGGTATTAGGAAATGTATTAGTTGCTGAAGATTGAAAGCTGAAAAACGCATTTTCTCTGCTCTCAAGTAACTCAGATTTAATTGGGGGTATAAGTGGGGATGAACAGAACAAATAATTTTAATTACCTGGTAAATGACAAGATGAGTACATACAGAATGCTTTGGGAGAACAAAGGATATTGTGTCCAACTCTTGAGGAAGACGATGGCTAAGCTGAATATTCAAGTTTTAGAAGAGGTATCCAGGACATAAATGGCCACGCTGAGAGTTTGAGCCTTATTTCCTATAGCTGGGTTAGACAAAATAACAGGCTTGTGTTGGCTGCAGTGTCTTACCCCAGCCCCAAATCCCATGTTTAGTTCCATAAGCGTTTGAGAGTCAACCCCAGGTAGGCATGGGAAAGCAAGGAGTAATTTTAAAGATGAGAACAAGCTGCTATGATTTGCACATTAAATCAAGCTGGAAACAACAAGTAGGGTATATATAATAAAGAAGACACAAGTGGAAGCAGTTAATTTAACTAAGAAGCTGCTGCAAGGGTTCAGGCGAGAAGCTCTTAATAGAAGTGATGGAGAATAGAAGACAGGTGGGAGAAGTAAAATCAGGAGAACTTGTGAAGGACTGGATATGGAGGGTGAGGGAAAAGCAGGAGAGTATTAAGCCCATGAATCTATCATAATTCTATCTAACAGCTCTCACCGACTTAGGGGAACTAGGAGAGGGAACAGGTCTGGATTCAAAGATTAACTCAGGATACTTAGTAGATGGTGGCTTTTAACCCTCCTGTATTGATTTCTATTTCATTGTTTTGGGGACTTAACTGCCTTATTTTACCAGAAGTTCATTGAGAGCAAGGAACATATCTTGTCTTATATCTCTTAGAATGCCTTTTGAAAAAGCACTCTTTTCAAATTGTTAAAAATGTCATTCTCATAAAAATTAATGAGCATGTGTCCAAGTTTTATGTACTTCATTAAATAAAGAAACCAGTAGAATAACTGACCTGATTCAAGAAAGATTTGAAGAATGGGGCAAAGTATGGTGAAAGAAGGCAGTATGCTAGAAACCAAAGTGGTTAATTTGCATATAGGAGAAACCCCTAATCTTTTGAGTTTTTCTTTTTTTTATCATGCCAAAAAAAAAAAAAAAAAGTCTCACCTTATCAACTTTCTGCAAGTTAGCTTCTAGCTTTACAGGGCTGTAAAACATCTGGGCTCTCATCAATTGCTGCATTTCCCCAGAGTCAAAAGACTTTTCAGGGCTTCCCTGGTGGCGCAGTGGTTGAGAGTCCGCCTGCCGATGAAGGGGACACGGGTTCGTGCCCCGGTCCGGGAGGATCCCACATGCCACGGGGCGGCTGGGCCCGTGAGCCATGGCCGCTGAACCTGCGCGTCATGGCCGCTGAGCCTGCGCGGATCCCACATGCCGCGGAGCGGCTGGGCCCGTGAGCCATAGGCCGCTGAGCCTGCGCGTCATGGCCGCTGAGCCTGCGCGTCATGGCCGCTGAGCCTGCGCGGATCTCACATGCCGCGGAGCGGCTGGGCCCGTGAGCCATGACCGCTGAGCCTGCGCGGATCACACATGCCGCGGAGCGGCTGGGCCCGTGAGCCATGGCCGCTGAGCCTGCGCGTCCGGAGCCTGTGCTCCGTAAAGGGAGAGACCACAGCAGTGACAGGCCCGCGTACCGCAAAAAAAAAAAAAGCCTTTTCAATTGACATATTAGAAACCACTCTGAAATGAAATAAGAAAGACAAATACTCATCATTGTGCTTTACTTCCATGTTTTGAATATTTTTCTACATATTGATACTTTCCTATAGTAGCTCTAAGAATATTTAATGTGCAGTTTAAAAATATTGAATTTTATTGTACAAAAATACATCTGAGGTGATGTAAATTAAAGGCAAAACTAAAGTAAATTAAAGGCAAAAGAGTGAAATCAATAAAATAAAAAGAAAATAGAAATAATTGACAAGATTCCATAATTAAATTTTAGATTTGTTCATGCATTTCTAGGCAGTCAGGGCAAAATAATTTACATAATAAATTATTTCTTATTATAAAGGAAGAATAATCTAGTTCTTGAAGTGGCTGTTGTTTTGTTTTCTCCTTCTCCTTCTAAATTCTAAAAAAGAGTGTCATATGGAGCTTCATGAAGATGATATAGATGTAGTGGCCCTTGTTCTCAATATTTTTACAGTAAGACAGGCACAGATTCCCAATGCCTCTTTGTTATAGAGCCTATTGATCAAAACCAATGGTTTCATATTTATAAGTGCATCTGCATGCAAAAATGTATTTGTTAAACACATTTTTATTTGGAGCATTTTCAGTGAGCAAAAAAGCCTTTATCATTCACTCTGACATTTCGTATGTAAATACAAAGTAGCTTAAATAAAGTAAGCATTCTTTATCAGCCACTGGACACATATCTTTACCCATGGGGTAGGTAAGCACTTGACTACACATCTGCACCCCTATGAAAGCTGCTCACCTGTAGGTCAGAGGCAGAGCTGTATCATGAGCCCATAGGAGGAGTCCCTTTGTGTGGGCTTTGTATGAACCTAGTGGATGTTTACTTGTCCCACTGGCACTATGGTAGGAAGTGTTCCCTGCCCCCATTAATATCTCCAAAAGACACCAGGGTACTTTGTTTTGGAGCTAGAAGAAGTCAGTTGAGCTGTTGACATGATTAGCATATTTGAGTTATATACCAGAACTGGCGTTCATCAAAACTTTTCATTTATAACATTAGACAGAATCCATAACAATAACTGCCTATTTCATGGCATGCTGATATGCTTGGTACCTTTCTCATAGAGACTCAGGCAATTGTAAGTCTTCATCAATAACGTCGTCATGATGTCTTGAGGGCTGGGGTTATGTCTTATTCTCTGTTTTGGGGATCTGACGTGACACAGGAGATGGTTCCTATAAACGGGTAACAGAACTTTAACTTGATGAGAGACACTTTTTGCTAGTTAAAGATAAGAGGTTGCAACTTAAGAACCATTCTTAGCATGGATTTTTCAAGCCCACCCCCAAAGACTATTATTTTTAATTGTTCTCAATAGTGACCTATAAAATTATACCTCACATTGTGCCATATTGGTTCTTTATTTGTTTCATGTCTACATGGGTCGTTTCCCACATAAACTGTAAGCTCTTTGAGGGTCGACCCATTCATACCAGGCCATAGGGATGGACATATAATAGATGGTCATGTAACAGATGCTTGTTAACTTGTTACATCTAGTGGGTCTACAAGGTAGAGAAAAAAGGTAGGTGGATAAAGGAAAATAAGTAATAGCTAGAATAAGAATGGCAAATAGCTGGCAAGATTCTTCCCCAAACTATATTCAGAGCAGGCGTGCTAATGACCATAGTTCCCTCCTCATGAGTGTAAATTGTGCCTTGGACTCACCAGAGTGAGTCCTCACCATAGTGCCCCTGGCAGGTACAATAAAAAATTCAGAGTGGATAGATGAGAAGAAACCTATTTACCATCTTTGATGTAGAGTTTGTTCCCAAACATTACATGGATAACCCTGATTTCCCTCACCCTGCTTTTCTAAAGTAGAATAAGAGTTAAAACAAAAGAAAAACCTATGGACAATGCAAGATAAAGTTTTTAAAAATGCAGTTTGTTTTATTCTTATATAAACTAAAACACCAGAGCCCATTGATTCCTGTATTAAATACATAAATTATAAAATAACCATTCATAAAACTTTACATACAATAAGTTGATTCCAATCTCTACGGTAATAACATACAGTACATGTACATGTTTGGTGTACTTCAGAGGATCATTCTGGTGAAACTCAGTGAATTTATATTTTTCTTCAATTGATAAACAAGCACTGAAGCAATATATGGAGTCATGCTAATGAGATGGAGAGAAAGGACCCCAACTGAAGCAGTTGGTTGAATGAAAACTCTGAGAAATTGACCCCCTGGCTGCATTAAAACAGTAGACATCTGGGGAATTACGTATTCCCATGCATGGGTTTTGTACTTGAGTCCCCGCAGAATTGTATCGTGGAGGTTCAAGCAGGCATAAACCCTTTACGGAATGAGATTTTTAGCTGATAAAAATATGTGACTTTGGGCTAATATTAATACTGTAGATTGTGCTGGACTCTGTTGCTCTTTCCAGAAAAACCACTGGCATCACCAGAAGGCTAGTTTATGGGCTTGGGTAATTGGAAAACCAATGAGTAGTTCTTTGCCTCAGTCAAAAACAGGGAATAGTAGTAATGGACAGAAGGTAGAGAAAAGGGAGAAGAGACAGGCAAGCAGGGGAAGAGCACAGATACCAGATGCTAAACAAAAACATGAGTTACCCAGCAGCATCAGAAAACCCCTTCCCAATTCCTCAATCCTAGGACAGAAGTACACATTTAGTAAGCGCTCACACCATCATACTATATACAGAATGTATATGTGTATATATCTACATCACATATTTATAAAAGTGTTTGGATTTTGATCTGCCTCATTGTGGGAAGTTATTATGGTTAATGGGGGGAAATAGGCACATTTTGTGACTTATCAATCAAATATAAGAGATTGCTGTTATCAGTGGATGCTGGGGATCTGCTTTTGGGAAACTGCATCATCCACACTATAGTAAGTTTGTAGAGGCTTGACTGTAGGCAAAGTTGGACTCCAAGTTGTTGATCTACAGCACTCCCACCCTACAGAACTTTGATATCACAAGGATGGAAATATAAGCATGGGTTCAAAGACCTCAATGCAAAAACACAAAGATAAAAACAGGGAACTTCACCCAATCAACCACCTGTACCTCTGAGTTTCATATACTAGGTTGATTATAGCAAATTATAGTCCTTTTATTTTTGCCACATTGCCCCTTGAAGTATATCTTTAGTGATTATGATTAAACATTGGTCTTGTACTCTTAACGATAGAAGGTTTATTTAGAAAGAACTAAACTGCCAAACTAAAGGCAGTAAAGGAATGTGAATCTGCTCTGCCTGGTACTGAAATGGGATCACAGAGGATCAACTCCAACTTCTGTTATGTCTGAATCCTCCTGCCACAATGCCTGAGGTTCAGTCTCAAGACAATATATTATATAGAAATGACAAGGCAGTTGAACAGAATGGAAGCTTTTGGCCCTCAAGACCTTTTGACCTACTTTTTTCCCTTTAGAAAGTAAAGGTCCACTTAAGGAGAGGCTTGGGTCCATCCTGGAAGCATTAACTCATGACATAAACAGTCATCTAAGATTTGCTTTGATGACTATCTCTCAAGTTATATCGAACTTTTTCAATATAGCAGATAAATATATACATACACATTCATATATATATATGTATATGTATACATATATATACTGTACCATTCTTTGACAGATCAAAAATGCAATTATATTTAAAAAATAAAATGTCTATGCTGCTCATCTATTTTGATGTAATATAACACATATGATCCAGTTATTTAGCATCAACACAAAACTGATGAATACTATTTTTACAGTTTCCATGAAAACCTAGGCAGGTTAAAAAGACATGCTTCATTTTAAAACAATAAACTTATGAATTACATCAAAGACATTGAACACATGAATTATACAATGGGTTTACAGAAAAAGTTGACAATAAATAGGCAAAAAGGAACAAATTTGCCAGAGATTTATTTTAAATGAAAAACCACAAAAGTAAGTTGAAATAAAATACTGTAGCAAAAATTTGTTTGGCAAAACTTTATTTCTTCTATTACTAGTGGAAAACATATGTCCTCATTCTACTCCAGTGATGACCCATGAGCCTTCTACATCATCTCTATCCTTTAGAAGAACCATGCCACCTACGTGAGCAGTTTTTTTAATAAATGGGAAAAAAAATCAAAGCAAAATTTATTCTTCCACCCCTAAAAACCTTGTTATTGGCAAAAATTTCATTTATATGATGTAAGTTAAAAGGGATTTGATAGTTATTTTTAGCAAATTCTAGTGTTACCTAAAACAAAACTTGGGTGGCCATTAAAAAATGTTAGTCAATTTAGTAATAGATGCTTTCTAGTTTTATAGTCAAATATAGTCTTCTATTTCTTTTTCCTTTCTCATGAAACTTTTCCTGTCCTCAATAGCCATGCTAAGTTGGGACTTTCGTTTTATCTCAAACTATTTTTTAAATATCTTCAGTTATGTTTATTTTCCAAGAGATGAAGACTTTGTTAAGAAAAATTAAGTAAAATGAACTCTGAAGAATGCTGTTCTGATTGCTGCTAACCCATTGGCCAAATATGTCACGATAGTTAAGATGTAGAAATTAAAGCAGATATTAAAGACCCAAGTGGGGATCATTTGATCTCTGTAAGAAATGGAGTCACAATAAACCTCTCCATTATTGAGACACTCTTTTTACTCTTGCTGAATATAGTATGCAAGGGAAGCATTCATTTAGATATGATCCATTTCTGTGGATCCATGAGTGACTGGAACACACATGTACAACTTTGCTGATTTTTTTTATAATTGTGGAAATGGATAACAGAGAATGTGCCTATCAAAATATTTAGCCCTATCCCAAGATATGTTAATTTTGAGGATCATGAGTAAGGTATGGTAAAAATATCACCTTTTAGCTTAAAATCTTAGAGAAATTTGCTAATCTCTTGGATCTTAAGCTAAATCCCCCCCCTTTTTTTTTGCATTTTCCCTAAACACATCTAAAGCTGCTTAGATGGCCATTCTCATGGGCATCGCTCTTGTATGATTTTGTGTGTATGTGATACAATCAGATTTATAGCAGATAAGGTACATGATTAAACTACATTATTGTAATAAATATTTCTGATTGTTCAAACCCCAGTCAGTGCTTGGATATAAAATTTAACCTACAAGTTTCTTGGTGGGGAAAGCAAGATGAAGAGGAAGAAAGTAGATTTGGTGGAGCAGATGGGGTATGAATTTGCTCAGATGCACCCTGGAATGGCCAATGGAAAAGTCATCTAAGATATGGGAGAGTAATTTATCCTCTTCCATATGTTCTGACTGAGATTTGAAAGTGTTGGGTCACAAACTGTAGTAGCACCCTTTTTCATATTGCCTGCACAATGCATGTACTATTCATACTTAATATTGAACCTATCCAGTTGAACAAAGAATCCAGCAGAAGGATAGTAATACTGTATATTCCCAGTAGGACATCTCACAAAACCTCCCCCTCCAAATGAAAGGGATAATTAAACTAATTATGTGATATTCTCAGTTCACTTCAAACCTTAATTTCATGGCTGGCTCTCCTATGATAAAAGTGGAGTTTTGTATTATGGCATGCATATACAGTAAGGAGAGCTAGAAAATGCTTATCATTGAAATTACACGTTCTTCTAACTTGTTCAATAGCATGAGAATGATCTATTTACTATAGGTGATTAGGGATCCTGGTTCTGGATCACTCAATCTTTATTGCTAGTAATTGATGGGAAAGCTTCAGTGCTACCTTGCTTAGATTGAACCAAACTGAAGCACTATTTTATTACACAGGGGACTCTTTCTCAACAACACAAGAAAGTCAAATATAGCAGTCATTATAATTACAAAGCACTTTGTGCTACTTTAAGCACCTCTTATTCCAGAATTGCAAAAAAACCTCAAAAAACAAAATAGAAAAAACAAACAAACAAAAAACCTTTATGAAAAAGCATTTTAACCTCATTTTGCAGACGAGGAAGCTGAGGCACAGAGAGGTTAAGTGACTGGGCCAAAGATACCTGGGTCAGCAATAAATATAAGAACAAAAAGTGGGATTTCCGCATTGTAGCTTTTCTTGTACATTCTTCAGTTATTGTTCTGGCTTTGAAAATGCCAGTGCTAAAACTGAAGAATAAGATACTGAACCCATGTATGGAAGAATTTGTGTAGCATTTCACAGAAAGAGTTTCTGACTCCCTACACACATTCTTAATGCATGGGAATGCTAGCCCTGTAAATAAAATGTTGACAATTTGAAAAATTGAGGCTGTTTTGTTATCTACAGTAAATGAGGCTAAAATTAGCTTTTCAGGAACATTTATTTGCTCTCAGAGCTGAATCCAAGACTCAGTATTACATAACTTAGGAAAGTACCAGTCTTCTAATTGTCTCTGGTAGAAAATGACCTTATCAGTAACACAATGGTACTTTTATATAAAAAAGTAGAGCTACCTTGTTGCTGTGAGATCTCTGGGGGGGGGGAAACGTTATCAGTCTAAGTGACAAGAGGTCAGAATGCTCCAAGCATATCAGGATACTTCTAAAAATAATCATAATTTCATTTAATAGTCACATGTCTGTGGTAAACTCAACTGTTGGTAGAAGTTTACTTATCACCTCTATTTGTATCAAATCACATAACACGTTATTTGCAGGCAATTTTAAGCAGCCATTTGAAGACCAGTATTTTGGAAATGGAAATATTCAGAGGTGCCTCTGGCCCTATAGTTGTTGACACTCTAAACAGAACTAAGCCGGGGAGCTTGTGATTTAGAGCATCATCTTCTTAATTTTCAATATGAATGAGATCAGTTTGTTGTTCGTGGAGGGCCACAGATGTGACAGAAGGCCAAGGAAGCATCAACATCTGCTGTTATTTCTTTCGCTGCATTCGCCTGGGTCTTTCACTTTGGTTGCCAGTTTAGTCGAGGTCACTGTGATCCACTTCTCATCTGTCATGTGTGGAATGCATTCCACAAGCTCCATCGTTTGCAGAAAAACAAACCAGACACTGCTTTTCTTCTCACTCAAATTGCAGATGTCTCAGTTCCTGAGTTTTAAACAATAATAAAGACAGAAAAGCAAATCCCTGTAGTAAGAAACCAGACTTTTCAAATGAAATATTTTATTGTAAATAGCTCCTCATAGGTATTCCTCGTGCTTCAATCCCCACCCACCCTTATTTTTTTGTTTGATTTTTTTAAAATGATGTTTATTTCAGGACTAGCGATTCCATGGGGTGTAGTGTTACATTAAAATGACATCCCCTGCACAGCAGGGGTAGAATGTTTCTTTGTAACTTTGGTTCCATGCCCAAGACACATCTTTGCTTGATCTGCTGAAACTGTTTCCATTGCTGAATTGTTTTCTTCACGCAATCTATGTTTATAGTTCTTTCCTTCTGGTTTGACCTATACATGTTTCATTAAATGCAGCATATATTGTAGATTTTCAACAGGGTCATGTAGGAACTGTCAAGTAAGAAACCTTGAATAATGGCTTTAAAATACACAGTTGTAGTCCTGGCTACATTATAGTTCTAAGCTTTTGATCTCCCTTTCACTGCTGTAAACATTTCTGCCATCTTTGAAGGTTTAGAAGTATCTGCTTTTCTGCGGTCTTATCCATGTTTTCGGTTACTCTGTAAAAGAGGGAGAAATTCTTTAATCATCATTTCTGTCAATAGCTGAAACAGAATAAAAGCACAAACTCTTTTTTTTAAAGAAAAAACCATCTTTTATTTTTTACCACCTCTTGGAACTGCATGATCTTGTGCATGTTATATAAAGAAAATCTCTAAGCTTAATTTCTTTAATTTAAAATGAGAGAACAGAAGTATCTATTTCAAGGGTTACTGCAATGTAAGGCATGTAAAGCAATTAACAGTTCTTGTCTCATATAAGTGGCCTGAAATATGAGCTATTATCATTATTGCCTTCTTCTCTGGGATCTTCTAAGCCAATGCCTTGAGAAGCTCAATTAAAATATTTTCATTTTATTGTATTTTAAAAAATTTTATTGCAGTATAGTTGATTTACAATGTTGTGCTAATTTCTTCTGTACAGCAAAGTGACTCAGTTATATATATATATTTATATATATATATACATATATTTATATATATATATATATATATGGATATATATTATATATATATTCTTTTTCATATTCTTTTCCATTATGGTTTGTCACAGATATTAAATACTGTTCACTGTGCTATACAGTAGGACCTTGTTGTTTATCCATCCTGTATATAATAGTTTGCCTCTGATAATCCCAAACTCCCATTCATTTCCTCCCCTAAACCCCTCCCCCTTGGCAACCACAAGTCTGTTCTCTATATCTATGAGTCTGTTTTTGTTTCATAGATATGTTTAGATTCCAAATATAAGTGATACCATATGGTATTTGTCTTTCTCTTTCTGACTTACTTTGCTTAGTATGATAATCTCTAGGTCCATCCATGTTGCTGCAAATGGCATTATCTCATTCTTTTTTGATGGCTGAGTAATATTCCGTTATATATATATATATATACCACATCTTCTTTATCCATTCATTTGACAATGGACATTTAGGTTGCTTCCATGTCTTGGCTACTGTAAATAGTGCTGCTATGAACATAGGGATGCATTTATATTTTTGAATTTGCTGGATCATACAGCAACTCTATTTTTATTTTTTTGAGGAACTTTCATACTGTTTTCCCTAGTGGTTGTACCAATTTAAATTCCCACTAATAGTGTAAGAGGGGTCCCTTTTCTCCACACCTTTTTCAGCATTTGTTATTTGTAGACTTTTTAATGATGGCCATTCTTACTGGTGTGAGGTGACACCTCATTGTAGTTTTGATTTTCATTTCTCTTATAATGAGCGATGATGAGCATCTTTTCATGTGCCTATTGGCCATCTGTATGTCTTCTTTGGAGAAATGTCTATTTAGGTCTTCTGCCCATTTTTTTGATTGGGTCGCTTTGTTTTTTTGTTGTTGAGTTGTATGAGCTGTATGTATATTCTGGAAATTAAGCCCTTGTCAGTAGCATAAGATATTATTTTAAAAGCCGGTCTATCTATGTTTTTCAGTGACTTACTTTTATGTCACATTTCCTCCCCAACAATTGTATTTAATGGCAGATGGTCTCTACCCCAAGGTCCTGACCTGAGGATTCCCTGGGAATTTTGCCACACAGATTTCCTGTTTGGTCCCAGAGTATCTCTGAAAAGGTATTTCCCTGGGCTATGCCAGTCAAGTCTCCTAGCCCTGTTCCTCTTTAAGTCCATGTGTCTGGGTTTTCGCTTGGGTAGAAGCTTAGGACATAATATGCTATACCAATAAAAGCCAGAAAATGGCACAGAGGACATGTTACTGTGTGCTGCCTAAGGACATGGCCTTTAGAATGTGAATGGCATGGATGGAGAAAATGGGATTTCCAAGGAAAAGTCATTTAAATTCTCCAAGGCTTAATTTCCCCGTCTATAAGGTAAAGATACTAATTCTGTAGCAGGATTTTACTGGAACTCCAGAAATAGTGACCAAGATCCAAAGTGGTGGAAAAGGAGGCATGTAGTACCTTACGGATGCTTCCAGTCCACCATACAGAGGCAAATTAGAGATTTGCCAAAGAAATTTCTTGCCAAAGAAATTCCTGCCATAGGTGCCATAGGTGCAAGTTCGAAATATTTCGAACTTGTATTTGCAGAGCCACTTTGTCTACTTCCAAAGACCAGATTAGACTGAGATGAAAGAGTGACTAAGTCACAGAAGAGAACCAGTGGGAAGGAACTGCAGTGGTTGGGATGAAAGTACACTGTGGGAGGGAGGGGAGGGTGCTAAAAGGCATAGAGGTTGGTGGTGCTGGCACAAAGGAGACTTGCATTCTATTGCTCAAACACAGAGCAATGCTCATCTATTTCTCATCCTCCTTTGTCTATCTAGGCAGAGAACTGGAGAGGAATGGCAAGGTGAGACAGGGGCAGTAACTTCCTTCCCAACAAGAAGCTGAGGCCAGTATCACCAATGATGAGATCCAGAGTCTTAGTGGAAGGGCTTGGGCCCCAGCCAGGCAGGGGATAGTGCACTGGGCTTCTAAAGAAATCACACATATGACCCTCCAAATGGCCCCATCACCTCTCATAGAAAATACAACCGAACTGGTCAGTAATAGCCAGAAAAACAGCTTCAACCACCAGGGAGGGGGCCATAACCACTGCCCATGGGGTTGAGAGGCATGCATCATTTTCCCTCTTCCTCTTCCCTGCCCTCCAGAAGAGCGGAACCTTGGAGAGGGCAGAGGAAGAGACCTCTTAAAGCCAGCTCGTGCACCTCCTTCACCATGGGGATAAGGGAAGAAATGAGATGAAGCAGAGACTGAAGCTGAATTTTTAAATTAGGCTAGACTTTCAAGAACTGGAAATGACTAAACAAAGTGGAGAACCAACCTAAGATTTAATTAAAGGATGAGAGAGGGAAATAAGTGAAAGCCTTGTTTTGATAAAAATAGATTGCAGGGCTTCCCTGGTGGCGCAGTGGTTAAGAATCCGCCTGCCAATGCAGGGGACACGGGTTTGAGTCCTGGTCCGGGAAGATCCCACATGCCGCGGAGCAACTAAGCCCGTGCGCCACAACTACTGAGCCTGCGCTCTAGAGGCCACGAGCCACAACAACTGAGCCCGTGTGCTGCAACTACTGAAGCCCACGAGCCTAGGGCCCGTGCTTCGCAACAAAGAGAAGCCACCATAGTGAGAAGCCTGTGCACCGCAACGAAGAGTAGCCCCCGCTCGCCGCAACTAGAGAAAGCCCACACGCAGCAACAAAGACCCAATGCAGCCATAAATAAATAAATAAATAAACAACTAAATAAATAAATTAATTAATTTAAAAAAATAGATTGCATTCAGACTTACATCCCACTGAGATGAGAGCCCCAAACAACTCGTTACAGCTATAATATTCCCATAATCCCTGGTAAAGAAGAGAACTAATTTGAATGTGTATAAAAGATGCTTTAAGGTGTGTGTGTGTCTGTGCACGCGTGCACGCTCTCTCTATAAATATATATGTATATACATACATACACACACACCCAGTGTGTTTTTATATATAAAATAAATATGTAACATAAAAGTCTTTTACTTGCAAATTTTCAATTTATATAACCTCAGAGATAAATCCTAAATTCTGTTTCAAAGCACATATGCACCATTTCTCCCCATCACAACTGAAGTAAAGCCCATCATTTGAGTAAAACCATGTTGGTTTTAAAAAACAAATGGATTTATAGGCAGTCTCCCAGAATGTTAAATTTCTGCAAATTGAGTATCTGTAAAAGGAACGATGATTTCTACAGCAAAGCCAGGTTTATTCAAACAGGCATTATGAATAACTGAAGTAGTATCCAATGGGTCACCACAGATGACCCATTTTCAATGACCTAAAGGTCAGTATGCTATAACTAAAACTGTATAAAATACAAATTCATCTTTGATTCAGAAGTCCCTTCTGGATATTACAAAACCTCAGGGATTCTTTTGAATGTATTGCTCTACAGAGCTGAGCTTTAGTTTCCTCCTCTGTAAAACAGTGACTGCAGTCATCCCTTCTGAGAGTTTATGACACACCACCAGACTCTTAAGTTGATGAATACAGTGATGTCATTTCTGACTTCTGACTCTAGTATCCAAGTACCTGCCGCATTGTCCGGTTCACAGAAGAAACCTAGCAAATATGTGCTGAGATCAATTAATAGGCTACTTATGTTCACTGTTCTTTAGAGTTTTCTAACTGTTAGAAGTTGGTTCAGATCCTTTATGGACCACGTACTTAGAGGCACATTGATTAACAAACTGTAGCTAACTCCTGTTCTCTGGTTATGACAAATAGCCAAAAATCATGAACAGCAATCACGCCCGATTCCTGATTTCCATATATGCTTTTCATGGTAAAGGGTACCACCATATAACCAGTTACACTGTACCATCCGGGACCCTAAGGGCCATTCCCAATACTTTTCTATCTATCTACCCTTATATACAACTTATCGTACAGTATTCAATAAATGGTAGCTGTTATTATTATTATTATTATTATTATTTTTTGGTGGTGGTATGCGGGCCTCTCACTGTTGTGGCCTCTCCCGTTGCGGAGCACAGGCTCCGGACGCGCAGGCTCAGCGGCCATGGCTCACGGGCCCAGCTGCTCTGCAGCATGTGGGATCTTCCCGGATCGGGGCACGAACCTATGTCCCCTGCATCGGCAGGCGGACTCTCAACCACTGCGCCACCAGGGAAGCCTGTAGCTGTTATTCTTACTTCCATTTTATAGATGAGGAAACTGATATGGAGGATTGTTAGATAACTGGTCCATGAGAATCCTAGTAAAGAAGATAAATAATATTGAATGAAACTTAACTGAAGCTAGAGGATCAAGGAAGGCTTTCCTGAGTCCGTAATTTTACCCTGAGATGGGAAGGACAAATGGACATTAACTAGTTGATGGTGCTGTTGGAACTGTGGTCCAGGTAGAGGGAAGCACGTCTCAGAATGCATGATCTAAAACAGAACGCTTGGTGTGTCCTAGGAACTTGGCTTTGAATGATCCTTTCTATGGGCTAGGTACTAAATTGGTTACTTTACTTATATAATATTACTTAATCCTCAGAAAAATAGTAGATGCTATTACTTGCTAATTTGTAATTAGGAAATTAATGTTTAGAGGGGTATAATAGTACCTATTTTCCAGAACTGTTGTAAGTATTATTAAAATAATGGACATGAAATGTATTTTTTCAACTGCAAAACAGGATGTCCTCTTCCTTGTTATAGTATCATTACTATCATTAAAAATGCATTTATTGATTGTCAACTATGTGCTAGACACTGTCTAGGTATCTGAGATACAAGAGAAAAGAAAACATCTATGGTCTTTGCCCTCATGAACTTTATATGCAAGGAAGGCGAGAGGCAGTAATTAACACAAAACAAAACCAAAAACTCCAAATGCATATAACATTTGACTGGGAGTGAAATCTAGGAAGACTTCCCTGAGGGAATCACAGGTGAGCTGAGATCTGAAGGATGAGTGAGAAGGTGTTCACTAGATAAAGCAGCACAGAAAGTGTAGTTGTTCCTCTGTGTCCGTGAGGGATTGGTTCCAGGACCTCCCACCAAAATCCAAGGATGCTCAAGCCCCTTATAAAGTGGTTTGGTATTTGCATATAACCTATGCACATTCTCCCACATACTTTAAATCACCTCGAGATTACTTACAATACCTAATACAATGGAAATGCTATGTAAATAGTTGCCTGCATGCAGCAAACTCAAGTTTTACTTTTTGGAACTTTCTGGAATTTTTTTTCCGAATATTTTCCATCCACAGTTGGTTGAATCCAAGGATGTGGAACCTGTGGATATAGAGAACCGACTCTACTCTGCACACAAGGGCTGAAGGGGCAGACCTCTGTGGTAGGCGGAAGGGAGTATAGCTCATCAAGGGAAATCCTGGAACAACACGAGGCCTCAGTTAGTCTGTAGTTAGATCAGACAGGGCTTTTTTGGCCACATTAAGGAACCGTGATTTGACCCTAATGGTGATGCTTCCCCAGGAAGGGGGCATGATTAGATTGGTGTTTCCTAAAACTCATTCGGGCTGCTGTATGAAGAGTGAGTTATGAGAGTGTCTGAGGAGAAGCACTGACTCCAATAAGTAAGATATCCCCCCTGTGGAGTTGGGGGAGAATATATTTATGTATTCTTTCCTCTATTCACTCATTCTTTAAGTTATTCTCCAAACGACATATAAAGAACAAACTGGATAGTTATCTTGGTGTTACACTACTATGCTATCCAGGGCCCTGATCTAACAGGTCACAAATCTGCTTTCACCTTCATTTACCCAGCTAGTTATTCATTCGTACATCGGCCCTTCAGTCCATCTGTCAATTTAAAATTTATTCAGCACCTAAGTATATATAAGGCACTGTTGTAGACACTGAAGATACAAAGATGAATACAGCATATGCCCTACCCTATGCTTTACTAACAGTCTAATGTGTGAGACGGATACGGAAACAATTTTAATACGACTAGATAAAGGCTAATGGATATGTTTACATAAAGGAAGGGCTGATTAGCTAGCATATAATGCTGCATCAAATGGACTTCTTTTACCAATATAAAAGAACAAGGAGCAAAATTCTATCTTAAACGACGTATATTGTAGATATTGGTCAATTGCCATTTGTTTTCCACATGTCGCCTATAGGCATTAGTGGGAAGAGGGATTGAAAAAAATGTAAATGTAATAAGAAATAAACATTCGTATATTTTATTTTTATTTTTTTATTTTTATTTATTTATTTATTTATTTATTTTTTCCTTTTGCGGTATGTGGGCCTCTCACTGCTGTGGCCTCTCCCATTGCGGAGCACAGGCTCCGGACGCGCAGGCCCAGCGGCCACGGCTCACGGGCCCAGCCACTCCGCGGCATATGGGATCCTCCCAGACCGGGGCACGAACCCGTATCCCCTGCATCGGCAGGCGGACTCCCAACCACTGCGCCACCAGGGAGGCCCAACATTCGTATATTTTAATGGAGAATTTGTAACTAATCAGCTGTGGCTGTTTTTATAATACAGGATTTATTGTTAAGTTTTTGGGGGATCAGAACAACAATGCAATATTATGTGCCTTTTAACATGGTTTATGTTACTAGACAGGAAGCGAAAATATTGAGCTATCAAGTTCAAAAATTCATGGTTGACACCAGAGAAGTATCATTAAAAATGAACTAGAAAATGTGGATGAAGAATCACGATCACCTGTTCTCTGTCTGGTCTTCCCAACTTCAAAATAAACAAAGCTGGTTCTGTTTTGTTCTTCACTAATCCATCCCTCCTCAGAAGAGGAGGATTTTCCATGGTCATTGTAACCTGGATGTAACAACTAACCTGGTGATGGCTATTTTTGCACTCCTCTCATTTTCTTCTTTCCTTTGTCTTCCTGTGTAAGTGTCTAACATGGAAGAATTAGTGGTACACTATTTATTAGAATAAAAATACAGAATACTTGGAGGAAAGAAATACATGAAGGAGATTAAGAGGTACAAACTTCCAGTTGCAATATAAATGAGTCCTGGGTATGAAATATACAGTGTGGGGAATATAGTCAATAAGTTGTAGTATCTTTGTATGGCAGCTTGTAACTAGACTTATTGTGGTGCTCATTTTGAAATGTACAGAAATATCGAATCACTATGTTGTGTAACAGGAACTAACATAATGTTATAGGTCAATTATACTTCAAAAACAAGCAAACAAACAAAGAAACTCATAGAAAAAGGGATCAGATTTGTGATTACCAGGGGCAAGGGGTAGGGGGAAGAGGTACTGGATGAACAATCAAAAGGTACAAACTTCCAGTTATAAGATAAATAAGTTCTAGGAATATTATGTACAACATGATAAATATAATTAATGTGATTGTATATTATGTAAAAGTTGTTGAGAGTAAATCCTAAGAGCTCTCATCACAAGAAAAAAAATTTTTTCTATTTCTTTAATTCTGCAGATGCTCACTAAATGTACTGTGATAATTATTTCACGATGTATGTAAGTCAAATCATTATGCTGTATACCTTAAACGTATACAGTGTTGTATGTCAATAATATCACAATAAAACTGGAAGGAAAAAATGAATGTGTGAGCAGATGGTATCTCCTGAAACTACGTGGGGTTCCCCTACTTAAGGTAAAAGTCCCATGATAACGCATGGACTGAGTTATTTAGCCAGCAACCACTGAAAGCAGTAAGGAGTTAGGAGCCTTCAGCAGCTTCTAGATCATCACTGACAAAAATGACTTAGGTAACTGCTAAAAGGAAAGAAGCATAAGTCATTTCATTTTAAGGAGGCTATCTTTATATACAATTTAAGTTAGTCTTAGGTTTAGAGCAGAATATAAATCTTTAATTTAATAGGAAGAATATTTTTGTGGTTATTTGCAGCATGCTCTTCCTACCCGCCAATAAGAAAGCACTTTTCTGCCTTACCTCCTCCTACCTCTCTCTTGCCTGCTTTGGACATATAAGTAGCATTAATCACTTTCCAGTAATGTCTTATTCCCTTGTATTATTGAAATCCAGATTATTCTCGGAAAAGAAGAGATGAAAAGGTAACTACTCCTTTTGGTTTAGGTGGTAAACTACTCGGCAGTACTTAGAGGTTTTATTTTCAAACTTGTATATTTGCAAACTCAGTAAATGTGATAGCCAACTTTTTTTTCTTTTTTATAATAGCTAAGAGTTGCTGATTACTGAACCATGTGCCAGTCAATGTGGCAAATCCTTTATATGTATAATCTTATTTAATTCTTTCAACATAATGCCATGCTGGAGTTAATATAATTATAACCATTTTATGGAATAGGAAACCTAATCTTGGTCTAAACCTACCATGACATAGCTAGTATATGGCAGGATTCAAACTTAACAGTAGAGTTAACTTCAAAGCTGTACTCTACTCAGCCTTTTTCCTCTACATATTTTTACTACCCAGATTCACTGCCACATTAATTTGCTATATTATTATTATTAATTATAATTGCATTTTTTCATTTGACCATTCCTAAGTGTCAATCACGCGCGCCTCTGGAGGAAAAGCAAATCAAATTTTGTATATCCCTCGAGGAGTTACAAAAAACTGGAAAAGGGGGCTTCCCCGGTGGCGCAGTGGTTGAGAGTACGCCTGCCAATGCAGGGGACACGGGTTCGTGCCCCGGTCCGGGAAGATCCCACATGCCGTGGAGCGGCTGGGCCCGTGAGCCGTGGCCGCTGGGCCTGCGCGTCTGGAGTCTGTGCTCTGCAACAGGAGAGGCCATGGCAGTGAGAGGCCCACGTACCGCAAAAAAAAAAAAAAAAAAAAAAAAACTGGAAAAGGTATGGAGATGAGCACGTTGCAATTTCAAAACCCAAGAGCTATGTAGTAGTACACAGATTGTAGATAGGACCCCTCTGATTGCTGATATATATGAACATAAATAATGCTCAAAATGTGAGAGAAAGGCCCTCTTTCATTTGTGAGGCAGAATGGGGTTAAAAGTGGACTCTGGCGTGAGCCTGTCTGGGTACAAATCCTAGTCCTGCCCACTGTAGCTATATGGTCTTGGGAAAATCACATGCTGTAGTTTCTCCAACTTTAAAAAAAAGAAATAAAAGCAACACCTACTTTCTAGGGGGTTTTGTGAGGATTAATGTATCTATTGCTTAGAACAGCACCTAGCATGTAATTTTTAGTCATTATCGATATTAATATTCAAGGCTACTCGTTTTCTAGCTAGTTTTTATGTATTTATGAAGTTCGATTTTTCTTCCCTACACCACCATGTAGTACTTGTGTCTCAATGAACTTTATTTGCCTCATTGATTGATTGATTGACTGTTAGTTGGGGGATGGGAGGGAGGGCTGTTTGTTTTCTCATGCTCTGGCCATTTTGATCCTTTCCTAGAGAATCTCGCTCATTTCTCTTTAGATATTCTCATTCAGTTTAAGAAACTAAGTCCTCTTCTTTATGTGCTGCAAGGTTACCACCCTTCTTGTCAGTCAGAGGATAATTTTCAGTCTGAAAAGAAAATCTTTTGGAGGAAGGAATAAAGCCAGGGAGTTGGGTATATGAGGATACAACTTTCTGGGGATATCTGCTTCACTCCTTCCTTGTATCAGGTCATGCTAAAGTACTTTTGCTTTTCTGTTTCACATCCAGGTAACAGAGTTGATACCCACAGAGAGAGAAAGTGTCTCTCTTCCATTTTTCAACTTGTTATAGAAAATGTTAAGTAACGTGAGGTCCAGGAAAGATCCCTGCATAATATAACTTAATAGGATAACCAAAGTGGACACACACCATGGTAAACAGATTTAGAATAGCAGCTAGCCCTTGTTTATTTTTAAATAATGGTGTTAAGGTTTGCGGTTTCTGTACCTGGGTAGACATCAGAATCACCTGGTATGCTTGTTAAAAATATAGATCAATCTTTACTCTCCACCTCTCTCACCCTCTGTCTCATCCCCATGTCCAGTAATCTGCTTCATTAAATCGGAGGTAAGGCTTTGGAATCTGTATTTTTAATAGCATTGGGAATCACTGTCTAAGATGATTTATACTTGTATTCATAAGAAATTGACTTGATAATATAATAATAGTGAGTCTTCATTTTTTTCTAAACTGACATTGAAAACTATCTTAATTTAAAACAAGATCCAATTTCCCTAAACAGTCTTTTTTCCTGAGTCCTGATGAAGAGGGACTGGGAGAAAGGGTTAAGAAAATCAGTCATTTTTAACTTGTTAGATTTACAGAAGCAGAATTTTCAACCTGGAAGAGACACTAAAAACATACTCAGGGCTTCCCTGGTGGCGCAGTGGTTGAGAGTCCGCCTGCCGATGCAGGGGACACGGGTTCGTGCCCCTATTCCGGAAGATCCCACATGCCGCGGAGCGGCTGGGCCCGCGAGCCATGGCCGCGGAGCCTGTGTGTCCGGAGCCTGTGCTCCGCAACGGGAGAGGCCACAGCAGTGAGAGGCCCGCGTACAGAAAAAAAAAAAAAAAAAAAAAAAAAAAAAAAACATACTCATATTTTTTTACTTTGTAGATACAGAAACGACTCTTTCAGTGTAATGAGGGGCTACAATGAGAATTCATAGATTCACAGACATCATGACTTCCCAAAGCAAGACAGTTAGCTAGAAAAAAATTCTTGATTTCCATCATGCTTCATGGTTGCTTCATTTCTTTAATAGTCACCCAAATGGATTGGATCTATTTCTCATTTTATGGCATTTAAGATTGGCATTTAAATACCCAGTGTATTTGTTTTTTAAAAACACAGGCATAGTAACTATATGCAGCATCCTTCTTATCAAATACCTCTTAGAAGCACATTTTGAGAATTAAATGGAATCTTACCTGTAAGAGGCACCTTGACATCAAGGCCATAGAATAAAGGCAAGAGAGAAGAACAAGAATAGAAACAGAAACTGCAGAAGAAAAAGAAGAAGATTATGTAAATCTGAATTTCTGTACTGCCATTCAGGTCGTACAAAACCGCAGCTTTTCCACTTTGCTCAAATCTGACCATTTCTCATATATACACCAAACACCTTTTATTTCAAAAAACCGTACCTTTTATTTATCCACGGGTAAAGCAATGCAATGAATAACTGGTGTTCAACTAACATCGACTGATACATTTTAGAACTCTGAGAGGGTCTTAACAGGTAATCGGTCTAAGCTCCTAATTTAAGTAAGAAAAATAAGCACAGAGCAGTTAATCAGTAGTCTAATTGCATTAATCTGACGGTATAGTGAAGCCTAGAGGTTAGACCTTCCAAGTCTTACTCTATTATATGTTATTGTCTCTATTTTTAATGTGTGAGAGGGTAATTTAAAAAATTAAAAATGATCAAAGTGTACACAATCACTCAATGCGATCATTATTTGGTTAATGTGTTAGGTTTTAGGACTAAGGCAGAGCAGGAAGAATATTAGTCTGTAGGGTAAACATATGATCACTTATCCACAGTGGGGCACTCCTCAGAGGGAAATGGAATTGTATTAGTAATTACATCAGGGCAACAGGTATAACCTGGGTCTGTCCTGGTTGAGTGAGGATATGTGGTCCTCCTACTGGTACGAACTATGCTTATTCATCAGAGGTAACTTCACATAGTGAATGGATGCTGCAGCTCCAGGCTGTCATGCTTCTGAGATAGATTTCTCCTTATTTGACTCATAGAAGTTAAATGGAGTCCGATATTTCTCTCTTCACCAAGAACCTTCACCAGAGATGCAGATACTTGGATGGAAAACATGCTTGTGTAGCACTGGTAGAAAACCAACTGTATGCTAATTATAAAATGTCATAGGTCAGATCAGTTTTTTCAAATACTGATTTCCTCGGTGATTTACAGAGTCATGAAGTCTTTTGCCTTGTTATCACACTTCAGGAGCCTTCTGTTGGTCATGACATTTTTGAATAGGGTCCTGTATGGCAGTCTCATATTGGGCATGTTATTTGCATATTTCCTTTAATGCCATACTTATAAGGCTCTTGCTTCACTGTGGCAAAATTGCATGAAAAAGTTATAAATATGGTGTGAAGAGCCATGTATTAGTGACTGGTCTAGTACTATGAAAAGCAGAAACTCTGTCCTTTGTTTTTTTTTTTTTCCATTCCTTGAAGATGGATAGTAATAGGATGGCACATGGAGCAGGAGTGGATGGAGGAGAGGAATGGAAGGCTTCCACTATTCCCATGAGGAGTTCAGGTGTCAGAGCTACCTCTCTGGGCATGAGGGGATGCCCATCACTTGATTTACAATGACAGTCTAAATTCCATGCTATGTGGTAGGCAGGCTGTGGCACTTAGGGTCAGATACCTGACCTCTGGTCTTGATTTGCCATAGACTGGTTATATGATTTGGGGAAAGTTGTTTAATGTCTCTGAGCCTTTGTTTTATTATCTGTATAAAAGGGGAACATAATATCTGTGGTATTTTCTCAGGATAATTAATTATAATAATTATTATTTATTATAATAATTAGTAATTATAATTAATGATGATAATTCATCAAATGAGATGATGAACGTGGAAGTGCCTTGGATGGTGGAGAGCGGCACATGGGAAGCAATTTTGCTATGTTTGTTTTAATCACCTGATTTATACTCACTGTGTGCATGGGAATTAGGAACAAAGCGGGAATACTGTATGTACCCTGAGAAGGTGTTCAAGTACTCCAGGGGAAAGAATGAAAACTATCCCTGACATAAGTGATCTTTAGCCTTTTTACTATGCTTGTGGATGAGCAGAATTGAGGTCAAGTGAATAGAAGGTACTTTATAAACCTCATCTGTCATTCGAACCTCTAATCAGAAACCAACTGGATTGTTCTTGAAGTGGCTTAGTTTAGTACTACATATGGAATATGCTGCTTTGATAGCTAAATAATTGTCATTTTCTGTTAATGTACGTTAACCTATTATCATAAATATTTAGGAAGTTCAGACCTGTAAAATGAAAAGTTCACACTTAATTTGGCTAGGGTGGTGACCTGACTAGATGTTAGAAAATTCCTTTATTTGTTTGTTTTTCCTCAGTTAAGTGGGGACTGAACTGAACGAAGTTTCTGGGGAAGAGCTGGCAGCTTCCTCCTTGAGCCACCCCAGGACTGTTTACGAATTAGCAGAGAGACTGACTAGGACCAAGGGTAGCCATTTAAATACGTGGAAAATGGAAGATAGCAGGTGTGTCCTTTGACAGCCAGGGAAACTGTGGACAACCCCTGCTCTCTATGGGCCTTTCTGCCAAACACTGGGAAATTAGATGCAGCTTTTCATTTACTACACTCTTACCCTCAAGAACTAAAGAGCACACTTTGGAAAAGAGGAAAATTCAAATTTAAAATTTTGTATAAGATATGTAACTTTACATTTGGAAATTTTAAAAAATATACTTTAATTTGACTTATACTTTTTTAGTGTTTCCTAATTTTCATGTAAGTGACCTCATTTTTTTCCTCATGGAACCCATGAGAGGAGGTGAGGGTGAGTGTTCCCCTCCCTATTGAATAGATATGGCTTAGACACAGTGGGTAAAGTCACTTACCCAAGCTCAAATAAGTACATGAAGACCCAGCCTACATAAGAATCTAGGTGGCTGATTGTTTGGCTACTGGACCCTACCAGTGGCCTTTGAGCTCACATAGGGCAACTATAAAAGCCACTTGGGATGAACCAAATTCTAATCACTATCTCAGAAATGGCAGGTGGTTTGCTATTTGCTTCTTGGGTGCCCATGAAAGATACTGCAAAACAACCATGCTTTTTCACAACACAGGGATTCAGGCTGCTACTTCCAGTCAATGAGACTGGAACTCCATAGAACACCTCTTGCCATCCCTGCTGTGTTCCTTGGCAGGGCGCCCCTGGCATCCTAGGCAGGATAATTCTTTGTTATGCAAGACTGTTGAACTCACTGCAGCTAAGGAGCATCCCTGCGCTAGCCCTCTCCCTTCTCCCAGAACACACACATTTCCAAATGCCCTCTTTACCTCACCCCCACCCCTGCCAAAAGTGCTGGTTGACTTGGAAGAAGCAGTTCCTCTCTCAGACCACTGGGGAAGTGACATGAGGGCATAGTTTTCATGTGTCAATCTAAATTTCTGAATGTATTGAGGTGAAATTGCAGCACAAGGAGGAAAGGGCTTTTTATGAATAATGGGAAAGACTTTTTAAAAAAAGGACTAAAAAGATTTTAAAAAGGAAGAGGAACGTAGAGTAACAAAACTCAGAAGAAACTTTTGGCAAAGAAGTGAAGATGGGAAAGGGAAAACTGAGGAAAGAAAACATCTATAGAAAAGGACAGGAATCAACACAAAAGGCAAAAATGTAACTGAAGGCAGAAGCTTTGCTAGAATCCTGGTGCCTGACTACAGGCAGAGTTTACGTTTACTGTAACTATACCTGCCTACACAAGATACACAATAGCTGAGAAGAAAGAAAACACAGTGAGTGAAAACAATATTATTGTCTGATCTAAAAAATAAAGATTGAAATACATATTGAACTTCACATGTACCTTTTCTTCTAAGTCCTTTATCTGTCTTTTCTGGATGTCTGTTTTATCTTCTAAGTCACGAATTCTCTGAGAAAAAAAGGGGAGGGAAAAAGAAGCTTTTCAGTCTGTTAAGTTAAACAAGAAGATCATTCACCAACCTAAAACACAGAACTTTCTATAAAAACATAGCATCTGGAAATGTCACATATACATTTTTCTATACCCAGAGGGTTATTGCATGTTTCAAAAATTACCCGTACTCAAAGTGAAAATCATTGTCATTGATTATGTTTTAAAAATATTTGCCATCCCTTTCTCTTCTGGGTCAATCTATCCCTGAAGACCCCTTCCCTGTGAGAGAGGTATGATTCTCGCCCCACTGTCCTTGGGCTTGGTCAGGAGACCTGTTTTGGCCAGTGGAACGTGAGTGGGAGTGAGATGTGGGAAAGCCACATCCTTGTAGAGACAGCTGTATGTCCCAGAACTAGAGAGCAAGAAACAAATTTTGTTGTAAACTATTTGATTAAGGTTTTTGGTTGTTCATTACCTCATTAAAAAATGGCTAAAACTGGCTCACACAAAGGCAACTATCCCATCGGTTTCTGGTCTACCTTTTTTTTCCAACCTTATTTCAAATCTGTTTCAGGGTGGAATTTCCTCAAGAAACAGGACTGACCAATTTTCACAAAACAAGGTAGCGATTCCACTTCAAAAAAATTCAAAAGAAGGAACTAATAAACTAGGGGGAAAAAAACCCCAAACATAACAAGAATAACACAAGTAATCCTGAAGACAAAAAAGTTCCAGACCTGTCTTTGAAATTACCTGTAAACTATAACAAAATTCCAGTAAATAGCACAGATTTGAAATCGACATTACATAGACAATAATTTATAAGTGAAAAGAGTCTTCAAATTTCCTTCTGGCAATCTAAAGGCCTTGTATGTTCATGGTACAGGGTTACACAGGGCAAGCTTGTAATTTAATGCCTCTTTTGGGAATAATTAGAAAATGGAGAACTGGAGTCTAAGAAGAAAACAATGGAAGCTAAACAACGTGATACTATAGAAGGAGAGGTTTTACAATGCAATGTGGGGAGACAAAAGGGAAGCTAGAACAAAGAACAGTTGAACTTGGAAATCATATCTTCCTCTCTCTAAAGTGGTTCTCAACTGGGGGTGATTTTGCACCCCAGTTGACATCTGGCAATGTCTGGACATTTTAAAAAGTTAGTTAGTTAATTTATTTTAAAGTGTAATATTCAGTGGTTTTAGTATATTCACAAAGTTGTGCAACCATTACCACTATCTAATTTCTGGACAGTTTTGAATCACATGTGATCACTGGTCACAACTGGGGGAAGGGGTGCAACTAGCAAGCACCTAAGGGGTAGAGGCCAAAGATGCTGCTAAACATCCTGCAGTATATAGATCAGTCTCCTCCACGCCCCCCCCCCATAAAGAATCATCAGGCCCAAAATGTCAGTAGTGCAGAGACTGAGAAATCCTGCTTTAAAGGAAAGAGGGTGAGGTTTGTACAGGAGAGGAGGGTGTGTTTTGTCAGAAGGACCATGCAATTATGTGACAATGAATGCTGATGTGTGTGACAGTGAATGATAAATGTGTGTGATGTGTGTGCTTGTATTTCCATAGTGCTGCTTATGCTCCAAAGCTACACAGTGAAAGAATAAATTTGCTAGCTATTTCTACCTTGAGTGTGCGAGAACTTCCTTCATATGTCTGCTGGATGTAGAGGCAAGCACTACACCAATAAAATCATGAGATTACTATGGCATCTATTCAGCCACCAAGCCTGTGCTTGTTGGGCACCTTCTTACATGTTCAGGACTGTGCTGGATGTGATGGAGAATGCAGGCAAAAGGTATCAATTGGTTCCTGATTTCAAAGAACTATCACATCCAGATGGGGGGAAAAATGTAAAACACAGGGAAAAACAGATTAAGCAGAGAAAGTAAACAATGGCGAAACTATGCACAACTTCATCGCCAATCTCTAATACCCAGTACAGTGTTTAGCACAAAGAAGCTGCGTATACATATTTATTCAATGAGTTAGGTAAGCTACATTGTGTGCTGTGGGCTTTATGTCTTTTTCCTTCCCATCTGCTTGCCAGCCTGCCATCCAGTCTCACAGTAAACTCTATGGAGTCCAGAACAGACCCCTGTTCTACGACTTTTTGTCTCTACTGCTACTAAGGACAGCAAGTCCCCCATCATGACTGTGTGAGAGGTTACTGCCGGCTCTTCCTGCTTCTAATCTTGTGCATCCTACATCCACCTATAGCAGCCAGTGTGAACTCTTAGAATATGAAACGATCACGGCAGTCCTTGAGTTTTAAGGGGGAGAGGAAGAGGGAAAGGAGAGTTAGCCAAGTTGCTCTCAGAATAAAACCCAAACTCCTTCAAGGCCCAGCATGATCTTGGCCTGTCTTACCTCTCCAGATTCATCTCATAACAACATTCCCGTGGCTCCATGTGCCCCTGCCATACTGGCCTTCTCTCTGCTACTTAAATATTCCAAACATTCCCATGATAGAGACTTAGGCCCTGCTGACCCTAACTTCTGGGACACCTTGCCAAAATCTTTGTGTGGCTGATTTCTTGGGATTTCGACATTTTCAGAGAGGCTTGCTCCGATCAGCCAGTTTAGAGTGGCTAATCCTACTCCCAAACTCACTCTCATTCTCTCCCTCTCCCTCCCTCCCCCGCCTCACATACACACACATCTTCAGAGCACTTATTGCCACTCTCTGAAATTGCCTTGGCTATTGCTCATTTGCGTTGTCGCTTTTTCCCTCTTCATCGGGAGGATACATGAGAACAATGACCTTTATGTCTTTGTCCACCATCACATTCCCAGCACCCAGCACAAGCAGGCCCTCAATAAATGGTTCTGAATGAGTGTATAAAAAGGGTATGGAATGTCGAGTTTTTCAGTAGTATGTAGCTCATTGTCTTCATCAGGGAGAGCATTCTGAAGAGGTGGATCTAAACTGAAAAATGAGAAGATTCGATAAGTGCAGCAGACTCTGAACGACATTTTGGGGTGAGCAGTCAGGAAAACAAAGGCTTGGAGGTGGGAAATCATGGCCTAAGGGGTACGGGAAGAGTTCTGCATGAACAGAGAGGAAGGTAAGCTATGAAGATTGTCTCAAATCTGGGTTTTAGGGGAGGAGTAGCCAGCTACTGAAGGACCTGGAGATAGCATGACTAGACTCAACTGGACATTGGGATCATGGAGGCTTTTGAGGAAGAATATGACATCAGAAAAGGGGAGAAGGACAAGGAAGACCCCAGGGTTTTCAGCTTGAGTGCTTTGACATACGGTAGTTCTACTAACCAAGACAGGCAGATGGGGAGAGAAGGGAGAAGTAAGGATAAGAATGTGTGTTTAGGTATGCTTCATATGAGTTCACTCTAAAACACTCAAACAGAAATGTCTAATAAGTGGTTAGTGATACGCTCTAGAATTTAGACTGCATTATAAACTTATATATGACAAATCCTGGCCAATGCCTTCTGGAATAATTCTCTCAAATCTCAAAGCTACTGATTGAAAGGAAAGTAAGAAATAACTGGAAAGGCATATTCTAATGAACATGTATTTGGGAGACAGAAAATGTCAATGAAACTCTCTGAGGCTTAGAAAGATAATGTACTTAACAGTTCAGACTGGGTAACTTAAAACAAAACAAACAGAACCATCTCTTTTGGGAGTGAAGTACCTTAGCTGACTGAAGAGACACAAAAGCATTGACAAGGCTTTAATCATAAAAAAATTTAGATAACTATTTGTCCATCTTAAAAATAAACACTTCTGTGGTTCTATGACACACCTCCTTCTTTGCTGAAATTAATTAAATGCTATTGCAGCCTAAGAAATTTACGCAGAGGACATGTTCATTCCCTTATAGAAGGAAAGAATGCCTGCATTAATGCAATGATACCATACAGTCTATTACTGAAAGCTTTAAAACTCTCTTCAGAGTCAAAATCCAAACCTTTATGATGGAATCTCAAGAACCAGTGAAACAAACATGCATGTGTTTATCATCTCTGGGACAAAATGGCTTCAGAGTTCCCTGTTAACTTGGGTAATTTGTTAGCCTGTAAAGATCCACAAAAAATAACCCCTGTTCCTTTTCTACTCACCTTGATCTCTAATGACCACATGATTCTTACCTCCTGTATAGCCCATCTGGATTTTGTACCAGTTGCTTATTTCAGCTTATGAGTACCGAATACCCTAGCCTGGAACTTTCAATTCTGGAATTATTACAGAATCTGCTTCTTGACCAGGACCCTAGTCTTTGCCTGTCAATCTATGACATGAACAAATAGTTGGAATTAAGAATTTTGGCTGTAAGTTAATATTGGGTGTTTATTTTGAGCCTTGCTGGTCTAGATAAATCATATAAATTATAGATGACTCAAGCTGTAGAAGACAGTATAGTGCAATGTTCATGTGCACTGGCCTTGGAGTCAGGCCGATCCGGGTGGTAATTCTGGCTCTGTTGCTTACTATCTGTCATCTTGGGCCAATCACCTAAGCACTCTTTTCTTCAGTATCATGATCTCTTAAGCTGGGATAATAAGAATACTTACAGTAGTGGGCTATTGCCAAGATTAAATGAAATGATGGAAGTAGAGCCCTTAGTTTAGTTCCTGACCTATAGCACATGCCAGTAACTAAGAGGCAGCTTCCATGCTTTGTTGCTGTTGCTGTTTATTCTGGGAATAAAGAGAAAGGTCCTTGTTCCCTTTTACCCTCTTTGGATTATTTGATCAGGCTAGGTTATGGACTAGGATGAGTAACAGCAGGGAAGCATTATCTGTGTCCTGGACTGAGTCCCAGAGAGTCCCTTCCCAGCATAAGGAACATAATCAGGCTCCATGAGATTCAAGGGGTGTTTCATGACAAAGTAGTCGCAAAAACAGTAGCATGACACAGTGCTTCTGAAGTGCCAATTTTCTTCAGATTAATTCATTATAAAACCATCGTCCTGTTTCTGAGTGTAGGTGGGAAACAATAGTTATTTATTTTACTCTTTGAAAATAGCTTCTAGCTCCCAGGCTTCTCCATACTCATACTCAACACTATGTACTGAGCACTTGGTCCCATCGTCTTAGTACCACCCAACACAGTTGTAGTGACTACATCCTCACCTGATGGGCTTGCTGTAAGAGCTCCATTCTCTCCTGTAGAATCTGACAGTCGTACTCTCTGCTCTTCCTCAGCATCTGCCGCCGTAACTTTTCCACTGCTGTCCTCAGCTCCTCTTGCTGTTTTTCAGTTAATAATTCACCAAACTTGATAACAGTTTCTTGCTGCAGAGCATTGTACAAAGTCGCTTCTAGTTCCTGGATTCTCTGGTAAACAGAATTAGAAAACCTTGGAATTTAGCATCTTACGTGTGGTGTGTGAATGTACACGTGTGTGTACATGTGGAGGGATGTATTATTTTAGTCTCACAGGATCCTAGTAACAAAATAAATTTCAAAGCTTATCCAGCTTAGGGACTATCCTGATGGTGCAGTGGTTAAGAATCTGTCTGTCAGTGCAGGGGACAAGGGTTTGATCCCTGGTCTGGGAAGATCCCACATGCCGAAGAGCAACTAAGCCCGTGAGCCACAACTACTGAGCCTGCGCTCTGGAGCCTGCGCACCACAACTACTGAGCCCATGCACCACAACTACTGAAGCCTGCACTTCCAGAGCCTGTGCTCTGCAACAAGAGAAGCCATTGCAATGAGAAGCCCACACACTGGGACTTCCCTGGTAGCGCAGTGGTTAAGAATCTGCCTGCCAGTGCAGGGGACACGGGTTCGAGCCCTGGTCCGGGAAGGTCCCACATGCCACAGAGCAACTAAGCCCATGCGCCAGAACTACTGAGCCTGCGCTCTAGAGCCCACGAGCCACAACTGCTGAGCCCGTGTGCCACAACTACTGAAGCCTGCTTGCCTAGAGCCTGTGCTCTGCAACAAGAGAAGCCACCGCAATGAGAAGCCCACGCACCACAACGAAGAATAGCCCCTGCTCGCCACAACTAGAGAAAGCCCGCACGCAGCAATGGAGACCCAACACAGCCAAAAATAAGTAAATAAAATAAATAAATTTATATATTAAAAAAAGAAGCCCGCACACCGCAACGAAGGGTAGCCCCCCACTCGCCACAACTAGAGAAAGCCCGCGTGCCGCAATGAAGACCCAACTCAGCCAAAAATAAATAATTTTAAAAAAAAAAGCTTCTCCAGCTTAAATATCCTTTTGATGATCCCCTTTATAAGATGCCATAAGGATCATCTAGCCAATACGTGAACTACTCTGATGATGGAGAATTTGTTCTTTTTCTTGGGATCCTGTCCATTTCACATACTTTTCATTTTTAGGAAGTCCTTACTTTGTTATAATAACTGTATATCCTTCTATTATCAAATGTAGCTGAAAATAAGTTTGTTCTCTCTTTCATTTGACAGATATTTAAAGACATCTATCGTGGTGGCCATATTTTTAGAAATAAGCATTGAAAAGTGGTCCAAGTTGGAATAAAATACTTGAAATTGGAGATATTTCACACACACAATGCCACCTCTCTTCCACATGATACACCTCTGAAGATGGCTTTATAGTCTCCATTTTTTTCTTATAAAAATAAAAATTGAGAAATATAGCCTAGAGTCTTTGGAATTGGTCTGTTTTTTGATACTCTGAGATTTATAGTTGCTCTAGCTATAAAATGCTTCCTTGAGGCTTTTCTTTTTTAGATGAAGAGTCTACTGCTTCTTACATCCCAGTTTTCTTTTCTTTCACATGCTTCAGATACAGTTACCAAAATCTATCATCGTATCCCCTGTGACTCTGACATAGGTGAAAGGACACGCCCTGGTGAGGGATGTTCTCCAAGCTCCTGTCCTGGACTAAGCAGTTCTCATCTCTTAAAAGTTAAATATATTAATAATTATCTGAATGAGTCTTCAGTCCTGGAACACACACACATGCAGTTTAATCTTACCGTGTGTAGGTAGAGAAGGCAAGGCTAAAAGGATAGGAAGGGAGGGAAAAATTACCTCCTTCTTTATTCTCTAATCAGCGGCCAATACTCATCCTCTCCTTTCCCCATCCGTCAGTGCTCAGAATCTCTGATTCATCTTGGGTGGGGAGTACTAATTCATCTTTGTTATAAGCAGGGGCTAAGGGCTCCCTCTTTCCCCAAAGCGACTCAGGCTGTTTCCAGGAAAGCATTATGAAAACCTCTACTAGCAACTCCTCGGAATGTTACTCTTTTTCTCTTCAGTCATTACAGTGTATTATGGTGGGGGGCAGGGTGCTGTCCACACGGAGAGAAGAAGTGCAAGCTGTAGTCCAATATTAGGAATGATGCTTTATGAATTTGGTTCAGGGGAGTGGATCAAATGTGCTCCTCCATCAGCACAATCTTCTGGAGGAGAGAAAAAGGCACAGCCCATTTCCCCATATATTCTTTTTTTAAAAAAATTTTTAATTTTATTTAATTTATTTTTTATACAGCAGGTTCTTATTAGTTATCCATTTTATACATACCCGTATATTCTTACTGTGGCTGGATGACGGTAGTTAAGGCCACAACGTCTGGAGTCAGATCTAAACGCTACCTACTTGTGTACCAAGCTGGGCCAAGTTCTTTCTCTCTCTAAGCCTTCGTTTTCTCATATGTAATATATAAATAATAATATTCCCTATACCTCTTAGGGTTGTTGTCAGAAATAAATGAATTAAAAATATGTATCACATTAAATACATCGTTATTCTATCCCTAGATTTGATTTAATAAAATCAGATTTGATTTAATAAAATTTCTCTTTAATCTACATTGCCATCCAATCTGTTGTTCGTTTAAATATTATTTAACAACACAATTCAATTTTTTAAAAAATGAAGTATAAAGAAATATTTATTAACTATTATAAGAGTATTGTAACAGCAAAGAACTAGAGATATATTTGTTCTAGAATGAGAACTGGAAACCTCTGAATAAATGAGCTGCACGTTGTGGTCTATTCAAATACATGACATGACAAATTACACAGGATGCTTTACTCCAGAGCATGTAATTGTAAACGCTTGGAGTGTCTCCAATGCTTGTTGTACCTACCATATATGCTTGGTCGAGAGCTTGTTTCCTGTAGTCTAGTTCTTCTTCCAGATAGCCTTTGATTTTGCAGAATTGTTCCTAGAAAAAAGGGCCACATTAATAGATAGAAAGAGTCAGCTTAATGAGAAAGTGATATATAAATTGTATTGATTAGTGTTTTCTCTAATTCCACTGTAAGACAAATCACTAGTATTTGTAGGGTCACAGATTTTGTCTTTTAGGGAAATAGTTCAACTTTTATAGTTTCACACAGGGAATGTACAAATCAATGGAAAGAAGAAAAAATATATAGCAAACAATCCACATGGAATGTCTTAAAAGATTTTTATACCAATTTAAGAGTATGTCATTAAGGATAGATTTTTGTTTGTTTGGTTGGTTTTTTGGTCTCACTGCACGACATGCGGGATCTTAGTTCCCCGACCAGGGATCGAACACATGCCCCCTGCAGTGGAAGCATGGAGTCTTAACCACTGGACTGCCAGGTAAGTCCCTAAGGGTAGATTTCTGACAAGATAAATGCTATAGATGCTAACTAATAAGTATATCTGTGAAAATATACTGGGATAGTATATTTTTGTAAGAATGTTATGAAATGTAATAGAGCAAAGCTGTATAATAAAAAACAATTTATACAAACTCATCTGTGTATCATTAGCAAACACAAAGATAATTTAGAGAGTGGGCACGAAGTTAACCACACATATTGCTCTATCCACATACCAACTAACTGACCAATTTATCCATCTGCCTGTCTTGCTAAGACTTATGAAGGGGTGGTGGAGGCAGGGAGTTGGGGGTGGGCATCTGCTTTAAGAAGAGTCATGGGGGACTTCCCTGGTGGTCCAGTGGCTGGGCTCTGTGCTCTCACTGTAGGGGGCATGGGTTTGATCCCTGGTCAGGGAACTTGGACCCTGGTGTGGCCTAAATAAATAAATAAATAAATAAATAAATAAATAAAATAGAGTCATGGGAAGGGGGAAATGGGAATTGTCGTTTCATGGGTATAGAGTTTTAGGTTTGCAAAATGAAAAAGTTCTGTAGATGTGTTGCACAACAAGGTAAACGTACTTGACACTACCAAACGGTACACAAAAAAATTGTTAGGATGGCAAATTGCATGCTGTATGTTTTTTTTACCACAATTTAAAATAAATTTTATTTTAAAAAGAAAGAAAAAAAAAGAGTGTGGAGGCAATTCCACCCACAGTGCCACTTAATGAGTGAGTGTCTGCTCTTGCTGCAAAGCCAGAGTGAGCTGGGAAACGTCAATCTGATGTTCCCTTGCTTGCCCTCAGTTTCTGTGTGGTTCTCATGTTGTGAGCATCTTGCCATTGGCATTAAAAAATGTATCTTTGTATAGAACATAGCGCCAAGCACAAGTCAATTCTTTCTCTGTATGCTTAACGAGGAACAAGGACCTCGTCCAACACTGAAGGTAAACTTGATTGTGTCAACTTTTGAGAGAGGATATGTCTGCATGCGATTTTGCTAGTGACATTCCTAATTACCTCTGAGCTCCAGTGCCTGGAACAGTGTAACAAGCTGATTGCTTAATTAATATTTGTGCACTTAAAGAGTTCAAGGGTTTGGTTTTTTTTTTTTTTGCAGTACGCGGGCCTCTCACTGTTGTGGCCTCTCCCGTTGCGGAGCACAGGCTCCGGACGCGCAGGCTCAGCGGCCATGGCTCACGGGCCCAGCCGCTCCGCGGCATGTGGGATCTTCCCGGACCGGGGCACAAACCCGTGTCCCCTGCATCGGCAGGCGGACTCTCAACTACTGCGCCCCCAGGGAAGCCCCAAGGGTATTTTGAATATAAACAGTTCTTGTTATATGTTTTGACTTTACAGCCTAACCTGTTGGTAAAATGTAAGTCCTGTGTAAAATATGGGCAAATGATTTGTAAGCTGTCACATGCTATATAAATTCAACTTGTTGTTCTTACTATAGGATTCCCTAACCTGATAGGAATCACTACCTGGTTTTTAGTAATAATGATAACAGTAATGACAGTACTGTTATAAAAGTCTATGTATTGCTGTAAGTTAAAAATGACCAATTCCCAGGCTTGGGGATTTAAAAAAAAAAAGCTAATAGTGGCAAACTACACACAACATAAAATTTGTAATTGTAACCATTTTTAAGTAGTGTTAAGTATATTCACAGATAAGAAAGTTTCACAGAAAAAAGTTTCACAGGAACTTTCTTATCTTCAGTAGTGTTAAGTATATTCACAGTGTTATGAGACCAATCTCCAGAACTCTTTTCATCTTGCAAAACTGAAACTCTGTACCTATTAAACAATAACTCCCCATTTCCTCCTCTTAGCTCCTGAGAACCATCATTTTGCTTTCTGTTTCTATGAATATGACTACTGTAGGTACCCTATATTAGTAGAATGATACAGTATTTGTCTTTTCGTGACTGGCTTATTTCATTTAGCATAATGTCCTCAAAGTTCATCCATGTCATAGCATGTGTCATAATGTCCTTACTCTTTAAAGGCTGAATAATATTCCATAGATGGATATACCACATTTTGCTTAGCCATTGACAAGACACTTGGGTTGCTTCCATGTTTAAGCTATAGAAAATAATGCTGCTTTGAACACAGGTGTACAAATCTCTCTTCAAGAGCCTGCTTTCAGTTGTTTTGGGTGTACTCCCAGAAGTGGTGTTGCTGTATCATATAGTAATTCTATTTTGAATTTTTTGAGCAACCACTAACCGTACGGTTTTCCATAGCAGCTGCACCATTTTACATTCCCACCGACATTGCACAGGGTTCCAGTTTCTCCACATCTTCATCATCACTTGTTATTTTCTGTTTTTTGTTGGTTTATTTTTTTTTGGTAGTAGCCATCTTAATGGGAGTGAGGTGGCTTGGGGATTTTTAATACCAAAGTTACACCCATCATTTCTGTAAATTTGGTGGAAAAATTATTTAGCCTAAGAAAGAGAACACCTAACTGGATTTTATTCAGCATTAGTTCTGGAAATACTACAAAATTACAACATGATATTTCTGGAGGCTATAACTTGAAATTGTGGGGTACTTCTGGGCATTCTGTTTCACAGTCAATACGCAAAATAATGGCAAGGCTACAAACTTCCATCCGTGCCAGACACAACTGCTAGAAAACAGTTGTTTTCCATTTGTCTTGTCAATTTTTCTTTTGTTTTCTGACATCTCATTTTTACTCACCATGTCACTTTCCAATTCCATCATTTTCTGGTGCAGGGCAGCCTCTGCTCCTTCAATTTGCTGGATCCACTAAGGGGTAAACCAGACACAAGTGTTTGACATGATTGCTTGACATGGTGTAAATGGTGCTGCCTCCTGAGCTGCTTAGTCTCTTCCCCTTATATCTCAGGAAGCAGACTAAGAATTGGAGTGAAAACTTGGTACATTTTAACTCTTAGCTCAGAAACAAGTTTATAAATTTCCACTCATTCATTCATTCTTCATTCAGCGAAAGCCTTCATTGATATCTACCATGTGTGAGGCAATGTGCTAGGTACTAGGGCTGTGATGGTGAATAAGACCAACACATGTTTTGCCCTCA
The DNA here is from genome assembly GCF_964165515.1 of Mesoplodon bidens. Lineage (NCBI taxonomy): Eukaryota > Metazoa > Chordata > Mammalia > Artiodactyla > Ziphiidae > Mesoplodon > Mesoplodon bidens. The sequence continues at coordinate 126,469,571 of NC_138160.1, forward strand.
TTGGAGGACACTATGGGAGGCTTTCTTGGAAACAACAATTGCACTGGGTGTAAGGAATGAGTCAGAGATGACTAAGCAAAGGTGAGGGGCAAGTTCCAAGCAGAAGGTATGTCTAATTCTCCATGATTGGAGGGAGCATGATGAAAGAAAGAAGGCCAGGTGAGACTGGAGAAATGGCATTTTTTTCAGTATATGACACTGATTACAGCTAAATGTTGAGGAATCATTTTTGTTGAGTGGAGACAAATTTTAAATCACACAGAAAGAACTTATCTTTCCTAACACTTAATATATCGTTCTGTTAGATGGTGTTGATATTAGCACAGATCAAGACCCTGAATGAATTTAGACTTTGAATAATATAGTGTGAGCCTGCCACATATATGGTTTCAGAGAATAAATTGTTATAATGGGTCTCCATCAAGTTAACCATAAGCTTATCCCTCAGGGAGGCAATTGGGCAAATAATTAACTGTGTGGGTTCTAGAGGCTGACTACCTTGGGTCTAATCCCAATCCTAGCTTTTCATGGTTATGTGGCCTTGAAATGTTACCTGGTTTCTCTAAGCCTCAACTTTCTTATCTGTGAAATGGGATTAATAATAATGTAAAGATTAAAGGATGTAATTAACCTCAGGTCCTACTGACAGTATACTGCACGTACTAGGTAACCAATACATTCTAGTTTTTGGTTAACATTCATTTTTGTACTTCCACACTGTTAGAAATTTGCCTCAGGCTTCCCTGGTGGCGCAATGGTTGAGAGTCTGCCTGCCGATGCAGGGGACACGGGTTCATGCCCTGGTCCAGGAAGATCCCACATGCTGCGGAGCGGCTAGGCCCGTGAGCCATGGTTGCTGAGCCTGCGTGTCCGGAGCCTGTGTTCCGCAACGGGAGAGGCCACAACAGTGAGAGGCCCGAGTACCGCAAAAAAAAAAAAAAAAAAAGAAATTTGCCTCACTACCAACTATTTCTTCTTAGTTTGTGATAAATTATGTGGTGTACTGAGCATTTTTCTATATACTAAAGCCTTGGTATTCATAAGGGGCCACCATATCCAACAGCCCCTTGGCTGTAAGGAACATGGGGAAAGAAAAAAGGCCGTGGAGACTGGAGAGGTGCTAATCTCTCAGCTCTTGTACATACTCATGGCTTCCCTCATGAAACAAATTTAAGTCCAAAGTCATGGGTTTCTTGTAAACAGCCTCATACTGCAATTGTGTACCATCAAGCTTTACTAAAATGCTTCCTCTTGCTTGCTGCCTATTTACCATTGAGAAACAAATTCTCTTGTGTACCATGTTTTTTTTTTTTAATATTTATTTATTTGGTTGCGCTGGGTCTTAGTTGCAGCAGGCGGGCTTCTTACTTGTGGCTCGTGGGCTCCTTAGTTGCGGCATGCATGTGGGATCTAGTTCCCTGACCAGGGATCGAACCCTGGCTCCCTGCATTGGAAATGCAGAGTCTTAACCACTGTGCCACCAGGGAAATCCCACACTATGTTCTTAAGAGAACCATGAAGTGAAGTAGTCCGGTCATGGGCTTTAGCTATAGATTTGTATGTTGGCTCCCGACTCTGACTTCATGGATGATGCAGGATGAGGAATGAATAGCCCAGGCCACAGTTTTCTCACAGATAAAATGAAAATAGTGGATGAATATAGGGTGGTTGTGGGGAGCAATGAGATAATGCACAGACAGCATTTAGCATAGTCCCTGGCCCGTAACATGTCCTCACATAAGGTCACTGCTCTTATTATTTTTAATACGAAGTCACAATAGGATTTCCTTGTTGGAAATTTGTCTCGGCTCAACCTCTGGCTAAAGGTCACACTCTCAGATGGTAGAGAGATAATTCAAATGTGTGGTCTCAGGAAGTTCAAGATGATATTTACAATTACTTGGAGGTAGAAATGTTTATCTGTGAATCCCAAACATGGTGGGGAGGGTGCCTTTAGCTTATGAATTGCAAAGACCATGAGTGTTTTAAGGACAAGCTTGTGTCTTATTCAGCTGGTTCCTCACTTTCAATCACAGTGCTAAGCGCATAGGCATCACCCCTTGATTGTTTAATCCGAACCCCTCACACCTGTTTTGCAAAGGAGGTAAGTGGAGGCACGAACTAATATGTCAAAGCTTTACTAGAACAGCTCCTACGTGCTACAGGGTACTTTCTGCTTTTAGTATAAAGCTTGAGGGAAAGCTTGCAATAAAGAATCATAGCCCTTCATGACTCCAACTGGATGAGATGCTCTGGTGTGAAAAACTATGAAAACAAAGAGTGAAAAAACAGATTCCAGAGTTGCCCTCGTGGAGCGTAGAGTCTAGTGAACTACAGGAAAAAAAAAAAAAAAGCGTGGTTGTATTACAGTTGTTAAAAGCCATGGTAGCAGAAGCACAGGTCACTGTGGGAACACAGAGTGAGAAGACTTAACTGGGCTTGGGTGAATAGGAAGGCTTCCCCATGTATGGGAGGGTCTAATGATTAAGATTTAGCCAGACAAAGGTAGAAAGGGAAGAAGAGAAAATCTAGACAAAAGCAACAGTGTAAAGGACCAAGGGATGAAAATATGTAGAGGGAGATAGAGACAGAGACAGACAGACAGACAGACAGAGAGAGAGAGAGAGAGAGAGAGTGAGAGTGAGAGGAGAGAGGAGACTGGAACCCCAAAAGGATTTGTGCATGGCTGGACCTTGGTTGGTGACCAAGGAAGGAAGTGGGGTGCTGGAGAAATAGGTAAGGGCAGCTCCCAGGGGGCCCTCTTGCCAAATTCTAGATTCTAGATCTGTGTTAGGGACAATGTGGTGCTATTAATTTGATCGCAAGAGGAAAGGGAAAGTGATATGGTTTGTTATTAAATTGTGAAGGGAGGAAGTTTTTAAAAGAGCAAATCCCAGATATTTCACATGAAATACTTCAGTATGTGTCCCTAACACTTAAGGTCTTTAAAAAAAAAAAAACATAACTACAAGACCATTTCCACACTTTGAAAAATTAACATTAATTCCTTTTGTCATGTGATACCTGGTCCATATTAAAATTTCCCCAGTTGTCAGCAAAATGTCCTTTGTTTCACACTTGGTTTGCTTGAATCAGGATGCAAAAAAGGACCATTTCAATATTTCTTAAGTAACTTTTTATTTTATAGCAATTCTTCCCTCTCCCTCTGCCACTTTTTAAAATGTCATTGTTTTGTTTGAGTAACTTAACTGGGTCATTTGACCAGTAGAATTCCCTCATTTCAGACTGGAGCAAGGTGAATGCTTGCTCATGGTTTCATTTAATTTACAACATGCTTTTTTATGCATTTAGAAATTAAGAAAGCATCTCAAGGAACTTATAGTTCATAAGTTCTTACTTTATCCAGCCATGTACACATGACTGTCAACTATGTGCTGATTCTCAAGGTGCCCTGAATACATCCAGTTACCAGGTTTCTTCACTTGGCTCTTTCCTTTTTTCTCTCTCTTGCATTTACCAGGTTTAGACACAAGGGGGTGAGAGAACGCTCAGTGTTGCTCTTCTGACAGTCCCCAGGTTGGGCTTTCTAAATGAAGGTGCAGGGAGCCACCACCAAGTTACAGAATCAGTTGGAATAACTGGTATGTACACACCCAAGGAAAAGCCCACAGAAAGAGCCATGCTCCAATTTACCACTTAACAAAGCCCTTCTTTATTGGTTTCCCAGCTTGGTAAGGATGGCTTAAGTAATGTAATCCAGGTTTTGCATTTTTACAGAATTATATTTTTAAGAGACTTCAAAGCAAGAATTATCCACCCACCCTAAATCAGTGTGTAGACTCTTCTTTTGTGTGTTCTCATTCTATCTGGGTTATATCACCCTGAAGAATAAAATATTTATTAGGTATTTAATAATGCAAAATCATGTGCAAAGAGATTGTCCTTCAACCCCAAGTGTTAAGCCAGACAGTGAGATGATTTGAATGTTAGTATGATTTATTACCTTTTCTGCCAGGGACAGCACAGTGCTGGCCTGAATTATAGCCACTTGCTCTTCATTTCTTAAATTCTGTGGCGGGGGTTGAAAGGGTGGGGAGAAAGAAAATAAGCTGAAAACACTTTTTGATATTTACACTATCAGAAGATACTGCCTAACTTGCCTGCCACATATGCATGCATGGAACATTCACAAACGGCCTATTCTATTTAGTAATAATTCTTAACAAAGAGTTCATTCAAAACCTGTAAAAAGTACATTAAATGTGATGTTTTTATATCTCTAGTGCTGACTTGATTTTATGTTTCACTCTAAGCATACTGCATTAATAGTCATAAGAAAAGCAGAAACCAAAATGAAATAAAGATAGTGGGAAGCAGCCACACAGCACAGGGAGATCAACTCAGTGCTTTGTGACCACCCAGAGGGGTGGGATAGGGAGGGTGGGAGGGAGACGCAAAAGGGAGGAGATATGGGGATATATGTATATGTATAGCTGCTTAACTTTGTTATACAGCAGAAACTAACACACCATTGTAAAGCAATTATACTCCAATAAAGATATTTAAAAAATGAAATAAAGAGTAATCTTTTCATAGCAGTTTGATGTGATTCAATTGATTTTGTTCTCTCCTTTGGTAATTTTTCAAGGGAAAAAAATAGTGTGACTACTTCAACCTACATACATCATTCATCTAGTATCTCAGTGAATGGTCCTCCCACTGAATTAATATGCCTTGACCCTGTCTGGAAGGTGTTTTTAGAAAGACAAGGGATTATAGTTTCCTAGTGCATTTTTTATGGGGCTGCCACCAACCCTACTATTTAGCAGCATTTGCAACTGCATGACTGATTAATTTCACCTCATATGCCTCCCAGCAACAGTCAGAAGGTAATTAGCTTTCATCAGCCCAGACTCCGTTGGCATTCAAACCTGAAAACTGCGCATGAAAAGCACCTTAACAGTTCCCACTTCTGCCACTACCTTCCAGAGGCCCTTACAATCCCTTAGCTGAGTGGTTTGATTGTTGATTCTTCTCCAGAAGCCGCATGCTTACGTGAACCTGCTGTCTCACTTGCTATTATTTTTTTGTTTTTTTCTATTTATTTATTTAATTGAAGTATAGTTGATTTACAAGGTTGTGTTAGTTTCAGGTGTACAGCACAGTGATTTAGTTATACACATATGTATGTATAACTACATATGTACATATATATATGTGTGTATAACTACATTTTCAGATTCTTGTCCCTTATAGGTTATTACAAAATACTTTGTATAGTTCCCTTCACTTGCTACTATTTTACACGTGATGCATTGGCAAGTTATTTCTTGCTTCTCTTTAGGCAAATTCATATCTTTACTGCACTTAATCAATTCATTACTTACCCCGTTATCACCCAAGATATCAAGCTGCTTTATGAGATCAGGGATGTTCACATCCTGCAAAAACAAGGAGATTCATTCAAGTCGTGGCTTACCATTCTATCAGTGCCTGCCTGAACCTTGAGTTAGAGAGGACATTTTGAGACCTGCTCTTCCTTGGTTTGTTTTCAATCAGGCACAGTTGGTTTTTTTTTTTTCTTTCTTTTTGCGGTATGCGGGCCTCTCACTGTTGTGGCCTCTCCCGTTGCGGAGCACAGGCTCCGGACGCGCAGGCCCAGCGGCCATGGCTCACGGGCCCAGCCGCTCCGCGGCATATGGGATCCTCCCAGACCGGGGCACGAACCCGTATCCCCTGCATCGGCAGGCGGACTCTCAACCACTGCGCCACCAGGGAGGCCCAGGCACAGTTGGTTTTACATTTCCACTTTGCTTCGTATAAGCTGTGTGAACCTGGGAAAACTACTTAACAGTGCATTTTCAATTTCGCCAACTGCAAAATAAATACTTCCTTCACAGGCTGATGTGAGGATAAAGAGATTGTACATGAAAGCGTCTAGGATGTACTAAGGACTCGGGATTTGCTCAGTAACTTTTTTTCTTATAATTGTTGAAAATTGTTTCAACTGTGGTAGATTTCAAGTATTAAGAAAAGTAACAGGAAAGAAATTTAAATAACCAACCAATTTCTTTCTAATTAATGGAATTCTGACCTAGTTGAGATTTTGACTGCCACATAGAAAACTACAGAGCAGTTCTATTTTTTAGGTGTTTAGCATTAATTCCATCCTATGGAAAACAGCTGATTTTTATTATAGTCGCTGAGTCAATTTGAAGCAGCTGAACTCCATTTAAAAGAGTTCCCTTGTATATAAACTACATGCACTGATTAGGTTGTTTGTGATTTATCTAAAAACAAAACCTCTAAGGAAAATACAAAGTAAAGTGCTTCTCATTGAATTAGAGTTGAATCAAAAAATTGCTTTGGTTTACAAATTTTCACACAGCCCAGGAAGGCCAGAAGTTTAAACAACATGAGAGTGGTTTAAGACAGAAGTCAAAGACGCACAATTTTCGACCTCATTTCCCCCCCATTAGTACCACTTTCTCCTTTTACTCACATTCAGATAACAGTATAGCAGATCCCTACTGCCAGAAATACAAAAGTCTAGCTCAATCTCAGAGGTAGAGAGAAGGCAACTAAAGCAGGTATATTTGGCAGCTCAGAGTGGGAACAGGAAGGGCCATGCAGAAGGTAAGGAGAGACCAGAAAGAGCGGGAGGCTTCCTAGCCTTACCTCTGGAATAGTCAGTCACTATGTGATTCTGTTACATTGAGGGACAATATATTTTCCAGGAGATGGAGCCACCTCCACTCGACCTTAATATTTAAAATGTATTCCAATATCACTAAAGATAAAATTATATTTTGTCTAAGTGAACAACATGTTATAATCCCCAAGGCCTTCCAAAAGTGAAATCCTCCCTAAAACACCCATATCAAAAGAGATGGTGGGCAAGATGATTTCCAGGTTTCTTCTAATACTGAAATTCCAAGATGATGAATTCCATAGCGATTAGAACAGCACAACAAAGGGACTCAACAAATACCTTTTTATCTGGCATCCTTGAGATACGTTTCTTAAAATATTGAGTTTATTTAATATTTCCTCCAGATAATCAAGGGTAATTATCTTAATATTTTGATTCTGTATCACTCTTTGTGTTACTCTGTTCTAAATAATCATGGTTTCCTATTTTTTTGCTGTTACCATTCATACATCTGTCACACATTTATTTTGTGTATGTTCTGTCGATTTTCCCAGAGATGTGACTATTTTCAGTTCCTACCTAGTTTGTATCAAAATGACAGCCAGTGACCAAAAGACAAAACAGTCACAAACAACCTCCCCTTTTCCAATTCCCAGTTTTTCTACTGTCGACAACATACACAAGGAAACATCTGCCTACCTTGACACCTTCTTTCATACAGTAGATCTGTAGAGCACTTACACCATCTGAGAATGGGTGAATTTGCAGATTAAATGGAGGGGATCGTCTCTCTCTTTCCTTGAAATACAGTGAAGAATATATGGGAATTAAAAAAAAAAAAGCAACTACTGATTAATCACTAAACCAGTTGTCTGTGGCCTCTATGCTATTTCAGCAGCTTATCAATATGCCATTTGGCAAAAAAAAAATCGAACTCAAGATCTGGATGTTTGAATTTAATGGAAAAGAGCCAATAAGTCAACTAAGAGATGTGGGAGAAGAATTTAACATGGTGTCATCCAGTTTTGCAATTTTTTTTTTTTTTCCGATACACGGGCCTCTCACTGCTGTGGCCTCACCCGCCGTGGAGCACAGGCTCCAGACGTGCAGGCCCAGCGGCCATGGCTCACGGGCCCAGCCGCTCCGCGGCCAGTTTTGCAAATTTTTTGATCAAGGAAATGTGGGAAGTGGAGTTCCATTTTAAACTACATGAATATTTAGAGCTTTCAAGTATCACAAAGAATGTTCTTCTGACCATGAAGTTTTATGGCAGCTCATGGTCTTTTGCATATTCAATCCACTCAAGCTTTATTAGTAAGATTTGTGGGCTACCAAAGATGACTTAACTCTTCTTCACTGAAGCATACCAACTGCTAACTTTATCCAAACCTAATGTAAAATAACCTCAAGAAGAAATTGCTGGCAAAATAACAAAGAAATCAAATGGGAAATTTTCTTACCCTTTACATATCAGCGCACATTCAACCAGACCCTATGCCGGATTCTGCATGATATAATCAAAATCTGATTTGATTGATATGTTTTACTTAAAAACAAAGATTGAAACTTGGCCAAGTTAACCAAAGTATTTCCTAAAACAAATTACCTTGCTTCTTAGCCTTTTGCATAATGCATTACAGAATAAAAAGTTTACTTACAAATTCAAGGGTCTACCAATAAAATATTTTTGTATATAGTACATTTTAAAATATAATTCTTGAAGTAATATTTTCCTGAGTCAGAATTCAATGAAGGATGGAAATGATTATTTAAAAGCAATGAAATATTGATAAAGTTTGAAATATATTATTCAAATTATTTTAAAATTATTCATTAGCCTTGTTCATAAAGGCAACAGTGTTGTAAAGTACAGTATCTGAGCAGACAATTCTGAGTTGCATCAGTGCTTCACCACGTACTAGTCACAGGACTTGGGCAAGTTATTTAACCTCAGTTGCCTCATCTATCAAATCTTGGTTGTGGTTGTGAGGTCCAATGAAAGTATGTATCTGAAATGCTTAAGTTAGTACCTCACACAAAGAATGGGTTCAGTGCATGTTAATATTTTTATTATCATTATCATCATTTCCTTACTTCTAGCTCTAGATTTCGAAACTCCAGCAGCTCATTCTGGTCTCTGGCATCCTGCAGTTCCTGTTGGAGCCGGTGATTTTCTGCCTCTTGTTTTTCTATCTGATGAAGTAAATCCTCAGGTTAGGTGGACATTGCGAAAAGCATCTACAACTTTGCAAAGCAAGCATGGACAGCATTCATTTACACGGTGAATAAATCATCTAGACCATAAAAAAAAAGTCCCAAGTAGATGTGAATAAAATAAATCTTTGGTCTTCCCTCTAGTTATCCTTTGGTTGAGTTTTTCAGGTCATAGAAGAAAATACTGGAGGATGCCTCCATTCATTGAGATAAAGTCTAGGGACCCTATGAATAGTGAATCTGTCCCTTGCTGTCTGGAACAGTGTCCAAGAACTAGATTTAATGGTGCAAATAATGGAGACTGACACCTCTTATTTCTGGAGTTACAAGTTGTTGAAGAAATATTTTTTTAAAACAGCTCTGATCCTACACAAAAATTTGTTGAATTCTAGTTACCTTCAAAATAAAGCCGAAGTCCTCAATGAAATTCAAAAACCTTAATAATCTGCTCACCAGATTTAGGTGTTATCACTGTCATGTCTACACGCACACACACTCACATGTGATCACACACACTTGAATCTAGAAACCCAGATCTACCCTATGTTCTGGTTACTCCAGGAGCTCTGTCTGTGCTCACCCCTGCCTGAAAAGGGCTCCCCAATTCCCTTTTCTACATGAGGAAATCCTATACTTCCTTGACGTCTCCTACCATAAGAGCCTTCCCCTGGCTCCTCAATCCAAAGTGACAACTCTCCCTTCTGTTTTCCCATAGGGCTTTCCTGTAGGACATCTAGTGTAACCTGATGAAGCATGGAATTAAGTTAGTTGTGTACAAACCTGCCTTGCCCTGTACACAGTGCCTGTGTCCACAAGGGATCAGAACATTTTCATGATCTGCAATAGGCCTGGGGCTGCCTTCGATATTAGCTGTGTGGGTGGGCCTTCTGTACAGTAACTATTTAAAATCTTGAATTTAGAAATAAAAAATCAGGGGCTTTTTAATGTAGGGTAAATCTTACTTTCTCAAGGATAAACACTTGAAGTAGAATGTTTAGCTCTATTGTCACTTTGGTTTTCTTTTACTCTTAGAAGGCTGAGCTCAAAAAATTCCCCTTTTAGCCCAAAGAAATCAAGACCAAAGAAAATCAGAAAGAAGACATAATGGGAATTATTTTTTTAGATGATAAATAAGTATAATTACACTTATTACTGGGCATCTCGGAGACTACTAAAATCTTCTTTTTCTCATGGCCTCCTGATATAGAAAAATTCTAGAAAAATAAAGATGGGGGAAAGTGAGATACTATGTAACATTAATTTATGTAGCCAACTCAAGTTTTTTCCACTAGATTTTTGTGGTCTAGTAAACTTTTGAAAGTTTTTAGAAGTTGACTATTTCCTAGAATCTTGGCTTGACATCAGAGATGGGATATTTGGGGAGATTCCTGGATCTGGTGGTTAGCACTAGCCATCATATTAGTGGTTCACAGGTGGCTACAATTCATAGACCAGGGCTAATGTCCATAAAGTTTCTTTAGAGGGACCCGTAACCTTTCTGAGAGTACCAGTCCTCAATCCTGGAATACCCACCCCCCTTCTATACATCAGCTCTGTCTCTCATCATGTAGAAAGTGAGACAGGACCAGAGGGAGGGGAGGACAAGCATCTTCTTTACCTTTTCATGCTTACCAGGGTGTTGCGGTTAACTTTTATTACTTGTCAAGGCTAGTGAATATCGGCGGGAAAAATCCTAAAATAATTTCTATATAACTCTACATCATCCTACAGAATTATTTCCCTTTTTCAAATGGGCTTTCAAATTCTCCTTCTGTCAAGAATAATATGAGATTATTTTGTAATTGTTTCATATCATCAAAGGGAAATGCCAAAGGAAAAGCCACGTTTGAACTTAAAATGATCTCTGTTGTATTTCACTGCCCCTAATCAAAAGTCTATGTTCAGCTAACCCAAATTAATTCTATCTATTGGGCCGAAGCCATGCCTTTGCATCTTGATTTGTTCCAACCTCCTGGAAATGCTCTTTTGTGCTCTGGATGCATCTTTTGAAATGTTCTTTCATAAAAAATAAACAAACAAGCAGCCAACATTAGCAAAAAATTAACAGTAAGAATACAGTCTATGCTAGGTTGCAGCATGTCCTTGCACAAAATAACAAGTCCTATTCACAGGGTGTTCTTGTAGATGGTCAACCACATAGGATGTGTGCATGTGTGGGTGTGTATATATATACGTACAGTACATATACAGTATATATATATGGGTAACAAATCAATAGGTTTCAGGGATCACATCCTTTCAAGTCGGCACAACGCCCAGCGCAGAGCCATGCACACCACGTGCCACTCAACTGATGGTGATGGCAGTGACAGAAATGCAGTTGGGCACCCAGCAGAGGGGAGCACAGCGCCAGAAAAGCCTCCCTGTCCCCTAGCCCCTGTGCCACTCCTGAGAGGACCCCCTGCTGCTCCTGGATCTCTCATCATTCTCTCCTCTACCCCACTAGGGTGTTGCGCCCCACATACCTTTTCTAAAAGCTCCTGGTTTCTCTTAATGAAAAGTTGTTTATCTTCTACCCAGTGTGAATCCTGTTTGACAAAGAATATCGCGCAGTCAGCATTTCAGAGTGGCATGAAAGAGCATGTGTCGTCAAACCACTTTGCCAGGGCCGTCTTCTCTCCACCCGGATCGTTTGCCTGCCAACGACTGGTAAATGACACCCACCCCGGCCTGCTCCTTATTCCAAGACATTGGGGCCAAAGTTGCCGGGAAAATTTAACCCCCTTTTTACTGTCACTCACTATCCCTATCTTTTCAAGTCTGAATAATCCAGGACCAGCCTTCTGGGGACTCAGAAGTGACCACACAGGCAAAAAGTGAAAAGGGTCAGAATGCACACAGGCTAGATACATATGGATGGAAAACATTAAAATGCAGAACCATAAATGTAGCATAGAGGCAAAGAATGCAGCTTGAGGGGTGGGTCTTGGTCTTAGCAGCTCATGACCACTCTAGGCTATGTGTACAGGGCTCCTCTTCCTCTGGCATTCTCTCTCTTGCCCAGCCTTATTCACTGTTGTAGCTGGGTTCACACTCTGGCCAACAAAACACCAGGGACAGAAACAGAGAGTTTAACATTCTGACACAGTTTGAGAAAGGTCACTGTGGAGAGCCAAGCCGTGTCCTGGATGGGCCCATGCACAGGGTGATCTAGAGGAAGGTCAGATTGAATTGTCTGCATCTGCAGAAGTGGGAGCAACCAAATGCCTACCTGCCCTTTCTGAGCCAGAGTCGCTTCCAGATCTTCAATTTTGGCTTTATACCTTAGCACCTCTGCCTGGAGCTGCTCTTGAGCCTAGTGAAATCAAAATTCCAGAACTCAGTAAGTAAAATGGCAACTCAACATTTTTCTTCCCCTCATGTTCCTTGATTAGAACTCAACAACTGAGAAAAGAAAAAAAAAAAAAAAAAAAAGAATTTTCTATCACCAAAGAACATTTTCAATCTATTTTTACAACGTAAATTCTCTGTGTACAAATTTCAGTGGCTCCCTTTATCATCAGGTTAAAATTCAAACTGTTTAGCTTGGGGTTTGAGAACTTCTCTTATATTTCCAATCTTTTCCCACCACTATCAATGCAGGGTCCATCCCTTACCTGCTGGTGATCTCCTTGTTCCCTAAGTATGTCTTGTACCTCTCCGCTTCTCTCTTTATTTGAACGACTTCCCCTTCTGGAAAGCCTTCTCCCATATTGCCTCCCCAAAATCCTTCCATTCTTTCAAAGCCAACTTTGTGCCCTATATTTAAATCTAAATGCAAATCTATGTATGTAGGTATGTATATATGTATCTATCATGTGTTTTGTGTGTGTGTGCACGCACATGTGCGCACAACAGCAGTTTGGGACACTGATTTGTATGGAACAACCTTATTTCATTTAGTCTAGTAATTTTTTAGATTCACTTGTATTCTCTCTTAATATGATCCTACTTTTTGTGAAAAATAACTTTTTTTGTTTTCTGGTCATACATATATTTTTTTCCTTGTCTTATGATCTGGATAGGTTCAACAAATTTGAACAAAATCAGTGATGGTAAGTATTCTTTTCTTATTATTCACTGTGAGGAGAATATTTCTTCGGACTGTTAAATGTTATATTTACCTTTATCAGGTTAAAAAATTCCAAGCTTCATTTGCTAAGATTTAATTTAACTTTGTTGGCACAGTGGTTAAGAATCCGCCTGCCAATGCAGGTGACACGAGTTCGATCCCTGGTCCGGGAAGATCCCATATGCCTCGGAGCAACTAAGCCTGTGTGTCACAACTACTGAAGCCCGTGTGCCTAGAGCCCATGCTCTGTTACTAGAAGCCACCACAATGAGAAGCCCGTGAACCACAATGAAGACCCAACACAGCCGAAAATTAAAAAAAAAAAAAAAAAAAAATTATTTTAACTTTGAATGGGTGTTGAGTATAACTATTTTTTTTTCCTTGTCTTGAAGTGATTAGGTCTTCTGTTTTCACTGATACTTTTTCATCTATACTAACTATTTTTGCATCTCTACTTTCTTTGAATTTACTCTACTACTCTTTTCCCAACATCTTGATTTGTTTTAGACTATTTTGCTCAGAATAGTAAGTTGTCTTACTTTAATGGCCATAAACAATGCTAAACCTGTATTTTGATGGGAGAGTGAGACTAGAGAAAGAGAACTGGGTTCTATGTCATCACCTCTACAAAAAACAAGGCATATGCTGTTATTTCAATTGACCAATCCTACGCTGGTAAGAACGGGTAGTAAAAATTGATATAGGAATCCACAACTCTTACAATATTATGGCACAGACATGAAAGCACACACACACACATCCCTTCCTAATGATTGCTTACCTTTCTATTCCAAATCACGGTGGGTTTTCTTTAATATTTACTCTCTTATGTATGTGTATGTGCATGTATGTATGTATGCTACCATTTAAAAATATAGCTATAATATCTATCCTTTCCCACTAACCAACTAACAGTAGTTCCTACAACACTCCTCAGTACATTGTAGACCTTCTAATTAGGAAGTAGGATAAAATCACTGGATGGTCACACTCTTTCTTGCCCCAAGTAAACTAACCTATGAGGAAGTTATGGCATGGTGGTTATGATTGAACTCGGAAGGACGAGGTTCATATCCTAGCTTTCATCTAAGCTACATACCCTGGTTTTAACCTAACTAAGCTATATTTAACTTTTACTGGGCTACTATTTCCTCTCCTGTAAAAAGGAGTTAATAATAGCATCTAACTCATAGAGTTGTTTTAGGATTACATGAGATAATGCATAGAAAGTACTCAGTACAATGCCTGAAACACAGCAACGACTCAATAATGTCAAGTATTAGTACTGTATGTGGTTTTTTTTTTTTTTTTTTTTTTTTTTATGTATGTGGTTTTTTTAAAAAACAGACTTATGAGAGGCAGTTGCAACATAATGGAAAAAACAACTGACCCAGTATGATATGACTTGGAATCCCAGTTTTGCATTTATTAGCTGTGTGATCTGGGGCAATTCAATTAACCTCTCTGAGCCTCAAATTCCTCTTTTATAAAATACCCACCTTAGGGGGCTGGCACAAGGGTTAAGTGAGATATTGTTAGTGACAATTCTCAGTAAGCTGTCAATGTAATGCTGTGCACTTATTAACTCAGAAAAAGAACTGGCTAACCATTGCTTTTGAAAGATAAAAGTTTTTTTTTATTTAAGCAAGAAACTAAAAAACATGGATTACCAAATTCAACATTGTTTAGCTTTGAAAATATAAGTTTTCAAATAGCAAAAATAAGAACTATGTACTCAACTATCTTTAAAGGAACAAAAGCATCAATCTAAGCTGGTTCTAATGTCTCTAGATCCAAGGTTTGTTGACATAAAAGATAAAGCAGTTCAAAACTGCAGTGGAAAGAAGGGAGAAAGCTACCCTATTGGTACTTTTATGTCTGCAATACTTTTATGCTGTGACTGTCGCAAGCCTATTCAGGGCACTCTCCCAGATGTACACTAACCTTGGCTTCTCTTTCAGCATCAATGATGCCTCCAGTCTGCTCCTGCAAGAGGGCATAGGCTCTTTGGAGAGCCTGGTACTCTTTTGTTAATTGTCGGAATCGTAGCTCAGATTCTTCAGCTGCTAGACTCTTGAGGTTAAAAAAAAGTAGAAAAATAGTTATGTTATGTTCAGGTCCTGTGTTCAATGTGAAATATTAGCATTTGTCCATTTTTTAAAGAGTAATAAAGGTTTGTGTGATATTGGATTCTATGTGATTTTACTCTTAATTTTAAAGTATGTGTACGGGCACAAATACTATGACACTTTCTAGGTGCGCATTTCAGAAATATTTAAGTACTCATTAATAAGAGAAGCATTTGCTTATTTATACCTTTCTGATTATTACCCATTTGGGCTTGGATTACAGACAATTTTGGATCCAAATGAGAAAAATGTACACCCAGATTTTGGATCCATATTTGAGGAGATGATATCAGAGTTTTAGTTTCAGTTCCTTTCAATACATTCATATCTAACAACTTCTTCTCCAGATAAATTATAAAAACATAGTTTTACAGCGTTAGGTCCTAAACTTCAGAGCATAATACAATCACCAAGTAAAAAATGCAGATCTGGGGGTTCCACCCTCAAGATCCTGCAGGAGTCAGGAGTTGTGTGGTCCAGGAACTTTCATGGTAATTGAACCCCCTAGATAGTTCAGATGAAGGTGGCCGACAAAGAAACTTGGCTAAGCACTGTCTTAGACTTATTTAAAAGCTGTTCCTCTAAGCTTCTTCTTTGGTTCACGCCTCCTCTGGATGAAGAATCTGAGAGAATAATTTTATTTTGAAAGAAGTCTTCAAGTTACAGAGCTGAACTTCAGAGAAGTTTCTACAAGGGCTACATAACATAGGTGAAGCTATTTCTAAGAGGTAACAAAGTCAAGCACAGTCTCAAAATTGGTCACTATTATGAGATTATGTGCTGTTCACAAAGCAGATAAAAAGTGAAATGGTTTTTCTCCCCCTTCAAGGAAAGATGCGGTGACAATATCATAAAAGATGAGAGAAGTGAAAAAGCTTACTTCATCCAAGTCATCATCAGGAGTAGCTGGCGTTCGGTCTGTTCTAAATGAGGCCATGGATGATGTTTCTGAATCCATGGAGTCCTCATCATAGCCAATAAATGGGTCCAAAACAGGCCTCTAGTGGAGGGACAGTACATATTTACCAATAAAACTAACAGTGGGGAAAGTCAACATATTATTAAAGCACTGTCAACTGGCAAACATGCAAATGAACAGAGAAGACATAGATCCTTTAATGCTTCTTTGATGAAATAAACATATTAGGCATGAACACAATAATTTCAATAAATGTTTGTCCTACGTTATTTCACTTCTGATATTTCGGAGGAAGATTCATTAATATTTGGGCTCTTCATAAAAACACTGTATCCTCTTTTATGTTACATTTTATACCATGATGATTTTATGTCATTTACTCTGTCCAGTATTTAAAATATAATCAAGGAATTCTGAAAGTCCAGGCATCTATGGGAAGGGGATTATCAACTCATATCATCTAATTCCACATCCAAATCAAATGATGCAATTGTTAAAAGCAAAAATCAAACACATTGACAAATTAAATAACAAAACTTTGTGGATTATAAGAGGCTATACAGATATTCATGGATTGAGAGTATCATTATCAATAATATTGCCCAAGTGAATAATGAAAATATATTAATCAATTATAGGATGGGTACCAGATGCTAATATTATTCAGGGGAGACATCAGATCATAAGTATCTCTTGCATGTTCTTGGAGTGTGACTCTCCAGCTTGTCAGATAACCCTTTCTATGTCAAACCTAGTGGCTTCTTCACTAAGAGGAACTCATATTAAAGCAAACCCTTTCAGGTTAAGATCCACAACGCAATCATTTTTGGACTTCTGAGAACTGTCAAGAGAAGAGGTTTTCTTCTGGCAGATAAACCCCAGGGTTTGCTGCAATTCAGGAACATCTGATTTATCACATCTTTGCAGGAAGATTCCTTGGCAAGCCTCACTTCTCTGGCTCTGTGTGTGGCAAAAGCCTGATAACCTAGTTTTCTCATTACCTTAATTGGCTTGGAACTTCTTCTATGCTTTCTCCTACGAATGAGCTTTTCCCGGTCCTGGAAAATAGATTAACGACTTTTCAGATCTTGAGTTGGTACATATCTCCCCCGTAGGGTTTTGTTTTTTGTTTGTTCCCCAAAGACAGAGTTGTTTTTCCCCTGAGGCATTACATATTTCTATTTAAAATAAGATTATGTTTTGTAAATTTTGGCAACTTTGGGTTTGATACTTAAGTATTTTCAAAGGAAGAATATTCTACAACCTTTCCTGATTATGTGGATCTGAGAGCCTCACAGTCAGGAAGTACACTGTGCACACTGTGTTGCTAATTGGATTTCAAGTGTGTTATACTTGAAATCAAGAACAAAATAGTCATTCATGTTCTCCCAAAGCACAATTCTTCAATTTTCTCAGATCCCAAATTATTTTAAATTTAGGTGTTGAAAAAAATATTATTTTATTTTAAAGAATAAAACATTCTTTTCACTTAATCACTTGAAAAGCACAGAAAGCTATCTTTTGACTATGCTTGGATCCTTGTTCTCACCTGTAGCCTCTGAAAATGGGAACAGGGTATCTGCTTGGTTGGAAGCATCTAGTGTTTTCTTTTTTTGGATGGGGGGTGGTCCTCGTTAGAATGTTCTGGGGAATTCAAAGAATATCTAGAAATAACGATCGATTTCTTAATTCATTCTTTTTGTGAAAGGAGATATCCTGGGACTTTGGTGTCCACCTGCTGAATACTCCATATACTTACTGTACAAATTCAAAAGTGGATAGAGGGACTTCCCTGGTGGTCCAATGGTTAAGAATCCGCCTTCCAATGCAGGGGACACGGATTCGATCCCTGGTCTGGGAGCTAAGATCCCACATGCTGCAGGGCAATCTCGTCTGCCACAACTACAGAGCCCACGAGCCACAACTACTGAGCTTGTGTGCTCTGGAGCCCGTGCACCACAACTAGAGAGAAGTCCACACGCTGCCAACGACAATCCCGTGTGCCGCAACTAAGACCCGATGCAGCCAAATAAATAAATAAATAAATAAATAAATATTTTTTAAATAAGTGGATGGAATAAGTGACACTTATGTCTTCTTGAAAGTCTGCTAGACATGCCTCAAAATTCTGTAAGAAACTTTTAGCTTAAACTCAGGATACTCAAAGCCAAGCAAATTCCTGGACTAGTGAATCTGTGAGATTTATGAGTTATTAAGGATGTTGAAGTGAAGTGAAGGGCATAGAGCATTGAAGCACATGTTTAAGAAATAATCTGGTTAAGCCAGTGGTGTTAACTTTTTCGTCTTTCACCTTTATAAGTAAAAGTAATTTGATCATGCAACCTTAATATATCCAAAACTTTTAAAATTTATACTTAGATGACCCTCCAAATGTAGCATATGCATTATAACATACACTCAACATGGAAAATTTTAAAAGGGTGAACCATAAATAATTATAAAGCAGAATTTATAATCTTTTCTTCCCTCAATGGCAGTAAATCATCTTGCTCACCCTACTTTGGAGACTACTGCTTGAAACTCCCCCATCACTAGTTCACCTCTGTAAGCCTTGGCTTGGTCCTGAAGTGAAGAGTGATCACAGATGTCATTCACAGAATAAAGACAGAGGCAAAGAGGAAAATCCAAACACATATACAGGTCTCAGCCCAAAGTTGTAGGTAACACAGGCCTCAGCCAGATGCAGATGGGAGTAACAACTGCTTTACCTACTTCAGCAGGTACTTAAGTCACAGTCAGAACATCTGGACTGGAATTTCAGCTGTTATGTCATTATGATATTGTTGTTCATTCAACAAATATTTATTAAACTACCACTATGTGCCAGACACTGAATCAGGTGTTGGGAAACAAGAGACCTATGGTCCTGTTATTGTAGGCAAAATATTTAATCTCTGAGCCTCAGAATCTTGATACTGGAAAGCAATTATAAGATACATCACACAATCCACCTACTCACATTATAATGCATTTGGGAATTATTTTAATGTGCTTTGCAGCTATTAATTGTGTTACCAAAATTATTAAGTGCTTCTAGTGTATGTTGATTTCTTGGCTACTTGTCCTTCGAAACAGCTTAGAGTTTATAGATTAATCAAGACCTACCCTTGTGAGCTCATCAATAATGTTCTGTTGTTCAATAACCTGAAGTTTTAGAAACTCTGTCTCTTGTTCTTCATTAGCTTGATCGAGGTCATTCAGAGATTTTAATTTCTTCAAGGGTGGATGAGATGTAATTTTTTCTCTCTGGGTTGAAAAAAAAAGAAAGTGCAGGTGGAGACTTTGAAAATCCCAAACTTTAGTGGTTAACATAAAACATCTATAGAAACTTTATGAGGCTACAGCTAAATGTGAAAATGGCCCCCACACACACCAACACCCTCAAGTACATTTTGTCTGCTGTAATAGGTGGAAATCATTGGGAATGTCTGAAGATCTCTACAGCTGGACGGGAAGTCTGTGAAGGAGTACGTTAGCACGTCACCTCTATATATAATTCAAATGATGGCATCTATTCTCAGTTACTATGCAAGATCTTAGGAGATGTGGGGTACCCACTGTACGGTTCCACAAAGTGCACGTTAGTGAAATTCTTGGAAGGAGGTTTCTATTTTTTTAATTTTATTAATTTTTTTTTTTTTTTTTTTTGTGGTACGCGGGCCTCTCACTGTTGTGGCCTCTCCTGTTGCGGAGCACAGGCTCCGGACGCGCAGGCTCAGCGGCCATGGCTCACGGGCCCAGCCGCTCCGTGGCACGTGGGATCTTCCCGGACCGGGGCACGAACCCGTGTCCCCTGCATCGGCAGGCGGACTCTCAACCACTGCGCCACCAGGGAAGCCCCCTAATTTTATTAATTTTTAAAAAAGTTTTATTGACGTTTAGTTGATTTACAATGTTAATTTCTGCTATATAGCAAAGTGACTCAGTTATATATATATATATATATTCTTTTTCATATTCTTCTCCATTCTGGAATATCACAGGATATTGAATATAGTTCCCTGTGCTGTACAGTAGGACCTTGTTTATCCTGGAAGGAGGTTTCTGTGGCTGAGGAGCTAGGCTGAAACTCTGCTTCTCTATTTTGGAGCATTTGGAGAGTGTACAGATTCCTGGAAGTGCTCTCATTGTTCTGCAAAATTTAGAAACCCCACAAAATTCAGAGCCAGCAACCTTCTCTTGATTTCTTCCTTATGTGTTCCTTGCTTACATAAGGGAAAAATCTAAGCTTTCACAAATAGCATTGTATTTTAAAAATAAACTGGGAAAGACCAGGAAGTCAGGTTAACAGAGTAATAAAAAGAAGGAAGCTGCAGTTTTGCAGAGTCTGTGGTACACACCATTTCTGAATTTTCCTTGGTAACGGCTTTTAGTTTTTCTTCCATGCGCTGCAAAGACACCATCAGTTCATCGTTTCTCTTGGCGAGGCACTTGTTCCTTTCCAGAAGAGGTTTACATTGTTTTTCGGTTTCCCGCACGCGTTTTAACTGGGAAGACATAAGACAATGTGTCCCTTGTGTTTAGAGGCTGAAAATAACTTCACTATACCAAGAGCCACCAAAAAGAATGTAAAATGTAAGGCACAGAGCATGATATTTTAAACACAAACATCCAAAAATGATGTAAAAAATCCCTAATACTAATAAGAAAATGAACGCACAAGAGGCAATGGGCAAAAGACAAAGGGTAAATCACACAGGATACCCAAAAGGCCAATAGATATTTGAAAAGTTACTCCACCTCATTAGTGAGAAGGAAAATAAAAATGAAAATCCTACAATAAGAATATACCTCACACCCACCAAAATGACTAAAATGACCAATTATCTTTGCATGTTGACAAAGACATGGAGAAACTACAACTCTCAAACATTGTTGGGGGAAATGTAGCTGTTAAGACAACTGTGGAAAACTGGTAGCAACTGCTGAAGCTGACTGTATGCATACTCTACGATCCAGTAATTCTGTTCCTTAGTATATTCCCCCCAGACATGAACATATTTTCTCACCAGGACATGTAGCAGCACAATTAACAGCTATAAATTGTTATGAAACAACATTAATGTCCATTAACAATAGATGAATATATATATATTTATCATATAATTGTATATACATATCATATATTGTTTATACTTTTACAATAAATATATAATTATATCACATATAATTGAATATGATAGAAAGTGAAAATGAATGAATTCTACATGCAACACAGTGGATGACTCTCACCAATGTAATGCTGAGCAAAAAAGCCAGACACAAAGGAGTAATTATCATATGATTCCATTTACAACGCATTTTGTTGTTGTTGTTGGTTGGGCCGCACGGCTTGCGGGAATCTTAGTTCCCCAACCAGAGATTGAACCCAGGCCCCAGTAGTCAAAGTCCTAACCACTGGACCACCAGGGAATTCCCTACAACACATTTTAAAAATTGTGATAGACATCTATAGTGAGAGAATTCAGTATAGTGGTTAACTTTAGAAGGATGGTGATTGAAAGGGGTCACACAAAGGGGAAGTTCTGAGATGCTGGTAATCTTCCACTTATTCATCTGGGTAGTGGTTATATGGGTGTTTCACATTGGGCATATTTACTGAGCCATACCTTTATTATTTGTGCACTTTTCTTTATTGTG
Organism: Mesoplodon bidens; assembly: GCF_964165515.1. Lineage (NCBI taxonomy): Eukaryota > Metazoa > Chordata > Mammalia > Artiodactyla > Ziphiidae > Mesoplodon > Mesoplodon bidens. Next base: position 126,491,179 of record NC_138160.1, read on the forward strand.
CTATAATTCTATAACATCGTATATACTACTATAACAAAATGTTTAAAAAATAATAAAAAAATTTTGCTTAGAACTCACCAATTCATTTCGTTCATCTCCAAGCAAGGTATTCCTGTCTTCTAATTTTCTTATAGTGGCGTTCAACTCAGCTATTCTCTTTTGATTTCTTCGCAAATCCTACACATGAAAATTAAAATTAAAAGTATTATTTCTTCAATAATACTTTTCACAAAATTTTAGAATACTGCTCATAAAAGTAATAGGCTTGGTTCCTTTCATTTGGCTCATGAGTTGAGAGTAAAATGTTCTCTTATTCAGAGAAGAGTAAATATTTACCCTATTCCAATCCCCAATATTCACTGCTTGGGTTTAAGATCAAGCCTGTTTGAAATTGTAAATGAATTCCGTGTGGCAGATACTCCCTGGAGCCCTGGCTCCTGGCAAAGGAAGTGGTAGATGGTTGGATCAGTTTATGAGATCTGTGAGCTGTGAGACCAAGGTCACGCTGTGATTACATGAGGTTCATGGTTACATGAGGTTCATCCCTTGTGTCATGGCTGCACATTGCTTCCCACAGCCTAGACAGATGTCCTGCTATTACTCTTAGCCAAAGAGAGGATAGAGCAGGATATAGGGATGGGATTTGCAAATTCCTGCATACCCCGGAGAAAAAGGTCAGACTCAGAAGGCTGGTGCATTACCTTCATGTATAGAAGACAGTAGATTATAGGATAGACTTCGCTGGTAGATTCTGCCCAGATCAGCTGGCTTCCCCACTGGCATAATAGTCATGGAATCACTTTACACACAGCAGTCATAGATTAATTCTGTGCTCTAGAGTCCATAGGACCTATATACTTGCAATTCCATTATCATCTTACATTTTGATAGTGCTGTACTGTTGACAAAGCAGTTTCACACACACTCTGTTCCTTGATTCACAATATCCTAGAGGATTCAGCAGAACCGGTAAGATTCAGGAAGGTCATAAGTTGTTCAAGGTCTATACTAATATGTATTGGATGCTGTGTGCCAGACACTATGTTCTATATTTTACATATCTTTTCTTCTAAACCTTAGACCAGCTCTATGGAATACCACTATTGCCTCTATTTTACAGATGAGGAAACTCTGAGCAGTCAAAGGATCTGCCTAAGGTCACACAGCAAATGGCAGATCCAGGATTTAAACTAAAGGGTATGACTCTGGAGCCCATTCTCTTGACAATTTTACTACACTGCAGGTAAGTGTCAGTGATAGAACTAAAACTTACATCTACTGAACCCTAATTCAGTATTCTTTCCGCCACCTACTGGGATATATGTATATATATACACATATATTCATAAATTATTTATTGGTCAGTTCTAAGTACTACTTTGGAACATACCTCTGTTCCTAAAAAATACATTGTCATCTTTTTTAGTGCTAAATAATTCTCAAGGTATAAGATATGAAAGTGAACTATATACAAGCAGATTTCTATCACTAAACTTCTGAAAATAATTTCTCATATAAAATAAGGAAAATCCAGGAAAGTAAGTGTCAAACTCAATCAGACTTGAAGCTCTCAGATGATGATTATAAATGGTTTAGTCTTTTACACAGTTATACATTTTGACCCCTGTACATGATAACCATTTTTACCAATTTTCAATTCAATCGTTCATACAAGGGAAAATGACCAGTCTTGGCAAGAGGCAAAGTATTTTCATCTAATTTATGATTCTTATAATATGCTGATGTTTGGACAGGTATCACAGCTAGAAAAATTCTATGAAGGATTTTAAAATATATGTAATTCTCTTGTGATCAGCTAATGCAGTACAGACCACTTTGTTGTCTATGAGTTTAGAAAACCTTGCTCCCAAGATACTTGCTTCTTTTATAGTAGGAGGTGGAATTGATTGCTCTGTAGTAAACAGGAAAAGAGCTTAAGTGAAAAGTAAAACTTAGGCGCTAAATAAAAGATGACTCCTGAGTTTTTAACTTCAACTTGAATAGACTTACAGGACTGCTGCAGTGCTCAGAGCCATCTCCTGCCCTTCCAGGAATTTCTCGTTTCGGACTGCTCATGTTACATTCAGCCTCCTTGACCAGAAAGAGCTGTTCATCCAAAGCCTCCTTCTGCAGTTGAAGTTTCTGTACATAGCCTGTTTGGGTCTCCAGTTCCTTTTCCAGGGAAAAGATGATTCTGTCCTTGGCTTTGATTTCATCCATCTGAATTAAATGACACCCATGACATTTTATTTAACAATGCTGCAAAATGCATTTTTACAATGGTATGAGCTTAACTTTTGTTCTGCTGATTGATATAGGGAAAAAAATCATGAATATGACAAGTATACTGAATTCAGGAATCAGACAAGGCAAGAATATGTAATGAACGGCCATCCTAGACTAATTAGGTGTCAAGGAGGGTAATTTTTTCTCTCTAGTATATACTATGTAGGTGCTGCGATTCAATATATTGTTTGAAACAGTCTGGTTTGGTTGGATATGGAAAGCAAAAGTTAACTTTAAAACAAGTCATTAGTGTTAATAAAGACAGATGCTAAATATTCTACTACAATGTTTCCCAGGATAATGTGTGATGTTACCTCCTGTTTGGGGGAATAACTTTTGAGTTCAGTTTAAATAGCAATAACAACTATGAACAGGTCATTAGTAACTGAAGAAGCTACAGTATTTCCAGTAGCCTCATCATTTCCTAAGGCCAATATGTTTGCATTCAAGTGGTGAATTTGTCCTTCCATGGTTCATGTTGTATGGCTCTTTCCATTCCTATCCATTTTTCAGAGCAGCCAGTTCTTAGCAACCATTTTACTATTACAGTCAGAAAACCATGGTTGGGACAAGAACTGGAATAGAAAATACCTGGTAATATTAGTCACTATTTTCCCACCTATATCTGTGGGATATATTTACTGATCCCAACACGCATTTTTGTTAAGCCTGGGCATGGCCTCAGAAATACTTCTCAACTAAAGGCTAAAAGCATTTGATACCAGTTGATCAGAGTTCCACTGGACTAAAAACTTTTTGCCATCCCTGGGTGAGGGCTAGTGAAGTTAATATCTGTAAACAATCTCTGAAGAAAGCATAGCCATTAGGTAAAACCTTTCTTCTCATTTCATTATATTCCATGAGAATCTTAAAAATAGAAATAGAATAGACACATTTAATACAAACAATATTATACTGTTCTCCTCTTTATAAAAATGTCTCCTTATATATAACAAATCACTTGGTATAAATCTTTCTTTGCTGTGTTCCTAAGACCAAAATACATATTTATATATATTTGGAATAGAAACTGTATTATACAATCACATCTTCCCACATGTAACTCTCTGTGAGCTACTGCCTCCAAGTCACAGGATAAAATTTTAGATCATTTTTGGGAGGGCATGGTGCTGTGACATCATCTGATAACTTGGCCAGTAATCAAACACTGTCCTGTTAATTTGGAAGTAAAAGCATTGTCTTTATTTTATCTCTTTGCAGGAGACTTGAGTCCAGTGTTACTCTTATCTAAGTAGCACATTCCTTTGTTAGATCTGTCATCTATGGTTTATTTCCAGTTTACCGTAGCTCCAGATCTGTATGCTCCTACTTGGTTCTTATGTACCCTACATAACTGAACTGGCTGGGAAATCACCCCATTACACCCATATAATCAGCCTCATCATTATAACTGAAATTTATTGATCTTTTTCTACATTCAAGGCATTCAGAGCCTTACATACCTTGTCTAATTTTATGACAATCCTATTATATAGGTTCTGTTATCACCATTTCACGGGTGACAACTGAGGACCCAAAGGGTTAAGAACTTGGTCATGGTCATATGGCTAATAAATGATGAAGCCTGATTTAATATACAGTCTTATGACCCTAGAGCCCATTCTATTTGGCACTATGCTATACTTATGCCAAGGTTATCCTTCTAGCATTTTCCCAAAGTGGTTTTCTGTAGACTATCCAGTACCTAGTGTCAAGGAGTCCCTATTGCATGCTGGTTATAAATATGGACTCTGGTTTCAGAATACTGAAAATCTTCCAAATTTCTAGTTAGATGGGTACATACCAGAATTCCCTGGGAAAATTTTCTACACAGAATAGCTCCCATTTCTCTCCTTTTCAGTTCCAAAAATAAAACTGGCTGTTGCAGTAAGAACAGGATTAGAAGGAAAAAATGAAGTGCATCTGTATTAATGAAAAAGTTTCCCCTGTTTTTCTATTTGTATCCAATTTTTGAACCAATCTTCAGACAGATTAGATTTTACATTGTTATTAAGAAGGATTTCATGTCTGCTTCTGCAATGTGCTGGTGAAAGGAAATCATGGAAAAAATTGCAGACCAACAGGTAGATATATTTGTAGATTTTACATTAAAACCATCGACAAGCAAAAATATTTAATGTAAAGCTTCCTTTTCATTTACCTACCTGCTGACTCCAGAGTTCACAGTCTTGATTCTTTCTTCATCAGCCATTGTTGTCTTAAAAACCAAAGGCAGGGCAGAGACCAATATTTCTGCACTGTGTTTGGTCTTTATTGTCAACCAATGTGATAGTATGAATTGCAGATAAAGAATTTGGGAAGTGTAGCAAAGGCAACATTTTACAGTCACACTGTATTGCAGTACAAAGAAAATCACATGTTTAGTTTTCTAAAATGTTCTACGATAACCATTTTTTACATAAAGTTGAAATCCTAGAGATATCGTCTAAGGAACATAATTGGAATTCTTAGAATATAAATGCTTGGACCTGGCACACACAAGAAGGAAGGTGTAGTTTTTCCTAAGAAAATATTTTTAGAGAAGCATAAAGTACACTGGAACAGGTGATAGTTAATATATAACCAAGATATAACTAATGCTAAACATTCTGAATATAGATGCATATAAATACTTCTAAGAGAAGGCCAATCTGCAACATTATAGCTTTCACGCAATAATTCTATTTGTTTTACTTTTAAGCATAGTGAGAGACTGATGTGGCTTTTGGTCATACATATTAAAAAGAAAGACTCAACTCAGTAGGGGTTGAAGGAAGTCTTGGAAATTTGTAATAGCAAATAAGCTATTTAGGAATGACATCCAATTTAAAAATTATAATGGTCCCTATTTTGAGTGGCCCCTGTTTATTCTGGGAAAGAAGATCTATCTGTAAAATGACTAGGGGTTTTATAGGTCTATTTCTTGCTTTCAGACACAGTTTCTGGAGAGAAGACAGGTGAATCCCAGAGGATGTTCCCAGTGGCTGCCATGTTCAGACACCTTGAAAGCCAAAGAAACTTCCCTTTCCCTGGTAAAAATCCCAAAACATTTTATAAATCGAAAGCCTACAAAACATGCTGATTTTGGAAGAGTTCATAATTCAGAATATTTCCATGGACATCCAAGAAAACAGGAGTCATTAAACCCATACTCTCCATACGTGTGGGGCTGGAAGAATCCAGTTTTCACGAGAAAGGTGACTCCAAAATCTTTTACCTTTTACAATGCCTATTTTGGCCTGGGTGCATCTACTTATCTATTGACCTATCTTGTATCTTGGCCACAGCACTAGACAGAAGGAGGGCACTGTTTCTAATCCACTCATGAAAGACACCTGAAAAAGCAAACCCCACAGCGCTCTGAAGCCTGGAAAGAGAATGGTTCTGCCCTGGGTTACTAACCAGCCTCCGAATATCCCGCTCCGACTCCCACTTGATCTTGGAGATGGCTTCTTGGTGGGACTGATGCTCACTCCTGAGGTCCCCAGCCTTGATTTTATCCGCTTGGATCATATTGCTTAGCGCCTCATCCACCTGCTTCTTGGCCGTTTTCAGGTCCGCAATTTCCTGTAAGAGCTTAAGGCGCTCTGCATCAAACAGTTTCCGGGCCTCCTCGCGGGCCTCGATGGTGAGCGCTGTCCTTACTTTGTCGCTGCTGCCGTCCCGGAGTGCACACAGCGCCGACTTGAGCCTCTGGATCTCCCCGTCCCGCACCTTCACTGTCCGGGCCATTTCCTGCTCATGCTGCTTGATGAGATTCTCCCGCACGGCCTGCAGCTCCTTCATCTTCTCCTCGTGGAGCTTGGCTTTGAGTTCGGTCACCAGGACCGTGTGCTTGCGCTGCTCCAGCTCACGGATCCTCTTGGCTTCTTGAGTTTTCTCTCTTTCGAGCTTAGATACCTGAAGGCAGAGAGGTGAAAGGATGAAAAGAGGTGAGCCTCATCAGACAGATGTGCTCCTAGGCAGGATTGGCAGCTCAGACCCCTGTGATCTCTTAATGCCTCGTCTCTTTTCAAATTCCAGTCCCCTGTGGAAGGAGCGAGGGGAGCCACAGGACTTTTAATGCTGGGAATGCAGTGGGAAAGGAGGAAATACCCGAGGGTGCTTACATCACTTTGTTCAGAAAAATAGTTGATGTTCTGGGGCCTCACTGCTCTGTGTGGTCTGCAGACAAGCAGCACAGGCATCACCCAGGGGCCTGTCAGAAATGCAGGGGCTGGGCTTCCTTGGTGGCTCAGTGGTTGAGAGTCCGCCTGCCGATGCAGGGAACAGGGGTTCGTGTCCTGGTCTGGGAAGATCCCACATGCCGCGGAGCGGCTGGGCCCATGAGGCATGGCCGCTGAGCCTGCGCGTCCGGAGCCTGTGCTCCGCAACGGGAGAGGCCACAACAGTGAGAGGTCCGTGTACCGCAAAACAAAACAAAACAAAACAAAACAAAAAAACAAGAAATGCAGGGGCTCCATCCCAGACCTACGAATCAGAGCCTGCAGTGTAACAAATCCCCAGGTGACTGGTGTACACGTTAAAATTAGGAAGCGGTACTATAATAGTCTTCACCCTGGTGAGGAGTTCAAACAGATCACCTGGAGAGCTTTCTAGACTACACATCCCTAACAAGGTCCAAACTGATAAATGTGGGTGTACCGGGACACCCAGGTTGGTCCATAGTTCAATATTATGATCAGGCTAATAAATTGGTGCCTAAAGTGATAGTATAAAATATTCCTCCGCCCCTTTTTTTGGAAGAGAAGCTAATTGCTGCTAAGGGGGAGGTGAGAAATGAAGACAGTTGATATGTCCTCAACCTTACCTTTCTTACTATGGCAACTTGGTTCCACCCCCAAAATTATTACAGATTCACACACACCAGCCCAAAACCCTGCAGTGCAGGGCCCTGTGCTAAAGGCGTTCAGTGGCTGTTGTTACTTCTGCTACATGGGTGTCTGCATCCTTCACTACCCTGCACTTTTATCTCCCTCTCTCTCCCACCTAAGCCAACACTCCAAGGAATTTAATAAAGTATTCCTTCTCATCTTTTCACCTGTCAGGTATTCTGTTTTAAAAAATTCTCCTGTGTTTTGTACTATTTCTAATGATAATATAGGTCTCTTCATAGATTAGCAATGGTACTACCTTAATTTGGCTGTGAGTCCGTCTCTGATTCAGTAGATCAGGGTAGGGCCCCAGCATCTGTAGCTTAAAAAAGCCTCACCAGGCTCTTGTTATACTGTTCTCCTTCCCCCTCCTCATCTCTGCTGCCTGCCTTTGTTCCTCTGTCTCTGTCGTTTGCACATACACACACACACACACATACACCCACACAGTAACCTGGAAAAAGGGAAGAACTGGGCAGCCCCAGGGGTAATATCTAGGTGAGTGATACTGAGTCTCTGCCATTTGTAAAATTAGAACGTTTCATAAAATAATTAAGAGCCCTTCCAGCTGAAAAATGTTAAGATCCAAATTCCTTATTGAAACCATTGTAATTATAATGTAAAGTGTCTGAGATTTCACTTACCTTAACAGTTTACCTACCTTTAGCTAAAACAGGATTTTCTAAGTCCACATGGCATTTTATGAATATTTTATTTTACAGGCACAGCAATTACTCCCATGTAGGTTATTCTAAAAGAACTCAGGGCACAAGGAGACTTGGCAAAATATGCAGCCAGGCATCCCCAAATGACTGTCCTTGGGTCTTGCCTCCAGCCTAGGCTCAGGTCCCCTCCCAGATGCCCTTTAGTTCGTATGTTCTAGAGCTGTGCCGTCCCATGCGGTGGCCACTAGCCACACCGAGCACTTGCAATATTGAAAATCTGAATTGAGCCCTGCCCTAAGTGTAAAATACATACCTGATTTTGAAGACTTAGTATGAGGTAAACATTAATATCTCATTAATAATTTTTACATTGATTACATGTTAAAACTATAATACTTTGGATAAATTAGGTAAAATAAAGTATATTATTAAAATTAATTCTGTTTAGTTTTACTTTTTAAAATTGTGGTTATAAGAAATTTTTAAATCACATATGTGGCTTGCGTTTGTGGCGCATATTATATTTCTTTTGGACAGCATTGCTCCAGAGTTCTTGGAGGTTCATTTAATGAACCGAGCTTTCTTCACACTGCTGCTGACATTCTCTTAGTAAAGTCCTGTTGTGATCTGATTTATGTTCCAGGACTCCTTTCTGTTGGGGAATAAAATCCCAACACTTCAGCTGCATCTTTCAGCTCTCAGAAGGCTTGGTTGGACTTCCAGCTCCCATTTCAACTTCTCACTCTACCTCTCCAGGCACGGGGGATTATCCTATTTTCTGCACATGCCCTACATTGCTGTACCTGTGTGCCTACCTGAGATTCTTCCTCCTGACCTGCCCTTCCCTCAGCTCTGTTTGGGATCCTTTCATTCCTCATGACCCAACTAAATGTCACCCTCTCTGATCATGACACCCCAATCACCCAGGGCCAAGCTTATTTCTCCTGCATTTGTCTTCTCAGTGCAGTTTGCTAATACCTCCTTGCTGGTCTCTTCCACATTTTTCTTTATGCTGTATTTTTTTTTACGTACTTGTCTGTCCTCACCACCTCCTCTCCTACCTCACCTCAGACTGGAAACTCCTAGAAGGCTGCCAGTGAGCCTTGTTCATCTTTGTCTACCCAATGGTTGTCAGCACAACACATGATAAGAAGACAAAGAGTATGTGTGGAATTAAAGAATGTAAGCCAATATGTTTCCCTGGCTAGCCTTGTAACCAGAGGCAGGAATAATATATCCTGTCAACGTTTTAGAGAACGAACATAGGCTTGCACTGTTACCCAGAGCAGCCCTCCTCCATCCCTTCCCTGCATAAAACAATAAAACAAAACACCCCCTAACATATAATGTTTGCCTGTCCTCTGTTCGATGCTTCTCTCAGTTCTTCAGTGATGAAAATCTAAATCTAACTTTCCAATTTTCTACAATGAACTGAAGAAGTATCTTCTAGACCATGAGTGGGCAAACAACAGCTCATAGGCCAAATCTTTCCTGCCCCACCCCCAGTCTTTGTTAATAAAGTTTTATTGGAACACAACCAGGCCCATCCATTTCCATATTGCCTATGGCTGCTTTCACGCTACAATGAAGTTGAGTAGTTGCACAGAGACTGTCTGGCCCACAAAGCCTAAAATATTTACTGTTTTGCCCTTCAAAGAAAATGTTTGCTGATTCTTCTTTTAGATAATGCACTTTTTGACATGAGGGGCCTTATTTTTCACTGATTTAGAAACTCTGTAATTTACCTTCCATCTAGGACCTTGGGGAAGTTAACTTTAGCTTGAGTGACAGGAAACGGGATCATCTTCAATTTCAGCAGGACGTATTTATGTTCCTTAGGCATTTGGAACAGTATCATGACCATTAAGAGCTGATAGGTAACAAGTTACTAAGGGAATTTTAGCAACTTTTCCTAAAACAATAAAACGTTGTAGTAAAAATGGATAAAGGGTAGTGAATTCTGGGTTTGTATTTTGATTTCATCATCTGCTGTCTCTAAGAAGGTTGCTTTATTCTGAGGATGTTTGATTACAATTTTAAAAATACCTGTAAAAGAATTATTTTTAGGATTAAATTAGATAGTGAATGGGAAAGTAGCTTGAACTGTAAAGTACTATAAAATGTAAGGTAATGATATTATTATTGGATATAAGAGGAGATACTCTTGACCTAAAATTATTTGTCAAATTCTCTGCAGGTGCATTAGATTGTACCACTGTGATTCTGTAATTTCTCTCAAATTTATTTATAAACACTAATCTTTTGTGTGTAGACTGGAGAGGAAATGAATGAAAAAGAAAAAAAAAGTGAAAATACAGGTGTATGGGAAATATATTCCAGCATGAAGACAAAACTGGCACTGGCCTTTTTGTCTATCACATAAAAGGAATCCACAGAACTCAAAGAAAATTCAAAGGTATTGAATTACATATGGCATTTTTTATGTCTGCTTATTTTGGTTGTCATGGAAACTGTCATTTTTGGCAGGATTTCTAGGTATGATTTTTTTAGGCTTGGGAGAAGAGTTTCACTGTGAAGGAGATACAAAGAATGTGACTGACATCTGGGAGGAAAAAAGAACCAATAGAAATTTTGTAGTAAAATCATTTTCTGAAAATTATTTGCAGCTTAGATTGCACCACTAAGGAAATAGATCTTAATATCTTAATGTAAATCATGAGAATGAGTATACAAAAAGATGAAGAACTACCCCTGAGTAACAGTGAAAAAATGTGATGATAATACTTTGAAATGGAAAAAATTATTTAGTTAATTGGAGAGAGAATCAATTTTGTTAGTGGAAATGTTTTATGGAGAAAAATTTCAGCTTGATCACGTAAATGGTAAGCATTTATTGAGGGTTTAACTTACTATGTATGAGTTAGGCAATTTTTTAAAGGCTTTACACCTATCAGTACATTTAACCTCCTAGGCAGCTCTATGATGTAGGTAGTATTTGTTGCACCTGAATTTCTGATGAGAAAAGTGGGGAACAGGCTCTACATAAGCACAACATAAAGAAGGCTGATCAGAGTCCAGTGTGGGCCAGGAGCCAGGTCAGGTCAGATCCCAGATCTCCTAGTTTGCTCTGAAACCTTGGGCAAGCTGGGGCCCCTGACTCAGCCTCAGTCTCATGTGTAAACTAGAATTGGTGATATCCTTCTCATATGATTGTTGTGAGGACTGACTTCCATAATGTAGCAAAAGTCCTTTGGAAAGGCTGGAACACATGGGAGGTTAATAATTATTAATACATGGTAGATACTAGATATTAATTTTCATGAACATTATAGCATATATTAACATTATATCATGTGATGATATACTAATACCAACAACAACATAAATCTAAATACCCATATTATGGTAGTAAGATGAACGTTACTATTATTACATTATCAAGACCATAGCAACTATTTTCCTAATAGAAAGAGATGTTCAAAGATAACATTTTCCTCAAGATGTCTTGAGTTCCCTGGTGGCATCTAATCCTAACTGGGAAGACACCTGGATTATGTGTATGAAGAAGGACTGGAGGGTGGGGTGGGACAGGGCCAGGGGGTGAGCACTGAACAGAGCTTTGAATGGTACACTTCCCATATCCCTTTTACCCGAGAGGTGTTTTCAAAAAAAATAAATAAAATAAATAAAGATCATTAGGAAAATTTAATCCAGCTGGGAAAAGTTTCCACTATGACAGAAGGAAGAAAATTCATGACTAGCCCTCCCAGGCCTCACAATATATCTTCTTCTTCTGTTCTCATTCTGTTCTGGCCTTTGAAAGATGCCACTGTAAGTTCTGCCAAGATAAAGAGGGTGGTGTTTGAGCTTTAATGTGACCTTCGAAATCTAGGATTAAACATTGGACAGCCTGTCGAAGATAAGGAGGATTGAGAGGTTATCAAGACAAGACAAGCTAGCAAAAGGTTCAGCTTGGATTATCTGCATTGGATGTTGCTGGAGATCTAAACTCATGGTAGGCTGGCAGGGATTTTCGTGGGCACTGAGTAACTCTCCAACAGGCGATGTGAAGAGGGAAAGGCTGCCACCACAGGACCGTGACCCATAAGGGCGATTTTTTATACAGCCTGGGGAAGTAATAAAAGCTTCTCTCTTTTCATTTCTTGCTTTTAGCTACTTAGGCTTCCTGAAAATAAAACTAAATTTGCAGAAAGCAAGAAATACTGGATGCCCAGTGTGGTCCCTGAACCTGGAAGCTCTAGAGTACTAGCTGGAGGATAGACAAGGTTGGCTGGTTTTCTGAGAGTGCCCTGGAGGCAACAGAGTGCGGTGGAATAAGACAGCATTACATTGATCACCGCCTTGGAGAAGATGGGAATTCCCATTTTGGCTGCTCTACTAGCTGTGTCACTGGGAGCAAACGAGTTACATGGTTAGAACTCATTTTCTTTCTCAGTGAAATCAGAATAGTATTGCATGCTGCCTTTGTCCCAGGCTCTCTGTGAGGACTGCTTTGCAGTCTGAAGGGCTGTCCAAGGTGGCAACTGCTGCCTGGAGCCGACTCCTTGCAGAGCCTGCATCCCAGGACTGTTGCCCCCCTGCCCCTACCCTTGGAGCCCTTTCCTCTGCTCCTGCTTCATCCCCTCTGTGCCTGTGGGGTTCACCCTAGCTGCAGGCTGCCTCTGAGGGAGAACACCAAACCCTGGGGAATCGGGTGGTTGGATTTCACATCTCACAGCAATCCCTGGTGTGCTTACACACCCTGATCAGTGGATCATGGTGTCCACGGAGCAGACAGACAGGGAAATACCGTGGCTTAATGGCTCAGTGCTGCTCTAAGAAAAACAGACCTGGGTGGAAATACTTTCTCCACCCAGGCTTGGGGTTGCCCACCTAAATAAATACTATAATGTACTTATATCCCTTGGGGTTGTTGGGAATGTTTTAAAAAGAACCATGGAAATTCATTCAACAAGTAGGACATGCCTCCTACATGCCCGCCAGCACTGCAAGCTCTGGGGATACCTTACTTAGGGGATCCCTTAAGCAGACATGGTCCCTTACCCATAGAAGCATATATTTCATTGGGGTGGGGTCAGCAGGCAATAAACAAGCAAATAAACGAATAACATAACTTCAGACAGAGCCCTGTGATTAAAGTATTACAGGGCGATGTGATAGAGTACATGGAACTAGGGGAACAGTGTCATCTAATTCGGTGGTCAGGGAAGGGTCCCGAAGGGCTAAAGCAGTTTCCTTTCCTAACTAACCCCGACCGTTTTGCAAGGACCTTAGCTCTTTTATGTTGTCTACAATCTGCCCGTTTTATAGATGCACAAGTGCAGGCAGGCCCAGAAATGACAAGATCATCCAGCATAAAGACCTCACCCTGGGCTTCCCTGGTGGTGCAGGTGGTTAAGAAACTGCCTGCCAATGCAGGGGACACGGGTTTGAGCCCTGGTCTGGGAAGATGCCACCTGCCGCGGAGCAACTAAGCCCGTGCGCCACAACTACTGAGCCTGTGCTCTAGAGCCCATGAGCCACAACTACTGAAGCCCATGTGCCTAGAGCCCGTGCTCCCCAACAAGAGAAGCCACTGCAATGAGAACCCTGCGCACCGCAACAAAGAGTAGCCCCCGCTCGCTGCAACTAGAGAAAGCCCGTGCAGAGCAACGATGACCCAATGCAGCCAAAAAAATAAGAAAATAATAAATAAATGAACTAACTAAAGAAAAATACCCTGCCTTGTATTCTTTCCTATCCACCACAGGCTCTTCACAGTTATATCGTCTTGGCCCTTATGCCTGGAGTCCAGTCAAAATGACCTACCTATCTGCATGGTTATTCCTATCAGCGATTGGCAAATCTTTTAGATAATTTCTACTCACCAGAATTGACTGTATCTAGTATTTTTGTTTCATTTCCCTGCAGTGGAAATGCAAGCATCTGTGGGAGAAAGATAGGGGTATGTTCCCACACCCTCTCCCACTTTGTTTCTCCATTTGAAATTTTGCACAATAGTGTAAAGAAAAGTTCTTACATTCTCTCTTCCTCTGCCTAAACTTTTCAGTATTTTCCAGACCTTCACATATTTTAAGCATAGGCTTTGCAAGACATGGAAACAACCTAAGTGTCCACTGATGTAAAATGGATAAAGAAAATGTGATATCACACACACACACACACACACACACACACACACACACACACACACACACAATTATTCAGCCATAAAAAGGAAGGAAATTCTGTCATATGCAACATTATGCCAAGTGAAATAAGTCAGACAGAGAAAGACAGATACTGTGTGGAATCTAAAAAAAAAAATTAGAGCTCATAGATGCAGGGAATGGACTGGCAGTTGTGGCCAGAGGCAGGATGTAGGAGATGGGAGAAATGGGCGAGGGGGGTCAAAAGGTACAAACTTCCAGTTATACAATAAGTAAGTTCTGAGGATGTAATGTACAGCATGACGGCTATAGTTAACAATCCTGTTAACAATCTTTGAAGGTAGCAAGGAGAGTATATCTTAGAGGTTCTCATCACAAGAAAACAAAACTTTGTAACTATGTGAGGTGACAGATACTGACTAGATTTATTGTGTAATCATTTCACAATTTATACATATATCAAATCATTACGTTGTATACCTAAAACAAATACAATGTGATATGTCAATTATATCTCAATAAAACTGGGGAAAAAACATATTTAAAAAAAAGAGCATTGGCTTGGGAGGAGAGAGAAGGGGAGTTGAAGACTCAGCTCTGTCACCAACTAGCATGTAACTCTGGGTGAACTGCTTTACCTCACCGAGCCTCGGTTTCCTCATCTGTAAAATGTGGATCACAACAATGCCCGCCTCAGAGAATGGTAGTGAGGATGAAGTGAGATGACTGAATTATAACACAACGTTTTTTTTTTCTTTTTTTTTTTGTGGTATGCGGGCCTCTCACTGTTGTGGCCTCTCCCGTTGCGGAGCACAGGCTCCGGACGCGCAGGCTCAGCGGCCATGGCTCACGGGCCCAGCCGCTCCGCAGCATGTGGGATCCTCCCGGACCGGGGCATGAACTCGCGTCTCCTGCATTGGCAGGCGGACTCTCAACCACTGCACCACCAGGGAAGCCCAACACAACATGTTTGACACTAACTCCTCAAAAAATAACACACACATACTTAGGAAGTAAACACGACTATTATCCTATACGACAGATGAGGAAAGGAAGATGCAGAGGGATTTCATAACCTGCTCAGGGAAAGAGCTGGGATTATGTCAGGAGGAAATGCAGTTCTTACGGTGTGTGACAGATAGTAAACATTCAAAAAAGTCTAGCATTTGTGACTCTGCTCTACTACAATGGGCTCTGCAAATGTCAATGGGATGATTTGTCTTTCTGGAAAAATGAGTAATGCCCCATCGCTCCAAAGGTTTCTGCTCTTTAACTAGTCCATTCCCCAGTGGCTAAATTGTCATTTTATCATCATAGCCTTGGAGCCAAACTGAGAGTTTGAATTCACATGTTGGCATTGTTCATATTCTCTCTCTTAAAGCTTGGGCCTTTGGAAACACAGTCGTATTTATTTTAATAAAACTGCTTTATGACTTGTTTGCCCTCTAAATTCCCTTTGCTCTTTGGGGAATGCTGCTGACAGGCAGTGAGGCTTTGCTGTGGCCCCTGTGCTGGGATTGTAATTAACTGCCGCGGAGAGGGAGACTGGGGAGGGGGCAGCAGAGGAGACAATAGGGCAGTGCTTTTATTCCAGAGCCTGGCTTCTCGTCTCTTGTCAGAGGAAAGGGAGATTACCCCTGACCTGCTGGCTTAGACACCAGGGCCTGGCCCTGGATAAACAGGCAGGATAAACAGCTCTGTCCTCGGTCAAGAGTTACGCCTTTTAAAAGGCTTGAATGTGTGGAAAATGGTAGGGTGGGGTCTGTCGGGCCTCTGCCTCTTTAAAATCTCATGAGTTTGCTCTCTGTAAATCAGTGGCAGGTTATGGTTGCCGCTCTTTAGACGGATAGGTTTCTTCCCGTCAAGGTAGTCTATCATTCTGTTGTTACTACAATTAAAGGAGTCTGCCGGGCTTCCCTGGTGGCGCAGTGGTTGAGAGTCCGCCTACCAATGCAGGGGACATGGGTTCGTGCCCCGGTCCGGGAGGATCCCACATGCCGCGGAGCGGCTGGGCCCGTGAGCCAT
Source organism: Mesoplodon bidens (assembly GCF_964165515.1). Lineage (NCBI taxonomy): Eukaryota > Metazoa > Chordata > Mammalia > Artiodactyla > Ziphiidae > Mesoplodon > Mesoplodon bidens. The sequence continues at coordinate 126,507,160 of NC_138160.1, forward strand.
GGCCGCTGAGCCTGCGCATTCAGAGCCTGTGCTCCGCAACGGGAGAGGCCACAACAGTGAGAGGCCCGCATACCACAAGAAAAAAAAAAATGTTATGTTGCCCCAGGGAAAGTTAAAACCAATGAAATGTTTATAGGTTGTCAACCTGGAAGGAACCGTGGAGTGGAGTGTTTGTCAACATGAAGGCAGAGAGCCACCTCCATGGGGACTGTCTGGACTGTTTGCTGGAATTGCAGTCCTGAACCTTAACCCACTTACTTTATCAGAATCCTTGGGTTGTGGGCCCAGGGATCTCAATTTTTAATAAGTTCCCTCAGGTTATTCTAATGCCCAGTGATGCTTGAGGGACACAGATATGGAGAAACAGATTCAGTCACTGAATCACAGATCGAGATACTGAAATTTGTCCCCAAGGAGAGATAAAGACAATATTCTGGTTTTCTGACTCTTACACAAAAGTTTTTGGGTTTTGTTTGTTTGTTTGTTTGTTTTCGTTTGGGGACATCACATTCCTTTTAGCTTCGTGGAAACTATAATATCCTTCACAAACTTTACATTGGGGTCTGGTTATCCAAGGTCAAGGCTTAGCTGAGACAGGAGGCCAGGAGCTTTGGCCAATCCAAGCTTTATTATTGCTCAAACCAGGAGAAATAGATTTGGGTGAAAATAACTAATTAAAATGTAGCAGTAACATCAAGGAAGAAGAGGTAGATTAAAAACAATAAGGTTATCTGTTGGTTTGTGATCTATAGCTTGATCAAGGACGTTTCCTTACTACACAACGCATTATCTCTTTAAGGCAACTTTATGCTGACATGGCTGTCTCTAGTTTGCAAAAATGTCTTATGCCTGTCACATATTTCAAAATGCTGTCCTGTCCGTGACCCTATTTGATATCCATACCACTCTAGTAAGATAAGTGTTAGCATATTCATTTAAGGGGTGAGGTTCAGAGAAGTAAAGAGACTTTCTTAAGTCTGGTTAGCAACTGACTCAAGCAGACAGCAGTTTAGAAGGGATATTACCATGCATTTTTTTTTTCAGAGTTTGCTATGTGCCAGGCAGCTCTCTGAGCATCTGACATGAATTTTCTCATGTACTCCTCATGACTCCTTTTTGTACTTGTCTAACTTAAACCTCATCCCAGCTCTACAGGATAACAGTATGTGACTGATGAAGAAGCTAAGGTATAGGGAAGAAATCACCTTTTGGTCATGTCCTTCATCTACTCATTTAACAAATGTATGTGGAGCTTTTCAATTCTGGACATTTATTTAGGCTCTAGGAATAGAGAGGTAAGATGAGGCTCTGTTGTCATAGAGATTACACTTGACTGGGGAGAGAGAAGCACTAAACAAGTGAATACATGAACATAGAAATGGCTCTGAGATGAATCAAGAAGAGGCAGGCCTTAGGGAGCATGTGGGCCCAGGAAGTGCTCTGTTTTGGACACTGTGGTCAGATGCTTGTACTAGGGCTGACACCTGAAGGAGGTGAGGAAGGAGCATGCCGCTGACTGGGGAAGAACAAGGGCAAAGGCCCAAATGTGATGGGCGTATGTCTCGTGGTCCAGGAAAGAGGCTGAAGCAGAGTGATCTCGGGGACAGCAGTGGGAGATGGGTCTGGGAGACAGCTGGAGGGAGAGTCCTGCAGTGGTGAGGAAAGTTCTGTGACTGAGAGGCAGGAAGCCTCTGCAGGGTTCTGAGCAGTGGAGTGACACCAGGGACACATCTGAGAAATGACACAGGGGAAATGACTACAGAGGGCAAGGGTGGAACCTACCCAAGGCCGTATGCCTATTAAGTGTCCAGAGGTGTTGGTGGGGGCAGGTGTGGTCTCAGTCTTTACATCTGGCCCCCTGGGGAGGCAGAGCTCAGCCCCAGGGGCAGGTTTTTCTCATGTCCTGTGTATCCTGTGCTCAACTCCCTCCTGCCACATGCAGGGAATCTCCCTCTGTCCAGGGGTTGTTGCCCTCTCTGGCAACCAGCAGACAGAGGCCCACTGAGGTAGGCCAGCGGGCAGAGCCGGGCCAGTGCCTCCCAGGCTTCAGCCTCGGGGAGCCCCACTCACCTTGGACTTCTCTTGATGCAGCTCTATCTGGATGTCTGTGAGCTTGGTCCTGAGGTCTTCGTTGGCAGCTTGAAGGGCGACAATGAGCGCCTCGGGCTTCTCGCCCTTATTTCGCCCTTTCTTGGACATTGTTCCTCTCTGAATGGAGTCTGTTGGTGTTTAATTCCTCTCAAGCAGGGGCTGCCATGTTACTGCTGCTTCTCCCGGGTGCGATGGCTCAGCAGCTACTGCGTGCTGCCCCTCGGGAAGGTCTCCTCAGCCGCTGTCCTAGAAGCCCTGGGAGAGGCAGAGACAGCAGTTACCGCTGTGACTAAGACCTGGGCCACGTGTCCGTCAGGCACTCAGCCTGAGCCACCTGCATGAGCCTCCTCCCGAGGGCTCCTGTCCACTTTGTGCATCAATTTAGGGCCGGCTTTCTAGTCTGGTCATGTCAACGCCCTGCTTAAAACCCTTCAAAGACCTATGAATACATATATGAGTATATCTTTCACATCTCAGAGTGCCCTTTATGCCTGAACCTGCCCATTCTCCTAGCCTCACCTCCTCCACATCACTCACTTATACCCTGGCCGTAAGGAATGTCTTTTTCTGATTCTTTCTCTCTTCGCATAAGGACTTTTCATTTTTCTCCATCCTCTGCCCAGCCTGCTCACATGGTCCTCCCCGTATCCTCATCCTCACATGCTGCCACACAGACAGGTTAGTGTGACTAACCTTTATGACTCTCAGCTGGCATATCACTTCCTCCTCGAAGCCTCCCACCTTACCCCTAGGTTAATACATGCCCTTGTTATTCAAGTGCGGTCACCTCCATAATCTGTAAGCTTTGTAAGAGCAGGAATGTGTTGTTTGTATTTACAACTTGCTTCTCAGGATCCATCACAAGACCTGGGACATACCAGGCACTTAATTAGTATTTGTGAAAGGAAGTCACCTATATGATGACCTATGGTCACCCTACAGAGAGACCCAACTTTAAGAAAATCTGATATATAAAGATCTAGAATTATACAGTGGATAAACTGGGAGAAGTGGGGATTAATTATGCTGAGTTAATTGGGTCACTCACTTATTCATTTAGTCAATAGGCTTGTACATGTTGTGCTAAGTACAGTATGTTGAAATTGAAATCGTTAGCTTTCCAAGGCAAAAACAACAACAAACCTTCATCCCTATCTACCTATCTATCTTCATCATCATCACCATCATCTATCTGATAACTGCCTTAAAAAAATAAACACTAGTTGTTTCAAAAATATAGACAAGAACTTTTCCTTCTCAAGAGAGAAGTAGGGAGTAAGGAGGGCTCCCTGAAGATGGTGGCACTGCCTGGAACTTGAGGAGCGGGTAGGATTGTAACAGGTGGAGAAACAGGTGAACCTTGGGTGAAAGAAACAGCAGGTGCCAAGATACAGCAAAGAGAAAGCATAGTAACTGTTTTGGGGGAAATGGGGGTCTAATTAGTTACAACCCATGATATGGTTGATGGGCATTAATGCTGGAAATGTTGCCTGGAAATGATAGATTCTGGGAGGCCTGGTATGCCATCCTTAGAATTTTGGAATCTTTTATTTATTTATTTATTTTTCAGTGAGTAACAAGGAAGCTGTAGGAGCTCTTGGCAGGTAGATGCCCTGATATAGCAATACTTTGGCGTGGTTATTCTGGTGGCAGAGTGGGGAGAGAATGAAGGCAGGGAGACCAGATAGAAGGCTATTAAACTTGCCAAGGTGAAGGATGATGAAGGCCTAGTCAGAACAGTAGAAAGAGGAGAGAAAAAAGAGAGATGTATCTTGATTTACAAATTCTTAAATGTGTCACAGGAACAAGGAGGTAAGAAAAATATGAATACTAAACTGTTAGAGTCGATGAAAAAAAACATGACTAGATAAAGAAGATACTAGAGAGTTTCCCATGCAACCTTTCAGAAAATTGAGTATTGTGTACATCTAGGTGCTTCAGTCTAGAACTAAGGGGAATTCCTGCTGATGACCCATATGTTCTAGCAGCTGCTGCTCTACCAAGACCCCTGGTATTCAGCCTTGAGGACCATGCTGGGATCCTGGGCTTCCTGCCGTCTACCCATGAGCACTGGGGCCATGCCCTTTGGAGAGTGTTCCTTGGGAAAGGGGATAGGAAAAGATTAGGAAGTTGAATCCGCCTGTCTCCAGCTGTCACGGACCTGTCCACCATATTCCAACCTAGGCTAGATGCTGGAGTTGTCCTTCATGCTTGTTTTGCAAATGTTGAGAAATCATTAAAGTGTATGGCTGGGAGACTTCTAAGTGGTTACCATTCTTTGCTTTTAGAATTGAAATGAATTCAACAAGCATTTATTGAAAATTTGTATGACAAACACCACTAGGCACAAAGATATGTAAGATAGTACTTAACTCCAAGCAGGCTCTGGGTGAGTAAACTCACATGTATACAATTAACAGGTTTCTCTTCCTCTAGCTGCTCTCTAGATGTTGCTGGTCCCCAGGGCTTCGTCCAGGTTATCTCTACTGGCCCCCCCTATAGGGTTATGACTCTCAGTGCTATATCCATAGCCCTGACCATTCCCCAAACCCCAGACTCATGTATTCAACTGCTTCCTTACTAAATCCACTTGGACATCCAATTGGTATCTCAAACCTAACCTAACTAATACAGAGGTCTTTTTTATTAGTTCCTCAAAAACCTTTTCCTCCCCAAGTTTTCCCATATCAATAAATGGCACCAGCACATGCCCAGTTATTCCAGATCTAAGCTTAGGAATCATCCTTTTTTTTTTTAATCCCTTACTTCCCTTATTCGGTCCACGAGGAAGTCTGGTTTGTTTTACCTATAAAATATGTCTCACTTTGGTCAACTTCTCTCAAACCCCTATGGTGCTGTCACAACACAGAGGAAAGGGCAGTTTGGGAAAAGCTTCCCAGTCACTTCCTGGCCATATCGTCATCTTGAATGAAGAATGGGCTTTTCTAACTGGAGATACTCAAATGGCAGAGGAAGGAACTTGAGAAAAACGTGGAGCCACACAATTGATGTATGTAGAGAAGGTTGTGAACTGGGAGAAGAGAGACTGGAGTTAGATTTCACAGGCTCCTGAATAATCGATGATTAAATTTAATTCATAATGATTAGATTTCATTATGTAGAAATGGAGAAACATAGCAGCCTTTGCATATAAGTGTAATAATAATAAAAGCTTACAGTGACTGATTGCCATGAGCCTGTCATTGGACTCAGCAATTAAAATACTGCTCTCATCTAATCCTCACTAAAAATGGGGGGGGGGGAATAAAATGATTCACAGAAAGATTAAGTAACTTGCCTAGGAGGACTGAGTGGAAAGCTGGTGAGGCCCAGATTCAAATCCAGACAGTTTGAAACTGAGACCTGAGGTGTGTACCCTGGGCTAGCCTGCCTCATATTTGCGTTTTAGAAAGGTAGCTCCAGCAGTGTGATGGAGGATGAGTTACTAAGGAGGGAGAGACTGGAGGCAGGAAATTAGTGAGTGTTCTTCAATGGTCCAGGCGAGAAATAATGCAGCCCTGAATGGGGCCATGGCCATGGGGATGAAAAAGGAGGTGGCAGCTCTGTCACATGGAGACTTTGATGGAATCACGTCCTACTTTTAAACATTACATTCTTCTGTTCCATTGTAAATAACGAGTACCAGCTCTCTGTCATTGCTTGCAGCAAGAATGTGCAAAGCAACAGCCATATTTTACATTTTAATTTATAATCCTTTCCAAAAAAATATAAAATATGTGCCTGACTTCACATATTTTTAGTCTGGGAATTATCGTGAACTTCATCCCATAAAAGCTGGAAAAAAGAATAGGATTAATAAATTAGACATGTTCAGGAGAGAAAAAAGCATCACAGGAATTTGAGGATGGCATCAATTTATAGATACCTTAAGGTAAGCAGCTGTTCATACGTATGGCCCTACATACCCCGCTGTTGGAGAGCAACTTTCCAAAGTCTTTTCCAGTTGGGATGGGTGCCTGGCAATCTCATGATTCTCATATATAATTTCACTAAAATGCTTCTCTTGCTTTGTGCTGCTCCCTCCCCGTTTTGGACAGCTTTATTGAGGTATAATTCACATATCATAAAATGCATAACTCAGTTTTTTAGCATATTTACAAGGCTGCACAACCATTACCACAATCAATTTTAGAACTTTTCATCATGCCAAAGAGAAAACCCATACCTATTAGCAGTCATTTCCCATTGCCCACCAAACTCTCCCAACCCAGGCAATCACTAATTTACTTCTTCTCTCTATAGGTTTGTCTACTCTGGATATTTTGTATAAATGGAATCATACAATATGTGGATTTTTTTAATTAACTGGCTTCTTCTACTTCAAAAGAGTCACTCATAATATAGCATGTATCAATATTTCATTTCTTTTTATTGCTGAATAATGTTCCGTTGTATGGTTGAAACTGAATTTTATTTATCCCTTCATCAGTTGATGGGCACTTGTGCTGCCTTTCCTTAAGCAGTTTGAGGTCAGCCTTCAAAAAAGGCTGCCACATGCAGAGGGACACCACCCCTTAAAGGAGCATGCTCCAGAGCATAAAGGAGAGCTTGAAGGGATCACTGCACCCAGATGGAATGTTTCTGGGCCACCCTCAGAGCCCCTGTCGCTGATAACATCTGATGTAGCAGATGATCTGGAGAAGAGACAGAAGCCTTGTTCAACTAAGGGCCAATCCTGGTGGGGGGGGGGGGTGGGTGGGCAGGGGGAGACGGCTTCATAACTTAAAAAAACTTGAAGGAATTTTAAGTGATCCCTAGGTTTCCAGTTCTTAACTGCAGTGATGGTAGTGCTAGCCTCAGGCAATGCAGTGAGGTACCAAAGGTGAGAACTTTAGCTTATCCTCTGGTCCTACCCTGTCCTTAATCAGATACCTCCCATAGCCACCAAGGCTGAATTTCTCTGCAACCAAGTCTCTGATAAAGATACCAGAAAATTTAGAGACAGGCTCTCAGGAGCAATTGCAGTTTAAAATAAGGACCACTGCTTGAGAGCAAACCTTAATGTAGGAATATATTATCAATGGAGGAGTTATAGTCATCATTCATTCATTCATTCAGTAGACATTTATGGAGGAGGAAATACAGTGTAGTGTTAATTTCTCATTTAAGATTTTAAAACTATTTCTATAGACAACTTTGTTAGGAAAAGCAAACTCAAAGGCTCAATTTTTTTTTTTTTCTTTACACAGACCCACAAGAAAGATTCTGAGATCCATTATTTCCTCTTTGTATGGTAAGCAATCTTTGATATTCCAAAACCCTGGAGTGCTGGCCTATAATATTCTAGATCATCATAGCTTTTGTACAGATAATTATTATACTTCATCTGCTTACTCACCTCATACTGTGACAGCTGAATACTACTACTGCTGCTAATTATCATCATCATTATTACTATTGACCATTTACTACTGCCGGTCACTGGGCTAAGCTGTTTACATGCATTATATTTTTCATGCTCTGAGGTAGGAACACAAGTCATCTAGTCCAGCCTCAAATGTATGACTTATGAATACTTTTTACAGCTATCCCCACTGGGAGGGATTGCCATGTAAATAATGAACTGCAAGTTTGAAGATGTAATGAGTGCTGTAACAGGGAAGCAAACCAGGCACTACTGGAGCACAGAGGAGGAGATCCAATTCCCTGGGGAGGACTAGGACTGCTTCTAACCGAAGCAGAGTCTTGAATGATGAGAGATGATTTGTCATGTGGTTGAGGAAATAAGGAAGAAGTGAATAAATGTTATATGAGAAGATTTAGTAAGAATTATGTATATACCAAGACTATTGATTAACTCGAGTTAGGGGGAGGATGGAGGAGGGAGAAGAGAGAATTTGGAAAGGGCTCACTTTTATATCTGATACTAAGCGCATCTCTATTCTTACACCTCATGTAAAACATTAAATTTGGGGGAGGAGGGTTCCACATGCTGAGCTGTAGACTAAAAAAATTGTTTAATAATAATGCTACTGAAATCTTTCTATATGTCAAGCACAGTATTTACCGTTGCACATATAGTCTCTCTCTAAAACATGTTCTTGATGTAGATATCATTTTCCCATTATGCAAGACATTAAAAATTCTAAATTTGCCCAACTTTACACAGCTTGTATGTCTATGAGCCATTCATTGATTCAGTTGTTTCTTGACAGCCTATGATATGTCTGTCAAAATTTAAAATCAGGTCAGCTTGATTCGAAAACATTCATTCTAACCACTACATAGTGCTTGTCTCTTCTTTAGGATCAGAAAGGGAATATCTTTTTTTTCCTTTTTTTCTATCTATTATTAGCTTTAAAATTCTCAGATGAATCAAAAATAAGTCCTGCTCTATAGAAATCAAAGCATAAGGCTGCAAACACATTTCTTGTCCAGGATGTTTCAAAGATTTAACACAAGGCTGTATATCAATATTGCAGCAATGCACTGAGCCCTGATTGAAGTAGTCACTTCGGGCATTTCAGTGATAAATCCTATTCTTCAGGGCACTTATAACCTAGCAGTTAACATTTTTCCTGTGTGAAATAGGGTAAGACAAGGGAGTACTTTACTCCTGCAAAACAGTGCACACAAAATAGCTATTAAGTCTTAAATGATCACATGATATAGGTAATTAAATAAGATGGGATTGGAAGCCTGAATCTAGGGCTGTGGTTGAAAAACTTCTTATAGTGTTGACCTGGTTCCTTTAGACAGTCTGACAAAATACAACCAATAGTTGTAAACAGTAATCAGTAATATTTCCCGTGTATTCATTCAGATGGGGTAACAGAGACTTAGTGAAGATTCATGATTGACCTTCATTCAGCCCTGAGCTGGTAAGTACTGACCAGGGAAGATTTAATCCAAGCTGTTTGACTGTAGAGCATGGGCTTCACTCTATCACTCAGTGCCTCTCTTGGAGGGTGGTGATGAAAATTCCATGGACTAAGGCAGGTGAAGGGTTTAGCAAGGTATGTATCAAATAAGAGGTCTTTTTAAAAATCAGTTTATTTGACAAATGCCTATTTGAACACTTAATAGCTGCCAATCACTGGTCTTGGCACTGAGTAAATAAATGAAAACAGACATAATCTCCAGCTCATAGAGGTAACATGTTAGTTGGGAGGGGCACACAATAAGCATGATAAATAAATAAGTACTCTGCTAGATTATGACAAAGTTCTATGGGGAAAAATAAAAGCATGGAAGGTGATGGGAAGTGTCCAGGTAGGTTACGATTTTAGACAATGGAAAGCCTAACCAATCAGGTGTTATTTGGCTAAAGACTGGAAGGGGGGAGCCGTGCAGATGCCTGGGCGGAAGCATTCCAGGAGTGCAGGGCAAGTATAAGAGCTCAGCAGTGGGCACAGACATCCAAGTTCCAGGAGCTGAAGGAAGCCAGCCAGGCTGGAGAGAGTGAGCAAGTTAGGACAGCAGCCAAGTTGAGGGCAGGCATTAATGGGAAGGCAGCATGTGCAGACCATGCTGCGCTTCTTAGGCCATTTTACATCGACTTGGGCTTTTACTCAGAGTGAAGTCCCATTAGAGGGTTTGACAGGAGGGTGCCCTGATCTGACTTGGGTTTTAGCATCTCACTGACTGCAGTGGTAAGAGTAGAAGAATTTTCATAAGAGTGGAAGTAAGGAGACTGGCTTGGAAGCCACTGCAAAAATCCAGCTTAGAGATGGTGGTGGCTTAGGTCAGGGTGAGAGCTGTAGAGGTGGTAAGAAGGACCAGATATAAGCTGCTGTTAATCCTTTCTAAGTTGGTGTTTGGCCACAATTACAATGAATCAGTTGTTAAGCTGAGATGCAAAGTCACATAGGGCTAAATGAAGTATTAAACAGTACGCTAGAGTGTTTGTCTCTGAAATTTATTAAGCTCCCGCTCTAAGAAAGGCATTATGCCAGGCACTGCAGATGAAAGAGATGAGGGTGGCTATCCCCACCCCTTTGAGAGCTTAACTCTAGTAAGAGGACAATATACCACAGCTATATGTGGAGGCAGAATGTGGCCGTATGTATTCTTCCAATGAATATTTGCTAGATGCGGTTTTAGGTACTGAAGATCAATAGATAGAATGTAGACAGAAGAGACAAAAATCCCTGCTCTCATGGAGTTTATATTCTAGGAGAGTGAGACAAAAAACGAGCAAGAGAAATAAATAAATTATATAGCATGTTAAAAGGTAACAATGAAGGACTTCATAAAGGTCAAACCCATACCTGCACAACACTGTAATAGGGAAAAATTAGGAACAATGTAACATCCATGTGAAAGGAACTGGTTTAATAAAGTGGTATGTCCAGTCTATAAACTAGTATACAATAGTTATAAGATACATAAGTAGATATAGTGAACCAATGAGACTAGCTGCACTTCAAGATATATTACTGAATCAAAAGAGCAATATGATGAACAAAACACAAAGTGTAATTTTTAATATACACACACATATACCACCATGTGCACATATATGTATATGAAGTCACAATATATTTTGGAAAGACATGGGTGAAGGGATCAAAAAAGCTTCCCACATGCTTCACATCATTTGCTCCCAGGCCTCCAACTCCTCCCTTCTCAACTGTGGGTCAGTCTGCAGGTCATTCTCCAGAGGTGTGTGGCAGTGTGGTCACTGCAAGATACACTGTGTCATCCTTTGTGTGATAAGCCCCACCTTCATGACAGCTCTGACAGTGACATACTTTGATCTGTCTTTGGGAAAGCTGAGACCCTTAGAGTGGACAGGTCAGTGCTGGGTGAAAAAAAAATCTCTTCTGTTTCTTTCCTGTCTCCCAGGATTTTCCTGGGTGTTTGGAGGTGACTAGAGCCTCATTCTGGCCTCCTTCTCTCCCACCTTTGTCACCATCTTCTGGCCCAGTGCCTCACTCCTCTCAGCCTTCCCAAGCTCAGTAAACGTGATAAGCCACTCCTGCCAACATGCTAGCAGATAAGGTTTGTGTTTACAGACTCTCCCATCCCCCTGATATGTGAGTTTTATTTTAGAAAGGGGTTTAGGAGACACAGGCATTGCATGAGATTTTATATGAGAAAATTAGTGTTACCCATAAACCATGGTACATAAACTCAGTTATTAAAATGATTAATATTAACTCTCCCGGACTTCCTTGGTGGCACAGTGGTTAAGAATCCGCCTGCCAATGCAGGGGACATGGGTTCGATCCCTGGTCCAGGAAGATCCCACATGCCACGGAGCAACTAAGCCCATGCATCCCGACTACTGAGCCTGCGCTCTAGAGCCTGCGAGCCACAACTACTGAGTCCGTGCGCCACAACTACTGAAGCCCGTGTGCCTAGAGCCCGTGCTCTGCAACAAAAGAAGCCACTGCAATGAGAAGCCCGCGTGCAGCAATGAAGACCCAACACAGACAAAAACAAACAAACAAATAAATAAATTTATAAATTTATAAAACAAAACAAAAAAACTCTCCCGCCTTTTCCACTGTACACAGGTTAAATGTTATTGTTATTATTAACCTTCTCACCTCCTCCACAGTAGACAGATTGGGAAATTATATTAATAAATCTCCCCATCCCCCAGCCCTGCTTTTTCTGTCACTGGGAAGATATTTGCATGAACTGTGCTGGGCTTAAAAGGCCAAGGATTTTTAATCTTCCCTGTTCCTAGTACTGCCTAGCATTCTTTCTCCTTTTTTTCTTTTTTTTTTTTTTTTTACAAGTTTATAAATTTACAAAGTGCTCGAACATGCTTTATCTAATTTAACATTCACAATGAGACTCTGAGACATACTATGATCCCCACTTTACAGATGACAAAACTGGCCCTCAAAAGCATGAAGTCACTTACCCAAGTTGTTACAAAGCTGGGATATAACCTAACTTGTCTTCTTCCAAGCACTGTGTTCATGTAACACAACCCAAGCTTGGCCAAACAGACTTTCTGTCCTACAGCCTCACCCGGAAGAGGGGAGTGTTTTTCCCTCCTTCTGCTCAAGGACGCAGGAGGTGCTGTTGATTAGTGGGATGCAGAGGAAGGAGCACTGGAACTACAGTGGAGGTGGCCAGGCTTGTGACCGGGGACACCGAGTGGGAGCCTATGTGCTGCACCTGTGCCTCTTGAGTCTTCACTCCTGTGTTTCCCTGTGCATGTATCTGTTTCTGTGTCCTTCTTCCAAGTCATCAAATAGAATGCCCCTTCCTGCCTCAGGACTTTTACACATCCCACTCCCTCTGCAGGGTTCTCTTTTCCTTCAGAGTCTAATGATCTCAGCTCAAATGTAACTGACTCAAGGAAGTTGTTGTAGGTTGAATTGTGCTCCCTGATAAAGACACGGTCAAGTCCAAACACCCGGTACCTATGAATGTGACATTATTTAGGAAACAGGGTCATTTCAGATGTAATCACGTTAAGATGAGGTCATACTGGATTAGGGCCCTAATCCAAGGACTGGTGTCCTTTTAAGTAAAGGAAAAATTTACACACAAACGCACAAACACAAAGGAGAGAAGGCCTGGACAATGGAAGCTGAGATTGGTGTGACATATCTACAGGCTAAGGAACACCAAGGATTGGCAGCAACCACCAGAAGCTAGGAGAGGAGGCATGAAGAGGTCTCCTCGGAGCCTCCAGAAAGAGCCAACTCTACTAATAACTGGATTTCAGATTTCTGGCCTCCAGAACTATAAGACAATACATTTCTGTCATTTTGCCACCAAGTTTGTGGTCATCAGGTTAGCCCTAGGAAACTACAACAGAAGCCATCCAGCTTTTCCAGAATAGGCCAGGTTCATCTAGTGCATGTTTTCATAGCATCAGCTTTTTTTTTTCTAAATAGCATTGTATCACAGCTTGTGGTTATATATTTGCTTTTCTTTTTTTTTTTGATCAATATTTATCCCCCCACTAAAATGGAAGCCCTATGAAAATGGATAGTGTTGGGTTTTGATCACTATAATGAGGTAAAAAAAAAAAACCCAACAGCGACTAGCATAAAAACAGCATGGTATGCTATGAACATTTTTTAAATGAAAGAAAGAGTGAATGAATGAATAGACTGATGATTGGCAAGAAGAGAGAATGGCACTTGTAATTTTGGCCTGGGAGTATGGGAAAAGCATCTGAAACCAAAACAAAGATCTCTGTTTCTCTCTCAAACTCTCTCTTCTCTCTCCCTCAATCTCTATCTCTCTGATTTCTTGCTTTTGTCAAGTTAGATTAGAACATTTGTCTTTTTAAAAGTCTGTGGGGACTGATAAGATTGACAAAACAGTTCATGGTAACAGGGAAAACTGTCAACACCAATGCTGATGATAGATACTGCAAACCTGTGAAAAAATGAAAACAAATGATTTCTTTCTGTAAGTTAAAGTGGATTTTTTTCACTGTCTTATCAAACAGTACAATGATAATTATTTGTACCATCAATTTTGTATACAATTGAAAATGGTAGATAATTTTTATTTAATGAAGACAGCAGAAGTCATATATATTTTTTTCCTATCTTTATGTTAGCTATTTACAAACATCATCACATACTCATATATCTTAAAAAGCATAGGAAAATGATGTTGCATAATGGTTAAGGGCAAGAGCTCTGGAATCAGACCCCAGGCTTAAAGATCAGCCCTAACCACTTAGGGTGTGACCTGGGACACATTACTTAACTCCTCTCTGCCCAGCTTTTAATTTCTGTCTCATAGGGTTGTTGTATGGATGAAATAAGCTAATACATGCAAATACATACAAGAGTAATTGGCACTTAGTAAAACTCAATACATTTTAGCATTATTATTACTATTAGACATCTGACAGTTGATGAGACCATGGTAAGTAGTCACTGAGATAATCTCATCTATTTATGTCATAGTTACAAATTACAAATCATTTTCCGTGTTCATCTTCCAGAATTAAAAGCAATGAACAAAATAGACTGGTGGATGATGCGTGGGGTTAGGGATGGCAAAGAGATTTTGCAAACACATTTCTTTGTAATAAGAAGTACTGAAAGCTTAATTAATCTTTTATTTTGGGCAAGGTGGTAGGGGGAGTAAAATGTCAAAAAATGGAATTAAAAATTAAGATGCCCTATTTCCATCCTTTTGAAGCAATTAATTTATTTTTATGATAATTTTTAAGTTCAAATTTTTGCACTTTAGTCTTAGTCCTGTCAAGTCAAAATTTCAAAGGATTGTTAAACACTCAGGTTAACAGAATGATTTAAATGGTTTAAAGGCTCAGAATTATAATTAATTTGGGGGTTGAACTTCTGATCACACAAATCAGATTTTAGTAGAAAATCAAATCCATTAAGCATATCTGTGGTGTTCGCTCCTTCTCAAATAAATACTTACTTCTAACAACATTTCCATTAACTGGTTTATTAAAGAATTTTATGGCAAATTAATTCATATATTTAAACTGATGATCAGAATAGCCACACTGGAACTTAGCTCTTCTCTTGGGGTCAAAGAAGATCACTCTCATTCCGTCTTAGATTTAATGGAGTTGTCTGCTGGCAGTTGCTACCACTTATACTGGAAAAATACTGAGGTTTAAAAAATTCCTTTTATGCTCTATTTTGGCTAGAGAAGATAAAGTTCATTTGAGAGGGATGCCAGCAGCTTGTTATCTTTTAGGGTGTTTCCTGTCTTGCCTTCATGGCTAATTTTGGGATCACATTTCGATTATGGGCAGCTAAAATAGAAACAGGACTCCTCGGTGGGCTGTCTACATCACAAGTAGTCATTACCCCAGGCCAGAACTTCCTGAGAGATGGAGAGGCCATGCAGGAAAATGAGCCACCCCAACAAGATTCCTACAGATCCTATCATTGTCTGGAAAATGGATAGGCTATGCTTGTCAAAGCCACTGTTTTTCATTCTCTCCCACTCCCTCTTTGCGGCTGGTGATTTCCATCTGCAGCTTTTGCAGTCTGGTGTGTAATTTGGCCTCTCCTGACTCCCTGAATGTGCCTTCATGTTACATCTTCTTTTGAGACTGCATCTTTCTCAAGGTTTTCTTATCTCCTAGTATTGTTCAGATTCATTCTTCTCTGTTGTTGAGAGTCAGAGTTCAACTTTGAAAAAAATACGGTAAAGATGGAAACAAATGAAAGAAAATAAAACATAGAGAAGTAAACTGTTTTGACAGGGATAGAAGTTAAGTTTTATGTCCTCTTGGCCTTTTGACAAAAGTCATGCATATATATGTGGCTCAGAGCTTATCAAATTGTGACAAATGTTGTGTTTGTTCAAGGTTTTACAGTGGAGGCCGAGTAACTTGAAGGCATAGAATAAAATAGAAGTACATGCAAGTAAGCCAATTTGTTTTACTGTATGACCATTCCTAGGTACAGGACCAGAAGGATTTTCTCCCCTTTCTCAAATTTAGACTGTGGATGAGTATTCATGATCAAGTTAGAATCATACCAAACTGAAGACATAAATATTAACACTCAGAGCTCTTTTTTTAATTAAAGTATAGTTGATTTACAAAATTATATTAGTTTCAGGTGTACAACATAGTGATTCAATATTTTTATAGATTATACTTCATTTAAAGTTATTATAAAATAATGGCTAATAGACAATATATTATTTTATACATAGTAGTTTATACCTCGTAAACCCCTACCCCTATTTTGCCCCTCCCCCTGCCTCTCTCTACTATAACCACCAGTTTTTCTCTTTATCTGTAACTCTGTTTCTATTTTGTAAATAGATTCATTTATATTATTTTTTAGATTCCACATATAAGTGATATCATATGATAGTTATCTTTGTCTGGCTTACTTCTCTTAGTATGATAATCTCTCAGTCCATCCACGTTGCTGCAAATGGCACTGTAGCACCATTTTTTTTGTTTTTTTTTTTGTGGTACACGGGCCTCTCACTGTTGTGGCCTCTTCCATTGTGGAGCACAGGCTCCGGACGCGCAGGCTCAGCGGCCATGGCTCACGGGCCCAGCCGCTCCGCGGCATGTGGGATCTTCCCAGACCGGGGCACGAACCTGTGTCCCCTGCATCGGCAGGCAGACTCTCAACCACTGCGCCACCAGGGAAGCCCTGAACACAATTTTGTGTAGTGAAACTCAATTCCAGGACTTTTGATGGAATTATTTTGCTTGAATTGATGGAATGTTTTTCTGGATCAGGTAGTGGCTACCTTGCCAACACAAGAGTTAACACAGAGAGTGCAGTAGAACTCAAGAGGGAGGAAGACTGAGAGTCAGCAAGACAAAACACTGAGAGAGAAAATAGCACTAACGTGTCTGAGTATATCTCTCTCTCCAGACTCTCCATTTACATGACATAATAAATCATCTTTACTGCTTACATCACTTTGAGTTGTGTTTCTGTCGCTTGCAAAAGAATAACTTCTGACAAATGCACCTGACAAAATTTGAAATGGATGGAATTTATTTGCAATAAAATAGAAGCTTCACGAGGCATAAAAAAGCCAATCCTAGAATTTCAAAGTAGTATAAAACCCCAGAGATAAAGATGATACCCAGGGAAATGTTTTGACTTGCTCTAAGTTCTGTAGTCAGTTCATGATAGATCTTCTACTAAAATCCAGGTCTCCCATACTTTCTTCTCTTAAGAAGAGATGGGGCTGTACTTACCCTTTCTCTCCTTGCCTCCCCCTACTTGGGCTTTTGGTGCTAGAGAGGACAAGAGGAAGAGTCTCCAACATTAGAGGTGGAACAAAGTAAGAGGAAAGGCAAGCAGGGAGGAGGGATTTACTCTTTCTGGGGACTAAATTATCCATTAATAATCAATCAGCTTCTCCATGGAAAATCAACTGGATTCTCTGTGATAACTAACATGGTCATTTCTCAATAGAGAAGCTGAGATTTTCCTTCCTTAACTTCTAAACATCTTTGGCTGTCAATACTCATTTGTATTAATACTTGATACTGCTGACAATCCTGACTTGAAGAAAGGCTCTGGGGTGGAGTTAAGAAGCTCCTCTGAAGAAACAGCCCTGCAGTGTGACAGTGTGTGCAGGCAGTCAGAGGCCTGCTGGAGCTGTGTTTGTTCACTTCTCTGAAAAAATGCAGCATTTATTGGATAGAACCAGAGAGAGAAAACAGCACTAACAACACAGCAGAGTGCGAATAGCAAGGTACAGGCCAACAACCACACACACACAAATCAGCTGGGATAATTTTATCTCATCATCTGCTGCGCCCAAGATGCGTGAATGAAATCTCTTTGAAATCTGCTCATTGGTGCTGTAAGAGAGAATATGCTTTGCCCTAAAGGATAATTGTCCTCTGATTTCTTGATTATTTGGAATTTCTTTTGCATCAGTTAAGCCCATTGTGAATGTACAGAAAAACGTGTCTTGCTCAAGCTGTGTTTGAACCTCAGAGTTCTTTATGTGAGTTCACTAAAAGATGTCACTTTAATGTGACATCTTTTCTGCACCTTAAGCAGTGGACTACTGGAGCTAGAAGGGAATTCAAAGACTACTTAACTCAGAGACAGTAAATAGTCACTTGGCAAGTAAAGAATATGTTTGAGGAACTGCGTGACATTGGCAAAACCCTCTTCTCTTTGGGCCTCATCTCTCAGGTCTGCAAAGTGAGGGTGTGGGACTAAGGGAAACCTACAGTCAATTCCAGGGCAGAAATGCTCTGACTCTAACCTCAGGATAAAGTGTGTGGTTGGGAGGTTGGCATTCAGTTTGACACAAAACATCGAAAGAGAGCAAAAGTTCAACCTTATGTGTGATGAAGGACTTGCAATTTAAAATTCCACTTTTTACCTATCAGAAGAAAACATTTTTTAAATGCACTGTTTGGGCATGAATGTGGGGAAACACTTTTATATTGCAGTGGGGGTGTAAACCAGCACCTTTCTGCAGAGCAATATGACAACATATTTAATAACTGAAAATGCATACACCATTTGATTTAGACATTCTATTTCTAGGAATTTATGCTATACATATACTTACACGTGTGAAATTACCTTTGTATAAGGCTAGTCATTATAGCATTGTTTGTAATAGAAGCAAAACACTAGCAACAACCTAAATATCAATGAGGAAAATTCTACAGTGAAATATCATGCAGCTTTTACAAAAAAAAGGTAGCTCTGGCAGAAAAATCTTAAAATACGTTAATAAGGAAAGACTTGCAAAAGTGAATTACCTTAGCTAACTGATTTAGTGAAAAGCTCAAAAGTGATGCTAGCTTTCTTTATCTTCCTTAAGACTTGAGTATCCAGAATGGGTCTAAGGCCAGCAAATACATTCCAGTAAAGAACTGACCAGCAACTCTTTTCAGTCAGCACTGGCAAGGATGGGATCTGGGGACTTTGGCTGAGGTATCCATTCATAGTATCTTCCCTTGCCTTATTCCTCTTCTTACAGTTGTTCCCTTACCAATGATGCTTGTGTGTTACTATTTTCTATCAGAAATACTCACAAACTCAGGACTTCCCTGGTGGTGTGGTGGTTAAGAATCCGCCCACCAATGCAGGGGACACGGGTTCAAGCCCTGATCCAGGAAGATCCCACATGCCAAGGAGCATCTAAGCCCATGCACCACAACTACTGAGCCAGTGCTCTAGAGCCCGCAAGCCACAACTATTGAGCCCGTGTGCCACAACTACTGAAGCCTGTGTGCCTAGAACCCGTGCTCCGCAACAAGAGAAGCCACCTCAATGAGAAGCCCATGCATGGCAATGAAGAGTAGCCCCCCACTCTCCTCAGCTAGAGAAAGCCTGCATGCAGCAACGAAGACCCAAAGCAGCCAAAAATATATTAATTAATTAATTTAAAAAAAATAATTAAAAAATAAAAAAAGAAATACAAACTTTTTCTTAACACGTTACAGTCACCTGATAAAATGAACACCTCTTAAAAAAACATAACAATTACAATATTGAGTACCTACAATGTGCCACACAGTATGTCTAGAAATTTATATAGATCTTGCCATTTATCAAAAAAACTATGATCTACCTAAATATTATCTCCATTTGTCAGATGAGAAAACTTAGCCTCCAAGTGGTTTAATAATTTACTCAGAGAATGACAGCTAGTGAGGGGTTGAAGTTAGTGCTTCATTCTTTCTGCTATGAAAGCTTAAGAGTGTTTACCTGTGCGTTGTACTCCTAGGCCTTCTTTGAGGGCAACTGTATATTTTTCATACAGGAAGTTAAACAGTTTATACAAGGCATTGTGATTTAATTCATATTAGTCCTATGTCCCATGCACGGTGCTAAGTCCCTGGCAAGTACAGTCCAGCATTAGAAAGGCCAGAAAGGACAGAAATGGACATGTGCTCTCAGTGATACTGGCTGCCCATGTTCCATGTATAATCAGTATTGTTAAATGCAGTGCTTCCCAAACGTCAGGCATTTTCATTCTTCCCTCACGATTTTCACTATATCTACACACCACCTATAATATTATTTCTTTATTTTTTCCTTAAATCAATTCATTACTTTCCCTTAAAGTCTATCAATTTTAGCCTCCATCCAAGGAAAACCAAAGTTGTGGTATGCTAGTAACATTTTCTAGTATATGCTACAATAAATACATTGCTACAGGGAAAAAGAAAACAGTCAGTGTCCCATCTAACGATACCCTTTGGGAAATCCTGGATTAATGCTAGATTGAGGCAGAGCAACAATGCCCCCCTATGCCCTGTGAGATTCTCTCACTCAGTTTTAAGATGCTGTTGCTACCACAGTTTGGTTAGCATTGGTGCATCCTCCCTGGTGACATATCCCACTCCAAAATGGACAGATATATATACATGTTTCATCATGCATTCTCCCTTAAATGTTTGACTCAGACTACTGATGTGGTATGTAACAGTGGGTTTGTGATACTGAATTTGTGATGAGTCAATGTTTGATATGTAAATCAGGTCACAAATAGTAAGTAAAGAGTCTTCTTTAGAAAAATGGAATTGTAACAAGATGTTGTTGGCAAGGAGACATAATCTGAACCAAATGCTTCCACAGAACAGAACTTGGGCTGTTCTGATGTAGGCTACATTGACTAGTCTGAGGAAAGTCAGAAAAAAGCTTAAGCTGAGGATGATTTCTGAGCAAGGTTTCCTAAGACTGTAAGTCAGGGAGAAGGGAGTTTTAAATAGATATTATATACATATCAACAAATATTTCCTTAGGAGACATTCTTGGAAGTGTGTGATTATTGAGTCAAAAAGTATGAAAATATTTTTCACATTTAAATACACACAGTGAAACGTGTATCTAGCATGTGGACGCTAGCCACAAATGAGGATTCAAGTGACAAGGGAAGAAGACTGTCAGCTTGAAAAGAATAAACTAAAAACAAAATAAAATAAAATAAAATAAAAAAAGGAATGTGGACCAAAGAAAGATTCACATTTCCCTCAACACTGGGTTTCAGGCAGTGATTCTCAAACCTTGAAGAGAATTAGTATTACCTGGGGTGGGGGTTGGGAGGCAGTTGTTAAATATACCCAGTTAGGCTCCACCCCCTACAAATTCTGAATCCAGAGCTCTCCGGTGAGAATGGGGAATCTCATCTTCAGCGAGCTCCCAGGTGATTCTGATGCACCCCACGTTTCAAAACTCTGACATAATTGACAGCTAGTCACAGGGGAGGTGGAACAAGCTGGAATTATGATTGCCGACACTTAGTTTAATTATGATTAGCTTAGTAATCAATCTGCAAAATAAATAGCTCTTAAAACTTATTATTTTTCATTCACAGTTTTAATTCCTGTTCCTTCCATTCTAATATGAACTCCCCCTTCCCTCACAATACAATGTTCCTGAAACTGAGATGCTTCTTACAATTGACATTTTTTTTCATAAAAAGATGTTCACAAATCAATGTTACATAATACAGTGAACTGTGTCTTAATCAAAGAAACACAACATTTGCAGTGACCTCAAAGGTCCATGACAGGAGGCCATGTGTAATGTTGTGGATTCCTGGGTTTGAATCATGAGTACCTTGAAAGCAGTGTGGAGCTGAGGTGACTGGTGAGGGAAACTGGGTGATTGCCCAAGGTCCCAGGGAGCCCTGCTCCTTAGCAATGCAGTGACTCTCCTGAAGCAGTGAAGCCCATCAACACCTCAACAACAGCATATTTTGTTTCCTTGTGAAAATCAGCCCTCAAATACTGCCAATGGTTGGTATGGGTGATGGGCATAGAAAGGCCTAAGAATGATCTTTTAATCTAAAAAGAGGTATTTTGAAAAAACTGAGCTGAGCTGTGGTGGCAAATAAGACGCATCAAATGAACGATATATATAGTTTAGATTCATGGAGTTGTCCAATGTTTAAATGATATTTTAAGACGTGTAGTGAAAACTTAATTACATTAGGAGAGTTGAGCCGATCTCACTTTTTTTCTGAGAACGTTAAGGATCTACATTATAAAACTTATATATACTTGCATGTACGTATTTGTGTATAAAAATACACACACAAGAGACAGAGAAAGGTAAATACTGTATGATCTTACTTATTTGTGGAATCTATAAAATCCAAACTGACAGAAACAGAAATCAGAATGGTGGTTGCCAGAGGCGGGGGTGGAGGATGGAGGGTGGGCAAAATGGGTGAAGTGGTCAAAAGGTACAAACTTCCAGGTGTAAGATATAATATACAGCATGGTGACTATGGTTAACAAGACTGTATTGTATATTTGGAAGCTTCCAAGAGAATAGATCTTAAAAGTTCTTATCACAAGGGGAAAAAATTGTAGCTATGTGAGGTGATGGAATTTGACTAAACTTAACTGTGACAATCATTTTGCAACATATGCACCTATCAAATCACATTGTTCACCTTAAACTTATATAGTGTTACATGTCAATTATATCTCAGTAAAACTGGGAAAAAAATTTAAATTGTACACAGAAGAAAAAAAGAAAATATACATACAAACAACCCCCCCAAATGTTTATGTACACATCTATAATTATTTATATATATACACATGCCTACAATTACACATATATAAATATTTCTATACATACGTATATGGATCTATATACATATCTCTATATAGATATGTACATATATACTGATGTATATAGTATGCATTACAAGATATTTTAAAAATGCAATTAAATATTTTCTGTGGTCTATTGTAACTGAGCAAGTCACATATTAATGACTTACTCCGAAGTCAATATAAAGTAAATTGGGGACTTCCCTGGTGGTCCAGTGGGTAAGACTCCACGCTCCCAGTGCAGGGGGCCCAGGTTTGATCCCTGATCAGGGAACTAAATCCCGCATGGATGCCGCAACTAAGAGTCTGCATGCCACAACTAAGAAGTCCGCATGCCACAATGAAGATCCCGCGTGCTGCAACTAAGACACAGTGCAGCCAAAATAAATAATAAATAAATAAATATCAAAAAAAAAGGGAGGTGAAAATATTATTCTAGTCTTTCTTTTCTTGTTCTCCTGCTTGTACTTTTTTCTTAAGGTCACATCATACTCTGCTTTGTACTTCATTTATCACTGTGCCTGCCTCAGCTCTCCATTGGACTACAAATTATCTAAAGGCAATGATACTCTACTAGTCTTCGAATCCTTCAGTGCCTAACACAGTGATCTGCATATAACAGTGACTTAATAAAATCTGAAGGAGTACTAAATGAATAGATGAGTCAGGAAACACAAGCTCCATTCTGAGCTCTTTTATCAATTACCTTCTTAAACTTAAGCAAGTCATTTAATTTCCTTGGAATCCAGTGTACTCACCCTTACAATTACAGAATTGGTTTATTTAGCATCCAAGGGATCTTGGAGATTTTTTTTGTTTGTTTAAAAATTTCAAAAACTATTATAAGTGCTCCATAACACTATGGAGATTATATAGATTCTGCTGTGACACACAACTTTATCATTTCTTCCATTAAATATATTAGCTATCAACAAAAGAAAATTCAAATAAAATATCTAAAACCAACAGGTATCCATTATATATACAGTGAAGTGTCAAGGAAAAGTAAAAAATACAATTTGTGTTCTTTTGTGAGTAGCTTATTTTCACTTAAACGTCAGAAATCCTAGAATCCAGCCTGAGTTTTGCCGTTTACTAGCTGGGTGACCTTCAGAAACAAGTCAATTGAATTCTAAGGCTCCATTTCCTGGTCTGTAAAATAAAGATTATGATACCGGCTTTATCTCATTCTTAGGGTTGTTGTGAGGTCCATTAAGATAATATATGTGGGGCTTCTCTGGTGGCGCAGTCGTTGAGAATCCGCCTGCCGATGCAGGGGACATGGGTTTGTGCCCCGGTCCGGGAAGATCCCACATGCCGCGGAGTGGCTGGTCCCGTGAGCCATGGCCGCTGAGCCTGTGCGTCCGGAGCCTGTGCTCCGCAAAGGGAGAGGCCACAACGGTGAGAGGCCCGCATACCGCAAAAAAAAAAAAAAAAAAAAAAAAAAAAAGATAATATACGTGAAAGCAGTTTATATAGTGCTGTACGAGTGAAGGCTGTAGTTTGATACCTCAATACCAATGTTTTAATGGTATTCAGCTATATATTATTATGGCACAATGAATTCAAAATGCACCAAGGCTCTGCTAAAGAGAAACATAAAAAAACTAAAATGATAGATGTGACAGGAAGCAGCTCTGAAAACTTAATTACATTATGCAAATGTAAGGTAATGTTATTATTTTATATCTTGATGCAGATTTCTGAATCAGTTACAGGGACACATTCCAAGTAGTAAATGACTAGGTAACAAATTAATGTATCTGAACAGAGAGGAACAGAAATCTTTATACTATTCCTTAAAAAGCCTCAGTTAGGCTCTTCAATCTTTCTGAAAATTATTCACTAATGTCGAAAAGATAACATGTTAAATGACAACATTCTATAACAGTAGAGACATAAATGGATCTACCTTTAAAAATAACTTTCTTTTTCCTCTGCAACTTACATTTTTTACTGAAGTATAGTTAATTTACAATGTTGTGTTAATTTCTGCTGTGCAGCAGTGATTCAATTATATACACACACATATATATATATATATATATATTCTTTTTCATATTCTTTTCCATTATGGTTTATCACAGGATACTGAATATAGTTCCCCATGTTATACAGTAGGACCTTGTTGTTTATCTATTCTATATATAATACTTTGCATCTGCTAATCCCAAACTTGCAATCCCTCCCTCCCCCACTCCCTCTCTGCCTTGGCAACCACAAGTCTGTTCTCTATGTCTGTGAGTCTGTTTCTGTTTGGTAGATAAATTCATGTGTCATACTTTAGATTTCACATATAAGTAATATATGGTATTTGTCTTTCCCTTTCTGACTTACTTCACTTAGTATGATAATCTCTAAGTCCATCTATGTTGCTGTAAATGGCATTATTTCATTCTTTTTTATGGCTGAGTAGTATTCCATTGTATATATGTATCGATACCACATCTTCTTTATCCATTCATCTGTCAATGGACATTTAAGTTGTTTCCATGTCTTGGCTATTGAAAAATAACTTTTCTTATTTTTATTTTCAGAGGGACTTTGAGAACATGGGCTTGATGGCAAAAGAGAATATGACTATTACTGCCAAGAAATAGATGTCTGTGCCCAAGGCAAGGGGAACAAACCCAGAGCCTGCAATTTCCTAGAGTCATAATGAGGTAGTTTCCAGTCCATAGAAGTAATGATAAAATGGTATATACTCTATTCATTTACTCATTTATTAGTTCACTCAACAAGTATTTATTTTGCTATGGGTACTGTGATTGGAAGTGGGGATTCAGTAGTGAATAAAAAGGATGGGGTCCTTTCCTTCCCAGACTTTTCAATCAGGCAGAGAAAATAAATGTTTAAAGAACATGGACCAGGGTAGTATGTCTCAAAGAAGGCTCTGGGAATTGGGGGCAACTTAATTTTATTAAGCTTCAGTTTCCTCATGGATAAAAATGGAACAGTGTTACCACCGATGTCATAAGTATTTTAGAAGATTAAATGAAACAATGGGTGTATGCGATACATAATAAGTTCTTACTAAACGGTAGACTTTAAGGTGTTGATAAAGATATCTTTACCAGCTATACAACTTTGAACAGTTTGAACAGACTTTATTTATGCCATGTTAGAACATTCTACAAGGAGCCTTACCTTGTTCATAATTCAGATCTCTAAAATGTGTGACATGTTGCACTTAGAACTTGGTTTTCTTTTTTTAGACGTATAGGATTAGCTTTTTTCTTTTAACATCTTTCTTGGAGTATAATTGCTTTACAATGGTGTGTTAGTTTCTGCTTTATAACAAAGTGAATCAGCTATACAAATACATATATCCACATAACTCCTCCCTCTTGCGTCTCCCTCCCACCCTCCCTGCCCCACCCCTCTAGGTGGTCACAAAGCACAGAGCTGATCTCCCTGTGCTATGCAGCTGCTTCCCACTAGCTATCTATTTTACATTTGGTAGTATATATATGTCCATGCCACTCTCTCACTTCATCCCAGCTTACCTTTCCCCCCACCATGTCCTCAAGTCCATTTTCTACGTCTGCATCTTTTTTTTCTTTTTGGCGGTACGCGGGCCTCTCACTGTTGTGGCCTCTCCCGTTGCGGAGCACAGGCTCCGGACGCGCAGGCCCAGCGGTCATGGCTCACGGGTCCAGCTGCTCCGCGGCATGTGGGATCTTCCCGGAACGGGGCACGAACCCGTGTCCCCTGCATCGGGAGGCGGACTCTCAACCACTGCGCCACCAGGGAAGCCCTCTACGTCTGCATCTTTATTCCTGTCCTGCCCCTAGGTTCTTCAGAACCTTTTTCTTTTTTTTTAGATTCCATATATACATGTTAGCATACGGTATTTGTTTTTCTCTTTCTGATTTACTTCACCCTGTATGACAGACTCTAGGTCCATCCACCTCACTATAAATAACTCAGTTTCGTTTCTTTTCATGGCTGAGTAATATTCCATTGTATATATGTGCCACATCTTCTTTACCCATTCATCTGTCGATGGACACTTAGGTTGCTTCCATGTCCTGGCTATTGTAAATAGTGCTGCAATGAACATTGTGGTACATGACTCTTTTTGAATTATGGTTTCTCAGGGTCTATGCCCAGTAGTGGGATTGTTGGGTCATACGGTAGTTCTATTTGTAGTTTTTTAAGGAACCTTCATACTGTTCTCCATAGTGGATGTATCAATTTACATTCTCACCAACAGTGCAAGAGCGTGCCTTTGCTGTGCAAAAGCTTTTAAGTTTTATTAGGTCCCATTTGTTTATTTTTGTTTTTATTTCCATTACTCTAGGAGGTGGGTCAAAAAGGGTCTTGCTGTGATTTACGTCATAGAGTGTTCTGCCTATGTTTTCCTCTAAGAGATTGAGAGTGTCTGGCCTTACATTTAGGTCTTTAATCCAGTTTGAGTTTATTTTTGTGTATGGTGTTAGAGAGTGTTCTAATTTCATTCTTTTACATGTAGCTGTCCAGTTTCCCCAGAACGACTTATTGAAGAGGCTGTCCTTTCTCCATTGTATATTCTTGCCTCCTTTATCAAAGTTAAGGCGACGATAGGTGCATGGGTTTCTCTCTGGGTTTTCCATTCTGTTCCATTGATCTATATTTCTGTTTCTGTGCAATTACCATACTGTCTTGATTACTGTAGCTCCGTATTATAGTCTAAAGTCCAGGAGCCTGATTCCTCCAGCTCTGTTTTTCTTTCTCAAGATTGCTTTGGCTATTCGGGGTCTTTGGTGTTTCCATACAAATTGTGAAATTTTTTGTTCTAGTTCTCTGAAAAATGCCATTGGTAGTTTGAGAGGGATTGCTTTGAATCTGTAGATTGCTTTGGGTAGTATACTTATTTTCACAATGTTGATTCATCCAATCCAAGAACATGGTATATCTCTCCATCTGTTGGTATCATCTTTAATTTCTTTCATCAGTGTCTTATAGTTTTCTACATACAGGTCTTTTGTCTCCTTTCCTAGGTATTTTATTCTTTTTATTGCAATGGTAAATGGGAGTGTTTCCTTAATTTCACTTTCAGATTTTTCATCATTAGTGTATAGGAATGCAAGAGATTTCTGAGCATTAATTTTGTATCCTCCTACTTTACCAAATTGATTAGCTCTAGCAGTTTTCTAGGAGCATCTTTAGGATTCTCTATGTAGAGTATCATGTCATCTGCAAACAGTGACAGTTTTACTTCTTATTATCTGATTTGGATTCCTTTTACTTCTTTTTCTTCTCTGACTGCTGTGGCTAAAACTTCCAAAACTATGTTGGATAATAGTGGTGAGAGTGAGCAACCTTGTCTTGTTCCTGATCTTAGTGGAAATGGTTTCAGTTCTTCACCATTGAGAACAATGTTGGCTGTGGGTTTGTCATATATGGCCTTTATTATGTTGAGGTAAGTTCCCTCTATGCCCACTTTCTGGAGAGTTTTTATCATAAATGGGTGTTGAATTTTGTCGAAAGCTTTTTCTGCATCTATTGAGATGATCATATGGTTTTTCTCCTTCAATTTGTTAATTTGGTTTATCACATTGATTGATTTGCATATATTGAAGAATACTTGCATTCCTGGGATAAACCCCACTTGATCATGGTGTATGATCCTTTTAATGTGCAGTTGGATTCTGTTTGCTAGTATTTTGTTGAGGATTTTTGCATCTATATTCATCAGTGATATTGGCCTGTAGTTTTCTTTTTTTGTGACATCATTGTCTGGTTTTGGTATCAGGGTGATGGTGGCCTCGTAGAATGAGTTTGTGTGTGTTCCTCCCTCTGCTATATTTTGGAAGAGTTTGAGAAGGATAGGTGTTAGCTCTTCTCTAAATGTTTGATAGAATTCGCCTGTGAAGCCATCGGGTCCTGGGTTTTTGTTTGTTGGAGGATTTTTAATCACAGTTTCGATTTCAGTGCTTGTGATTGGTCTGTTTATATTTGCTATTTCTTCCTGATTCAGTCTTGGAAGGTTGTGCTTTTATAGGAATTGTCCATTTCTTACAGGTTGTCCAATTTATTGGCATAGAGTTTCCTGTAGCAATCTCTCATGATCCTTTGTATTTCTGCAGTGTCAGCTGTTACTTCTCTTTTATTTCTAATTCTATTGATTTGAGTCTTCTTCCTTTTTTTCTTGATGAGTCTGGCTAATGGTTTATCAATTTTGTTTATCTTCTCAAAGAACCAGCTTTTAGTTTTATTGATCATTGGTATTGTTTCCTCCATTTCTTTTTCATTTATTTCTGCTCTGATCTTTATGATTTCTTTCCTTCTGCTAACTTTGGGTTTTTTTTAATTTTTCTTTCTCTAATTGCTTTAGGTGTAAGGTTAGGTTGTTTATTTGAGATTTTTCTTATTTCTTAAGGTAGCATTGTATTGCTATAAACTTCCCTCTTCTAACGGCTTTTGCTGCATCCCATAGGTTTTGGGTCATCGTGTTTCTAGGTATTTTTTGATTTCCTCTTTGATTTGTTCAGTGATCTCTTGGTTACTTAGTAGTGTATTGTTTAGCCCCCATGTGTTTGTATGTTTTAGACTTTTTTCCTGCAACTGATATCTAGTGTCATAGCACTGTGGTCAGAAAGATACTTGATATGATTTCAATTTTCTTTAATTTACCAAGGCTTGATTTGTGACCCAAGATATGATCTATCCTGGAGAATGTTCCATGAGTACTTGAGAATAAAGTGTATTCTGTCGTTTTTGGTTGGAATGTCCTATAAATATCAATTAAGTCCATCTGGTTTAATGTATCATTTAAAGGTTGTGTTTCCTTATTTATTTTTATTTAGGATGATCTGTCCATTGGTGAAAGAGGGGTGTTAAAGTCCCTTGCTATTATTGTGTTACTGTTGATTTCCCCTTTTATGGCTGTTAGCATTTGCCTTAAGTATTTAGGTGCTCCTATGTTGGGTGCATAAATATTTACAATTGTTATATCTTCTTCTTGGATTGATTCCTTGATCATTATTTAGTGTCCTTCTTTGTCTGTTGTAATAGTCTTTATTTTAAAGTCTATTTTGTCTGATATGAGTATTGCTACTCCAGCTTTCTTCTGATTTCCATTTGCGTGGAATATCTTTTTCCATCCCCTCACTTTCAGTCTGTATGTCTCCCTAGGTCTGAAGTGGGTCTCTTGCAGACAGCATAGATACGGTTCTTGTTTTTGTATCCATTCAGCCAGTCTATGTCTTTTGGTGGGAGCATTTAATCCATTTACATTTAAGGTAGTTATCAATATGTATGTTCCTATTACCATTTTCTTAATTGTTTTGGGTTTGTTATTGTAGGTCTTTTCCTTCTCTTGTGTTTCCTGCCTAGAGAAGTTCCTTTAGCATTTGTTGTAAAGCTGGTTTGTTGGTGCTGAATTCTCTTAGCTTTTGCTTGTCTGTAAAGGTTGTAATTTCTCCATTGAATCTGCTGTGTATATCTACAGATCCTTGTTGTGTAGAATAATCTTGGTTGTAGGTTTTTCCCTTTCATCACTTTAAATATGTCCTGCCACACCCTTCTGGCTTGCAGAGTTTCTGCTGACAAATCAGCTGTTAACCTTATGGGGATTCCCTTGTATGTTATTTGTTGCTTTTCCCTTGCTGCTTTTAATATTGTTTGTATTTAACTTTTGATAGGTTGATTAATACGTGTGATTGGCACGTTTCTCCTTGGACTTATCCTGTATGGGACTCTCTGTGCTTCCTGGACTTGATTGACTATTTCCTTTCCCATATTAGGGAAGTTTTCAACTATAATCTCTTCAAATATTTTCTCAGTCCCTTTCTTTTTCTCTTCTTCTTCTTCTGGGACCCCTATAATTCGAATGATGGTGTGTTTAATGTTGTCCCAGAGGTCTCTGAGACTGTCCTCAATTCTTTTCATTCTTTTTTCTTTATTCTGCTCTGCAGTAGTTACTTCCACTATTTTATCTTACAGGTCACTCCATTCTTCTGCCTCAGTTATTCTGCTATTGATTCCTCCTAGAGAATTTTAAATTTCATTTATTGTATTGTTCATCATTGTTTGTTTGCTCTTTACGTGTTCTAGGTCCTTGTTAAATGTATCTTATATTTTCTCCATTCTATTTCCAAGATTTTGGATCATCTTTACTATCATTACTCTGAATTCTTTTTCAGGTAGACTGCCTATTTCCTCTTCATTTGTTAGGTGTGGTGGGTTTTTACTTTGCTCCTTCATCTGCTGCATATTTCTCTGTCTTTCCATTTTGGTTAACTTACTGTTTTGGGGGTCTCCTTTTCACAGGCTGCAGGTTCGTAGTTCCCGTTGTTTTTGGTGTCTGCCCCCAGTGGCTAAGATTGGTTCAGTAGGTTGTGCAGGCTTCCTGGTGGAGGGGACTAGTGCCTGTGTTCTGGTGGATAAGGCTGGATCTTTTCTTTTTGTTGGCAGGATCACGTCTGATGGTGTGTTTTGGGGTGTCTGTGAACTTATTATGATTTTAGGCAGCCTCTCTGCTAGTGGGTAGGGTTGTGTTCCTGTCTTGCTAGCTGTTTGGCATGGGGTGTCCAGCACTGGAGCTTGCTGATCATTGAGTAGAGCTGGGTCTTAGCATTGAGATGGAGATCTCTGGGAGAGTTTTCGCCATTTGATATTATGTGGGGCCAGGAGGTCTCTGGTGCACCAATGTCCTGAACTCGGCTCTTCCACCTAAGGGGGTCAGGCCTGACACCTGGCCAGAGCACCAAGACCCTGTAAGCCACACAGCTCAGAAGAAAAGGGAGAAAAAAAAAGAACAAAAGAAAAAAAAATCTAAAATAAAATAGTTATTAAAAAATTATGAATAATAAAAAAAAGAAAGAAAGAAAAGAGCAACCAAACCAATAAACAAATCCACCAATGATAGCAAGTGCTAAAAACTATACTAAAAAGAAAAAAGGAAAAAAAAATGGACAGACAGAACCCTACGATAAATCGTAAAAGCAAAGCTATACAGACAAAATCACACAAAGAAGCAGACACATACACACTCACAAAAAGAGAAATAGGAAAAAAAAAAATATATATATATATATATATATTTAAAAAAAAGGAAGAGAGCAACCAAATCAATAAACAAATCTACCGGTGATAATAGGCTCTAAATACTAAAGTAAGGTAAACATAAAACCAGAAACAAATTAGATGCAGAAAGCAAACCCCAAGTCTACATTTGCTCCCAGAGTCCACCGCCTCAATTTTGGGATGATTCGTTGTCTCTTCAGGTATTCCACAAATGCAGGGTACATCAAGTTGATTGTGGAGATTTAATCCGCTGCTCCTGAGGCTGCTGGGACAG
This sequence comes from Mesoplodon bidens, assembly GCF_964165515.1. Classification (NCBI taxonomy): domain Eukaryota; kingdom Metazoa; phylum Chordata; class Mammalia; order Artiodactyla; family Ziphiidae; genus Mesoplodon; species Mesoplodon bidens. Next base: position 126,538,503 of record NC_138160.1, read on the forward strand.
ATTTCCCTTTCTCTTCTTTGTTCGCACAGCTCCAGGGGTTCAGCTTTGGATTTGGCCCCGGCTCTGCGTGTAGGTCACCTGAGGGCGTCTGTTCCCCCCCGCCAGACAGGACGGGGTTAAAGTAGCAGCTGATTCAGGGGCTCTGGCTCACTCAGGCCAGGGGGAGGGAGGGGTACGGAATGTGGGGTGAGCCTGGGGCAGGAGAGGCCAGCGTAACTTACAACAGCCTGATGCACGCCGTGTGTTCTGCCGGAGAAGTTGTCCCTGGATCACGGGACCCTGGCAGTGGCATACTGCACAGGCTCTCGGGAGGGGAGTTGTGGATAGTGACCTGTGCTTGCAAACAGGCTTCTTGGTGGCTTCAGCAGCATCCTTAGTGTTTCATGCCCGTCTCTGGGGTCTGCGCTGATAGCCGCGGCTCGCACCCTTCTCTGGAGCTCGTTTAGGTGCTGCTCTGAATCCCCTCTCCTCTCGCACCCTGAAACAATGGTCTCTTGCCTCTTAGCCAGTTCCAGACTTTTTCCCGGACTCCCTTCTGGCTAGCTGTGGCGCACTAGCCCGCTTCAGGCTGTGTTTACGCCACCAACCCCAGTTCTCTTACTGGGATCTGACCTCCGAAGCCCGAGCCTCAGTTCCCAGCCCCCACCTGCCCCCGCGGGTGAGCAGACAATCCTCTCGGGCTGGTGAGTACTGGTCGGCAGCAATCCTCTGTGCAGGAATCTCTCCCCTTTGCCCTCTGCACCCCTGTTGCTGCACTCTCCTCTGTGGCTCCGAAGCTTCCCCCCTGCCCATCCCCAGTCTGCACCAGTAAAGGGGCTTCCTAGTGTGTGGACACAGCAGGTGAAGGTCCCATCCCAATTCTTTATCTCTGTTTATTCTTTTTTCTTTTGTCCTAACCAGGTACATGGGGAGTTTCTTGCCTTTTGGGAAGTCTGAGATCTTCTGCCAGCGTTCAGTAGGTGTTCTGTAGGAGTTGTTCCACATGTAGATGTATTTTTGATGTATTTGTGGGGAGGAAGTTGATCTCCACATCTTACTCCTCCGCCATCTTGAAGCTCTCTGGAACTTGGTTTTCTGATCCAAGCTTCTGAGTTCTGACCTTTGGCTTTGTCTCAGGTCTCTAACTTCATACCTACCATCAGACCTATGTCTGAAGTGGCCTCTCCTGTTCTGGACTTCCCTTCTTGGCTACAATCCACACTCATCTGCAGAAGCTATGTTTCCTACCTACTCCAGAAAATAACTGCCTGAACTCCTAGGATCAAGATTCCCACCTGGTCTGCCCCATCCTGAGGAAGGTATTTAGTGAATTTTATTTGTAATAAATGAAATTATGCTCCATAAGGTCTCATTTTTTGCATGTTGTTAAATGACAAGATTTGATTCGATAATGCCTTTGTATCCATCATTTTATAAATTCCCGTTTCTCTTTTTTATTTTGGTGTGAAAATGATCATATTTTGCATAGAGTCCTTTTTAAAATCCCATGAAATCTGTTGAAACAGTAGAAACACACAAGCCAGGGAGCAAATTTTGGAGTTCTTCCACTAATAATACTTACACAGGGCTTTATTCTCCTCTCTTTGTGTGTCTTTCTCACATTATAAAATTGCCCTGCCAATATCAGTTAGTGGAGGGGGGAGGGAATATTTTAAAGCTAGGAATTGGATGTTTCACTCAGTTGCTCCCTCATCCGTCTTAATTTAGACACCATGACCACACAGCACCTGGCACCCACCCCTTCCACTCTGATGGCAATAATGGTCATGTCTATGAATGTTTACAAGGAAAAATGAAGGGCACACATTCCAGCTTCAAACACAGACACTTCCCATTCTCCTTCTCAAGGCAAAGCTTAAACAATAACCCTAGCTAAGGATTGAAATAAATATTCTTTGTTATGCTGAGTTCATAAATTCAAGTAATTCTAGTTAGGCAGATTTCTTTAAGAAATATGGCTCACAATTTAGATATGTGTACAAGGGAGGAAAGTGAGAGTAAAGGAAACTGTCAAAACTGGCAATCTCCAAAAATAAACACATCCTGAATATTAATAATGCATTGTATAAATTTAATGTTACACTTTACATCTAAGATATTTCTAGCCAGGAATGATATAATGCTGCTGACTTCAAATTTCTTTTCACTTCAAAGATTGTAGATTGTAGAATTAGTATATCTTTATTGTACTAATAAAAATTGCTTAACATTTGTTTAACTTTTTGACAGCTGACTATGTCTTTTTGCAAATGTGAGCCTTCCCTAACATCAAGTTTCCATTTTTTACATGAGATATTTTTAACAAATAGCAATAATGTTAGGAAAAACAATATAAGCTAAACTTTGTTGAATGTTCACTAATTACCATATACTGTTCTTGGGGCATTACATACATCAATTCACTTAAATCAGTCTAAAGAAGCAGGTAATTCCTTTTTTATTTATGAGGAAATTAATAGCAGGAAAAATGGTAAATTTTTAAGTACATTGAGGATTCTATTTAATTAATAGCAGACTGGATAATTCTGACCAACTCTCAACCAATAAAGACAATTTAAAAGGCTGGGGAGAAAAATCCCATATTTTAAAAAGCATTAAAACCAAATAAGGTTATAAAGAATTACCAGTCAGATTTGGGGATAAATAGAAACCCAGAGCCAAGAACACAAAGCACCCTGGAGCTTTTGGTCTGACCATATTTGCTGATTCAGGAGAGAATGGCTAAGAGGCTGAACTGAGTTTTTGATAGACAAATAGGTCTACTGGAAAAAAGGTGGAATCCAATTAAACTGTGCTTGCTTTGGGTTGAGAACTCAGAGTGCTGCATACTAGAAGAAAAGATGAAATACAAGCAAATGAATCTTCATAAAAACTCCAGGCCGGCTGTGAGACATCTGGATGACCCAGAAAATCACAAACCCCAAATATAGATTAAGGTAAACCCAAATTGCTGTTACCCTCAGGAGTCTGGGAAAGGCCAAAGGAAATTGACTTGGAGAACTCAAATAATTTCTATTAACAATTATTGAAATACCATGCTCAGCATACAATCACAGGTGACCAAATAAATGAGGAGACAAGATAGCATGTGTAAGAACCAGCAGAACCAAGATACAACAGAAACACACGAAGACTTACAATATTGTAATATTATTAGAAAGGGCCTGTAAAACAACTATGCGTACTTAATTCAAGGAGATAAAAATCAAGCTTAAAAATGTTGAAAGTCAACCTGAAAGTATAAAAAGTGATATAGGAAATTTGGGAAAGAACAAAATAGAAAGTATTAAGCTGAAAAATCAAATAGCAACAAAAATTAAGAACTCAGTAGATGAGTCCATTGGCATTTTAGGTACCACAGAAGAGAGACTCAGTAAATGAAAGAGAGGTCAAAAGCATGGAGAGATCAAAAGATGAAAAATGACTCAAGAGACAAGAGAAGACACAGGATTTTTAGTAAAAGTTTGGCACACGTCCCACAGAGCCACGGAAGGATCCAAAAGACAGAATGGGGCAGAGGCAATGTTTAAAGAGATAATGGCTAATTTTTTTCCAGAATTGTTGAAACATACCAATCCATAGACTCAATAAGTCCAATAATTACTAGCAAAAATCAAAGATAAAGAGGAAATCTTAAAAGCTGTCAGAGAAAAAGAGAGATGGCTGGCATACAAAAGAATATTTATACTGACAGCTAACTTCTCAATAGCAGCATGAAAAGCAGAAGACAGTGGAATGGTATTTTCAATAAGTTGAAAGTAACTGCCAAATAAGAACCCTGTGTCCACTGTAAATATCCTTTAAGAATAAAGGTAAAATAAAGACATTTTTGATGCATACTAAAGAAAATCCTAAAGGGTATTCCAGAGGCAGAAGGAAAATGATACAGGAAGGAAAAAGGAGCAGAAAAAGTGATAAAAATCTAAGCATATTCTAAATGAACTTATTTCTTGCAATGTATCTATATAATTATAATTCACAAAAATAAAAGCATATAATTCTATAATTCAAGAAGAATAAGTATAGCTTTAAGGATGAGAAGAAAGATAGACATGTAGATTAAAGTTAGACTCTGATAAGTCAAGCATATGTTATAATTACTAGGGTTAGCACTAAAAGAATAAACAATCTATAACTTCTACATTAAAAAAAAGAAGAAATTCAATGATCACAAAATTACCTATCAATCCAAAAGAAGTTAAGAAAGGAGAAGGAAAAAACCAATATAGAACTCCTGGGGCAAACAGAAAACATTTAATGAAGTAGTAGATGTAAAGACAAATATCAGTAATCACATTAAATTTGGATGAATAAAATACACCAGTTAAAAAGATAAAATTGGCACACTGGGAAAAACAAACAAAAAAAGCCAAAATCATAGCCTAATTTAAAGAGCCCTATCTATAACATAAGGATATAAAATAGTCTTAAAAATATGTATACCTATATGAATTTATTTTATGTAACATAAAAACAAAATAGAAAGTTGTGGTGGTTACATTAATACCAGAAAAATAAATTTTACTAGAGATGAGTAGGGTAACTTTTTAATGATAAAATTCATATTCTGCAGGAAGATTTGACAGCTCTAAATTTGTGTGTAACTATCCACATAGCCTCAAAAAAAAAAAAAAAAAAGAAAAAGCTGACTGAACTATAAAGAGAAAGGGAAAAAGCCATAAATAGAGGGAGGCTTTTTTTTTAAACACTCCTCTCTAAGTAAAAGATAGCCCCTTCAAGACGTCTCATGATATTTTTAGTTTTAAATCATATTTCTTCCATGCTAAAGTATGGGAGGAAATGGATGTCAACTTCCTTATTTTTTTCCCATGGCTAGGACCTCTTAGGAAGGATTTCCCCTAGAGATGATAAGTATTTCAAAAACCATTGTGGAATACCATACTCCACCATACTTTCAACAGGTCCTATTTATCCTAGGTATTCATAAATAGTTTGCAATACAAAAGTATTTGAAGGTGGACCATTTTTTAAAATTTAGAATCTGGATTTATTTGAATATGCAAATCTACAAAATCAGAGTTAGAATGATCATTGATTGCCAAGCTTCTCAAAGCTACTTTTTCTTTTTTACAGTTCTTTCTTTATTTAATTTAAGTATAATTGACATACATTATACTTAAAGGTCCAACATTTTTTTTTTAATTTTATTTTTTTTATTAGTTTCTGCTTTATAACAAAGTGAATCAGTCATACATATACATCTGTTCCCACATCCCTTCCCTCATGCATCTCCCTCCCTCCCACCCTCCCCATCCCACCCATCCAGGTGGTCACAAAGCACCGAGCTGATCTCCCTGTGCTCTGCAGCTGCTTCCCACTATCTATCTACCTTACGTTTGGTAGTGTATATATGTCCATGCCTCTCTTTCGCTTTGTCACAGCTTACCCTTCCCCCTCCCCATATCCACAAGTCCATTCTCAAGTAGGTCTGTGTCTTTATTCCCGTTTTACCCCTAGGTTCTTCATGACATTTTTTTTTTTTAATTCCGTATATATGTGTTAGCATACGGTATTTGTCTTTCTCTTTCTGACTTACTTCACTCTGTATGACAGACTCTAGGTCTATCCACCTCATTACAAATAGCTCAGTTTCGTTTCTTTTTATGGCTGAGTAATATTCCATTGTATATATGTGCCACATCTTCTTTATCCATTCATCCGATGATGGACACTTAGGTTGTTTCCAGCTTCGGGCTATTGTGAATAGAGCTGCAATGAACATTTTGGTACATGTCTCTTTTGGAATTATGGTTTTCTCAGGGTATATGCCTAGTAGTGGGATTGCTGGGTCATATGGTAGTTCTATTTTTAGTTTTTTAAGGAACCTCCATACTGTTCTCTATAGTGGCTGTACCAATTCACATTCCCACCAGCAGTGCAAGAGTGTTCCCTTTTCTCCACACCCTCTCCAGCATTTATTGTTTCTAGATTTCTTGATGATGGCCATTCTGACTGGTGTGAGATGATATCTCATTGTAGTTTTGATTTGCATTTCTCTAATGATTAATGATGTTGAGCATTCTTTCATGTGTTTGTTGGCAGTCTGTATATCTTCTTTGGAGAAATGCCTATTTAAGTCTTCTGCCCATTTTTGGATTGGGTTGTTTTTTTTGCTATTGAGCTGCATGAGCTGTTTATAAATTTTGGAGATTAATCCTTTGTCAGTTGCTTCATTTGCAAATATTTTCTCCCATTCTGAGGGTTGTCTTTTGGTCTTGTTTATGGTTTCCTTTGCTGTGCAAAAGCTTTGAAGTTTCATTAGGTCCCATTTGTTTATCTTTGTTTTTATTTCCATTTCTCTAGGAGGTGGGTCCAAAAGGATCTTGCTGTGATTTATGTCATAGAGTGTTCTACCTATGTTTTCCTCTAAGAGTTTGATAGTTTCTGGCCTTACGTTTAAGTCTTTGATCCATTTTGAGCTTATTTTTGTGTATGGTGTTAGGGAATGATCTAATCTCAAACTTTTACATGTCCCTGTCCAGTTTTCCCAGCACCACTTATTGAAGAGGCTGTCCTTTCTCCACTGTACATTCCTGCCTCCTTTATCAAAGATAAGTTGGCCATATGTGCGTGGGTTTATCTCTGGGCTTTCTATCCTGATCCACTGATCTATCTTTCTGTTTTTATGCCAGTACCACACTGTCTTGATTACTGTAGCTTTGTAGTATAGTCTGAAGTCAGGGAGCCTGATTCCTCCAGCTCCGTTTTTCGTTCTCAAGATTGCTTTGGCTATTCGGGGTCTTTTGTTTTTCCAAACAAATTTTGAAATTTTTTGTTCTAGTTCTGTGAAAAATGCCAGTGGTAGTTTGATAGGGATTGCATTGAATCTGTAGATTGCTTTGGGTAGTAGAGTCATTTTCACAATATTGATTCTTCCAATCCAGGAGCATGGTATATCTCTCCATCTATTTGTATCATCTTTAATTTCTTTCATCAGTGTCTTATAATTTTCTGCATACAGGTCTTTTGTCTCCTTAGGTAGGTTTATTCCTAGATATTTTATTCTTTTTGTTGCAATGGTAAATGGGAGTGTTTTCTTGATTTCATTTTCAGATTTTTCATCATTAGTGTACAGGAATGCCAGAGATTTCTGTACATTAATTTTGTATCCTGCTACTTTACCAAATTCATTGATTAGCTCTAGTAGTTTTTCGGTAGCATCTTTAGGATTCTCTATGTATAGTATCATGTCATCTGCAAACAGTGACAGCTTTACTTCTTCTTTTCCAATTTGGATTCCTTTTATTTCCTTTTCTTCTCTGATTGCTGTGGCTAAAACTTCCAAAACTATGTTGAATAAGAGTGGTGAGAGTGGGCAGCCTTGTCTTGTTCCTGATCTTAGTGGAAATGGTTTCAGTTTTTCACCATTGAGGACAATGTTGGCTGTGGGTTTGTCATATATGGCCTTTATTATGTTGAGGAAAGTTCCCTCTATGCCTACTTTCTGCAGGGTTTTTATCATAAATGGGTGTTGAATTTTGTCGAAAGCTTTCTCTGCATCTATTGAGATGATCATATGGTTTTTCTCCTTCAACTTGTTAATATGGTGTATCACATTGATTGATTTGCGTATATTGAAGAATCCTTGCATTCCTGGAATAAACCCCACTTGATCATGGTGTATGATCCTTTTAATGTGCTGTTGGATTCTGTTTGCTAGTATTTTGTTGAGGATTTTTGCATCTATGTTCATCAGTGATATTGGCCTGTAGTTTTCTTTCTTTGTGACATCCTTGCCTGGTTTTGGTATCAAGGTGATGGTGGCCTCGTAGAATGAGTTTGGGAGTGTTCCTTCCTCTGATATTGTTTGGAAGAGTTTGAGAAGGATGGGTGTTAGCTCTTCTCTAAATGTTTGATAGAATTCGCCTGTGAAGCCATCTGGTCCTGGGCTTTTGTTTGATGGAAGATTTTTAATCACAGTTTCAATTTCAGTGCTTGTGATTGGTCTATTCATATTTTCTATTTCTTCCTGAGTCAGTCTTGGCAGGTTGTGCATTTCTAAGAATTTGTCCATCTCTTCCAGGTTGTCCATTTTATGGGCATAGAGTTGCTTATAGTAATCTCTCATGATCTTCTGTATTTCTGCAGTGTCAGTTGTTACTTCTCCTTTTTCATTTCTAATTCTATTGATTTGAGTCTTCTCCCTTCTTTTCTTGATGAGTCTGGCTAATGGTTTATCAATTTTGTTTATCTTCTCAAAGAACCAGCTTTTAGTTTTATTGATCTTTGCTATCGTTTCCTTCATTTCTTTTTCATTTATTTCTGATCTGATTTTTATGATTTCTTTCCTTCTGCTAACTTTGGGGTGTTTTTGTTCTTCTTTCTCTAATTGCTTTAGGTGCAAGGTTAGGTTGTTTATTCGAGATGTTTCCTGTTTCTTAAGGTGGGATTGTATTGCTATAAACTTCCCTCTTAGAACTGCTTTTGCTGCATCCCATAGGTTTTGGGTCGTCGTGTCTCCATTGTCATTTGTTTCTAGGTATTTTTTTATTTCCTCTTTGGTTTCTTCAGTGATCACTTCGTTATTAAGTAGTGTATTGTTTAGCCTCCATGTGTTTGTATTTTTTACAGCTCTTTTCCTGTAATTGATATCTAGTCTCATAGCACTGTGGTCAGAAAAGATACTTGATACAATTTCAATTTTCTTAAATTTACCAAGGCTTGATTTGTGACCCAAGATATGATCTATCCTGGAGAATGTTCCATGAGCACTTGAGAAAAATGTGTATTCTGTTGTTTTTGGATGGAATGTCCTATAAATATCAATTAAGTCCATCTTGTTTAATGTATCATTTAAAGCTTGTGTTTCCTTATTTATTTTCATTTTGGAAGATCTGTCCATTGGTGAAAGTGGGGTGTTAAAGTCCCCTACTATGATTGTGTTACTGTCGATTTCTCCTTTTATGGCTGTTAGTATTTGCCTTATGTATTGAGGTGCTCCTATGTTGGGTGCATAAATATTTACAATTGTTATATCTTCTTCTTGGATCGATCCCTTGATCATTAGGTAGTGTCCTTCTTTGTCTCTTCTAGTAGTCTTTATTTTAAAGTCTATTTTGTCTGATATGAGAATTGCTACTCCAGCTTTCTTTTGGTTTCCATTTGCATGGAATATCTTTTTCCATCCCCTTACTTTCAGTCTGTATGTGTCTCTAGGTCTGAAGTGGGTCTCTTGTAGACAGCATATATATGGGTCTTGTTTTTGTATCCATTCAGCCAATCTGTGTCTTTTGGTGGGAGCATTTAGTCCATTTACATTTAAGGTAATTATCGATATGTATGTTCCTATTCCCATTTTCTTAATTGTTTTGGGTTCATTATTGTAGGTCTTTTCCTTCGTTGTGTTTCTTGCCTAGAGAAGTTCCTTTAGCATTTGTTGTAAAGCTGGTTTGGTGGTGCTGAACTCTCTCAGCTTTTGCTTGTCTGTAAACGTTTTAATTTCTCCATCAAATCTGAATGAGATCCTTGCTGGGTAGAGTAATCTTGGTTGCAGGTTTTTCTCTTTCATCACTTTAATTATGTCCTGCCACTCCCTTCTGGCTTGTAGAGTTTCTGCTGAGAGATCAGCTGTTATCCTGATGGGGATTCCCTTGTGTGTTATTTGTTGTTTTTGCCTTGCTGCTTTTAATATGATTTCTTTGTGTTTAATTTTTGACAGTTTGATTAATATGTGTCTTGGTGTATTTCTCCTTGGATTTATTCTGTATGCTAGTCTCTGTGCCTCCTGGACTTGATTAACTATTTCCTTTCCCATATTAGGGAAGTTTTCAACTATAATCTCTTCAAATATTTTCTCAGTCCCTTTCTTTTTCTCTTCTTCTTCTGGAACCCCTATAATTCGAATGTTGGTGCGTTTAATGTTGTCCCAGAGGTCTCTGAGACTGTCCTCTGTTCTTTTCATTCTTTTTTCTTTATTTTGCTCTGCAGCAGTTATTTCCACTATTTTATCTTCCACCTCACTTATCCGTTCTTCTGCCTCAGTTATTCTGCTATTGATCCCATCTAGAGTATTTTTCATTTCATTTATTGTGTTTTTAATCGATGCTTGATTCATCTTTAGTTCTTCTAGGTCCTTGTTAACTGTTTCTTGCATTTTGTCTATTCTATTTCCAAGATTTTGGATCTGGGAAATAGAATCTTGGATCATCTTTACCATCATTATTCTGAATTCTTTTTCAGGTAGACTGCCTAGTACCTCTTCATTTGTTAGGTCTGGTGGGTTTTTATCTTGCTCCTTCTCCTGCTGTGTGTTTTTCTGTCTTCTCATTTTGCTTATCTTACTGTGTTTGGGGTCTCCTTTTTGCAGGCTGCAGGTTCGTAGTTCCCGTTGTTTTTGGTGTCTGTCCCCAGTGGCTAAGGTTGGTTTAGTGGGTTGTGTAGGCTTCCTGGTGGAGGGGACTAGTGCCTGTGTTCTGGTGGATGAGGCTGGATCTTGTCTTTCTGGTGGGCAGGTCCACGACTGGTGGTGTGTTTTGGGGTGTCTGCGGACTTTTTATGATTTTAGGCCGCCTCTCTGCTAATGGGTGGCGTTGTGTTCCTGTCTTGCTAGTTGTTTGGCATAGGGTGTCCAGCACTGTAGCTTGCTGGTCGTTGAGTGAAGCTGGGTGCTGCTGTTGAGATGGAGATCTCTGGAAGATTTTTGCCGTTTGATATTATGTGGAGCTGGGAGGTCTCTTGTAAGGTCCAACATTTTAAAGCCAATGAACTCAATGATCTCTAAAGGGTCCTCCATAGCTTAACATTTTAATTGCTAATTGCTATGTGGCCATGGCTCACGGCCCTAGCCGCACCGCAGCATGTGGGGTCTTCCGGGACCGGGGCATGAACCCGTATTCCCTGCATCGGCAGGCGGACGCTCAACGACTGCGCCAAGAGGGAAGCCCCACATTAGCGTTTTAAAAAATATAATGAATTGTCTAAAACCCCAAAGAAGAGATGCATAACATATCTGGGACATACGGTGTTAAAATGATCTTGTACTTTCCCACCACCTGTGAGAAGGCATTTTCACCTCTCCAAAGGGGCTTCAATCAAATTCAATCCAATATCAAAAAGATGCTATTTATTATAAAGAAGAACAATCCATTTTACCAGCTACTGAATTAAAACCTTATTTTGTGGCAGGCACACTGTAAGATGACAGGGTTAAAAAGACAAATAAGAAGTTAATTAAACAAATTATTCCTTTGTTCATAATTCTACATTTTAAAAAAAACACTGCCAAGCATTGAGCTAAGTCCCAAGGATACAAGACACTTGACCTCAATTTGGTTTTTTTATTCTAGAATACTTATAATGCAAAGCAGTTTTCTTTTACCATCTAATGTACCATATGCTCATAAATGAAGGCCCCATGTAAACATGCCAAATGTACATTTTCTAGCAGTATTATTTTTGTCATCTTCCTCTTATTTGTTACTTACTACACCTGCCACTTGAGATAATGAGACAAGGTGTTGTAGAGAAGTATCTTTTAATGTCTTTCTTTCTCTTCAATAACAATAGCAACAATAAAAAGAAAACCCATCTAATATGCTGTGTCCTGTGTGCCTGGCATTGTGCTATGTGTTTTATAGGTATCCACTTTAAACCCATCTGAAGAACTCCATCAGGTAAGAACTACCATCATTTTAATTTAATGTGAAGAAATGAGATTCAGAGTGATTTACTAAATCCTTTGAGTTAACCAGGCTAAGAAGAAGCTCAGCTCAGACTCAGTTTCAAGTCTGCTGCATGGAATGGTGATACAGAAGGAAGATTTTCTGGTACCCACTCCATCTTCATGATGTCTTCACAAGTTGGGGCAGTTCAAACTGACTTGCAAAAGAGTTGGATCAGTAGTTTTCTTTTCCTTTTTAATCACTGTCTAGATAGATAGGTGGATAGATACATAGATAGATAGATAGATAGATAGGTAAACAGACACACAGATAGAACTCCTTATATGATAAGGGTAACCCTGAATTAAGAGTTGGCCAACATCAGTTTTAGTTACAGATGCACGACCTTGACAACATATTTAACAGTTCCATGTTTGCTTTCTCATCTGTAAAGTCTTAATTCCATCCTTGCCTAGCTTGCCTCCTTACTTTCAGGAGGATAAAATGAGAGGATATTTGAGACAGCACTTTGGAAACCTAAAGAATATGCTCAAGTGTCATCAATAAAAACTAGGGGCAGAGTAGAAAATAAAGGACAGAAAAATCACCAAGCTTTACCCCTCTAAAGTGCTATAATTTCAAAAGGCTAAGGCAGGGTTGGATGCTGTCACATAAAAAGCTTTGTTCTCTGAAATGTTTATTCCCTGAAAAACTTTCCCTGCAGAGAGAGAAACACAAGAGTTTGTCCTTAATGGGGAAGCAGCAAATTCAGGGGTTGGGAAGGGGAATTTGAGGTCTGCTGTATGTGGTTTGAAATGGGCTTGGCCATTTCATCATCTACAAGACGGAAGAAGTTGTTTAACTTCCCTAAGCCTCACTTTCCTGTCTACAAAATAGCCTTAATAATATAACAGCTATCTGAAAATATGGTTGCAAAAGTTAAATATAAGAAATGTATGCAAAGTGCACAGCATTGTGTTTGGCTCTGAGCCTGGCACATAGAAAATGCTCAAGCTCTGCAGAGTGGTACATTGAGTGATTTTCTACCAATGCACTTGTGTTTGTTTTTTTAACTGTGGGCCAAGCCTGAGTGATTTCAGGCCATTTTAAGTTACTAGAGAATGCAAGCAGATAGAGGTGCTAGGAAGAATCGAGGCACGTTTGTTAGACTGCAAAAAAGTGAATGAGCAGGGAAGGAAGTTGAGGGTTTCAGGCCAGGGGCACAGGACAATGTGATGCAGAAACGAGAATCATATCAGTTCCATTTTGAATGGTCTAGGGGAGAGAGATCAATAAAGCCACGAAGATCTAGTTTGGCAATAAAGGGCACTGCTTGGAATTTTTAGGGGGAAATAAATCATTAAAGATGAAAAAAGTCCTTTGGGGATGTGGGATAAGCAATGGTAATATTCCAGTTCACTCGGGACAGACTTGCTTCGCAGCTGCTCTCTGGTGTAACAATTAACAGCGCTCTAAAAGTATTTAGGTCTTGGGACTTACCTGGTGGTGCAGTGGATAAGACTCCGCACTCCTAATGCTGCGGGCCTGGGCTCAATCCCCGGTCAGGGAACTAGATCCCACGTGCTATGCCACAACTAAGAGTTCACATGCCACAACTAAGGAGCCCACTTGTCACACCTAAGACCTGGTGCAACCAAATAAATGAATAAATATTTAAAAAAATAAAAATTAAAAAACAGAAGTATCCAGGTCTGGACTAGGAATTATACACAGTTGCCCCTACTTCTGAGGCCCGACAATATCAGGGGATTATTTGCAGGGATTCTGGATAAGGTTTTTACAGGAATTGTGAAAGCGGCAGATCCTCGAATAACATGCTGTATGTTATTTAGAGGTTTTGCATCATCTCTTAAATTCATGGTCATGTTTACTCGGGAAAAAGAGCCTCAGATTTAGAGTCCCAGAGAACACGGCAATGCTCTCCTCTTCCTTTTATCTAGATTATTTTGCTCCAAGATAATCACAACAATAGTTTTGAAAAATAGGTCACCTAGATTTCAAAACTATTTTGTTTCCAGCCATCTGGGGCTGAGGATGGTTTTGAAATGAGCTGTTCTTAGTATCATGGCTGAAACCTGACATAACACATTTATTTGCCCATCTGCCAGTGTTGCAGCATTGTTCTGGGTATTTGATATTCAGAAGATGTATCAAGAATTTGAACCTCGGAGAAACAAACTACTCAGCATTTCAATTAGGATCAGTGTGTTGTGCATACAAAGCATCACTACAGAAAATCTTGGAACATGTTGGAATACGTGGGTCTTAAAAAGTAAATACTGCCGAACAGTTGCAAGTTAGATTATATTCTGCATGGGCAATCTCTTTCCCTGTCCCTGAGCTGTTCTTCTGAGAAAGGTGATTAATACAGACTCCTGATTTGCATCTCCAAATTCCAACCACCTTAGCTTTCCAGTCCATGTTTAGTAAGTTATTTTTGGCACATTTAATTGACTCTGTATAAAGCTTTGATTAAATGGCAGCTAAGAGAACAGGTCATGTGACTCCATGTATTTCCCATAACACCCAACATAACTATAAAAAAGATTAGTGGCTTCATTTGGAATCATTGCCATTTTTATGCCCTTTCCCCATCTTGCTGGAGTAATTCTTAACGTCCTTCTCTTTTACCATGTATTTGTGTGGCTTCCAGAGTTCTATTCATAGCTGCTATCATCATCACAGAAAAAAGAGATGCCTCCATCTCTTGTAAAAAGTGGAGTGTGTTATCATTTAAATACGGCCATTTCTCCCTATCTGCCTCAATGGTGGATGGATATAGGAGAAAACATAGGGCTTATTGTTATCTTTCAGATAATAATAATAATGACTGATACTACTAGTAATAATAACAAATGTGTATTGAATATTTACTAGGTGCTAAAGCTCTTACCTGCATCATGTCATTAATCTTCACAAAAAACTGAAGACGTAAGTACTATCACTCCTATTGTTCAAGTAAGGAAACTAAGGCTTAGAGAGGTTAAGTGGCTTGCCAGTGTCACACAGCTGGTACATTTTCATGAGCTGGGGGTTTAAGCTCAGATTTGTCCAGCTTTAGAATTTGCTCTTAATCTCATGCTATGATATTTCTCTTTCATAATATGAATTTCTGACATACCTAACACCACCCTGCCGTTTGATCATACAATGTTATATTCGAATTCTTCTGTATTCCCAGCACCTTCAAGGAAATATCTAAAGTAAAAACCTTTATGATGCTTATAGAATTTAAAATTGATAACAGATTTCCTGTGCAAAACTGTTACTTGTAATTAAATTATGGTTCAGGTGAGGATTTTTTAAATCCATTAAACTCTGAGGTTCTTAAATGGGAGAGATGCTATCAATCATTTCATCCCCACTGATGAGCACGATAGTTGACAGGTGGTTGTCACCAGGTAATGCTTATTGAATAAATGCGAATTAAAAAGAAAAAACTTTACTCATGATAATATCACTCACTTTGGTTGTGAGAGAGGCTCTGTATTGAAAAACTGAAATGGGCAATTTCAGTCCATGCTGGGCTCTGTGTCTGACAAAGGAGGGAAGGAACAAAGGAAAAGATCTGTCTTTATGTTTATGCTGTTACTGTACTACCTGATTCTTGCCTTTCCTAATTATTATCCTTCTGGGTTGGTATTTTCCATTTTGCTCCCTATGCCCTTTTGTTTTCTTATTTATTCTTGATATACTTTCCGTCCTTCCATTTGCTGTTGCTGTTTCAGCATCTTTGTAAGTAAGGTTACTGACAAAACAGATTGCTTTCCAAGAAGAACAACAGAAATTGATTCGGGGGTAAGACTTACAAACTACATGCAGATCATAACAAACTGCTAATAAACTGCTTTCTGTGCCTAATGAGCATGAACAGAGTCTGATTTATCCTCTGTGTAAAAGGAGGAGGTGTAGGAGGGCACCCTGAGGGCCCTTGCAGACATCTGTGTGAGAAGAAAATGCTCTATTGCAAGAAACAGCAAACAGCCTTCTCCCAGGCAGACTGCCTACCAGTTTTGCAAGGTTCAGTGCAGAGGGTCAGAGGGGAATCCCCAGAAAATGGACTCCTGTGGATCTGCATAAGCTGGGGTCAGCACCCAGGAGATCCTTGCTATTTGGGTGTCTCTATTTCAATGTGTTTCTCACCTGCCAGACCTCAGTTTGAATGCTAGCTCTGCCAACAATGTCACCATGGTCAAATTACCAAAACTGTCTTAGTTCCATCATTTGAAAAAATGCATGGCATGACACTCAAATCAGCAACTTGTAGAATATGAAAGTGATTTTCAAACAGTAAAGCTTACTTCAAGTGTTGCTTGTTATTATTACAGGAATTATCTTCCAAGTATTTCCACCAACTGAATTCTCATATTTGTTAACGATTAGCCTTAACTGGCCATCTCAAAATTCTGTTTGTTAGGCATGTACTAAATGTTTCTACTGTACTTTCTAGCACACATTGCTGTTGGTAACTCAGTTAGGTACCACTTCTGTGAAATAATAAAGTCAGCACAGTGGACTAGAATGAGCACTGGTTGAGAAGTCAGGAGTCTGATGGTTCTGGTCTCAGTTTGCAGTCCAACTTATTACCACTCTGGGCAACTCATTCTCCTCTCTGAGCCTCAGGGCAGATTAAATGAGGCAATTCCTATAAACTAATGCTCTTTCCTGCCTCCTATTCCTTATCCTGGCTTAAGAAAGAAACATAGTAAACTGCTTCTCATCTACCACTCTCAAGAGATGGGGTTTTCTAGTTCGTGTAATTTCCTGATTAAGATTAAAATTTTGTTTCAATTACTACCAAGAACATTCCAGGAAGATTAATCCATTTGATTTAAAGAATGAACATTAGCTACTAAGGGGTATCTTAAAGCTCATTTCATCAAAACCCCATATTTTAAAGGTTTCTGATGTTGAGTATTTACATGGATCTTTTACACAGATTTTAGGTAAGCCCCGTATTGTTTCAGTGTTAAAATTTTGAAGATATTCTGGTAACTGGTAGCAACTTAAAGACTTTAAGATCAATTCTTCAAACACACCTGCTGTGTATTACTATTGCCCAGCTGAGTTCCCAAGGGAAGACAGAAGTTTACCAGAAGAGACAGAAGAGACACTGAGCCTGATAGAGATTTGATGTGTCCATAATTACTATTCACATGAGATAGTGAATGAAAAATAGTGCCTGCCATATCAGTAAACAAAGGATGTTGCAGCCATCAAGCCATCACATTAGCGTCACCCTAGCAGTGAGCCCTGAGGGAACTGAGGATAGAAACAGGCTGCCTGCCATCAAGTCATCAGCCACTGCAGCCACCCCTCAACGATGCGCCCTGAGGGAACTCAGGATGAGAAGCCACAGGACACTGGCCCCAGGTGGCTGAGGTGCACATCAAAGGAATGATTTCAGTGAGCCCAGACTCTTGCATCTTCCCATACATAGAAAAGCACTAAATTCCTTAACTTGAAGTATCTGGCTTTCTTTAGTTAACAATAATCTTTTGATGTTTCGACTACCTGGTCTTTGTTGCAAAAACTCCTATATATCCTGGCTCCCCTCTTGTCTCTTTGGAGCAGTCCCTCAGAGTTGTCTGAGATGCTGTGACCTGGGCTTAAGTCCTCAGTTTTGTCTCAACTTTTAGGTTGTGCATTTCTTTTTCAAGTGACAAGACACATGATTTCTAAGACCTTATACGTGTTCATTTACCTCTGTTACTACTGGGATGGGCATTTGTCCTTTTAGGTAAGATATTTGTTGACTAGATGATGTCAGGCCCAGTAATCTCCACTAAAGAACACAGAGTTAGAGAAGAAGCCAGAATATTTCCAGAAATATTTATCATAATAATAGACATTTGGAATGCTGTGTTTAATTTTAATTTCTTAGATTTAGTATTGCCTGATTTTGCACAATGAAAATACTTCCCACTTTAATGTCAAAACGTCTCCTAATAAAATTAATTATAGAGCTGAAAGCATATGATTCCCACTATGTCTTTTCTTTGTGCCCTGTTCTAGCCTTGCTGTAACTCTGCTCTTTTGGTGTTATAAATCAGGACTATAAATAAAGAAGGTTATAACTTTTTATCTTTTTGTTTTTAGATCAAGACATTCAAGTACTTTTTTTCCCTGGAGACAGGGAAAAATAAAGAAGAAAGTACTCACTAATAAACAGCACTGAGATATTAATTTCCCTTAGCGGAGACAGTAACGATACAAATTTAGAAGTGAAGCCGTCAAAGTTTGGAGATGTCACTCTGAACCGGCTCTTCCCACAATTCTCCGACCTTTATAATCTTTAAGGTATACATTCTTTTTTTGTTGTTATTAATTCATTTATTTTTGGCTGCGTTGCGTCTTCGTTGCTGCGTGCAGGCTTTCTCTAGTTGCATCGAGCAGGGGCTACTCTTCATTGCGGTGCGTGGGCTCCTCGTTGTGGTGGTTTCTCTTGTTGTAGAGCATGAGTTCTAGGCGCGCGGGCTTCAGTAGTTGTGGCTTGTGGGCTCTAGGAGCGCAGGCTCAGTAGTTGTGGCAATGGGCTTAGTTGCTCCGCGGCATGTGGGATCTTCCCGGACCAGGGCTCGAACCCGTGTCCCCTGCACTGGCGGGGAGATTCTTAACCACTGTGCCACCAGGAAGTCCCTGAGGTACACATTCTGACCGAGAATGCATTTAAGCTGTGATAGATCTCTAGTTTTAGCTATCTAAAAAGTACACAGGAATTGATTCCAACAGCTGCTGATTGATTTTAAGATTCTGCTCATGAAACATGCTTGTTCTTCTATTGGAAAATAACATTCTCATTAAAGGTAGTCAGGATTCTCCTTGATTAAGCTGAGTGACTTAAATGTCTCAGTCAACACAAGTGTCTGATGGAATATATATATATACACACACACACACACTTATTTTCAAAATGTTAATATGATGGGTTTAAGCAGCAATGCCTTGAAGATGAGAATTTCAGGTTGTGTGTTTTATAAGAAAATTCATTGTATGGAAATTCAATGTATAGGTCAGGTGATTACTTAGTACTGAACACTATTTTAGCAATTCCTTTACAGAACTGTTAGATTTATAATGTGTGTTAATACAGATGAAGTTGATGATTAACAGCTTGGTTTTGTAGTGAGAAAAACTTAGGATCAATTACTGGTTCTGCCACTTACCAGGTGTGTGACCTTGAGGCAGTTACTTTTCTAAGTTTTAATCTTTTACATCGAAAAAAAGTGCTAAGAATATCAGCCACCTTACATGACTGTTACTGGGATTTAATAACATCATGAGATGATCATAAGGTGATGAACACTAATGTTAACGAAGGCTGAAGATATAATAGGTGTTGCAAGCCAAAGAGAGATACCAGATCAAAATACAGTACATTTTCAGCATACATCCTGAGAACCAGTTTCATGACCCTTGGGTCTTCACCCAAGGATCTTAAAAGAAGATGTAGGATATAAAATGTTGGAGGGTGGAAAAGAGGAGGGCTTTGTTTAGCTGATTTGGGAAAAGAGGCTTCAGAGGATGGTATGTCACACCTTCTCCTTAAACCTCACCAAAGGGAAGGGATGGGGGTACCCATCCTCACCACTGAAGCCTAGTGAGGGACTTTAATGCGCCCACTGGAAGAGCTTGATACAGCTCTCCCAGATCCTTAAAGGCAATGGATTCGAGTCTGACTCCCACCAGGGAAATCTGGAAGGCAGCAGAGAGGCTGGTAAGCTGCTTTACTGGGACAGTAGAAGAGAGTTCCTCCCGCAACTGTATTCCCTCTAACAACAAATCAAAGAATATGTGAGTTTACCCTCAAATTTAAGCCACATAAAAGAAGCTGGCCTTGGGGTGTTTCACTTATGCCCAAGAGTGCTACCTGGAAGAGGCAATGGGATTTCATCCATGAGAGTCCATTTGGAGTGTCCCTCTAGAAAACTGCCAGTGGAGTGAGCAGGTGGCCAGCAAGAGGGGCAACACTGCCTGACTCATGAGAGTAACAGCTCCAGGGCCCATACGATAGCCTCTGAAGAACTCTCAAAAATGTCCACAAGGTAAAAGAGTCATCTTTGAACTCTTTCCTCTTGTGGAGAAAAAGCAAAAAGGCCACAGGGAAGAGAACACGAAGCTATCTTGAAACAGTACCGGTTCAAGTAAAAAGAACTCCCACATGCTCCTTTGCCCTTCCCTTTCTCAATGCTCCAACCATCGTGGAGGGTAAGAAAAAGATAAGGACACCCCCCACACACACACGCACGCACGCACGCACGCATGCACACTGCAAGACACCAGCTTCCAATATTGGTCAGAGAAAATCTAACATCACATCAAGTTCAGAGTTGTGATCACCCTCTGGGACTAGACAGTCCAGTTTCTAAAATAAGACTATGTGTGATTTAAAGAGATCACAGGACTTCCTATTACCTAAGACTGACCAGAAAAGTCACAGCCCTGCCCATTTTCCACTCAGGGTCATGGAAAGACTGTGCCTAGTTTTAAAGGGAAGGATGGAAAATAAAAATATAGTGTTTTAATGTGTTCCATGAGCCATGCTTGTTCAAAGTACAGCTGATTATGGGTATAACTAGTTCTCTCTCTTTTTTTAGCAACTAGAAAACCTTATTTCCTGGACACCAGACCCATTGAGTCACACTCCTAACCGGCTATACTGGCTTTGGCCAGAGCCCACCATGGAGAAGGCATTCTTGTTACACATACTCCTGCACAAGGTCATGTAAGGGTAAATAAAATGTAAGGTAGGAATGTAGGTATCACTAAGATCTAATGCCGGGGCTTCCCTGGTGGCGCAGTGGTTGAGAGTCTGCCTGCCGATGCAGGGGACACAGGTTCGTGCCCCGGTCCGGGAGGATTCCACATGCCGTGGAGCGGCTGGGCCTGTGAGCCATGGCCGCTGAGCCTGCGCGTCCGGAGCCTGTGCTCCGCAAAGGGAGAGGCCACAGCAGTGAGAGGCCCGTGTACCGCAAAAAAAAAAAAAAAAAAAAAAAAAAATCTAATGCCTAATTATAGAATCAGAATGGAGGACACACATTAATCACTCAGATATAGAGAAGAAATTGAAGACTGATTGCCATGACATATGTAAATATATATTGTCAGCGCACTCTGAAGCCAGATTGTACCTTGCTGGGGGTTATAGAGCTAACCGTGACAGCTGGAACAAGTAAGTCTGGTCATAGTCTTGTTTCTAAAGGATAAGCCACTCCCTGTTGACTGAGAGCCTTTCCCAGGCTAGAACCTGGGGGTTGTCCCCATGACACTTCCCTTCAATGCCATCTCCCTCCCCGTTGATGCTCAGCATATGTGCATTTCCAAAAATTTTCAGACAACTTAGAAGTAGTATGAGATGGTCACAATAATCCTGAAATCTTGTCTTGCAGGTTCTTCTCTCATCTTTCAGGAATCATGTGGCATAATGAACGGACTAGAGTCAAAGCTCTGATATCAGGCTTTGTCTTCACAACCAGAGCTTAGCACAGCAAATGACACTTAGGATGTGCTTGATAAACGACAGCTGGAAAATAAAGTGCTTGTTATCATGACTGCAACCCATCTTGAAGAGCAAACCTCACATACAGGGTTGGTGAAGAGGAACACTGTCTCTAAAATGACCTGTGAGTTCCTTTTATGTGGGGAAGCACTGGAATAAAATCATAAATTGCTAGAGCTGGAAGGACCAGTGAGATGCTTTATTGCAGCCCTTCATGGTATCCTACACAACTAACTCTTCATAAGGGCCTGCCTTCTTAGGATGATGGAGTTGATGAGTTCAGAACACTGTCCATTCAGGCCTGGAAGTACATTACAGACATAGCCTGCTGCAAAAAAACCTTATTAACTAAAACACAAACTTGTTAAGCTAAATTGTTAGGCTACCATATGAAAAACTTACCTAAATATTAAAATAATTTCAGCACTTCTCCAAAAATAAATTAAAAACACTTACACACAGTATATTTAAAATAACTTTGATGATAACTGCATTGCAAAAAACTTATCAGATAATCTACTTTTCAACAAATATACCTTTTCCAGCTTCAGAATGTGACTACCAAAATGCTACTTCTTAGGGAGTATAATTGTGAGCAGCATTTATTATGTGTCTAGTCCTTTGAATTTTATTACTTTGTTTTCTAATTTTCTAAAATGAACACATATAATTTGCTCAATATATAAGAAAGTAAAGGCTATGAATATAAGTATGTACCTTTTTCCGAGAGGCAAGGAATTTTGCTTGCTTCGTTGATTAATTCACCAGAAAATTAAGAAATCTATGTTTTACTTTGTAATTGTCTACAGAGTTTGATAATATATGTGTTACTCCATGAAAGAAAACACTTATCCAGAAGACTGATAGAGGTGGGCAGTACTTATTCTAGATTTTAACTACAGGAAAGTAATTTCCTTTCAGCAATGCACAAGAAAGTGCTTTCTTCCTAGCTTCAGGAAAAGCCTGTGAGCTGTAATTAAGTATTGAATTAATGCTACTGGTGTAGAATCAACGGTCAGTACAATTAATACCTGAGCCTGACTGAAACGTGAGTATAGGTGTCAGCAAAACTGCCTAAAAGAAACAGCATTCGAGATGAACTCCTGCTGCTGTTCCAGGTCACCTAACCTTAACAATCAAGGTGACAACACCATTAATGTTGACCCAATTGTAATAGACTCAGCTCAAAGTTTCATTTGAATGCACACATATATACACACAGGCACACGATATTCAAAGACAACAGTTCTGCCACTATCAAACCACACTGCCAAACAGTGTACTGTGACTTTGATATCACCTTACCTGTGACTGTCTCTCTCGGCACCCCACAAACCAAGTGGATCATACATATTTTTACACTACTGTATTTTTTAGTGGATTTTTTGTAGGACTCTGGTGGGATTGCAACACGTTCCTTAAGATAATTAGAGACACCTTAAGGTGTCACAAAAGCAGGGCTAGTCGGTGCTGCACTACTGGCTCGGTGGTGTGTGTCATACCCTGCTGCTTGCTTATTTGATGCAACTAAGGTACAGAGCAGCCCCTTCTGGACCCCAGCCTCCCGGGCAGGCTCATTCCCTCTGAGATCTTGCTCTCTTCATAAATCAACTCATTCTTGAGCTCTTCTGTGGGGAGCAGCACGTTTGTTTTTTCATTCATTCGTTCCTTCATTTATTCAAGAAATACTGATTGAGCATTTACTCCGTGCTGGGGGAGAGGAAACTACCAGTGAAGTTTGATTCTCATGGAACTTACAGTTTTGTGAGGGAAGGCAGACAATAACAAAACAAAAATAAGTATGCAGTATGGCAGGTGATGATAAGTGCTAAGAAGACAAAGTAAAGCAGGGTAAGGGAGGGAGAGGTGGAGGTTTATTCATGCAGCATGGTCAAGAAAGTGCATTGGGAGCAGTCATAAATGCCTGTTGAGTATTTGTTAACTCACAATCTTACATTTGTGAGTTAGTTGGTCAGGTGGTCCTTCAAGAAACGATGACTTGTACTTAACTCTGCTACCCATACCTATCTCCAGGCGTTTCCTTTTTAACTTATTTAGTGTTAATCAACCCTACACTATTTCTGTGTTAGGAGCAAATTAATTACTGAAGTATGAATATTAATGGCTTAGAAGAATGCCTAGCACAATGCTTGGCATAGCATCAGTATATTACAAGGCTTGCAGACTTACAGCACTGAAAACCTTAAATAGGACTGAGTTTTGATTCTCCCTCTTAGAATTCCATATACTATCCCGGTCCTCAGTGTTTGGCTTTCCTCTGTAAGAAAGCTTTAAAGTGATAACCGTAATCATACTCGACTTTATTGAGTGCTTGCTGTGATAAATAAATGTGTTGCTTCTGTTAATTCTTTAGATGATCATTTTATAAATCCTTACACCCACACTATGACAAAGTACTCGTGGATCCTTCCTTCTATGGAAGGAAACATGCTCAGAGAGGTTAGGTGACCTGCTCTGCATCACACAGCTTGTAGGAGGTAGGACACGCTAGGAGCCAAGACTATCCGTTTTGAGCCCATCAGTGTTTGTCATCACTCTCACGCATATTGTCTCAATAAGCCTTTTATTATCCACTTAATTTGAAATAGCTTTCACGTAGAAGGCTGGTTAATCAAAGTACAAATATCGCTTACGGTACTCAAATAACAGTACTTGAGTGGGTGTGTATGAGGAGGAGAAATCCTTTCTAATTGGAATCTGTGTATTCCTCACAGTAAAATGCAGGCATCAGACTTTTATCTCAAAGGAAACTTACATCCCAGATAATGTAAAAATCTCTTCTCTTCACTTATGAGATGAAGTTGAGGTTGGACAAAACAAACTCAGATTAGATTTTCCTTACTGTCTTTCCATTATCCTGGAAAATAATTCATGGATGAGCTACCTGATTGGACAGTCCAATGCTACTCTCAGTATTTATCTGAGAATGTTCTATAGCACATCCTATCCTATTGAATGTAGGGAGTCTGTTTTTGTTTCCCTTCCCCTGTTTTTGGTCTAGGGTATCACCCCTGAGTTAGCTCTGATTTCCTTGTGAATTCTCCAGAGCTACCAGAAGGCCCTTGAAGCCCTTAACCTCGTAGTGACGTTCTTCTCCAAAAGGCTCAGTCTTGCAAAATAGAACTGAAGATTATGCTCCTGTGTGGAGGTTGGCATTTTTCCAATGTTAATCAAAGACTGAGTTCAATATCCCTTCCCTGTACTACCCAGCTACTTCCCCTATTTTCTTTCTTTCCTTCTTTCTTCCTTCCTTCCCCTTTCTCCCTCCCTCCCTTCTTTCTTCCCTCCCCCCTCCCTCCTTCCCTCCCTCCCTTCCTTCCTTCCATCCTCTCTCTCTTTTTCTTTCTCTTTTTAAAATGCAAGTTGCCGCCTTTGTTTTTCAAAGAAAAAAAAAGACAAGTAAATGAGCCAACACAGGGAGTTGGCCGGTCTACAAAAGTTAGCTGGAGATATCAAGGACTTATAGGATGGTTAGTAAACTATGCTTGGCAAAGGAAAGCAAGTCTTCTCCAGGTTGTCATGTCATATTTTTTTGATGATACTATGTCTATGACAAGGAGCCACCAGGTTCCAACTTGACCTTTTCTATGACATTATTAAGAACATGCTAAGACTCTTAAAAATGCACTGGAGGGCTTCCCTGGTGGCGCAGCGGTTGAGAGCCCGCCTGCCGAGGCAGAGGACATGGGTTCGTGCCCCGGTCTGGGAG
This sequence comes from Mesoplodon bidens, assembly GCF_964165515.1. Taxonomy (NCBI): domain Eukaryota; kingdom Metazoa; phylum Chordata; class Mammalia; order Artiodactyla; family Ziphiidae; genus Mesoplodon; species Mesoplodon bidens. The sequence goes on from NC_138160.1 coordinate 126,563,374, forward strand.
GATCCCACATGCCGCGGAGCGGCTGGGCCCGTGAGCCATGGCCTCTGGGCCTGTGCGTCCGGAGCCTGTGCTCCACAACGGGAGAGGCCACAACAGTGAGAGGCCCGCGTACCGCAAAAAAAAAAAAAAAAAAAAATGCACTGGAGATGGCTTCCCTGGTGGCGCAGTGGTTGAGAGTCCGCCTGCCAATGCAGAGGATACAGGTTCGAGCCCTGGTCCAGGAAGATCCCACATGCCGCGGAGCAACTGGGCCCGTGTGCCACAACTACTGAGCCTGCGCTCTAGAGCCCGCGAGCCACAACTACTGAGCCCACATGTCACAACTACTGAAGCCCGTGCACCTAGAGCCTGTGCTCTGCAACAAGAGAAGCCACTGCAATGAGAAGCCCGCACACCGCAACGACGAATAGCCCCCGCTCGCCGCAGCCAGAGAAAGCCCGCATGCAGCAACGAAGACCCAATGCAGCCAAAAAAAAAAAAAAAAAAAATGCACTGGAGAAACATTCTATGATGTTTATAAATAAATTGCCAAAGGCTCTCAAAGGCCAGCTGTATTAAAAAAAAAATAAAGTCCGGGGCCTCCCTGGTGGCGCAGTGGTTGAGAGTCCGCCTGCCGATGCAGGGGATACGGGTTCGTGCCCCGGTCTGGGAGGATCCCATATGCCGCGGAGCGGCTGGGCCCGTGAGCCATGGCCGCTGGGCCTGCGCATCCGGAGCCTGTGCTCCGCAACGGGAGAGGCCACAACAGTGAGAGGCCCGCATACCGCAAAAAGAAAAGAAATAAATAAATAAATAAAATAAATAAAGTCCAAATGTAAAATAGCTAGTGGGAAGCAGCTGCAGAGCACAGGGACATCAGCTCGGTGCTTTGTGACCACCTAGAGGGGTGGGATAGGGAGGGTGGGAGGGAGACACAAGAGGGAGGGGATATGGGGATATATGCATACATATAGCTGATTCACTGTTATACAGCAGAAACTAACACAACATTGTAAAGCAATTATACTCCAATAAAGATGTTAAAAATAAATAAATAAAGTCCAAAACAATTCTTCAAAAGTTATGTATTTTAAACCTATTAAACCCATCAGTACTGTTTCTAAGCAAAAGATGCAAAGCAAAATAACTATGCTCCTCACAAAAATAATTACAGCATTTATTATATAAAATTAATCATAGTTCACCAAAGGCTGTAAGGTCTTGCAATGGGACAAAATTTTTAGATTTTATGATGGACATTTTTCAATCCTGTCAAGGTAGCTCTGTGACTGCACACAGAACCTCACGTGGACATAGTATCAAAGTTTAAATGTGAGACCCTCTTTGGAAATGAGGTCTGCCCTCAGCCCGTATTGTAGACCCATTGAGTGCTCCCCAAACAACAGATCCTATGGGAAAACACAGACAGACAAACCTAGGGGGATGAAACTTAGATTTACACTAACAAACACTTACCAATGACCTGAGGACAGCACATCAGCAAAATATTTACCAGTGCAGGAAAATAAAGACTAAAACTGTTTTGCAATGATATGGACAACTCAAGACCTATTCTTTTAGATTCCCAAGGTTTTGGATTTTATTAGATTCTGCTGGATTAACCACTCCTTGCTTTATTAAACAGAGACTCCCAAGATTAACAAGTCTTGGCTTGTAGTCTCTGCATCACCACTACAATGATTAGTGATTGTCTTTGCTGTGGCCAAGTTACTCCCTTAGCATCCACCCAGGAGGATAAGAATACACACCCTTCCCTCAGCACTCCAGACTGAGGTTTCAGTTCTTATGGTTGATTTTTGTGGCCTTTTGTAACTCTCCCCTTTTATTGTTAACGATTGTATTTCTCACATCTGCTATTGAGCCTGCAAATAATAGACTCTCCTCTGACCTACACACTTTTTTTTCCCTAAGAGCTTAAAGAACCAACTTTGTGGGCAGTGTTTAAAAACAAAAAGAAAGACACAAACAACCCTGGGGTGATGTTATTATGAATTCAAGATACAAGTTATCAACTTTAGTACCTGAACTTTTGGGAGTTTATTTTTGTTCTTTTGCTTATTCAGAGACTTTCTGAGCCTCAGATTCATCATTCATAAAATTGTGCACAGAATTTTGGTGAGTATTAATACAGTCATATGGTTAAAAAATATATCATGTGCTTATAATAATATAGGCAAGCATTTTTAGTCATTGTTTCTGATTATTACTTGTGTTAAAGATAGATGAGGGTTCCAGAAAGATGAATTCTGGGGAGGTGAAATCAAATTTTGAAATTCTGAGACTATAGGATCCAAGTTGAGAAAATCCAAAATAAGTATATGGTTAGAAAGACATGGACTTTTGCATGCATCAGACTTAGCCAGAGGAAACAGAGGAATAGGTAAACTTCTCAGGACTCTCTGGAGTGTCCAAGCCATCCTGGATAGCAGGGTTTCACCAAGCTCCAAGCACTGCTTAGTGGCCTTTCATTCAGACGTGCCTGATAGAGGTATTTCCTCATCTAATCCTCCCCAGAAAAAGCCTGATGACCTAAGTTGTATTCATGGATAAAAAAATAGTAATAGAATTAACATGGAGATAGACCTCTAATCTGTCAGAAGAAGAACAATTTTCTGGATTCAGCTGCTCTCCTGAGAGTTTAGGTGTGCTTATACCTTATAAACTATTCAAAAATATATTAATATGTATAAATAAAATACATATAGGAAACACAAATAACAAATATATTAAATAAAATTTATAATTTATAAATTTCTATTTTATATAATACACACACACACACACACACACACACACGCAAAGTATTTATCATGGAGCCTAAAACCTGTAAAGTACTCAAGAGTTGCTCAAAAGTACTCAAGAAACATTAGCTAGTTCCATTACTGTGGAATTAAATACCTGCCAAAACACTAGCCAATTATATAACTCTATATTTTTCTCCATTTTTATACATACATTTTTATTTGTCCACCTATTAGTATAAAAATATACATTTTCGGTTTTCTAAAAATGATTTTTACTCAGAAATTCTCAGTTACAAACATTTGAAGAACTACTGCTGTTCACATATTTAACTTAATAACCGGTAGTCCACTGGTTTGCTTTAGCATGATCTGTTTCATGATTTCTATATCTTTGAACATGTATAAGTCACACACTTATTCTGCTAATAAAAATGAAGTCACCAGATGAGCCAGTGCCCATAAGTTAGTACTTTTTAAGGCAGGAGATTGAATTTTTTTCATAATAGTCTTCACCAGAACCAAGCCTGCGTGCAGAAAAAGCTGTCTATGTTTCTAATGCTTATTAACGATTAGCCAGCATTACAAGTCATAGGACGTGAAAAAGACTCCGTGTAATGTAAATGCGAATGCCCCCTACTTGCTCACATGCCACAGTGCCTTCATTTCTTACCCGGTAGAATCATTAGGAACTCTTTTAAAAAACAAGGTTCTTTTAAATGTTGGTGATGCCATGGTACATCCAGAGAAGGCTGTGCAATCAAGCACAGGGAAATGAACTGCTCTCCATTTCTCTAATGGGGATAAAGGCTGGAATCATTTAACATATAAATGTCCCTGCAAGAAAAATTGCTTAAAGCACACTTCTGCCCAGCTACCAAGAGTTTACGTTCTGAGGGTAAATTAAACAAGTTGAAGGACAAAAATTACAACCCTGGACACAGCTGGCTTGAAAACACGACGATTCTAGCAATAAAAATTGGTAATTACCAAAGATGTAAATAAACAGACAGAGGCTGACATTCTGCTCTGATATAGTTTCACAGCCACTTGGTCCACCTCAGGACAGCATCATATGGTACATGAACTAATTCAGTAGCTATCTACCAGTCTCCCCTTTTCCAGGCTCTGCTTCCTGCAACCCATCTTCAAGGTGCCAACAGGGTTCTGCCTGAGAGTGTCTCTTTCTACTCAAAATCAGATTCCTTTCATTCCATTTAAACCACTCCAAAGTTTAACCCCAGCTGACCTTTTTCCAGGCTTATCGTCCAAGACCTCCTCCCTCATCCTAAATTCCAGCCAGATTGAACTCTCACTATTCTCCTTATATGTGCTGTGACTTCCTGTCTTTGTATCTCTGCATAAGCTATTTACTCTGTCCAGAATGTCTAAATGCAAAAATTCCCTCAAGGCCTAAGTTTGCTTAACTATTTACTTCCTGACGTATATTTTTCAAAGTGCATCTCATAGGCTACCTCTTCTGAGGAACCATTTTCCCGTATGTTATTATTTATAACAATAACTGGGAAGATTTACTGAACATTAACACTGTAATGGACATTCTGCTAAAGGTTTCCTAGACTTGTGTAACAAGTGAGAAAAGTACAGTGTTAAAGAGTGCGGAGTTCCAGGGTTCAAATCACGGCTCTGCCACCTACCTGCCAATGAACTTGAGAATCTATTTACCTTCTGTGTGTTCAGTGTCATCATGTGTAAAATGGGCACAGCTATAATACAGTTAAGACCTAACAGAGTTATTGTGGGGATTGCTATGTGAAATAATACATATAAAGCCCTTAGAACAATTCCTGGCACATTGTAATTACAATACAAATATCAGCTGCTGCTACTATTATACCTCACCATATGCTACAAGGTAGATGTCCTCATTATTTCCATTTAAGAGATGAAAAAACTGCAGCTTAGAAAAGTTGAAAGTATGTCCAAAGTTATGGAGCAAATGTGTGACAGATACAGAACACACACATAAACCTGTCAACTCTAAATCTCTAATCTCACTTTCTGCAGACTAGTCATCTTTGTTTTCAATCTAGTGATTTCCCTGAGGGTAAACAATAACAGCAACAACCATATTTGCTAATATTTATCGAATACTTACTATGTGCTAGGCATGGTACTGAACACTATCCATGCATTTATCTCATTAATTTGCACAGTGGATTTAATAACTGAAGACCACCCTTATCCTCATTTTATAGAGGAGGAAACTGCTTTACAGAACCTTATTCAGTCACACAGCTTATAAGTGACAGAACTAGGACTCAAACCAGATTCTTATCTGAAACGCCACCCTGCCTTACTTTTAGCTGGATTTATTCCCTTACTCCTCTGTTTCTCCAGCTCTCTTAGCGGAAGCTATTTCTATGTCACTGGGCACTTTGTTAGCTGTGCTTCTGTCAGACACCACTGCCAACCTGTCAATCAATGGAAAAGGAGAACCCTGTCCTATTCACACCGCTTGCCTAAGAGTGTCTTCCGAGAAGTACATGCTAATAAACCTTGGACTGAACTGAATTTCATGTGGGATGTTGGATCGTGAAGAATCAGATGTTGCACAGAAAATGTCTTGCCTGTATGCTGACACGTTAAGTTATAATGACAAAGGGCTTGAGTCCAGTCCTTGTACAAATGGCTGATGAATGAGAAACAACTTTCACATTAGTGAAGAGGCTCAGTCCTGAAACTGGATTCATCTGGAATCAATCCCCAAGCATACTAACTTTTTTGTTTGTTTTATTTATCCATTCTAAATCTTGGTTTCCTCACGGACAAGTAAAAGATAAGAATAATACTCCCTCTTAGAGTTTTTTTTTTTTTTTTTTTTTTGCGGTAGGCGGGCCCCTCACTGCTGTGGCCTCTCCCCTTGCAGAGCACAGGCTCCGGACGCGCAGGCTCAGCAGCCATGGCTCACGGGCCTAGCCGCTCCGCGGCATGTGGGATCTTCCCAGACCGGGGCACGAACCCGTGTCCCCTGCATCGGCAGGCGGACTCTCAACCACTGCGCCACCAGGGAAGCCCCCTCTTAGAGTTTTTGATAGGATTAAATGTAAACATTCATAAAGCTACTTAGCACTGTGACTCATACATGGTAAGCACTCAGCAAAGTTTGTTCTGTAAATAAAAACTTACATATTTTCGAAAGTCAAATAGGGACTTCCCTGGTGGTCCAGTGGTTAAGACTCCACCTTCCAATGCAGGGGACGTGGGTTCGATCCCTGGTCGGGGAACTAAGATCCCACATGCTGCCGCGGGGCAACTAAACCCGCACCTAGCAACTACTGAGCTCACGTGCTCTAGGGCCCGTGCACCGCAGCTACTGAGCCTGTGTGCTTTGGAGCCTGTGTTGCACAACTAGAGAGAAGTCCACGCGCTGCATTGAAGAGCCCACAACAAAAGATCCTGCATGCCACAACTAAGACCCGACGCGGCCAAATAAACAAATATTAACAACAACAAAAAAGTCAAATAATTAAAGAATAGCTCCTTGGTCATTCAAGCAACTGCTCTTTTCCAGATGTAAAATCTTCCTGAGGGAAGACCCCAGATATTGTGAAATAAATTTGAGCAAAGATGAGTGAACAGAAAATAAATAACTCTCCAGGGAGAAGTGCCCTGAAAGGGCCAAGCATGTGAGAAATGGCAGGGAGGGGGACCATTTTGTGGTAAAGGGCTCCATTCTTAACCCAAGGGACACAAACCCCACTGGGCGTCTTTGTGTTTTTACAATGTGTGACAAAGGCCCTACAGTGAAGGTTTTCCTTTGTTCTCCAGTCTCACTACCAGAGTGAATTTCACATGTAGAACTCATTTATCTGGAAACTCTGATGTCTAATGTATTAAGAATTGCAAAATTAAAACTGGGTGTAAAATATTAGAGCTGATAAAATAAAGAGTGAGCACATAGATTTCCCAAGGAATATATCACTCATGTTTCCAGTAAATATTATATTATATATGTATGTATTTTTCCCAATTAATCAATAAAGAAATCTATATTACATGAAATTGCAGCATTTGAAGGTTCCTGACTATTATGGGCCAAATTATGTGCCCCCCATTCATATGATGAAGCCCTAACCCCCAATGTGGCTGTATTGGAGATAGAGCCTGTAAGGAGGTAGTTAAGGATAAACGAGCCCATAAGAATGGAGCCTTAGTCTGATAGGACTGGTGGCCTTATCTGGAGAGGAGACACCAGATGCACATGCACAGTGGAAAGATGATGTGAGGACAGAGTGAGAAGGTGGCCTTTTACAGGCCAGGAAGAAAGGCCTCACTGGAAATCAACTCTGCTGGCACCTTAATCTTGAACTTCCAGCCTCCAGAACCATGAGAAAGCGATTTTTCCGTTTTTAAGCCTCCCAGTCTGTGGTGTCCCATTATGACAGCAGGAGCAGACTAATATTTGTATTACATTATTTCCTGTCTTCCTATAACAATATGTTTATATTTTTCCAATGACGAATGAGGATGGCTTATTGGACAAAGGACTTTTGTGTCTCTTTCAAGTCAAGGAGTCCATTTGGGAAATGTACTTTGGATCTCCTGACTTTCATACTTCAGACAAAAAGAAAAAAATATTAACACCCCACATATAGCACTTGTGTTATAAAGTATCTCTTTATTAGCAATCTCTAAGTACCTCCCTCCAGACCTCAAGCACAGGCAAAGGGCCATGGGAAGACAAAGACCAGCCACACAGCAGGCATCAGTATAAACTTAGCAATGATACGGGCTCTTTGTTACATGGATTTTACTCTTTGTCCTTCTGAAATTTAAATTCTTTCCAGTTGAAAGGGATGGTACAATTCCATCTTTTTCAGCCAGCCATGCTTGGCAATTGTGGGTCAAGAGGCAGAATAAAACCATGGCCAGCACTGACTGATAAGGTTCTGCAGGCTTAGTGGTACTATGGTTTCCATTGATTGAGAGTATTTATTTTCTTAATTTTCTTCCAAAAATATTTTTTGAGGCCTGCTGTGTGACTGGTACTGAGCAAGGCTCTGGGGATAGAGCAGAGAAACAACAGCCTTGGTCTTTGCCTCCAGCTTCAAACTAGGATGTAAATACAGGCCACAATATGCAGTTAACCACATTAACATATACAATATTTTCTGATGATAGTAAGTACTGAAAAGATCATAAAAGATAGCAATGGATAACTTTAAATTATAATTTGGATAGAGTCTGAACTGTGGTCATGGCCGTGCTAACACAGGGGAGAAGTCTGGGCAATTAGTGTAAAGGCCCTGTGGCAGGAATCACCTCGGTGTACCTGAAAATCAGAAGGAAGGATGGAGTGGCTGGGGTACAAAAGGGGACTACATCAAGAGGGCCAGGTAGAACATGATCAGGAGAGCTGGGCATTCTTAGTGCTCTGACAAACCATTGTAGGGGTTTAAGCTAAGCGAGTCTAACTACAAACAACAGTCTGCAGACCAAATCCAGGCTGCAGCCTGTTTTGTAAATAAAGTTTGACTGGGGCACAGCCAAGCCCAGTCATTTAATTGTTGTTTATGGCTGCTTTTGTGCTACAAGGCCAAAACTGAGCACTTGAGACAGAGACTATATGGCCCACAAGACCTAAAATATTGACTAACTGGCCCTTTATAGAAAAAGTGTGCTGGAGGGGAAGCATGGGGAATAGTTAGGAGGCTGTGCAGTCATCCAATGGAGAGGTGATGGTGGCTTGGACCAGTGTGTTTGATAGCAGTACAGATGCTAAGAGATGAACAGATCTACGGCATGCTTTGCAAGAAGAGCTGGCAGAATTTCCTGAAGAACTAAACGTGGTGGGGGAGAGAGGAATGGATAGAGAGGAATCAAAATATTTCTAGCGTTTTGCCTTGAGCATCTGAGTAGATTAACAAGGTCCTGTACTGAGATAGGAAGCTCCTGAGGAGGAGAAGCTTCGTGGAAACAGTAAGAATGAAGAGCTGCTGGAAAATGTTCAGTTCGAAATGCATTTTTATAAAGCCTCTCTGTTGCTTTTTTCCCCCTTCAGTCCAGTGCAGTTATTCCCAAAACAACCCAATGACTTTTTCCCCCCTTGTTGAATAACACAAACAAAACCCACATGGCCAGTAGAATGATAGCTGACATTTCCTTGGACGCTAAACCATAAACATTCTGAAGGCAGGGGCCATGCCTGCATTGCACACCATCATATCTCCACGGCCAGCCTAGCACCTGGCACACAGAAGAAGCTCCATAAATAACGGTTTTGAAAGCAAACTGAAGAAATAGTAACCATTCATAGAGAACTTACTATGACATCAGGAACTCAGTGTGGCGCTGCACACAAATTACATTATTTAGTCCTTACAAAAATCCCACAAGCTAGTTGATGCTATACCAATTCTACAGATTTGGAAAATGAGGCTTAGAGCAAGGGATCAAAAGCACAACTCCCTGCCCTATAGAGCTAAGTCAGGAGATAGAAATGGGTGAAGGGGAGGCAAGTACCGACAATGGGATGCAGTAGTTGGATGTACTGTGGGATGACAGTCTTCTTTAAGTGGGCAATTGCTTCTTGGCTGCCACTGAAGCTTGCTCTGTGGAAAAGCAGCTACCCAATATTACCAGGTCTGCTTTTTCAACAGAAGTTGAAAATCCAGTTTTTTATAAAATGAAAACTCTCAAAAAAAAAAAAAAAAAAGGACATTGTCCTAGAGCAAGCAGTAGAGAAACCAATCCTGGCAGGCATCTCTCATACTTTTCTCTGTGTACTAACCTCCTTTCTAGTGGGGAAAAAAGCTAATCTACTCTTTAGTAAAAGTTATTGGTGAATCTGGTATAACACACTGTCCCTGTGGGCTCAGTTAAATGTACTTTTTGTTAAAGATGTTTCTTATAACAGCTAAGGTTTCACTAGGCACTTGCTTTTTGTGTCTAGCACTCTGTAGCCATTCTCTGATGTTTGAACATCTGCCTGATGCCTAGAGTGAAACCCCCAATCATACTGAGTGGCTAATAAATTCGTGTAGTTCTTCTAATGCGATGATGCAACACACTGACCTCACTGTGCCAACAAGCCCTGCAATTTTAGAACTAAAGATATTGAATGCTTCCTTTTAAAAAAAAAAGAAAAAAGATTCATTTCTTATTATTAAGTCTGCTTTTTAGAGACTGGATATTATATTGATGGTTCCAGCTTAAATTAATTTCATAAATGGGAGCTTAGAAAATGCTATCACTGGCTTATCTTTTCAATTTTAAGCAAAACAACCACTAAATGGTGTACCAAGGAGGGAAGTAGGATGTTTAAATTATCTAATGAATTGAATTTGGTGAATAACTACTGAATGTCTATTATATGCCAGGATCTGTGCTAGGTCCCAGGACACAAAATGAACAAGCCATTGCCCTGCACTCACGTTCCAGTGGGGGAAACAGATCCATAAATAATAAAAGACTGAGACCTATGCTATAATAGAAGGATTACAAAATGCTCTGGGAACTTAGATAAAAGGATGATTAACAATGACTTCATGTGGGCAGACCTGAGAGAAGTCTAGGTCAAGGAATGCTATACAGGAACAGTTACTACTCAGCTCTAACTTTAAGGATGGCTGGAGTTTCAGAATTCAGGTGTAAGAAGAGGTGCATTCTGGGTAATACAAGCTATTATCTATCAGAAATTTACTATAAATAAGGTACTATACTGAGCACTTATACTCCATTCTTCGTAACAACCCAATGAGTTAACTTGTTTTAAATGCCCATTTTTCAGATTAAGAAACAGAGGTCCAGAAGGTTTAGTAATTTAGCCAGGGCTTTATAGCTAGTCATTAGCAAAACTTGTATTTTATTCCAGGGCTGTGTGACTTCAAAGCTTGGGCTATTAAACACTATACTCTATCACCAGGTAGGGTAAGAAGCATGTATATAAAAGATTTTGGTTTAAGGATTAGAGATTAGTCCATTATGGGTAGACGGTAACTTGCATTGATGTGTGTTGCAATGGGGGTACAGGTAGGGAGCAGCTGTGAATATTTCGATATAAGACTTGTAAACTGGGTCCAGATTTTAAGACTGCAGAGTTGGACCTTTACTCCATAGGCATCAAGGACTCTTGGGATGATTGTAAAAATCAGAGTAACATGATCAAGAATGAGCTCATTAGATAAATCCAGGATCTCTGAAGCAGCTTTGGAGAAACCAAATGCTAGAAAACCTGCTAAACGGTTACTGAAATAATGCAGACAAAAGTAGATGATGGTCTAAACTCAGAGACTGGCAGTGAGGACACAAAAGAAGATAAGGATGTTGTATAAAGATGTTGTGGAGGGAAAAATCGACAGGATTTCAGAATGGATTTATGGGAGAGATAAAGGAGAGGTATCACTGGTGATGCTAGGAATTCTGGCTTGAATAACTGAGCAGGTGTTGATGTGAAATGTGGAACATGAGGGAAAGGTCTATGGATGTTCAAGTTGATAAGTCCAACAAATAATTGGTAATATGGAAACTTGTCTTGAAAACAGATTTAGGAACCACAAAAAAGAGGAGATCATCTACGCCAGGCAAAGTGTGGGAATGAGAGGAGACAGACCTAAGACACAACAGCAACACCAACAATAGTTTCACAAGGATGTTAACAATAAGGTTTAACCAGATATTAAGCACAATTCTTTTCAGAGCCTCTGTAATTTGTTTTAGTTGTTTAAAATTAACCAAGGTACAGTAACTTTTCTTTTTTTTACAGCTATTCCATCTACAAGTATTTAATGGCTAGAGGTCTGAGCATTCACTAATACTAGGGTTTCAATGAGCTAGACATGTTCCAGTTGGGGACCCATAGTGATAATTGAGATAATTTACTTTAATCTACATAAGTGTGTATATCCTATATTGCTTTAACAAAAAGGAACACAGCTTAATTAAAAACATTTATATAAAAGTATCATAAACAGATAAGTATATCAGTACAAAGAGAAAGGCCCAACATAAACATTTAAATGTTTTTTAAGAAGGAATAGTCACTGTGATTACTAATGTTCCAACTGTAGTGGATTAAATGAAAGTACAATGCTTTGAAAGAATTCCTTTTCAAAGCACCTTATATTTTTATCTAGTGACGAAAGCATCAGAACGAAGCATTCTACTGAAGACAATTTGCATTCGTGTTGTCTTTACAGGAGAAATGATTTGTCAGTCAAGGTCAATAGAATCCAACAGGGAGGCTCTTGCCCTCCCTCCTTACCCTGGTACGTGCAGAGATTAGAATAGTCTAACCATTTAGCCTTGGAATTACTACATACTTCACCTCTGAGCTATTCAGAAAGGCTTTGTTCATGAAAAGTTCTCATGCTTATAAAACATTAAACAAAATCTTGTTCCGTGTGACGTGCTGTACTACATTTCTTTTTGTTTGAATAATTGAAAAAGCTTTACAAACAAGACCTAACAAATCTCTTTAAGACAGTCGTTTGTGGGAACTCTTCCCCAGTCAATGGAGACTGGAGACAGGTAAGGGGAGAAGAGAGGCTGAGAGGAGAAAAGGAGGGCGGACAGGCACCCTCTGTCATCTAAAGTCACCAAAGAAGTTCAGGGCTGCACACATTTCTCCTCTGACTGTCCTTGTCTCTATAAACAGCCAGCGCTCTACCCTTCCCAGGTGGTAGCTGCTGTTTCTAGAGTTTGCCATCTGTTAACACAGGTGAGTAACAGGGAACAAAACACTAAACATGCAGAGGGTAGGAGATAAAAGAAGGAAGATAAGAAAAATGAACAATTACTGGTGCTTCTTGTGTTTAGGAAACTATGCTAGATGCTGTCATATTTACAGTAGGCACTTAATAAATACTTAGTTTCTTCCCTTTCACATAAATTATGCTATCTGATTAAAGGAAACTAGTATTCGTAGAGGAAAAAAAGAGAATCCCTGTGATTTAAAAGTGCTGGTCATGAAATAAGCTAATTTATGTATCAGCATGGAGGCATGAAGGAAAGGGCTGGTGAAGTGCTGGGTCAAGGTCAGCTTGTATGCTCTGTGTAGTGATTATACTGGGTAGGACTCATTCCATTCACATATAACATTACTACCAGAAATGAAGAACTCAGGGACAAGGGACAGAATTAGCCACTGGGACAAAGAATACAAATTAACCATAGATCTCTCTTCTCTAGCTGAGAACTCTTCATAAGTGAAGTCATTGCCTGAGTTTTTGCCTTTGGTAGCAGAGCGGAGACTGTGATGGGGCATTAGGGAGACTTGTTTTTACTCCCTCTACCCACAGGGTTAAACTTGGTCCGGACATTTTTGTAGAAGTCTAGAGAAGACCTTTGAAAAGCTATAGCTTTCACAAGACAAGAGAGCTACTGAAAGCAAGTCAGGCATAGTATCAAAGGGGCTCTGGAGTCAGATGGGCCTGAGTGTGAATCCAGTTTCTGCCACTTAACTTGAGCCTAGTTATATAATCTTTGGATCCTGGTTTCTTTTTCTATGAAATGGGCGATAACAATAATATCTGTAATATCTGCCACTCAGGGCAATTATCATAATGAAATGAAATGAGGCAATGTGGGTATTTGGCACAGTGCCAGGCAGGCGGTAAAAATTCAATACGTATTACTTTATGCTGGTAGCCTTTTTTTTTTTTTTTTTAATCCTGGGATGATAATGCACTTACTTGTGAGGCTTAATATCAATCTATACCATTTTTAGAGCATTCTGAAGATTTTTGATAAAGACATATGATGGAAAATTTGGTGTATTTAATTTATGTATATCAATCAATACAAAATTTTATACATATACATCAATCCACAAGATCAGCTGCTTCTTCTTTCTTTTCTGGAATGTATCAAGTATTAATGATGATTAACTTGGTTTTCATCTCAAAATACAAGCCATAAACTTTTTTAAACTAATGCATAAGCTATATCATATGTTATTTAACTTTTAAAGGACAAATTTATCTATTAAAAGGCTATTCATCAACTTATCTTAGATAAGATAATGCAGTAATGAACAGTTTAGTAAAGATTCAGAAAATAATATGGGTCCCTAAAGCTTGATTCCTCCAATTAAAGTGTGAAGACAATAATGAGAACACAAAAGTACTGAGGTAATCAAAATGTACACTTTTTCCTAATTTTACAACTTTACCTAAACAGTTATAGCAATGTATATGGCACTGTAACAAATAATGTAAATAATTTCTGTTGGTAACAGAAGGATTTAATGATTCATTGCTAAAATACAAATGACAGCTAATTTTAGGAAAGGTAAAAGTAACTTCTTTGAAGGTATATGTATGTAATATTAAATAGAGTAAAGAAAAATATATTTTAAAATCTTAAGACAACCTGCAATTTATACCACATATCAAAATAAACTTCAGGTTGCTTAATAAGTTAACTATGACTTTCAAATCATAGAAAAAGCTAAAAACGGACTATCAGCTCTTCAAAGCAATAACTTTCTAAAGTTTGAAAAAATAGAAACTGTATTTCACAAAGAAAAAGTTCAACAGAATCAAATATAATGGCTTTAGAGTTTTATAAAATGAAAATCCCAGTAGAACACACAGAAAGATACTATATATGTATGCAAAAACTAAACAAACAAAAAGGAAAACAAAGGTCCCAAGAGTGCAGTTTATGAGGCTATGTGTAGTTCAGGGGCATCATTAAGGCCTTTCACATACTGACTAATTCTCCTACTACTTATTGGAAAGCATTCACTGTCCACTCTATTACTCTTAGAAACCTCTGTATCTCCTCATACCATTGTGCCGTCTCTCATTTATGGTGATAGAGGACTCAAGGGTTGGGGAGAGAGGTAACAGATTTTCAGGGTTACAGGGCGTGTCTTACTCTTTGATCTGATTTCCATCCCTAGGCAAATTATTCCCAGAAAATAACTGAGAGGAAGAATAAAAGTTAATAAAAGAGGAAGAATAAAGATGTTCATATCAGCATTATCTAATAATGGAAAACAAAAGAAAATAAAGGAAGGAAGGTACAGGGGAAATTTATTTATTTATTTATCTATCTATCTATCTATCTATTTATTTTTGGCTGCATTGGGTCTTCGTTGCTGCATGCGGGCTTTCTCTAGTTGTGGCGAGTGGGGGCTACTCTTCGTTGCGGTGCGCGGGCTTCTCATCGCAGTGGCTTCTCTTGTTGTGGAGCACAGGCTCTAGGCACGCAGGCTTCAGTAGTTGTGGCATGCAGGCTCTAGAGTGCAGGCTCAGTAGTTGTGGTGCACAGGCTTAGTTGCTCCGCGGCATGTGGGATCTTCCCAGACCAGGGATCGAACCCGTGCCCCCTGCATTGGCAGCCTGATTCTTAACCAGTACACCATCAGGCAAGTCCACAGGTGGATATTTTTTTTAAATGGGAAGGAGTGAGAGAGGGAGGGAATCAATAGAGGAGAAAAGAAGAAAAAAGGAAATGACCTGAACGTCCAAAAAATATGAGATGGTATATCAATTAGATTAATTATTATTATTATTTTAATTAATTTATTTATTTATTTTTGGCTGCAGTGGGTCTTCGTTGCTGCGCGCTGGCTTTCTCTAGTTGCGGCGAGTGGGGGCTACTCTTTGTTGTGGTGCGCTGGCTTCTCATCACGGTGGCTTCTCTTGTCGTAGAGCACAGGCCCTAGGAGAGCAGGCTTCAGTAGTTGTGGCACGTGGGCTCAGCAGTTGTGGCTCGCGGGCTCTAGAGCGCAGGCTCAGCAGTTGTGGTGCATGGTCTTAGCTGCTCCACAGCATGTGGGATGTTCCCGGACCAGGGCTCGAACCTGTGTCCCCTGCATTGGCAGGCAGATTCTTAACCACTGTGCCACCAGGGAAGCCCGACTGTTGTTTTTTTTTTTTTGCGGTACACGGGCCTCTCACTGCTGTGGCCCCTCATGTTGCGGAGCACAGGCTCCAGACGCACAGACTCAGCGGCCATGGCCCATGGGCCCAGCTGCTCCGCAGCATGTAGGATCTTCCCGGACCGGGGCACGAACCCGTGTCCCCCGCATCAGCAGGCGGACTCTCAACCACTGCACCACCAGGGAAGCCCCTAATTATTATTTTTTAAAGATAGTTTTGTGGACGATGCAGTCACATGGGGAAATGCTTATGTGATCTCTGGTCTAGAGCACTGATTCAACACATACTTGCATGCCTACTCTTCAGGCATTGTTTTAGGCTTCAGGGATATGGAAATGAACAGATAGAGTGCTGGTGGTAGAGAAAACGCAAACACATCCTTAAACAAAATATCAGAGACAAGTGTTATACATATCATTAAGATGGAGTGAGGTGACAGGAGTCTCTGTTGGCTTCTCTAGATTGGATGATCTGAGAGGGCCTCTCTGAAAAGAAGACATTAAGCTGGGATTTGAATGATAAGAAGAAGGCAACTTCTTATAGTAAGAGAGAACTGCATTCCAAGAAGAGTGTGTCTGAGGTAAAGGAAGGAAGCACATGAGGAAGAGAGTAGTTAGTATAACTGGACGTTAGAGAGGTGTGCAAGGTCAATTTTCAGGACCGTGTAAACTTTCATAAGGAGGCTGTACTTATTAAATGATTTTGAAATGAGATTTGTGATCTGATTTATGTTTAAAAGGATTGCTCTGTTTTCTGTAAGGAGAATTTACTGTAAGAGGGGAGAGAAGCAGGCAATCCCCCTAGTGAGTTGTTGAGGTGTTTCCAGCTGTGGAAGATGGCGGCTTTGACTAGGACGGTGGAAAGAGAGGTGAAAAAGTTAGACCAGCTTAGGGGATGTTCTGAGGTAAAAGTAACAGGATTGTGCATAGAGTGGATTTGGGGTATCAGGGAAAGAAAGAAATCAAGGGCAGCTCCACAGATGGGCTTTAAAAATTTAGAGGATATCAATGTCATTTACCAAGATGAAGACTGGTGAAGGAACAGTTTGTGTACAGGGTGACGTGCACGTAAGTCAAGAGTTCTGCTTCGTCCCAGTTAAGTTTGAGAGACTAGTAAATATATTATCAGAGATGTTGAAGAGGTGATTGAATATGAGTCTGGACTTCTGAGAAGGCAGGACTGCACATGGGTGTTGCCATCCCATGGATGAGAATGCGTGAGATTACCTGGGGAAAGTATACCTAGAGAGCTGGAGAAGGTCTGGGACTGAGCCTTGCCGAACTCAAATACTTAGAGGCGGAAAGTAGAAATGGGACCAGCCAGAAGAATGGAGAAGGGGGAGCCAGTGAAAGAGAAGAAAATGTCAGCGAGCGTGTAGTAATAGAATCCATGAAGGGAAAAACAGCAAGAAGGGACTGGTCAACAGTCTTCTTTGAGGTCAAGGTAAGGAAAGGACTAAATGACTGGAATTTCCCATCACAGTGGTTGTTGGGGATTTGAAAAATGCAGTCTCAGGGGAGTGATGGGAATGGAAGCCCATCTAGAGCAGGTCAAGGAGAAAGTGTTGGTGATAGGTGCAGACAGCCCAAGAAACAGATTTTTCAACAGGTGTTGCTGTGAAGGGCAGACTATAAATGGGATAATGATTAAAGGGATGTTGAGGTCAAAAGAGGAATTTTTTAAGATTTGAGATACAAGAGCATATTACATGCTAATGTGAGAAATTCAATTGAGAGGAAGAAATGGATGATTCAGGAGAAAAGACCTTGAGAAGATGAGAGGGGATAGGATCCAGAACTCACAGGCTCCTCTCTGGCCTTGACAGGTACAGGGAGTCTCTTCTATTGAGAAAAGTATGAGGCCTACACACAAAAATATACACTCTAGTTAGAACTACTACCTTGTATACATATTAGCCAGGCTGGAGGGAAAGAGGAGTGTTTGAAGAGTTAAGTGAGGATACTAAGGGGAATCTTCTTCCTCCTTGTGTCCTTTAATATCTGTTTTTATAATAAATAGAAATTTTTAAAGTAACAAATTCTCAAAAAAGCTCCTAAATCAAGGTGCTCTCACAAGTTACACAGCAAGAAAAGAGCTGACAAATATACAGTTGTTTTGATATATTAAAACACCTAGGGCTTCCCTGGTGGCGCAGTGGTTGAGAGTCCGCCTGCCGATGCAGGGGACACGGGTTCGTGCACCAGTCCGGGAGGATCCCACGTGCCGCGGAGCGGCTGGGCCCATGAGCCATGGCCGCTGAGCCTGCGCGTCCGGAGCCTGTGCTCCGCAACGGGAGAGGCCACAACAGTGAGAGGCCCGCGTACCGCAAAAAAAAAAAAAAAAACACCTGGACTATTATACTTTGATAATGTGATGATGATTTTGATGGTAAATACTATATACTACCCCTATATTAATTCTTCATAGAGTTAATAAATGCCCATATAGTCTTACTATGTGCCATACTGTTATAAGAACTTAGTAAATATCAACATATTTGATATTCAAAACAATCTCAATTATTCCGATATGAAGAGTCTGTGGTACACGGAGGTTATTAACTTGTCCAGAACCACACAGCTAAAAAGTCAGGGAGCTGAGATTCAAACCTCAGCATTCTGATGCCAGAATCCTTGCCCTGAACCTCTCTGTTGTGCTTTGGATATGTTATCTCATTGCATCTCAACAACAAACTTTTAAGAAAAGTATATTATTATATACTTAACAGCTAAGAAAAGTGAGACTTTGAAGTGTTAAATAACTTTCTCAAGATTATGCTGTTTAAGTGGCTGGACCAGCATTCAAATCTGGATCTTTCTCTCTACAAGTGTATGTTCTCAGCACTTAACACTATATAAGTTTTAGAAACAGAAGAAGTAAAAAGTTTACGTTTCATCACTCAAAAATGCTGAATAAATATGACGAGTGGTATAAAAAGGGAAGTTTTTGATTAAGGGAATAAAACAGATTAAATCAAATGATGAAGAAGATAATTAAATATTTAATGATATTATATGCATTGGTTTATAAGATAGTAATAGTTGCTGAGCTCAAGAATTTTACAATCTGGACACGTTTTATTCCATATAAAAGCCATTTTAAAAATATGGGATAAAAATATATATGTCTAAATTATATATAGAGAAATACATATAGGAATTTATATTTCTAAAAATAATTCATGCTCATTGGAAAACAGGCTTTACAGACAAGCAAAAGAAGAAAAAGGGGAAGGCAAGGAGGGTGAGAGGGAAAGAGGAAGAAAACCATATCTGGAAAGGATGTGAGGGGTTTGTTGCATATAATTCCAGACATTGTACACACACACACATGCACGCACACACATACAAACATATTTTTATATAAATGGGATCATGCTATGTGTGTTTTTCAGTTACCTCCTTTTCTAACTAAAACCATACTGGGAGCACTGTCTATACCAATAAGTAGGTATAAATCATTAGTTTTATGATTGCATTATATTCCATTGTTGGATTGTACTCTAATTCACGTAATCTTCTTCTATTATCGGATGATTAGGTTGTGTATTAGTTTACTAGGGGCACCATAACTAAACACCAGAGGCTGGGTGGCTTAAATAACACAACTTTATTTTCTCATAGTTCTGAAGGCTGACAGCCCAAGATCAAGGCGCCAGCAAAGTTGGTTTCTGATGAAGCCTTTCTTCTGGCTTGCAGATAACTGCCTTCCCCTCGTGTCCTTACATGGCCTTTTCTCTGTGTCTGCACATTCCTGGAGTAACCTTCTTCTTCTTACAAGGACACCAGTCATACTGGATTAAGCTCCCTCCCTTATGACTTCATTTAACCTTAATTACCTCTTTAAAGGCCCTATCTCCAAATACAGTCATATTGGGGCTTGGGGCTTCAATGTATAAATTTTGGGGGAGAACACAATCCAGGCTATAACAGGTTGTTTCCAATTTTTTTGTAGTATAAATCATACTGATGATAAATGATAAAGTGATTTTTATCCAATCATCTCCCTAGGATATAATCCTAACAGCATAATTGCTAGGTCAAAGAGTATGTCATTTTAAAGCTTTTGGTATGAATTGCCAAGTTGTTTTCTGGAAATGTGTTTTCCTTTGAACTTCTGCCAGTAGACTATGAGAATGAAAACACAACCATTTTAAAGGACAATATACATGTGTAATATTCTCTAACCCTCAACTAAATCTCAGCTCAGGCCATTGTCTCTTGACTGTCTACAATATGCGGTGAGTGGCCCCAGATGACAACATTTTCAGTCCCACCTGAATTCTGGAGAGAACTTCATGAGGAAGAGTTAGAAGAGTTAGAAGAGCCTGGATTGACTCATTCAGAGAGTTTCCTTTAGTATCTTTGTCGCCTGTTTTTAAATTACTCCTCCTAGTTCTACACACTGCATTAAGAAGATAAAACCCAGGCACTTTCTGACAAAGAAACATGGTGGGACAGAAGAGTGGGCACATGTGCTGGTTAATTTGGGGGAGGCTATGAGACTGTCTTCTCTAGCTTCCTATAAGTTAACACAGTTGAAAGGGAGCCTTTTCCTACTCAGGATTCTCTCTGTAAATATTCACTTCTGCTGTCTCCTGCAGAGGTCAGGTTACTACAGGCTTTTGCATATCCTAGAGGCACTACAGGGAATTAAGCTCAGAACACTGCTTCCTCTTCATTGCCTTTTGTCTCAAGTGTGTTGCCTCCACTATTGGGAGAATAATTTAGAGGGGGAGAGGAATCTCAAATTGAAATAAAGAGAAGGTAGCTTCTTTCATGCAGGGAATAGAGAGAGCCAATCCATGTATTCATGTCTTTAATACTGTTCATGGAATAGAGGAGTACTTTAATGAATTAGGCACTTTGAGGTTTAATGTAGATTTGGTGAATGGAAAAAGAAATCATGGGGACGGTACCAAGAGAGGAAGAAAACTAGGCATGAACAGGGGAGGCCATTTAAAAGCAAGAATTGATTACATTTAATGTTTCTATCATGACATTTTACCTCAATTATGTCAAACACAAAGCAAGAGTATACAAAAGTAGAAAATTAAATAAAATGATAAATGAGCTACAATGTGAAAGCGACGTATTATCAACCAGTCAGACAATATGGTGGAATGGAAAACATTTAGAGATGCAGAGTCAGACAGCTGGGACACTAACCAGCTGTGTGGCCTCAGGCAAGCATGCAACCTCTCTGAGTTTAGTTTTCTTCCATGACTTATGAGGATATTAATACCAATTTAACGAAGAATTAACAGGCTTAAATGAGATAAGCAAAACACCCAGCATAGTACATGGCATACTGGATGCACTCATAAAACAGAGGCTTCCTTCCATTTCTGGAAAACGGAGAAGGACTGTAAATTCTTCAAGAGCCTTTCAGTATAGACGTGGAGACAAAATGAGAACGTTTGAAACGAGGAGAACAATTATGCACTATACAATGTGGCAGTGATCACAAGCATGATAGGAATCCAGACAAAGGGAGAACTGAGTGCACAGCACTACTCCGCCAGTGAAACATTCGTCAAATTGTTGGGTCTTACATACTGGGTGTCTGGGATAAGTAACAGAAGCAAACTGTGGAAAGAGGATGTTGAAAGGGGGTGGGTGAGGTAAGGGATGCTCGAGCAGACACACAAAAATGGTAGAGACACTGAATAAAATTAAGCAAAAGTGACAAATGAAACTCTTCAACTGACCTATAGTCTATGGAAAAAGCAATTCATGCTCATAATAGATACAACAAAATATAATTAGAATGACTAAGAAGGATTACAGTATGCATATGTGCTGAATAAATACTAATAGATAACAATAATGATTTATCATTTTGTAAATTAAGAAAAATATCTGTGAATAAAAACCAATTGGTCATATATTCCAAAAAAGACATGACCCCAATATTAATTTGCAAAACTATTAGTAGATAGAACATCAAGAAGGCTCACATTTTTCTACTGACAATGATAATGTAATCACTCTGGTTTGCTTGACCTGATCTTATGGCTTTTTCTTTAATATCATAGCAGCTTAAAACTGGCAGGAGAGCACTGCTGGTCTTCATTTGGCTTGTCTAAATTCTAGGGCTTTCATTTCCTACATATACTTATGATTGATAATTATTTTAATTCATATTTTTTTAAAAAAACGAATAAGAGAACAATGAAACAATTTATCTTAATGGTGAAAGAATGTGAGGCCTGCTTTTCCTTCCCTAATATCCATCAGAAACTTTCTAAAATATTCAGCTAGAAGCAACATAAAAAGTCTTTTTTGGAGGAACAAAGCTAGAGGCATAACCCTTGCAAACTTCAGACTATACTATTAAGCTACAGTAATCAAAACAGTGTGGGACTGGCACAAAAACAGACATATAGATCAATGGAACAGAATAGAGAGCCCAGAAATAAACCCATACACCTATGGTCAGTTAATATATGAATATACAGTGGAGAAAAGATAGTCTCTTCAGCAAGTGGTGTTGGGAAAGCTGGAAAGCTATATGTAAATCAATGAAATTAGAATACACTCTCACACCATATACAAAAACAAACTCAGAATGGTTTAAAAGACATGACACCCTAAAACTCCTAGAAGAGAACACAGGCAAAACATTCTCTGACATAAATTGTAACAATATTTCCTTAGAGCAGTCTCCCAAGGCAAAAGAAATAAATGCAAAAATAAACAAATGGGACCTAATCAAAATTAAAATCCTTTGCACAGCAAAGGAAACCATAAACAAAATGAAGAGACAACCTGTGGATTGGGAGAAAATATTTGCAAATGATGCAACTGACAAGGGGTTAATATCCAAAATATATAAACAGCTCATACAACTCAATATTAAAAAAATAAACAACCCAATCGAAAAATGAGCAGACTTAAATAGACATTTCCCCAAAGAACACACAGATGGCCAACAGGCTCATGAAAAGATACTCAACATCGCTAATTATTAGAGAAATGCAAAACAAAACCACAATGAATTATTAGCAAGACTTCCCTGGTGGTCCAGTGGTAAAGAATTGGCCTTACAACGCAGGGATGCAGGTTCAATCCCTGGTCAGGGAACTAAGATCCCACATGCCTCGGGGCAACTAAGCCCGTGCAACACAACTGCTGAGCTTGCGCGCCTCAACTAGAGAGCCTGCGTGCCACAAACTACAGAGCCCACGTGTGCTGGAGCCCACGTGCTCAGGAACCCATGCGTCACAACTACAGAGCCCGTGCATCCTGGAGCCTGCACACCACAACCAGAGAAGAGAAAAAAAACCCACATGCCACTAGACAGAAGCCCGTGCACCACAATGAAGAGCCTGCACGCCACAACAAAAGATCCCATGTGCCTCAACAAAGATCTTGCACGTATCTAAGACACAGCACAGCCAAAAATTAATAAAATAAATAAATAATAAAGAAATCTTTTTAAAAATGCAATAACTATTACATTAATATTAAAACTCATTATTAAAATTATAAAAAAATTATTACCTCACACCAGTCAGAATGGCTATCATCAAAAGGCCTATAAATAACAAATGCTGGAGAGGGTGTGGAGAAAAGGGAACCCTCCTACACTGTTGGTGGGAATGTAAATTGGTGCAGCACTATGGAAAACAGTACGGAGGTTCCTTAAAAAACTAAAAATAGAGTTGACATATGATCCAACAATCCCACTCCTGGATATATATCTGGAAAAGATTAATTCTAATTCAAAAAGATACATGCACCCCAATGTTCATAGCAGCACTATTTACAATAGCCATGGAAACAACCCAAGTGCCCATCGATAGATGGGTTGCTTAAGAAGATGTGACATATGTATACACACAACACACACACACACACACACGCAAACAATAGAATATTACTGAGCCATAAAAAAGAATGAAATATTGCCATTTGCAGCATCATGGATGGACCAAGAGAACATTATACGTAGTGAAGTAAGTCAGACAGAGAAAGACAAATATAAGATATCACTTATATGTGGAATCTAAAAAAAACACAAATGAATTTATATACAAAACAGAAACAGACTCACACACATAGAAAACAAACTTTTGGTTACCAAAAGGGAAAGAGAGGGAGGAGGGATAAACCAGGAGTATCATATTAACAGACACAGACTACTATACATAAAATAAATAAGCAACAAGGATTTACTGTATAGCACAGAACTATATCCAATATCTTGTAATAACCTATAATGGAAAACAATCTAATATATATATTTTTAGTTATCTATATCTGAATCACTTTGCTGTACACCTGAAACTAACACAATATTGTAAATCAACCATACTTCAACTGAAAAAAGGGAAAGGTCTTGAATAAATAACCTGAGCTTTCATATTAGGAAACTAGGGGAAAAAACAGCAACATAAAACCAAAGAACACAAAACAAAAACAAAAAAGTTCTTTTTGCTTTGCTTCTTGTCTTATTAACCAAGTAATATATGTTCATTGGAAAAAACCTAGGAAACCTTATCAACAAAAAATTTTAAATGAAAAATAAAATTCACCTATATTTCTACCACCTTAACACTTTTTGCATTAAAAAAACTTAAAAATTTTTTTTTTACTATTTATTTATTTATTTGCCACACTGCACAGCTTGTGGGATACTAGTTCTCAGACCGGGGATCAAACCCGAGCTTCCGCCCCCATCCCCTGCTGGCAATGGAAGCTCAGAGCCCTAACTACTGGACCACCAAGGAATTCCCCACTTTTTACATTTTTAAATTTCCTTCATGTCTTTCTTTCCCTATGCATATGTGAACATATTTTCAATAGACATAGAGTTTTAAAATCTAGGCTTTTCACTAAATATATTCTGTCTTTCCATATCATTAAATTTTTTGTACCTGTAATATTGTTTTAAATGTTTATAGCACATGCCTTCTGCAATGTTTTTTCAGTATATCTTCACTATATTCCAACCAGTCAAGGCAATTTTATGCAGTTTTATTTTTACAGTTATATAAATTTAAAGGTTAAATTTATGTGCATTTTTGAGCCATCTGCAATTCCATCACCCTTTCTTAAATTCTAGTTTACTCCTTAGATTGTGTTTCTCCTTCCTTTTCTCCCTCTCTCTCCCAACTGCACTTCCCTTGTGGAGATTGTGGGCTAATGGGAGAAATAAGCAAGGTCCATAAATAACTGTAATCAGTACCACAGGCAAATAAAAGGACTTTGGATTTCAAAAGAGAATTCCTCCATCAGTTTGCAATGATATGCCTATACATCTGAAGGCGAAGGAGTGAAAAGACCCTTCTGAACACTTTGTTTTTTTTTCTTTTGAGAGGAGCAAAGAGAAAAAAAAAACAGGCGTATCTTCTCTCTTTTTATAGTTGAAAAAACCAAAAATCAAGAATGGACAGGAGAGGACCTTCAAGGTGGAGGAGAAGTAAGAAGTGGAGATCCGCTTCCTCCCCACAAATACATCAAAAATACATCTACAGGGCTTCCCTGGTGGCGCAGTGGTTGAGGGTCCGCCTGCCGATGCAGGGGACATGGGTTCGTGCCCCGGTCTGGGAAGATCCCACATGCCGCGGAGCGGCTGAGCCTGTGAGCCATGGCTGCTGAGCCTGCACGTCTGGAGCCTGTGCTCCGCGGTGGGAGAGGCCACAGCAGTGAGAGGTCCACATACCGCAAAAAAAAAAAATACATCTACATGTGGAACAATTCCTACAGAGCACCTACTGAATGCTGGCAGAAAACCTCAGACCTCCCAAAAGGCAAGAAACTCCCCACATACCCGGGTAGGGCAAAAGAAAAAAGAAAAAATAGAGACAAAGAATAGGGACAGGACCTGTACCTCTGGGAGGGAGCTGGGAAGGAGGAAAAGTTTCCACACACTAGGAAGCCCCTCTGCGGGCAGAGACTGTGGGTGGTGGAGGGGGGAGCTTCGGATCCACGGAGGAGAACGCAGCAACAGGGGTGCGGAGGGCAAAGCAGAGAGATTCCCGCACGGAGGATCGGTGCTGACCAGCACTCACCAGCCCGAGAGGCTTGTCTGCGGGCAGGGGCTGGGAGCTGAGGCTCAGGCTTCAGAGGTCAGATCCCAGGAAGAGGATTGGGGTTGGCTGCGTGAACACAGCCTGAAGGGGGCTAGTGCGCCACAGCTAGCCAGGAGGGAGTCCGGGAAAAAGTCTGGAGCTGCCGAAGAGAAAAGAGACCATTGTTTTGGGGTTCGTGAGGAGAGGGGGTTCCCACTCCGTGTGCCCACAGAAGGCAGAGCACCGCCTAAGTGAGCTCCAGAGACGGGTGCGAGCCGTGGCTATCAGCCTGGACCCCAGACACGGGCATGAACTGCTAACGACGCCATCGCTACCACCAAGAATCCTGTGTGCAAGCTCAGCTCACTGCCCACACCGCCCTGGGAGCCTGGGCAGCACACCACTGCCAGGGTCCATGATCCAGGGACAAATTACCCCAGGAAAACACATGGTATGCCTCAGGCTACTGCAATGTCACTCTGGTCTCTGCCACCACAGGCTCACCCCACATTCCAATTGTGACTACCATACCCCTCCCTCTCCCCAACCTGAGTGAGTAAGAGAGCCCTAATCAGCTGCTGCTTTAACCCCCTCCTGTCTGGGAGGGGAACAGATGCCTGAGCGCAGCCTACACGCAGAGGCGGGGCCAAAACCAAAGCTGAACCCCAGAAGCTGTGTGAACAAAGAAGAGAAAGGGAAATTTCTCCATGCAGCCTCAGGAACAGCAGATTAAATCCCCACAATCAACTTGAAAATCTCTGCATTTGAAGAATTCCGGATCAGACAACAAATGTTCCCAAAATTGAGGCAGTGGACTTTGGGAGCAAATGTAGACTGGGGGTTACTTTCTGCATCCGATTGGATTGTGTTTTTACATTTATCTTAGTTTAGATTTAGTGCTTGTTATCATTGGTGGATTTGTTTATTGGTTTGGTTGTTCTCATCCTTTTTTTAAAAATTATTTTTTATTTAAAAAATTTATTATTTTTATTTTTTTATTTTGTTTTTTAAATTTTTTATTTTTTTAATGTTTTTTCCTTTTTTCTCTTTTTGTGAGCGTATGTGTATGTTTCTTTGTGTGATCTTGTCTGTTTATGCTTGCTTTTACCATCTGTCCTAAGGTTCTCTGTTCGTTGTTTTTTTTTTTTAGCTATTTGTTTCTTTTTTTTTTTATAAGTGTGGGTGTGTGTTTGTTTCTTTGTGTGATATTTCTTTGTCTGTTTAGTATTGCTATTACCATTTGGTTTGGGGTTGTATCTGTTCATTTTTATTTTTTCCTTCATGTTATTCTGAGCTGTGTGGCTGGCAGGATCTTGGTGCTCTGGCTAGGTGTCAGACCAGAGCCTCTGAGGTGGGAGAACCGAGTCCAGGACACTGGACCACCAGAAACCTCCCGGACCAATGTAATATCAAGCAGCGACAGCTCCCCCAGAGATCTCCATCTCAACACTAAGACCCAGCTCCACCCAACGGCAAGCAAGCTACAGAGCTGGCTGCCCCATGCCAAACAACTAGCAAGACAGGAACACAACCCCATCCATTAGGAGAGAGGCTCCCTAAAGTTATACGAAGTTCACAGACACGCCAAAACACACCAGAGACAAAGAATAGGGACGTGGCCCTGCCCACCAGAAGGACAAGATCCAGCCCCATCCACCAGAACACAGGCACCAGTCCTCTATATGAGCCACTGAACCAACCTCACCCACTGGGGGCAGACACCAAATATAACAGGAACTACGAACCTGCAGCCTGTGAAAAGGTGACCACAAACACAGTAAGTTAAACAAAATGAAAAAACAGAGAAATATGCAGCAGATGAAGGAGCAAGGTAAAAACCCACTAGACCAAACAAATGAAGAGGAAATAGGCAGTCTACCTGAAGAAGAATTCAGAGTAATGATAGAAAAGATGATGCAAAATCTCAGAAATAGAATGGAGAAACTACAAGAAATGTTTAATAAGGACCTAGAAGAACGGGAGAGCAAACAAACAATGATGAATAACACAATGAATGAAATTAAAAATACTCTAGAAGGAATCAATAGTAGAATAACTGAGGCAGAAGAACACATAAGTTACCTGGAAGATAAAATAGAGGAAATAACTGCCATAGAGCAGAATAAAGAAAAAAGAATGAAAAAAATTGAGAACAGTCTCAGAGACCTCGGGGACAACATTAAATGCACCAACATACGAATTATAGGGGTCCAAGAAGAAGAAGAGAAAAAGAAAGGGACTGAGAAAATATTTGAAGAAATTATAGTCGATAACTTCCCTAACATGGGAAAGCAAACAGTCAATCAAGTCCAGGAAGCACAGAGAGTCCCATACAGGATAAATCCAAGGAGAAGCATGCCATGACTCATATTAATCAAACTATCAAAAATTAAATACAAAGAAAAAATATTAAAAACAGCAAGGGAAAAACAACAAATAACATACAGGGGGATCCACAAAGGTTAGCAGCTGATCTTTCAGCAGAAACTCTGCAAGCCAGAAGGGAGTGGCAGGACATTTTTAAAGTGATGAAAGGGAAGAACCTACAACCAAGATTACTCTACCCAGCAAGGATCTCATTCAGACATGATGACGAAATTCAAACCTTTACAGACAAGCAAAAGCTAAGAGAATTCAGCACCACCAAACCAGCTTTACAACAAATGCTAAAGGAACTTCTCTAGGCAGGAAACACAAGAGAAGGAAAAGACCTACAATAACAAACCCAAAACAATTAAGAAAATGGTAATAGGAACATACATATCAATAATTACCTTAAATGTAAATGGATTAAATGCGCCAACGAAAAGACACAGGCTCACTGAATGGATACAAAAACAAGACATGTATATATGCTGTCTACAGGAGGCCCACTTCACACGTAGGGACACATACAGACTGAAAGTGAGGGGATGGAAAAAGACATTCCATGCAAATGGAAATCAAAACGAAGCTGGAGTAGCAATACACATATCAGACAAAGTAGACTTTAAAATAAAGACTATTACAAGAGACAAAGAAAGACACTACATAATGATCAAGGGATCAATGCAAGAAGAAGATATAACCATTGTAAATATTTATGCACCCAACACAGGAGCACCTCGATACATAAGGCAAATACTAACAGCCATAAAAGGGGAAATCGACAGTAACATAATCATAGTAGGGGACTTTAACACCCCACTTTCACCAACGGACAGATCATGCAAAATGAAAATAAATAAGGAAACACAAGCTTTAAGTTACACGTTACACCAGGTGGACTTAATTGATATTTATGGGACATTCCATCCAAAAACAACAGAATACACTTTCTTCTCAAGTGCTCATGGAACGTTCTCCAGGATAGATCATATAAAGCCTCGGTAAATTTACAAAAATTGAAATCGTATCAAGTGTCTTTTCTGACCACAACACTATGAGATTAGATACCAATTACAGGAAAAAAACTGTAAAAAAATACAAACACATGGAGGCTAAACAATACACTACTAAATAACCAAGAGATCACTGGAGAAATCACAGAAGAAATCAAAAAATACCTAGAAACAAATGGCGATGAAAACACGATGACCCCAAACCTATGGGATGCAGCAAAAGCTGTTCGAAGAGGGAAGTTTATCGCAATACAATCCTACCTCAGGAAACAAGAAACATCTCAAATAAATAACCTAACCTCACACCTAAAGCAATTAGAGAAAGAAGAACAAAAAAACCCCAAAGTTAGCAGAAGGAAAGAAATAATAAAGATCAGACCAGAAATAAATGAAAAAGAAATGAAGGAAACAATAGCAAAGATCAACAAAACTAAAAGCTGGTTCTTTGAGAAGATAAACAAAATTGATAAACCATTAGCCAGACTCATGAAGAAAAAAAGGGAGAAGATTCAAATCAACAGAATTAGAAATGAAAAAAGAGAAGTAAAAACTGACACTGCAGAAATACAAAGGATCATGAGAGACTACTACAAGCAACTATATGCCAATAAAATGGACAACCTGGAAGAAATGAACAAATTCTTAGCAAAGTACAACCGTCCAAGACTGAACCAGGAAGAAACAGAAAATATGAACAGACCAATCACAGGTAATGAAATTGAAACTGTGATTTAAAATCTTCCAAGAAACAAAAGCCCAGGAACAGATGGCTTCACAGGCGAATTCTATCAAACATTTACAGAAGAGCTAACACTTATCCTTCTCAAACTCTTCCAAAATATAGCAGAGGGAGGAACACTCCCAAACGCATTCTACAAGGCCACCATCACCCTGATACCAAAACCAGACAAAGATGTCACAAAGAAAGAAAACTACGGGCCAATATCACTGATGAACATAGATGCAAAAATTCTCAACAAAATACTAGCAAACAGAATCCAACAGTGCATTAAAAGGATCATACATCACGATCAAGTGGGGTTTATTCCAGGAATGCAAGGATTCTTCAATATACACAAATCAATCAATGTGATATACCATATTAACAAACTGAAAGATAAAAACCATATGATAATCTCAATAGATGCAGAAAAAATTTTCAACAAAATTCAACACCTATTTATGATAAAAACCCTCCAGAAAGTAGGCATAGAGGGAACTTACCTTAACACAGTAAAGGCCATATATGACAAACCCACAGCCAACATTGTTCTCAGTGGTGAAAAACTAAAACCAATTCCTGTAAGATCAGGAACAAGACAAGGTTGTCCACTCAAACCACTATTATTCAACATAGTTTTGGAAGTTTTAGCTACAGCAATCAGAGAAGAAAAAGAAATAAAAGGAATCCAAATCGGAAAAGAAGAAGTAAAACTGTCACTGTTTGCAGATGACATGATACTATGCATAGAGAATCCTAAGGATGCTACCAGAAAACTCCTAGAGCTAATCAATGAATTTGGTAAAGTAGCAGGATACAAAATTAATGCACAGAAATCTCTTGCATTCCTATACACTAACAACGAAAGATCAGGAAGAGAATTAAGGAAACACTCCCATTTACAATTGCAACAAAAAGAATAAAATACCTAGCACTAAACTTACCTAAGGAGACAAAACACCTGTATGCAGAAAACTATAAGACACTGATGAAAGAAATCGAAGACAATACAAACAGATGGAGAGATACACCATGTTCTTGGATTGGAAGAATTAACATTGTGAAAATGACTATATTACCCAATGCAATCTACAGATTCAATGCAATCCCTATCCAACTACCAACGGCATTTTTCACAGAACTAGAACAAAAAAATTTACAAGCTGTATAGAAACACAAAAGATCCCGAAGAGCCAAAGCAATTTTGAGAAAGAAAAACAGAGCTGGAGGAATCAGCTTCCCTGACTTCAGACTATACTACAAAGGTACAGTAATCAGGACAGTATGGTATTGGCACAAAAACAGAAATATAGATCAATGGAACAGGATAGAAAGCCCAGAGATAAACCCACACACATATGGTCACCTTGTCTTTGATAAAGGAGGCAAGAATATACAGTGGAGGAAAGACAGCATCTTCTGTAAGTGGTGCTGGGAAAACTGGACAGCTACATGTAAAAGAATGAAATTAGAACACTCCCTAACACCATACACAAAAATAAATTCAAAATGGATTAAAGACCTAAATGTAAGGCCAGACACTATACAACTCTTAGAGGAAAACATAGGCAGAATATTCTATGACATAAATCACAGCAAGATCCTTTTTGACACACCTCCCAGAGAAATGGAAATAAAAACAAAAATAAACAAATGGGACCTAATTAAACTTAAAAGCTTTTGCACAGCAGAGGAAGCCATAAACAAGATGAAAAGACAACCCTCAGAATGGGAAAAAATAGTTGCAAATGAAATAATGGACAAAGGATTAATCTCCAAAACATACAAGCAGCTCATGCAACTCAATATCAAAAAAAAAAAAACAACCCAATCCAAAAACAGGTAGAAGACCTAAATAGACTTTTCTCCAAAGAAGATATACAGATATCTAACAAACACATGAAAGGATGCTCAACATCACTAATTGTTAGAGAAATGCAAATCAAAACCACAATGAAGTATCACCTCACACTGGTTAGAATGGCTATCATCAAGAAATCTACAGGGCTCCCCTGGCGGCGCAGTGGTTGAGAGTCCGCCTGCCAATGCAGGGGACACGGGTTCGTGCACCGGTCCGGGAAGATCCCATATGCCGCGGAGCAGCTAGGCCCATGAGCCATGGCCGCTGAGCCTGCGCGTCCGGAGCCTGTGCTCCGCAACGGGAGAGGCCACAACAGTGAGAGGCCTGTGTACTGCAAAAAAAAAAAAAAAAAAAGAAATCTACAAACAATTAATACTGGAGGGGGTGTGGAGAAAAGGGAACCCTCTTTCACTGTTGGTGGGAATGTAAATTGATACAGCCACTATGGAGAACAATATGGAGGTCCCTTAAAAAACTAAAAATAGAACTACCATATGACCCAGCAATCCCACTACTGGGCATAGACCCTGAGAAAACCATAATTCAAAAAGAGACATGTATCACAATGTTCATTGCTGCACTATTTAAAATAGCCAGGACATGGAAGCAACCCAAGTGTCCATTGACAGATGAATGGATAAAGAAGATGTGGCACATATACCCAATGGAATATTACTCAGCCATAAAAAGAAACGAAATTGAGTTATTTGTAGTGAGGTGGATGGACTTAGAGTCTGTTATACAGAGGGAAGTAAGTCAGAAAGAGAAAAACAAATAACATATGCCAACACATATATATGGAATATAAAAAAAGAAATGGTTCTGAAGAACCTAGGGGCAAGACAGGAATAAAGATACAGACATAGAGAATGGACTTGAGGATTGGGGAGGGGGAAGGTTAAGCTGGGACGAAGTGAGATAGTGACATTGACATATATACACTACCAAATGTAAAATAGCTAGTGGGAAGCAGCTGCATAGCACAGGGAGATCAGCTCCATGCTTTGTGACCACCTAGAGGGGTGGGATAGGGAGGGTGGGAGGGAGACGCAAGAAGGAGGAGATATGGGAACATATGTATATGTATAGCTGATTCACTTTGTTATACAGCAGAAACTAACACAACATTGTAAAGCAATTATACTCCAATAAAGATGTTTAAAAAAAAAAAAGACACCTGCTCATATCATACAGCTGGTTGGTGGCTGAACAAAGATTAAACCCAGGACTTTTGTATCCCAGTTTTGTGCTTTCACACTGTGTCACACAGGCTCACCCTAAAAAAAAATTACAGCCAGGATAAGTGAACTTGGGTTCAAGACAAAAACTGTGAGAAGAATACTTGTCTAGTGAAGGGATGCTCTGATTTTACAAGAAACTCTACTGACCTGATATACAACAGTAAAACCTTTCCTGAGAAATGGGAGAGAATGAAAAGGACAATCCTGTATCCTTTCCTTGGATGTTTTTCTATCAAGCACAGCTATATTCATACTTGGATTAAAATATCACACATATGGCAAGCTGGCTTCCCCAATGGGAAATCTAGAAAGTGTCTTCCTGAATGCACAAGAGCAAATATTTTGTAGGACAGAGAATGCTCCTGCTTGGGGGTCTACTTCCACATGTTCATAATGTTGAGTGGAAACAGTCTTTGAATATAATCTAATACAGCCCCTTAAATAAACTAGGAAACCTCTTAATAATACCTCTGTCAGTCAATCATTCACCTTGTGCTTGAACGTAAGCACTTATGGAGGATGCAGGATCTGGGCTGAAGCCAAGGAAAAGTAAAGTCAATACTTTCATTCATTGGACTGACTAATTAGCCCTGCAGTATACCACATTCTATGCCTTTTTAGATGTATGGCTTAGATTTAATGACCTTTTTGCCAAACTGAATGACAACATCGCACACAGACATAAACACACACACACACACTTATACACAGTGAAAGAGAAAAATGACAAAAAGCCAATATTGCTTTATTACTTTGGGAAGCATATATTATGACACAGGACTGATGGAAAATGTGATGGACAGTCACAGGGTCAAAAACATTTTTACAGCTGGAAGGGTCCTTCTTGTAGAAAACTAGCCCAAGACTTTCCTTTTACTTAAAAGGAAATAAAGAGTTTAAAAGATTTGCTAGGCTTTTACAGGTTTCTGCTGCAGTGGCATTTGACTACACAGAGAGAGACGGTTTATAGATTATTTAATATAGAGGGTGGAGTACTGATAATCACAGCTCAAAAAGGAAAAACACCAAAATGAAGGCAGGTGGATCAGAATCAATACTCTCATTAAATACTCAGTTACCTTTCCCCCTCTGGACTTAACGTTTTCCCTTACTTTCTGGGTTACCTTTTTATGTACTAAATACAGAAAAAATAATCATGAAAGAGTCCCTTGACTGTAACTGGAATCAATGTATCTAACACGTTTTCCAATGCTTACTGTGATGTGGCCTCATTACATTCACATGCCAAGAAAGGGTCAAAGGGAAAAATAAACTGTAGGAAGCCATTCATAATTTCCTCTTCAGGATTTAACAGCCATTCCTTACTCCAGTCTTACACTCTGTTTTCTAATACATCCCAAGTGATAACATTCAAATATATTAAAATTCAGAGCACAGCAAACTATTCATGCTGCAAAGTGATTCATGTTTATGTTCTTCTGTTTTGCTTTATTTTAAAAATTCATAGTCTGCATTATTCTCTGAAAAAGGGTTTGATTCCATATCACTATAACATTCCTTTTTAACTCTAAGGCCAGGCAGGTTACAATGCCCCTCTCCCACTTTCAGGTGAGGAAACTCAATCTTTAATCATCATGAATTTACTCTATTTCTTCATTTATGTGCCTTGATGGATGTTTCTCAGTTTTCTTGTATAGATTTTCACATGTGTGATACCCAGTTTGCAGATGTTCTTATGTTCTGATAAAGGCCTCTGTGTCTCTTGGCATAATTTTAGTGCCTAAATGCTTACTGCTTACTATACCTTTGGGATTGAGTCTTACTCATCTTTGTATGCTCCCCACTCTCTACTCCTCCACACATACACCTTAGAAGAACACATCGTAGGTGTTAGAATTATTTTTAAACATCATTTTCCTTTGCATTAAAATCAGGGCCACAAATTCAAAGAATACTCATTTGCATTTGGTTTGAAGACTATATTAAAGATCTAATTCAAAATGTTTAAATGTATCCCTAGTTTTTAATTGAACAGGTTCACCAGGTGATGTTATGAAGAGAAAAATCTAACTTTGGTTAGTAATTCACCTAAGAAATAAGATATCTGAATTATCTTACAACTCATCAATTAGATGGGTTTGGTCAGATAGTGTTAAAATATATGACCTAATGTACAGTATTACAATGTGTAACATAAGTCAACAGGAAATAGTCACTAAAAAGTTGTTCACATCCTGTTTTTATTTCTTCAGTAAAGATCAAATACAATTCAGCTAAAATAAGACTCTATATCTTGATTGCAAATGTTAAGGTATTCTTTGTTTTTTTTTTTTTTGAGGCTATGTCCTTTGGTAGCTGAATGGGAAAGCCATACCATTACAATGTTTGCCAGGTTTTACTGTTAACTCTTGTTTATAGACCTGTTTCCTTTACTACTTATAAGCCTTTTGAGAATAAGGCCCTGATCTTTATCCCATATACCTAGTAATATAAAGACAAGTACTTAGGAAACATTCAGTAAATCATCTGTTAGCTGGTTGAACATTTCTCTGTCTTAGTTTCCTCAACTAAAGTTGTAAGAAGGGGGTACAACAGTACCTACGACAAAGGTGTTATGTCTATAAAGTGTTCAGAACTGCACAGGGCACGCAGCAGGTACTTATTCAGTACTGCTCCCCTGCACAACTCTGGGAAGTGTCATTCACAGTGCTCCCTGGGGCTGTGCAACTCCAGACCCCACCCTCAAAGCATGAACTGCCATTAGCATCATCATCATTACAACATCATCATTATTATTAGGCTCAAGAATAGAAAGATTTCACTTCATCTAAACTACAGAGAGGGCAGCAAAAGTGTAAGCAGGTCCTTCATGATGGAGATAACTGCACTTACTTCTTAAAGGGAAAAAGGTCAGAATTTTGAAGAATTTGTGTGCATTTTTCTCTCTCATCATTTAATCCTTGTTTGAGGTCTTCCATGGAAATGAATTATGACTGAATCACATGATGTTAAGCTTGGAGTTTTGTCTGATTCTAACAAACACTGTGAACTAAAACCACTAGAGGCTGATGAAAGTAAGATGATGAATATCCAAGTGAAAATAAAAATTTTAGTTTTTAAAGAAATTAATATTTTGGCACACAGAATGTCAATTACATCAGATATATCATTGGGTTTTCAAATCATTTTGTGAAAGAATCTTTTTTCTCAAAACTTTAGGAGGACATCCAGTGGGTATCTGTGCGTGTGTGTGTGTGTGTGCTTAGAGAGCCTGGACCCTATCCTCCCAGCCTTTCTCTTCTCTCTATGGCTTACCAGGGACACTGTGGTTGTCTATGGAAATCAATTTGGAACCTCTGATCCAGAGACAGCAAAACTTCCATCTTCCAGAAGCCCTACAGAGTCATACAGATAGTTAAGCTATTTGGATTTGTGGATGACTTAGAAATTTTGATGACCAAATCATTCTTTCAAAAATATTCACATTTGCTAAATAAATAAGTAAATTTTATTTTAGTAAATTTGGAAATCATAAAAAAATCAATGAAGAAATTTCTCATAAAGTTACCACCCAGAATTAATTCCTGTTAACATTTTGATTTATACTTAAAAAAAAAATATATATATATATATATATATTCATGTAACTTTTTCCCTTTTCACAAAATTGGGAATAAATTCCACCTTTTGATTTTTGACCTCTTTTTTTCTAACTTAAAAGACATATCTGGGCTTCCCTGGTGGCGCAGTGGTTGAGAATCCGCCTGCCGATGCAGGGGATACGGGTTCGTGCCCCCGTCCGGGAGGATCCCACATGCCGCGGAGAGGCTGGGCCCGTGAACCATGGCCGCTGAGCCTGCGCGTCCGAAGCCTGTGCTCCTCAATGGGAGAGGCCACAATAGTGAGAGGCCCGCGTATCGGAAAAAAAAAAAAAAAGAGAGAGAGACATACCTTACATATTTTCCTAAGTCACTGAACCTTTTTCTACAACATACTGCTTAGAAAGCTTCATTACATTCTACGGTTGGCATAGGTCACAATTAATTTATCATATATACAGGGAAAGGCAAATCAAGGTTTCAACCTTTTCTCACGCAAACCTACTCTTATCAAAACTCCTGCTATTCACTATAAGCAAAAAATTGAAACAAAAGAATCTTAAAGTTGTATGAATTTAGAACCATGGAAACTATAAGAGCACAGAAACTGTGCTCTTCATAGCATCAAGTTTGGGATTTGTGCTGCTCAGTCTATTTTACAATTGAGGATTTTTTTCCAGAAATGAAATTCCTGTAAAACTGCTCTCTGAATCTCTTTAGAAAAAAAGAAAATATTCATAGCTTACAGAATTGTGGAAAACACAGCATAAAATGTTTTCTGGGGGTTTTATTGCTTTAAAAAAGTAGGAAGGAAAACTAGGCAATTTTCTTTTATTAAAATATGTTTAATACCTATTTAAATGTTTATTTTAAAAAGAGAATCCCAGATTACATTGTACAAATGTACGTAACTCACAAATAATCTCCTAAGAATTATTAAAACACAAAATCTCCAACTGGTTTATTTTAGGACTGGGATTCATTCAGCTCCTTATTTCCTTTCTTCACTGAGGAAACTATGGTTATGTGGACTTTGTTCTTGAATGTCAATTTTAACAGTGTTTCTATCCTTTACTTAGCAAGAATTGGGTCTTCATTAATATTTAATAATAATAATAACATTAAAAATATACTTGCCTTTCTCTTTATTTACTTTAATTTTGGGGAGCACAATCAAGTTTTCACTACAAGAGGGAAGTGGTTTCGCTCATTACTTAAGATGACTTTGGAGTCAGGCAGACTTGAGTTCAGAATCTAGTTCCATCTGTTATCAGTTAGTAGATAATCTTCAGTAAGTATTAAATTGTTGTATGGTAATAAACTTTAGTTGAGCTATGCATAAAATAGGGATACTATTACCTTCTTCAAAGTGTGTTGGCGCATGTATGCAACAACTTTAGGGCACAGTTTGGCATCTAGGAAGGGTACTGAAACGAACATAAACCAACAATGCAACAACAACTAACATTAATGTCAAATGTGTTTTGAAAGAAATTTCAAAGAGGTTTTTTAACCTGAATTTGGTCTAAAAAGTAGATTAATGTGCCTCATAATCTCTGTTTATTAATGTAAAGATCATTATATTTGGCTCATCAAATGAAACATCTATCTTTAGAGAAGAAAGAGGATTGAATACTGATTCAAAACCATCCATGTCAACACACATGTTAATAGTTGAGGCCAATTAGCTAGAAGCCATCGTGGTCACATCACAAAAACAAAGACTTCTGCTGAAAACAGTGGTGCTATTGATGTATTCCATCTAAGTGTTACATGTGTTAGTATTCTATTTAAATTTGGCCCTTTCTCCTTGTAAAAACAGAAGTTCCTTTTGGACAGGAACCAGGGATAACAATTGGAAGTCTATGAATGCTTTCTATTTTGAGGAACTTCAATTAGGCTTTTGTGGTATTAGTGATGATGGTAATGATACACATGTAGGAACTATTTATTTATCCCCCCACCCTCCACAACCCCCATCAAAGGTTCTTGGTTTATTTAGTTGTGTCCATATACAGATACACATCCACCGATCATATGTGAAAGGAAGGACTTGGTGAGGATAACCAAGTGACCTAAATTCCCTTAGCGCCTGAGTTAGGATTTAGAGTGAAGGTCAGATCATGTCATAATTCTCTGGCTCTGATTCACGTTACTGATGGATCATTCGGTTGTGTAGGGCCACATCTCATAGAACAAATAAATTCTGAAGTAAAGAAACCTCGATTTGAGTTGTATACTTTTCACTTAGTGGTTAGGTGATGCTGGACACAGGTAGACAATCTGAACTTTATCCTGAAGTTGATTATAAATGAAATAAATCAACATAATGTAATATAATACAACATAATATATAATATCTTCTCTACCTATATGCTTGTGAAATTTAAAGTATCAAAAGTCCTTTGTAACTTGTAAAATAAAGTATTAAACACATTAATTCTTGTGAAAAAATGCCTTTGCTTACTAATTATGAAAGAAATAAAACAAATAATTGATGGTGCATAGAGGAAACACCTGAAGCTACAAATTGTCTGGTTGAAACGTAATTGTGATTGCCCCCAAATCAGATCAACAGCATTAAATTTCATACAGATAGTTCATTTTTATCAAATGCTCATCCGCTGGGTTAAATTCATTTCAGCTTCCATATTAATGAAACCTGAGTGTTTCTTAAAGAACAAAAACCATGCTTAACTGGGAAATAACATGGTATAGTGGAATGAAAATGGGATAAACAGCAGTCAGAATTCCAACTGTCTCAAGGGCCAAAGAGTTAATGTGAATCCACTGGTGGGGAAGGGGCTTGGGGTGTTGATGTGGCACATGCTGAAAAGCACAATACCCACCCAGAGGAACACCTATCACTCAACTCCAGATGTGTCTACCATGAAGAGATGTGGGCCTAGTGATGCCAGATTTTCTTATTTTCTAAGAGGAGGGAGATACTCGTATTTTTTGAAATGTCAAAATTATAAAATTTTGGACAAAAGAGTGTTTTTAAAAATATTGTGCTGGAAACATATATTTTTGCTTACAAACACTTGACATATGTTTACAAACATTTCCCTGAGCTGGGTCCAGTCTACAAAGCTTCAGGTTTTAACCACTGTGCTATAAAATCAGATAGCTCTTACTTCAGTCTTAGCTCTAAACTCACTAACTGAATGGCTTTGGCTAAGAATTTAACCTACCCAAGCTTCATTTTCCTCTTGCAAAGTGGGAAGAACAATGCCTCTGTTTGTGAGGACTGAAAAAATGGACATGGATGAAAACAGTATAATAAATACATAATAGGTACACAAAGAATTTAGCTCTTTTTCTGGATAACTTTGAAAAGTAAGTTGTAAAAGTAAGTTTTCTTTTTATTCTTGTTATATTCAGACCATGTCAGATATTCTTGTTATTAAGAGGGTCAAGGCTGTCTCATTTGTTCCTGGAATAAATTGGTTTACTTGAATTATAAAGGAAACTCAATACTGCGGATGTCCTCAATTCTTCTAAAGAAGAGAGTCAGCATCAAGTCTGAAAAAAATTTTCAGATTGACCCAAAAGAGAGTGCTTCTTTGCAAAATGACTGTCTCCTGAACAAAATGCTTTTCTACTATTTCATCAGCTACTCTCTGTCATAAAGATCCTTTCGTTAGAAAAACAACATTTGAGGACGTCAAGAATGTGGTTAGCAGTGGCATCACGTGAACTGAGAACAGATCAATTCCGCTTAGATTACAGTTGACTATACAGCCAAAGATCAAAGCAAGATGTTTCAAAGCAAGAAGATTATACAAAATAAATTTAGACAGTTAATGTTTTCAAGCCCTACAAATGTTAGTGAAAGTGCAGAAAGCAAATAGCCAGGGACTGGCTAGAAATATTAATCTTATCTCTTTACTACCTTCCAGGGGTCTTGGCTAAACCATTTAGGTTTGATTTCAAAAACTGTAAATAGAGTAAAAAGAGAAAAATATAAAATAATACACCACACTTAAAAGAGATGGCCAGTGTGTGTAGCTAAACCTGTCCAGATGAGAGCATTCATGTGAACTGGGCGTGTTTAAGCACGCATTTAGAGACTGGGCTCTTTTCAAACTATAGAGGAAAAAAACCTGAAGGTCTACAGTGGTAGAAGAATCAATTTCCCTTGTTGCAGGCTGATATTTTCCTCTCTCTTGTTTCAGAGGGTGACACTGAACCCTGTGGAGCCTCGAATGTGGACAATCTAGCTAAGAAGAAAGTGAGATGGCTAAAATGCTCCTTCTATGTAAAATTAACTAGGGGTAAGGGGGTCCTTGTTAATTCATTTTTTAAAAGCTAGGGTTTATTTTCAATGATTGCTAATGTTTCAGGCATCTAGCTCAAAATACTATAAATTCTAAACTTTGTAGGTACTTTTATTCAATGAAGTGCTTTTTAAAATAAAACTAAGTCATAATTCAAATGTTCTCCTTACTACAACAAAGAATCATATATTCTCTGAAATACAAATTCCCCTTTATGGTTAATTAGCAACCACTTAAATTCCTACTTAAGAGATGCAGGAGACAAAGACTAAGCCTGTGGAGTAGGAGGAATTCCTTCCTGGGGTCTAGGTAACCCTAACAGAGCAGACAACGGAGAAACTCCAGTAATTCCAGAGTTCCCATTTTCACAGTCTGAATTATCTAGGAAATTCGTAAGAAGGCAAGTTTGGGATCTATAATATCTTCAAAACACTTAAGTCCCTTTCTCTGTCTCCTCAGTGCCAATTAGCAGAATTACCATCTTGAGGATTTTCATGTGAATTCAGTGTGTTTATTTTTAATGTAAACTCTCCATATTGGTTATTGTTATATATAAAATTATTGTCTTGCTATTATTTTAATGGCTTGTTGGTAGAATGACACAATAGCCTAGACTTTACAGACTGGGACTCATTTAAAATATTCTGTCCAGCTGTTTTCATCAGTATAATTTCATCTAAAAAACCAATTTTTGTTTTGGAAAATATGTTCAAATTAGGTATATCTGACCTATGAAGAGTTTACAGGCCTTAAATATGGGTCATTAAGGACTAGAGAAGCCATTCATTTTTGGAAGGTAACTCTCCATGAAATGCTTATTTTTGGAAGGTACCTCTCTCCAAGAAATGCTGCACAAGAAAGAGCCAGATAAGGCATGTGGGTGAGAAACACTTGCTTGGTTTACATTTTCATTGTGGTTATACTGGGTAGCATTTTCCAAGGAAACATTTCCAGTTTGGATCAGAAGGCAGGTTGACAATATCACCCTCTTTTCTGAAGCACATGCTCACAAGGCTTTTTTAGAGTCATAATGACCTCAGCAAAATTTCCTTCTTGAAAATAATACCAATGAATTGTTTTCTGACCAGACAGTGTCAGCTAAACTTAGTCAGATTTGGTTTTCCATCTATATTTTAACTGCAGTTGACTCTAGAATTTCAAGCAGTGCAGTGAGTGATCTTGATTTAGATGCCAAACAAAGACAGGGAACAAAGACTTTTTCCTCTTACTTAAATTTCAATGTATCAGCGGTCAGGCACCTATAGAGATGGCTGTTCCCAATGATTTGAGGATATTTCTTTGTATTTGCCAAGCATACCCCTTCTCCTCCAGGTCACTCTTTTTATATTTGATTTCAAAACCTTCATGAAAGCAAGATTTTTCCTCAATTCATCTTCTGAGTAAGGTTATTGTCTCCATTACTGTTTCAGCCTCATTTTTGGATACAGATATGAAGGAATGATTTGTTTATGATTAGAGAATTTAGTAAAGTGGATTTCTAGAATAGCAAAATAGCTTTGAGTGTGTATCATATAATTTGATGCTAATAATAATTAAATTACTAATTTATTTTAATAAGTTGTAGTGAATCCAAAGGTATTCCCTTAATGGTCTCATTATTTCTGACTTGAAATTCAGTTTTGAAAGGGAATAAATGAAGCCACAGAAATATTCACAGCCTTTCTTATTTATGTCATAGTATGTAGTGAACAATTTTTAACGATGGATTTTTTTAAATATTGTGATTTGTCATTTAAGAATTTGGCTTTCCTTTATCAACATCCTAAAATCCTGAGAATATCACATATATGAATACAATCCACTTTGTTTTCACAGCCAAAGTACAAGAATGAGAGTCACAGTCTGAAGACCTGCTAGAAAACAGAGGTCCTTCAGGGGAGCACCCATTTATTCGTTCAGTCAACCACTGTTTACTGAGCACATATGTCGTGCCAAGGCTTTCGTTATTA
The DNA here is from genome assembly GCF_964165515.1 of Mesoplodon bidens. NCBI lineage: Eukaryota > Metazoa > Chordata > Mammalia > Artiodactyla > Ziphiidae > Mesoplodon > Mesoplodon bidens. The sequence goes on from NC_138160.1 coordinate 126,606,000, forward strand.
ATTGACAGTTTCATTTTCTGCCCTCACAGAGTTTACAATCTAGTGAAGGGCAGGGAAGATCAAGTGAGCAAATAAATAGCTCTATAATTACAACTTTGATAAGTGCTACAAAGGAAACAGAGGGTACGGAGAGTAATAGTGGAGATATACTTAAGGAAACCTCTCCAAGGAGTTATATTTAAAGCTCAAACTTAAAGTATAAGAAGAATCCAACCATTAATATTTTAAAAAGGGAAGAGTCAGATGACTGGGCTTTCATTTAAAAACTATATACCAGTTTAAGAAACATACGGATGCCAAAAATATATCTTAGTTTAGTCTGAGAAGTCATGTGACAGCTAAGGTATGTTGTTTAAATGTTTTTATGAAGAATTTAAGTTGGTCACAGAGGTTAAGACTATAGGATGCTATTGCTATACTGAGGAAAAATAACATGAATCTGGAAGAGATTTGTTTTTGTTTTTCTAATTGCCGCTTATGCATGCGCCTGATGAAATTCCTAGCAATTCAAACAGGGTTTTCACTGACTTGAGCTTAAAACTCATTCATTATCAGCAGACAAGAGATGACCGAGGTTAATTTAATACCCACTGTGAGATGCAGTGGCAGGTCAGAATAACAGATCTCCTATTTCCTGAAAAATCATGCTTGACTCACAGCTGCTGAAAATCAAGCAGGAGCTACCTGTATTTAAAAGCAAAGTGAGAAGACCCCAAAGTGGGGGAAAATATCTTGAGTCATCAAGAAAAATGCACACAGAGATTAAAAATTTACTAGAGACATATTTCATTAACATGGAAAGATGGCCACCTTATATAAAATAAAAAAAACTATAAAACAATGCTTAGAGTATGGTCCCATTTATGAAATAGTATATCTGAGTGTGTTTATACTGGCAGATAGAAAAAAATCTAGAAGGAAATATTTCAAAGTACTAACAGTAATTATTTCTTGATGGTAGGCTTATGGGTGATTTTCTTATACATTTCTGCTTTATCCTTTTTTCCCCAACAATTTGGATATGTTTTAAATGTAAAATAAGGAGCCTTTAAAAGAAAATTTAATTGTATTGGTGAATATTGATTTAAAGCAGATGCCTTTAATATGACAGATGTCACTTGTACTGCAAGCTAATTAATTATAAAGGATACTTCACAAATGTGAAATGATAGTTCAGATGGCATGATTTACTCTTTGGCCAGTGCTGAATTACCAAACAGTTGGACAAAGTACGTGCCTACAGTGTTAGCAAAGAAAGGGAGACATCAAAAAACTACAGTATTTTGGAGAAAAGTATTTGATTTTTGATACTTCAGAAAAGTATAAAAGTATTTGTCCAGGGACTTCCCTGGTGGCACAGTGGTTAAGACTCTGCACTCCCAATGCGGGGGGTCCCGGGTTTGATCCCTGGTCAGGGAACTAGATCCCACATGCCACAACTAAGTAACCTGCATGCCGCAACTAAGGAGCCCACCTGCCACAACTAAGACCCAGTGCAACCAAATAAATAAATAAATATTAAAAAAAAAAAAAAAAAAAAGTATTTGTCCAGGAAATATCAGAAAGTCGTTAAACTGAGGTACACTTATTTATGAGTTAATATCATTTTAATTTTTAAGAACATGTAGGTAGAGAGATGCTTAGGACATACAGGTAGGAGGTATGGGCTAAGTTTCTTCAAGGTCCAGGACCTATAGAAATTAATTTGGTCCTAAGCACAGGAAAAAAACTGTGCTACCCCCCAACTTTATGTCATTAAAAATAAAAATAATACTTAGGCATAAAATAAGTGCACATCAGTCCGACAAAGTTCCAATTTTTCCCCAAATGCTTCATGCTTTTATGAAATATCATGAATCCCAGATTTTCTTCAAAATAATTTTTGTGTCTACCCTTTTTTTTTGGCTGATAACTGAAGAATGAATTTAATCTATGTGGCAATCCAATATGATCAAAGAACAAATCATGGCACCTGAAATATCCAAATAAATGTCCAAATAAAAATGAACTACATTTCATGCAGAGTTTACTATATTTGATATTTTAAAATTCAAATCGGCAAGATAATTTGCTAAATTTTCTAATTTGGCAGATTTGAGCTCATGAGAGTTGGAATTAGGGCCCAACTAGGCTGTTTACCAAACCCAAACTTGAACAAGTCTAATCTCCTGAGCCTCTTTCCACTAATGTAAAATCATTATGATGACACTAGCTTTACTGGCATGACAGAATTTTGGGGAATATAAGATGACAAATAAAGAATGTAAAATGACTTTAAGAACTACAAAAGATTATATTAAGATAAGGTGTAATTATGGTGTTAATTACAACTATATTGTTTTCATCATTAACTATTTCACGTGTGTATAGCTTATATACCCCCCACAAGGAAATTCTACGTTCCTAGAATATGCAAATTGTGCTAGTCATATAAGAGCTCTACAAGGGCTTCCCTGGTGGCGCAGTGGTTGGTGCTCCGCCTGCCAGTCCGGGGCCCGCAGGCTCATGTCCCGGTCCGGGAGGATCCCACGTGCCGCGGAGCGGCTGGGCCCGTGAGCCATGGCCGCTGGGCCTGCGCGTCCGGAGCCTGTGCTCCGCAACGGGAGAGGCCACAGCAGTGAGAGGCCCGCGTACCGCGAAAAAAAAAAAAAAGAGCTCTACAAATAGTTGTTTTTCAACTGATTAATTCATCGTGTCTGAAAACACATTTTCACTTGGTAAAATAACATTTGCGATGTGCAAACAGGGGGAACTGTAACTGATCTCTCAGAGTAACACCCAAGTATACATCTAGTTTATTTATTTCAGTAAAAAACAATTGAGTAATTTATGTTAAAACTTCCAAGATAAATTTTGTTTTCTTTTTGGTTCCAACTATGGAAAACAAAGCATTAATCTTTTTATGAAACTATGAAAAATGTAGAAAACAGTTTTGACTCTCCAGCTATTTTCTAAGTTCCCCTGATGGAGGCTTGAAGCATGTACATAAGACTGAAATATGTTCTGAAGTCATTTGAAGAAATAAGGAACATCCTATCCCAAAGTGAGAAATTAGATAATATGTGTTTTATCCCAATTAAAACAAGTTTTACAAAGTTTAAATGCCAGTCCAAATGTTTAATATTGCAACAAGAATGGCATTTTCAAGATAGTATTTGAGAAAAAGGTAATTAATTAATTTGCTTGCTGTTAAATAGCGCATTTAATTAAATAATCAAATGTATGTATCTTCCATATATTTTGTTTTTTCTGACATCAAATTGATGGCTCTTGAACTATTGATATTTTGTATCTAGACTCCACTAAACCCCATTTCATTTTTTAAAATTAGCCATACCAAAGGGAATAATGTTAATATGGCTGTTAGGCATCACATTCCATAAAGTTGCTGAGAAAGTCTTATGAAGAGGACAACGTTCAGTTCCCTGCATCCTGACAAGATAACATACACATTTCTCCAAGCGTATGGTCAATTGATTTCTTTAAAAAACATTCAGATTCTGTAATTTAGAAGCCCATTACAACACAGAGTCCTACTGTTGCAGGTCTAGCAGTACCTGATGTTAAACAACTAAAGCACACTCTTAAATGGACAATTTACTCTAGAAAAAGCCAGTGAAGTTCTTGAGAAAGAATTTAGCCTGTTCCAAATAAATGCATGTCTATGGCATACTTCTGGAGGTTTTGAAGAAGGATGCACTGCCTTATCTGGTTATCCAGTTGACAGTTCAAATTTGCTATCAGGAAGTTTTACATTTTGTATTTCTAATCTTCATTCTTTCTAATGAAGTTGAAGCCCACTGACCATATTTTAGGCTCCAAAAAATGTCAGTAAGCAATGTCCAGCTCTTTGAAGTAAAATGATCATCATCTCTTAGTTTTCACTTCTCCCAATAAAATAATCCTAATTTCCTTATCCTTTCTTAGAGGGTTCAACTTGTAGTCCTTTAAAAACAGTTCACTTTTCTGTGGCCCCTCAGCAAAGGTCATATAATCATCTCAAGTTGTAGGATCAAAAACTAGACCCTTATTTCCATCAGGGTCTGACCACACAGCTGAAACTCACTGCTGAGAGTCAGTTCTATGTCCATGACTTAGAGTGATTTGCCTCTGCTCAAACTGTACCAACTTCACCTATAAAACCACATCCCAATGAAAACTCGAAACAAAGGAAATAAAACAAAGCCCAAGGTAACTGTTTTCAATGCATGAAATACAAGGCAACTGCAACTACAACATGTCTTAATTTTTTAAAGCTTACTGACATTTTAATTTTTGCCAGTCAAGAGTTATCATTAATGATTCAGGATGCAGAGTGTTATAAAATTTTTGTTATGACATACAAGCCCAGTACCCCTTTCCCTGCTCTACTTTATGTAGTTGTGATAATAAGGCCTACGGTAGCATGACTTGATGGAGTTGTGAATCTATATAATATATGACATGCCATGAGCACATTAAATCCATTCTTCCTATTAAGTTGCTGAAGAGCCTTCCCATATATACACCAAACCGGACATTTATTCTCAGAGAAGTTAAACTATAAACCTGATTCAAATACATGTAAAGATTATAAATGAAGGGGAGCAGTGTGTAAAATAAAATGCAGGATTAGAACAAACGTTTTTTTTACATTGTAAAAAATGTTCGCACTGACAATGATATTGTTAGAAAAGAGAGAGATGGATAAAAAAATAGTCCATATGATAAATGTAATATTACTAACACAGTTTTACCTGCAAGGATTTTTCTGGCTTTAATTCAATGAAATTTCCATTATCCTGGATGGTAATGGAGCCCTGTACCCTACTCATCTTAGGCGTCTTTAGTATCCTGAGTTGCCTTAAAGCTGTGACATAATAAAAGGTCAAGCAGATCACACTAAGCATTTGTAAACTACAATAGCCCCCCATTTTGCCTGCAAGCCACACGTTCTCGCCCTAAGCTTTGCTCACTCTCTTGTTTCATTTCATTGTATAAGCAGGCTAATTTGGAGATGGCTAAGGTACTTGGGAACACCTAGATTTTCAAAACAGTCCCACTTTCCTACTTAACCACCTAAAGAAGTAGACCCATAATACAACATTTGAGGGAAGTGTAAAATGGTGCCTGGATACTGAAGGAATAAACAGCAAATAGCAGCACTATTAAAAAAATGAATGCATTTCACCTTCCAACTCATCTGTGCTTCCTGGGACACAGGTACAAACATGAAAGGCTTGGGGTAGAATTTCAAGAAAACTGATTTGTTTCAACATTCATTTGGCAAGATGCTAGACACAAAATAATACCACAAGCCACCTCCCTTTCCTATCATTGTAAATTCAGGGCTCTCAAATCACCCCCCACAAACCCAATTAAAAATAAAGAAAAGAGGCAGGCTATGAATTCACATCCAGTGCTATCATACAGATTGTCCTAATTGGTCACAATGAAACTAAGGGACAATAACAAGAATAAATCTTGCATTAATCCAAATGAAGCCAATGAATAATAATACAGACCAGAAGCACAGTTTCAAAAATATGCAATTACCTCCAAGCATGCAAGGTCATTTATAACCCATAAAAATGATTGCAAAGCGCACTCTGCATATAAATGTGTTTCATAAATGCTAAGAAACATGCGTATGTATGATATGCATATCCATAGGGTATCCATTTGTATGTTCACAATCAAATCTATGTACTAAAAATGAAACTCTATCTGGCAAATGGTTTCTCAGCAAGAGTACATCAGAATATGAAATAAAATGCTAAATTCTGGGGCTACCTTTTCTTAGCAATGAGGGAAATAAGCAAAATCACCTTATAATTAGGCCGGAAAGCTTAGGAAGCACCAAACGTGTTTTTGAGGAAGGCCCAACCCTGTACGTGAGAGCCGCAAATTAAACGATTCCCTTCAGTAACATCCATTTCTTGTGAGCTCTTTTTCCACCCCCTGATTCTGTTGCTAAGCTTGGAAGGAAAGGAACCAAGTGGCTTAGTCTGCATTCTGAGCCAGTTCAGGATAAAATCAGAACACCATTTTTTTTTTTTTTTTAACACAAGCAGATGCCTTCTTACTTCTCTCTTCCTGGCAACCTTCCTCTCTCCCATCCCCATCACTGTCTCCACATCTTCCTCTCCTTCTCTGAGGGGGTCATTGTTCAAGTTCAGGCCACAAATGTATACACAGGTCATTTAATAGCCAGCTAAACCAAGAAGATAACCGCGCTCTCTGCTACTTACCATGCTGAGACCCGGAGAAGCTGTTGAAAGGAGGGAGAGATGCAAACTGAATCCATTTTCCTTGTGACCGAGTCGGATGCAGCCTCCGAACCCAACATCAGCAGCGGCTGCTGGGATTTTTTTCCCTCACTCTCTGGTTGGCGACGGTGCGAATAGGAACCACCCTTCCAGCCTCACTAGAGTATCAGCAGTCGAGGCGGCAGAAGCAGCAGCATCACCACTAGGCCCCCTCCCTCTCGGAGGATGGGGTGAGCTCAGAAGCAGCCAGGAACTTGCAGCAGATACCTCCTCTGGCTCCTCCTCTCCTGCCCCCTCCTCCAAAGCCCCACCCCTGCTGCGGTAGAGGCTGCCAGCCCTGGCTGCTGCTGGTTGTCATGGCAACGACCAATGGTAAGCCACCAGACTAAGAGGGAGGCGAGATGGGTGAAAGGAGCTGCAGGGGTTGGAGGGGAGTGAATTTGCGCTGCTGCTCTCTGGGATGCTCTTGGTCTCTCCTACCCTGGACTCCAGGTCTTTAAAAATGGGGTAAGGGTGTATAGCCATGGGAAGAGTATAATTTCAATTTTATTGAAATCTAGACTGAATCATACAAAACAGCTTAGCTATTTTTTCATTTTCTATGGTTTTCCAATAAAATGTATTAAATTTGCAATCAGAAAAAATAATAACAAATATGGAGAAAGTTATATAATGTAATAGGAGATTATTATCACTCCAAATATGTTTGTTCTTTATAGCATCTTTTACTCAAAGCCACTCAAGGTTGTTAACAAGGAAAATGGGTGGCTGGACTTTGCAATTAAAAAAGAGTCTGTTTGATTCCTTGGCACTACTCTGCTTGTTCTTCTCAGGTGAGTCGTTGTTTTTCCAGCTCCCCCTCTGAAGAGGACCTGGAGTTGTTTGGCACTCCCTTGTGGAAAAGGAAGTTGGAACAGAGGAATCAGAAATTCCTTGAGCAACCACGGCTCTCAGTTGGTGGACAGTTTCAAATCTTTTTAGTGTCAGACTCCTGGAGTGTTCAATATCCTGCAGGAAATTCCATGCTATTTCAAGGATGCCCTTTTGGAGGTCCCAAGCCAGCTGGTGGTCTGGGTGGTGAGTAGGAAAAAAAGGATGTGAAATCAGCAGTGCTGAGCTCTAGATGAATTCTGTTTCTAACTATAAAATATAAATGACACTAGTATTTATCTCAGGCAGTAGTTGTAAAGATTGAATGAGATAATGCACTAAAAGCACTTGGCATGTAATAAGCATACAATAAATGTTTACTCTTATTGCTATTATTAGTAGTGGTGGTAGTACATTGTAGCCACTTCTTGATCCAAGGGATTGAAGGAATAGAGTGGCATTTCAGATACGGGAAAAAATTAAGGTGAGAAAACACTTAATACATGATAGCTGTGATGATGATGATGATGAAAAAGATGATGGTGACAATGATGATGATGACAAAAATAGCGAGGCCCTAAGAGATGAAAAGTTCTCTAAAATGTGACAATTAAGGATATTGTAAGCCTTAAAGGAGTTAAATAAATTTCCCAAATCCACACGGTTAATACACGGCAGAGCCAGAATGAAAACTCTGACGCTTCTAACACTGGCATTTGCTCTCTTAACCATTACATTTTCTGCTACTCCTCCATGGAATGGAGATACTCTTGTTCTTAACCCATAGGTTTATTTACAGATTCAAATAGGATTACTACAAATTTCAGAGTCAGACAGCCTGGGCTCGATTGACTTTAGATATGATTTGGGACATGTTAATTAACTTTCCTGAACCTATGTTTCTTCATCTGTGAAATGGAAATAATTGTAGAACCTCGTCGTGAGAATCAAATAGGATGATGCATGTAGAGCATGAGCACAATGTCTAGCACAGAGTAAGTGCTAGCTATGATTCTTTGTTACTCATTCTCAAGTAATTAATTTTAAAATGTGAGAGGACATTTTCCTGCTTGGGTTCACACTTAATGTCAGGGCCTTATTCTAGCAAAACTGACTTGAAGGCAATTAAGTGGTTGAGGAAAGGGTTGCAACTCATCCTCCGCACTTGGCATTGCCTCCGGGTCCTCTCCAGGGGAGCGCCTGCATCCTGCTCTGTGCAGCTAGTGGCCCCTCCCTCCCCCAGAACCTAGACAGTCAGTTTACACACACTTGCACGTCAGCAGCACGTGAGTGTAGCTGTGTAGCATAAAGGAATGGGTTGTGATAGTCTAGCTTTTGTATTCTTCTCTGTATTTCATCTTCTTCTGTCTCCACAAAAATGGTCATGTAAAGTAAGCAGAGAAGAAAGCTGCAGGTGGTAGAAACTCAGACGTGCTTAGGTGATGGAATCCTCCCCACCAGCCTTGTGAGGAAGCCTTTTATCTTGAGCACCAAGAGCTGACTTGGTTGGGGTGAGTGATTTTAGTTTTCTCTCCTCCTATCAACACAGAGGCAATAGGAAGGGAAAAGTGTTTGGTGTTCCCTATTTAAACAGTTCCCTAATTTAACCATTCAAATAGTACTCTTCCTTTTTTTTTTTTTTTTTTTTTTTGGCTATATCCATGCAGCACTGTTACCATTATTCAATAATATTTTCCTTTAGATGTTTAATTGTGTGGTATTTATTTTTATTTACTTTAATTATTTATTATTTATTTACTTTAAAAGGAAATTTGTCTCTGGCTTTGGCAAAACATTAATAAAATTAGGCATGGTAAAGAGAATGTTCCCAGAGAAAGGAACTTAATGTAAAACAATATTTTTTTTCAGTTAAACAAAGCCTTCAACTTCACTTGTAATAATTTTTAGTTAAAAAAAAGAAAATTTAAAATTTCACTCCTTCTCTCCATTGCCATTTCCTGTTACTGTGCTCTATGTTCCCGTGGTATCTATTATCTTTCAATATAGTATGTTATTTATTTATACTTTAAAATTTTTATCTGTTTCTCCCCACTAGAATGTTAGCTATGAAAGGGCAGAGATATTTGTTTGTTGATTTGTGAACAGTACCTGACCCATATTAGATGCTCAATAAATATCTGTTGAATGAACAAACCAGTAAATAAATGAAATATCAAACAACTTCTGCATTGAATCATGGCTAAATAAGTTATTATTATAACATTATTTTTCCAGTTATCTATTTTTGATATTTCTAAAAATTAGAAAGTAATTATAATAATTATCTTTTCAGCATACATGCATATTAGCATAGTGTGTATCTATTACATATTTTTTAAGTATATAGTTATTAAAATGGAAATGTTTGCCCATGCATATTCAGAGTCACCTAGTATACTGCTGGTAGTCTTTGGGAAACACTGATTTTGTTCCAAGAGCATCTTCTCCATATGTTAGCATCTACTAACTGTGGCCAGACTGTCTACCCCTCCTGAGATCTCTCCAACTTTGACTTCTGAATTCTATGAGATGTCTGAAAAAGTACAGGGTGTCTGTGAGTCTTGGCTCCAAAAGCAGCATTAAATTTTCAGAAGAAACCACAGCATAATGGGAGGAAGCTGCAAAGTGTGGGCTCTGGAGGCAGACTACCTGGATTGAGTCCACACTTCACCATTTTTTTTTTTTCTGAGTGACCTTGGGCAAGTGCTTAATTTCTCTGTACCTCAGTTTCTTTTGAAGATCAAAGTTCATGTGTGCAAAAAGCCAAGAAGCATTTGGCATGTAATAAATAAGTAATGTTAGCTAATATTATTATTAACATAATTTTTAATAACCATGGTTATGCATAGCACATTTTTCTAGGTGTTTACAGAATACTCAGATCACGCCAAGCTACTCTAAGAACTTGTTGTTATGACTGCAGACCAGCTACCACAGACTATGAGGAATTCTGGAAATGTTTACCTCAGAGATAGGCCAATGTCCTTATTTCCCCCAAAAAAGGGACAAAAAGCTAGGGGTCACAGAAGTGACTGTTGTTTATTCCCTGTCTATTCTGTAAGAGGTTATTAACATATTGTCTATTTACAGAAAACATTAAAGGTAAGTAGCCAGGATCTTCTTGAGGTCATTAAGGATGAGGATATCATTCTGACCTCACTGCATGTCCTTTATCAATACTACCAGGAAGCAAGTATACTGGAACTCTCCCATGAACTCTACAGTCCTATGGCCAACCATCTTATGGATGACTCTACACAGCAGGTGGACACTTCTGCCTTTGCTCACCCTGTATCCTCTGGAAGTCCCTTCCCTGCCCTAATTCTTCAGCCTTCAAGATTTATCCATCACCTCCTTCAGGGACTCTTCACTGATACCAGGATTAGCATTAGATTAGCATTAGAAATGAGATTCCCATTGTCATTGTCCCTTGTCACATCTTTATTACTATGCTCATGATGTTGAACGGTAAATATTTTTTTGTCTTTCACTCCTATTTGATTGTAAGAACATTGAGGTCAGCAGTACCATTCATTCATTTGTTTACTGATACATTAATACTGTACTAGGTACCAGGGACACAGCTGTGCATAAGATAATGTGAACACTCTTTTCAATAAAAGAGTTTATAATCTAAAATGAAAGAGACACTACGTAATTTCTTAAAATAAATGATGTTGAGGGCTATAACAGAGAACTACAGGAAGCTCTGATACCATATAAAGAGAGAACATAACTGAGTTTGAGAGCCTAGGAAGACATTCTTGGAGGAATTATGGAGTAGGAGAGAGAAGGAAATGTATGCCGGTCCGAGGTGTGGAAAACAGGCATGTTACTCAGTTTTTGTTTCATGCTAGTACCTAGCACAGTACCTGTGCACATTATGTGCCACATATGTGTTTGTTGAAAGAATCAGCCTCCTTTCCCCCCTAACACATAGACACACAGTTCTTTCCTCTAGGTTTTCCTTCTGTTAATTTATTTGAAGGATTAGAGTTTGTCAGTAGCTAAGGAGCTGACAGGCTGTGTGGGATGAGAAAGCATGAAGAGAGGCCAAAGGATTCATTGTTGTTCCCACAGTAGAAAAAGAGGTGTAATGCTAACAGTGACCACTGCTCCATTACAGATTTATTAATAAGGTTTACTCGACAAGACAACCTTTGCTCTGATGTTGAAATGAGAAGCAGTTTTTTCCCTTTCTGGTTCTGGGCAGCTGTATATTACCCAAAGGCAGACAACACATGTGCTTAGGTCGCCAGCAAATCAGGGACACCAAAGAAATGGGAAAAGTTCCATTTCAATGAATTTTTCCAAAATTTTATAATCTGAAAATCTATAAATAATTGGGAGATTGGGATTGACATATACACACTGCTATATATAAAACAGATAACTAATAAGAACCTGCTGTATAGCACAGGGAACTCTACTCAATACTCTGTAATGGCCTATATGGGAAAAGAATCTAAAAAGAAAAGAGTGGATACATGTTATGTATAACTGATTCACTTTGCTGTACACCTGAAACTAACACAACATTGTAAATCAACTATACTCCAATAAAAATTTTTTAAAAAAGAAAATCTGCAAATAAGCTAGTTTAATTTCAGTATATGTAGAAGTTTTATTCTAATTTTTGTATAATCTTTACTATGGGAGGCACCGTAATTGTCAGAATTTTTACAGTGCTCAGGAACTCAAAATGTCATTCCTTCCAGCACTAAGAGGAGAGAACGTGAATCAGGTAGTACAATAAGCGTGTGCACCACACAGTGAACAACACAGACTTAGTTCCTGTCCTAGCTGAGCTTAGAGTCTAGTGGATGGGGCAGCCAAAGAATAAGAAAACCAACCACTAAAACAATAGCACATTTTCACAAGTGCCATGAAAGCAGTGAACAACTGAGGGGAAGATGAGGACCAGAGATGGAGAGGAATGACTCACTGTGGGGTGACATTTAAGTTGAGAAATGAAGTATGGATTATGCCAGCCCTGTAAGAGCTAGGAAAAGAGTTTCCAACAGAGATGAGCTCTGAGGAGAGATATTTTTGAAGGCCAGTGTAGCTGGATACGGTGACCATGGGGGAAAGTGCCATGAGGGGAAGTTGGGAAGGTGGGAGGGAACCAAAATATGCAGCACCTTGTAGCCCACTGTCAGGCAACTGGAGTTTTTCTTAAATGTAATGAAGAGTCATGAAGAATTTAAACTTGGTTTGAAGCATTGTGGGAAATGAAGTCTTGAAGGGCAAAAGTGGGTGAAGTTAGGATGCGGTGGTCACTTAGGCTGGAGATGAGAGTGGCTAGAATTAGGGTGGTGGCAGTAGATAGGGAGAAAATTGGACTATCTCAAATGAATATATATTAGAGGTGGCATTGTGAGGACTTGCTGATGGACTGAAAGCTAGGGCTGAGGAAGGAGTAAATATCAAGGATCACTTTTTAATTTTTTTAAGGATTACTTCTAAGTAGACAACTAACTCTTCCATTTTGAAGAAATGTAAGAGGTTTGGTTTTTACCTTCTGTGGTGAGGAAAGGCCTCAGGGCTCTGCTCTGAAAAAGTGTGGGGAAACTCGAAAGGGTTCTAAGTGCCCAACTTTCGGGGGGTCCCTCCTCCCTCCCTCCCCAGGCCCAGTGCCCTTGAGAATTAGGCATTAATGACCAGTTGGTGCATTGAGCAAATCATCACTGAGCTTAGGCAACTGCAGTGGAAGTAGCTTGGCTGGGAAGGGATAGATGAGGCCTGGGAGAACCCCATGATTTTGACTCAGAAAATCCCCAAGCTTTGAGAAGTGGATTTCCAACAAGAAATGGCCTTTCTCTATGCTGAGCCTCCTAAACATTCTAAACCATATTCTCTTCCACAACTAGTTTGACTTCTTCCTGGGTTACAGTCCTGATTCAGCCACCTTCTAATCATAAGACCTGGAAACCTTATCTTCTCTTAGCTCCATTGCTTCATCTATGAAGCCAGGGTGAAAATTGCCTTTGCTTACTGAATGGAGGTTTAAATAAATCATGTTTGTAAAAATCTTAGTCCGTGCCTGGCATGTGGAAGGATCTCTATGAGTTCCAGCTGTTCTATTATATTGTCTCCTCCTCCATATCTGAACCTTTCTTATTAAAGCCACTAAAGCCTCAATCTTTTCCTTCCAGCCCCTAAATTTTTGGACAACTTCCCTAGTACTTCCCACCTCAAGACCCCCATATTATTCCTTAGATCCCTCAATGGCTGAGTACTTATTTTCCTCCGACAGGGCAGGTACAAAGGAACTGAAAGGAGAAAATCGTTGTCTAAAAGTGGAATTTACAGATTTCATGGTCTGTCTCACATATTTATGAGCCAACTTTCTTTAAATATTTACATCCTGCATTTACAATTTATTACTATTTGATTTGTTTCTTATAGCTGATCTGAAGTGTGAAATTGGAAGCCTGGAGCTTGCTAAGACTTTCATGCTAGAGAAATGCACAATGAAGAAATTGGAGTTTCATGGGTTTTTTCCTCCCCCACCAAGGACAAGAGCATTCTGCAAGGAAATCTTTGAGATCTCTTGCATCTGCCCACTGCCTCCCCCGGATATTCTTCCTTAACGTGTTCCCGGCTCTCGCTCATGCTACAGGGGTCTTTCCCGAGGAGTCAGAGACTACCGCCGGGGACCAAGTAGGTTTGATTCTGAATGTGGATAATGGAAGGAAGGCAGGACCAAACCCAGAGAGGGGAGTTAAATTTCAGGAAAGCAGCTTTCCTCTTTTTAACTCTATTAAACCTCTTTTCTTTTTCCCTAAGTCCAAATTCCTTCTCTTTTCTCAGCATCTATTTCTTCTAATATATTTGTCAATTCTTAACAAAATCCTAATCCATCTCTTAAGTAAATCTGTAAACTCTTAACTCTTGTTGAAGTATAATTTTCAAAATGGTAAAATCATGACACTTAGGCAAATGCAAAATGTACACATTAGTGATTTTACTCATTTATTATTTATTTATTAAATCAGAGGTCCTGTAATATGTTAAAACTGGTCCAAAGCGCATTTGAGAAGCTAAATATTCGTAGGCAATAGAAGAATGAAAGGAAAAGAGTGGTTTATCTTATGCAGTCAACTTGAGCTTCAAGCCTTGAGATGCACATTTTATGCACAGGATTGATCTTTATGACCCTGAATAAACTAAACTAGTGATTGATCTTTTGTCAGTCATAATAGCCAGCTCTTGTATCACCTGATTCAAGAGACGGAATGAATATTAATCTCTTCTCTTGTTCCTGGGAGAGACCTCATCACAGGATGATAAGGGCACAATGGTCTGATACTGAAGTTGGAGAAATAGAATTTCATATCCTTTCTCCTAACCTTTCTTTGTTTTGCCAGATAATTTTTTAACCTCATCCACTGACTCACAACATGCCCAAAGTTAAATCTGGGGGTTCTAATTTCATGCAATGTCTTTGTCTCTCACAATATCCTCCCATTTTACAACTCTATTTATGGCAAAGAGATAAGTAACTGAAAATAGAGAGCAAAAAAGAGGAATGGATGAGAACAATGCTTTCAGGTAGAATGTGGTGCGGGTGCTTGAACTGGTCTTGACTCATCACAGATGTGATGTGCTCTGTGTGGAAACTGAAAGATCCCCCCTACTCAACACTTTCATACACTGGGGCCCAAGTATTCCTGCCTGAACAACCCATTTGAAAGAAGGAAGGGAGAATTGTTCTCACCTCACTAAAAAAGCTTTGCATAAAGGGAAAGAGCTTTCTCCTTCCCTAAAGGGTAGAGGTGAGAGTGAATTTTTCCTCACCTTGAAAGGTGCTAAGCTTTCCTGCCTGGCAAGGATCCAGGGCATTGGTGGGCAGGGTCAACCACCGTGGGTGGAGGAGAAGAGGGCTGTGCAGGATTGTATAAGCTCAGCAGACCATGTGTGCAGGGCACCTGGAAGCAAAAAGGTTCTACATGTTAACGGGCTCTGATGAAGGCCTGGTCCTGAGAAGCAAAGACCAGAGGCTGCGGCACGGATTCTTGAGCTCATATAATAATCCCCTTGGGGTCTTTTAGAGAGCGATTGAAGCAGAGGACGTGGAGGGCAGAAGGGAGTATTTGGCAGGAATGTGACTTTTCAGGGTGAATAGGTCAGGGCTCATTCAATCACCCAGGCAAATCAGGGGTCAGGATATATTGGTTATACAACAAATAGTTTTAGGCTCCTTCTCCAATCTCTCATATCTTCTTTTCAGTTGGATAAACTGAGAGTGAGCTACAGAAATGCAGTGCAGCCTAATGCTACCACCCTATCATCTGTCTGACTTTTCACGCGTCACTGTCTCCACATTATAGTAGGACAGCGGTAGAAAATACAGACACTTTTATTTGTACAGTTTGCTCATGCCCAAATTTCCTGTTAATCTCACTGTTTGTCTTCATGAAAGAGAGTTTCTTGAAGTCATGAGAAGAGAGGAAATTTTGTTTCATGAGTTTCCCTTGATTTATCTGGAGTGTCTGGCAGACGACTTCCTAGCCTGGAGTGAGTATGAGAAATCCAGCCCAGGGAAAGGACTTCATGCCTCTCCTTTTCAACAGAACTGTAAAGTCTGTGGACACTACTTCTTTAGTGTCCCCTTCAAATGAAAGCTCCTCTTAGAAAGCTTAACACCATGTAGCCACAGTTCCCTACAGAGTTATTATAGCTGTGCTTCTGGGCAATGCAGAGAGTCAATGAATTTTACACCACAGAGGTCTCCTTAGGGGTCACTTACATCATCCCAACACCAGGCAAATTTAGATTTTATGTTATAATAAGGAAAACTGGGCCAGGGACTTATCCAGAGTTTTGGGTGTTTTGCCTTCAATATGAGAACAGAGTATCCGTGGTAGAATTCAAGACTGTACTGTTATTAGATCATCCTCTTATCTCCTGAAAGGCCTGATATGTAAGAATGCCCTGAGTGGTGAATTGAACCTCTCCTGATATGTAAGAATGCCATGAGTGGTGAATTTAACCTCAGGCTACTCTATTGTCCTAGGTGAGGCTTTAAAAGTCATTACATCAGGAGCAAATTAACACTGACAGAGAAAAATGTCCATTCTTTCTATACCTCCAAACAGCTCAATTTCCAAGCCTTCTTTATTTTATCTTTAGTCACTGAATAACTGGAGACCCAGACAGGAGGAATAGGTCACATTGCTTCATGATTATGTCCCCTAGATTCCCAGCCTCTGTAACCAGGAACAATTTTTATTTTTATTTTTTTATTTATTTTTATTTATTTGTCTGCACCACGCAGCACGTGGGATCTTAGTTCCCCCAACCAGGGATCGAACCCACATCCTCAGCAGTGGAAGCACGGAGTCTTAACCACTGGACTACCAGGGAAGTCCCAGGAACAATTTTTAAATATAGGAGCAAAAGGAGATGTGGCATACTGTGCTTCATGCAAATTCCTCTGTAATTTTTAAGATTTGTTTGCTCTTCATAATTGAGAGAAGATCTTTATTCTTTTTTTTTGATACAGTGGAATGACTAATGACTATCTGATTTTAATACATAATTAATAGGATTAAAAAACTAACAGTGAATCAGAGGTGATGGAGCTTCTAATATTTCCTCCATTTTTCCAAACATTTCTATTTTGGCTCTAATACACAATAGCATGAGGATGTCAAAGAGGAAGAACAGGGGCTTCCCTGGTGGCGCAGTGGTTGAGAGTCTGCCTGCCGATGCAGGGGACACGGGTTCGTGCCCTGGTCCGGGAAGATCCCACATGCCGTGGAGCGGCTGGGCCCGTGAGCCATGGCCGCTGAGCCTGCGCATCCAGAGCCTGTGCTCCGCAACGGGAGAGGCCACAGCAGTGAGAGGCCCGCGTACCGCAAAACAAAACAAAACAAAACAAAAACAAAACAAAACAAAAAAAAAAAGAGGAAGAACAAAGTGCTTTGAATCATGCAATGTCCTAATTTTCCAGAATTTTCTGGAAACTGTCCTAGGTCTGACTTTATGTGGAGATCTGTATGGAGATATTACAGAACAAGAGTAGGTTTATTTCGCATACCTTCCCTGCAGGAAGAGTCATCATGTCCCAGACCTCAGTATGAGATATCAAGCCCAGAAAGGACATTTATGCCTTATTGTGGC
The DNA here is from genome assembly GCF_964165515.1 of Mesoplodon bidens. Lineage (NCBI taxonomy): Eukaryota > Metazoa > Chordata > Mammalia > Artiodactyla > Ziphiidae > Mesoplodon > Mesoplodon bidens. Next base: position 126,623,246 of record NC_138160.1, read on the forward strand.
TTCTGTGACCTAAATTAGATTAAGTCAAAGTCCTGGTCTCTTATAGGTCATAATGACAATCTTTTCTATCTCTTGAACCAAAGCTTGTAAGAGAAATTAAATTTAGTTTTTGAGCCTCAGTTTCTCAGATCAACCTAGGTAAGGCTCTATAAATAGGATTTTACAAGCAGATGGTATGAGACAAAGAAAAAGGAGCTTCTTTGGCTGCTAACATCTCCTGGGCTTTCCAGATTTCTTTAACCTAAGCTTTAGCTAATACACCACAAAATTCAATGAAGCAATGCCCTCAATCCTCATACTTTCCTCCATCTGGCACCCTATTTTCAGGTTAGACAGATTCATGTATGAAATAGAGGATGTGAAAATGAAGATGATTGAGACCAAAAATTCCAAGCACACGGTAGTAATTTCTTAGTTCAGAGCCTAGTCTGAGAGACCAAAACTTGAAGAGGAACCCTGATGCAGTTTCTCTCCATCTCCTTTAACAAATATTTGAGTGACGCGTCACCAACACTCCTAGTGTCCTTTTAGTAATGGACATCTCCCCTCCACCTCTATCCCTCAATAGAGGAGTGATTCCATGACTGTCCCTGCAAAACCCTCAGTCTCTGTAGCTGTGCATGGGAGCTATATGTGGAAACTAGAATTGTACGTACTTTCCTTTTCCAGTGAAAAGCCTTTAGAATACATCTTACTTAAACTCTTCCTCCAGTCTTGGTTTGATTAAAAATTCATCAATAGAACACTGAATTTCACCCCTCCCAGGACCATACCCAGAACTTATTGAGTCTAACCATCAAGACCAGGATCTTTTGAGTCATGCCTTCTGGCAGGACCTCATCTAAACTGTGGGGCAGTCATGGGTATATCATATATCTTATGCTATTAAACAGTCTGGGATGGGTTTTCACATGTTGGTGAACAAATTTGCTATGGGAGAATCAAGTGGAATAGAGCTTCATGCTAACTCTTTTTATCCTGTTTCTGTTTTCAGTCACTTTCTACTATGGCAAGAATCTTAGCATGGAGGACAGGCCAAAGAGCAGTACCGGAATGCTTTGCTTTATGTCTTATACTCATCTCCCCAATATTCTTTTCTACTCTTAATTGCCTTTGTGGCTAGTTTTCATGTGTAGCCTTTAAAGTTGAAAGAGAGGATTTTTTCACTGAGACACACGTGAGGACTCCAAAATTAGCAGCGAGTCTTAATAACCCATGTCTAATATCAGGGACCAGCCTTTGAGTCAGGGCTTCATGTATTTCCTGTAATTTGTGATCACACTTATTATGTCTCCCACACACAAGGGAGCAGGTGGACAGAGATTACTGAGGAATACCTAGCCTGCCTTCTACTGAGAGCTGCAGGCAGAGCACTGATCTGATCTCCCTATGCTATAGCATACACTTTTAAGTGGCACAGTGAGCAATGTCCCTTCCCAGATCTGTGTGAATCATGCCTTTATGACTAGAAAAGACCATTGGAAACTGTCTTATAAAATCAGATTATATTGAAAACAGCTTCTGCTGATGATGTCATGGAGAAACAGACACTCATTGATTACTTGTGTGAATGCAAATTGATAGTGAGATGGGGGAGAGAGGCAGAGAGAGAATACTTAAACATAACTGTCAGCTCTGTCTGCTGAGAAGGCCTAGCAGCCATGACACACCAGTATCCAGACCATGAATTCTAAATACCATACTTCATTAAAAGAAAAGAAACAAGAGCTCGTTGGAGAAATGGTTGATTCCAGGGCGAGGCAGTAAAGTACAAGATGAGCCTGGAACATCTTGCCATGCCAGAAAGTAAAGAGGTATTCAAAGAATGACGGGGATACTTCAAAGTCAAATGAGCCAGCTTGAAAGACTCCCACTAGCAAACTCTGGGAAAGTTTGAGCATCAACCTGAATAATTGTAGTAATGGAATATAATACATAGAATAAAATCAGAATCCTATGAGTCCATACCAACATATATAAACAAATAAACAAAATGGAATAAATGGGGGAAAAGGGATAGTTCCCTTCTACAGTAGAATGTCAATTAATAACTATAAAAGGAATGATCCATCATTTGGCAAACCATCATTTAGCAAACATCATAGTAATATTTTTAGGCATGAATCATCAATGGATGCTAAAAGTAATGAGTTAAAGTTTGGTGAAGAAGTGGACATTTACAGAGACTCAAACTCTCTCTCCACAAGGCCCCTATTAATTACAAAGGGAAAGATTGTAACTTTATAGTGACGACAAGTTGGTTGACATCTCTTTAATCAAGTGATTAAAGATAACCAAGAGTATGACAGATAGAACTCACGTGCCTCCTTAACACGACGCACGGGAAAGAACACAACATCCCTTCCAAGGAATCTGCCAAACTCATGACATTGCAATTCTAATCTATGAGGAAACAGTGGATAAACCCAGACTGAGGGATGTTCTACAAAATAACTGGTCTGCACGCTTCAAAAATGTCAAAGTAATAAAGGACAAAGTAGGACTGAGAAAATCTTCCCTACTAGAGAAGACATGATTATTAAGTGCTTTGAAATCTTGGATTGGATCCTGGGGAACTGAAACAAAATAAAACAACGTGCCATGAAGGACACTAATGAGATAACTGGCAATATTTCAATGAGGTATATAGATTAGAATTATATCATTGTTAATTTCCTCCTTTTGATAATTGAATTTTTGTTGTGAAAGAAATCGCCCTTGTTTTTAGGAAATACACACAGTATTTAGGAGAAAAAACATAATGTCTGAATTTTTCTCTGTAAGTTTTCTCTTTTTCCTCCCCCTTTCCCCCCTTTTCTTTCTCCCCTGCCCTCCCTCCTCCTTCCAGTGTTGCTGCAGTGATGCTCACAGGAGTCTCAAACACACAGGATGCAAATGGGAAAGAACCAGTCCCTTCTCCTTCCTACAGTCTTCTAGTCTCCCTCTGGCACCTGCTATTGGCAGAGTTTACTGGCCAAGCAGCAATGGGGTTTGCATAATCCCAGCCCTAATACTGCAAATCAAAGTAGTGAAGAGTGGAACTGAAGCCGAGAGACAATGCTTCCTTGCCTCTTAGCCCTTCAGAGCTTTCTAGGAGGTGCCTTTATGACATACTTCAGGATAAGAGACTCAGCCTTGGAGAGGAAACTTCATGTTTCTTCTTAGGTGGGCAGGATTCTGACTTATGAGTGCTCACATCTCCTCGTGTCATTTTCTTAAAGGAGACACTCTTATTCCACAGGAAGTAAGCTATATGCTTTATTCTTGTGGTCAGAAATTTCTATAAAATTCTCAGCAAATTTTTCACTAGTGTTGGGACTTTCATTGAGAATCAATTACTATAAGCTCCTTCTCCAGGGAAGAACATTTAGAGATAATCTACCTCTCTCTTCCAGCCTTTATGAGATGTAAGGTCCTTATAATGCATAATGAGTGTCTTTACCTCCCAATAGCAATAACCAGATCTCTCTAAATTTGACCTTCAGGGCTATGTTTATTTACTTATTTTTTAAAATATGCCTTTTGGAAGAATATTGTCAAGTTGTAGATCAGTGAACTGTGTGGTATGCTTTCTGTTTAGTACCATAGAATTGGGGGCATGGGATTTTTATTTATTTATTTATTTATTTATTTATTTATTGGCTGCACCACGTGGCTTGTGGGATCTTAGTTCCCTGACCAAGGATAGAACCCAGGCCCATGGCAGTGAAAGTGCCCAGTCCTAACCGCTGGACCACCAGGGAACTCCCTGGGGGTGGGATTTCTATAGCTAGAGTTTGGGAACAAATTCAGTGTTGGAGAATCAAGAGGAATAAAGCTTCATATTGCATCTTCTATTGTGCTTCCTACACTCCCAAGTTTTTTTCCCCATTGTTTTAAGCCCTGATATCTAGAGAAGACTGGAAAGAAAAAAAAGGATTCTGTGCCTCAAGTAATGCCCTCATTCCTTGAAATTCTTATCTACTTTACACTCATGCTTAACGGCAGAGAAATGCAGAGTTATGTGACATCAGGGAAGGGCTTGCTTCTTGAAATCCCCTTTAAGCTTGTCAGAGTTATATAGGAGGGTCTTCATGCCCTGATTCTTAGTATGAGAGACCCAGTCTGGGAAGAATACTTTAAGAAGCTATATATGTCCAGATTTCCCATTGCTATATTAAAGGAAGCGAATTGTCCTGACTCTGAGCCTCAGACACCATCACTGTGGTTGTCATTACCTGCCAAAATTTTATTCAGGCATCATCACTCTGGTGTGGGTGACCATGGTAAGTCAGAGCCTCCTAAATTATACACGGACACTTAGAGTGCATCTAATTCTATCCCTTCCTTCTGGATGGGCTAGTTCTAACTTCTTAGTATGAGTGCAAAGTCTTTCGAATGAAGACCTTGGAGATGCTTTAATAGTCAGAATGGTGGTTGGGAGTCCGCCTGCCAATGCAGGGGACACGGGTTCGTGCCCCAGTCCAGGAAGATCCCACATGCCGCGGAGCGGCTGGGCCCGTGAGCCATGGCCGCTGAGCCTGCGCGTCCGGAGCCTGTGCTCCGCAACAGGAGAGGCCACAACAGTGAGAGGCCCATGTACCACAAAAAAAAAAAAAAAAAAAAAAAAAAAATAGTCAGAATGATGGGAAGAGACTAGCTGAAATTAGGAGAAATTAATATTCATGTCATATATCCTAAACTATTCTGCATTCTCCCAGACTACTCCGCTTGGACTCAAGTCATGGCATATAGTGAACAAGAAAGGGACAAAGGAAGGATCATTCTCTCTCCCAGAGTTTTCTGTACTTTGGTTTCATGGCAGAGGACCACAGGTAGGCATCGGAGGATGCCATCGAATGATGCCATCGAATGATGGTTTCAAGCAGCCTTTTCTTATTCTCCAAGAATTATCTAAGAAGGGTCCTTGTGACCCAGAAAAAAAAAATTCTGAAGAGAGGTCGTCATTTTCTTGCACCCAGAAGTATACGAGCTCTCTAGGGTCTCTGCTCTACTGTCTCTCATAAAGGCCTCAACTACTAGACAGTTGCTGTAGGTCATAACCTCCCATGGGCAACAAGTAGAATCAGAAGGCATGCAGTTTCCTGTGAACCTCCAGTACTTATTCCCATTCCCCCACAGCTCTCAGTCCCAGCATGGATGGAGTCATAGAGAGGTATAACAGAAGGCTGAGTTTTATTTCAGACCCTTTCTTTGTGGTAGGGACTTGGTGTAGGTAGGCATAGAAGGACAATGAAAGGAGATGCTTCATGAAGCCTCTTTGGAGCTCACAAAACTTTTAAACAGTAGGTACCTTTACAGGCATCTATTATCCTCTTCTCTTTCCAGAGACTGGACTAATTTCAAATATGGAGATACCTGAAGGCTTTATATGGGATTATCTTGCTTAAATCTGCCAAGATTTTTGATATGATTAGGAAATCTCTTTTCTTTGCCTCTCAGGGTTCTGGATTAAAGAAGGTCCTAAAAAATCAGTGAAATGTCTCTTCTCCTTCACAGTTTCTTTCCTCTAATTGGTTGACTCCCCCAAGATAATGAAGCCAGCCAACAAATGACTGAATAAAGGAAATGCACACTTAGTTTATAGCAAATGAGTAAAGCAGAAGCTAGAAGAGGTAGGAAATGAAGTGGAACCTTCTGTCTCCTGCCTCTGACTCCAGAGGTCCTGCTCTATGACTCTCACCTGATAGGAGTGTTCCTTGAGGTTTTGAACAGCCGAGGGATTATCTTAGTCCTGTACTTGGTCTAGTAACAATTTTCATTGTTGACTAATTTTATGATATACATAATTATTCTTCAAGGAAGTACAGTTCAAATACCCTGTAGAGCCTACTTATGCAAGAGAGTTTAAAAACAGCCAAATTCTGCCTTTTCCATCCTCTTTTCTCACAAATCTCACTTCATTGGCATTGATGTGATTTTCTGCCAGTCCACAATAAAAGGAAATGCCTCAAATATGGTTCAGTAAAGAGCATTAGAAATAAATTCCCTGGAATAGGAGACAGTTCCCTGCAATTAAGCATCTGGGAAGGGAAACCCAGGTGAAAAAAGCAGTGGGAACAAAACTAATCAGAAAGTCAAGGTAAGCAGACATGGCAAGAACAAGTTAAACATGAGGGCACATTTACTGCAGGATCCCGGTAATCATACAGCGAATGTCATACGAATCTTTAGAAAGAAGCCTTTCAGTTGGATTCTCCCATTTGCATTTACAGTAGTCTCATAGGCCAGCGAATCAGTATATCTGATTTTAAAAAGTCTCATGTGCTTCAATACGTAGATCATTCTTGGTTTCAGTGCTGAAAGTTAGTAATTTTTTCTTTACTTAAAAGACTTTTAAAATACCAGTTTTTATATAGAAGACCTGATTCATTTGTGGTCTAACATTAATACTAAAATAAAGGTCACTTAAAAAGCTCTCTCTTGCTCCAATCAAATATATTTTCCATTGACTGCATACTGAGGGACACAGCAACACTAAGTACAGACTCCTTGTGTTACATATGGTGAAATGCAAACCTTGGCCCATCAATCATTCCTTCCCAGTGGCTTTCAGTAAATAAATGCAGTACTCTATCTTAGGAGAATGACTCCATCCGAGTTTTCCCGAAACATCAATAAAAACCCATCTTGTTTGCAACGAGAATGATATGCTCATTTTAATTAAGTTGATCTCTGGAGACAGATGGACATGTCTTACGCTTAGTCTGCCTTAGGCAACAGATACATCCAGGTGAGAACAGTAGGAACAACAGCTAAAGATTAAGATTTAGAAGCTGGGTCAGGTGATGGCCTAGGTTTACCTGGGACTCGGCAGAGAGAATTGAAAAGCTTAGCTGGGATGAACGGAAAGGAACCCTAAAAATCATTTTGGTATGGATATGATATGGGCATGATCTGAGCCCTAGGAAATCCTACTCTAATGCTTGATTTGGTTTTGCTGTTTCTTACTTTACACGTTTTGGCCAATCTTGTCCTCAATGTCCCTTACAGCTGTGTTTCTCCTTCTCTCACACTTAAAGTGCTGTCTCCCAGTTCAGGGGAAATAACTGACCCTTGCAAACCTTGCCCACTCAAAGCTAATTTCAAATGATTGTCTTGGAGCATGCTTCAGTGGTTTCTGTAACATGGATGTATCATGGGGGAGAAACTGAAATATACACACCTCTCTACTGTTTGGTTTTTCAGGGGAATTAGATGGGAATTTGGTGACTATTGAAGGGTGGAAATCAGAAGTTGAGGAGGACAGAGGCAGATGTTTCTATCTGATGCCCAACTCACTGTTTTCCTTTTTAAGGAATGAAAAACAAGTGACCCCTGAAATTCCCTTCATTTTGAAAGGATGGGTGGATAATTACACAGCAACCTCATTGGCAGGTGTCAGGGCCACACTGGGAATTATAAATAGCACCAGGCCTTCCCACCTGGGTATTCTGGGTTCTAAGAGGAACTTCATGTCAGACAATACAGGACTGTCAAGGACACACAGGTCAGAGTGGAGAGGGCTTTCTCCTTCCTGCTTCTGCTTTCTCCTTCCATCCCTTCTAGGGAAGCTCACAATTTCCTCTCCTGGGACCAAAATGCAGACCTCTCACTGCTAAAAGGATCCTGTTACAGAGCTGAATTTTCTCCTAGTTCCTTGCCTACCACCTGAAACTGACTTCCAGCCAATGCTATCTTGATAAAGCTGGTGCTGCCTGGGTGTTAGGGGACTTTCTGCTCTAGTGACGTTCAAATAGAGTATTTCACCCAGCTTCCTTAGAATAAGCCAAATTATCCCTCTTCTCTCTTTCAGAACTTAACATCCTTAATACAAGTGTCTCTCAGTTATGTTTGATTGAAAGTACTTTATATCAGGTAAGTAACTTCTGGCTTTGACTTTTTGAATGTCTGAGAGGAAAACTCTGTCTCACTTTCCAAAATCATCAATAAGCCTCCTCCTTCCTAGTTACATGTACAAAAAACCCATTTTTGTTCCCATAGACACAATCTGTAGGGATGGTACACTTCACTGTCTTCCAATAGACCTCCAGTTAAATGTGGTAGAGACAGACAGATAAAGGTAGGAACAAGATATGAGAGAAGTAAAAGCATAAGTTACACTGGAGCAGGGATTTCAGAGAGTGTTGGTAGTAGGGATGTGAAACAAGTGACACATCTAGCACCAGGATGACATCTTTGAGAACAGTGATAATCTTTTCCTTGAAGATAACCCTCCTTATGAGTAGGTAGGTTTCCCCATGCCTTTACATGTTCCTTTCCCTCTCACCCCTAAGAAACCTTGTTCTCATTTCCATCTACACTGAAAGCAGAAAGGGGGGATAATAGGCATAAAACCCCCAATCCCTCAATCTTACCTCCCTTGAAGGTCTTGCTTTCTTTTTCCATGGACAGTGGCCCTTTCTCCCATCCTCGTACGTGCAGAATTTTATCTACTGAACAGAAGGAACAGCTCATCCACAGATCCAGGCAACTTCTGGGAAATAAGACTGCCATAAATTCCCTCTTTGGGGCAGGTTTACTGGGAGACGAAAGAAGACGAGTAAACCTACCATAAATGAAAATAAGGCCATGAAGAAGAAGGAAAGACCATTCACACCTGCACAGACAAACATCGTCACAAACTTTTTCATCTGCTCTCCTAAAAACCCATTTGTCTCTCCTATTTGTTCTTCCCACAGAAGCCTTTTCTTCTTCTTCCTTTTCCCCTACTGAGTTAGGCATCTATGCCTCTATGTTTAACCATCTAGTGAGCTAGTTACTTCTTTTGTTAGCTTTCATATGCATACGAATCAGCCATTTTTCTCCTGTTAATCTGTAATATATCAGTTTAACTTGCAGACCCCAGATACTGAATATAATTGGGTAAAGGAAAAGGTGTCCTTCTCCACAAATCAATTTTCAAACAGGAATTTTCACCTAATATGGAAGAAGGAAACCCAACTCTTTAAAAATATTGACCACCACCAGATTCATGATATAAAATTAATTTTCATTTATTTACTGTGTTTGTGTAATACAGAATACAGAGATACTTAGGACTCAATCACTCCCCTTAGGAAACTAAAACAAATAAACATTAGCACACTTTCTTATATTTCAAGGTTGACTGTGGTTACAATAAGAGAGGAACCAACAAATTATTATGGGAATTTGGAAGAGATAGGCTTGGGAGAGCAGGAAAAATTCATGGGAGATTTAACAACTGAGATGGATGACAAATCAGTGGGATCCACCTCAAATCAACTGATCCAAAATATCTGGAGGGTGAGGCTTGGCCATTGAAATTGTAAAGAAGCTCTCCAGGGGATTCTCATGGAGTCTAAAGTTTGAGAACTACTACCTTAAGTGACAACACATGTGTGTGTGATGTTTATTAAATAGGTAAAAGTGACAGGTAAAAAAGGAATGCAGAAGGACATTATCGTGGGAAAAAATGCCTAGAGTGAAGACAGGAACATGTGAGGTTTTATATTCCTGAGGGGTTATAACCACCGGGCTAAATTAGAACTTTCTTTAGTAGACAATGTGTAGCCATTACAGCTTTTTAAAAAAAATAAAAGTACTACTTTATTTTGTGGTCTAGAAGTATTTACTGGTTCAGAAGGAGTTGGCATTGTGCAGTGTATAGAGTAGGAGGATACACTGGAAGGAAGACAGACTGAATACCCTTGGACAGATAGAGCACCTAGTTAGTTATATTAAACCACAACAGAAGTAATGTTGGGCTTAGAGAGGGCAGTATTTGAGGAAATGGAGAAGAAGGGTTGGATCTGAGAGAGTGTTTTAGGAATGGATTCCATTGTCCAAGTTCTATGGAAAATTTTGTTGGTCCTCACTTTTTAGCTCTACTGGATACAGTTGATTTTTCTGATGAGCATGAGTTGGGGAAGGGGATGTAGTCTTTGGCTATGAAACAGATTTATTGACCTGACTCATATACCTAAGAGTGCTTTGAATGCCTAGAAAATCAAGAAAAGAGTAAAAGTTAGAAAACTTTCGGGAGACCATGGTTTCTGCAGTGGCAGAGATCTTGAAAAGATGTTTGAGAAATTGGCCAAGCACATAAAAGGAGCAAAAAGAGGGGGCACTTAAGAAAAGTTGTATTAAGAAAGAGTTCTCGGAGGTCACACCTGCATCTGATAAGCCAAGAAAATATTAGACAGATGGATTGTGTGGGAATAATGTGTGTGTGCGTGTGTGTATGTGTGTGTGAATGGTGGGGAAGTTGAACAATAAGGACAACTCAGTCAGAGAAGTAATGCAGAGGCCAGAGAGCATGGTAGGTTCAGGGAACCTGGAGTAATTATTTTTAAAGAAGGGGAGTATATAAATGCTGTTACAGAAGGCAGAGGCAGTAGCAGTTTTAAGTAAGAGATGGACAGGCAGTGTAACATGACAGATAAGCCAAGGAATTCTGCGGTTTTAATAGTTCTAATCCTGAGTGAATGAGAATCTCAGTTTTCTCATTCCTAAAACGAGGATCTCAGGGGTCACTGTGAGGATTCAATGGGACAATGCAAGGGAAGCATTTAACATAGGGTCTGGCACATAGGATTAATTACTCAATACAGGTTGGCTCCTATTTATTATTCTTCATTAACTTTCACCTGATAGTAATTTACATTGTTAAGGTCTGAAAGTTAATTTCCATTAAGTCATTCTTTTGAATATTTTAAAGTTCTCTAGAAATCAAAAAAAACTTTATTTCAAAAATATAGCTGTAAGTTTTAAAGAAAAGCACATACATTTCAATAAACAAAAGAGTTTAAAAACCCTGATATTTAGCATAAGCAGTTCAAAATATAATAACTTACTTTGAATATGGCCTTGAAGAATTATAGTCACTATAAAACTTCCTAAATTTTCACTGCCTTTTTCTCTGCTTCTCATTCTTTCTCTATTCAGGTGCTTATCTCTATGTTTCTTTTGTTGTTGTTGTTGTCTTTTTGTTTTATTTTTGTTTTTATAGTACACATGGCTCCTTCTGCTTTTTGTTCCTCTAAATTCCACAGGTATGTATTTTTCTTATTTTCTCAGTAGTTTTCTTTGTGTTTATTTTCTGTTTCTAACACAACTGTTTGATGACTCCTAATCTGCCACTTTCTGTTAGTCCTTTTCTTCCTTCAACAGGGAATAATAAAAAGCCCCCCCAGAATAGTATTAATTTTATTTTACATGCTTTATTCATGACTACACATGCAATAAATAGAATGGTCACCTATTACTATATAAAAAAAAGCATGGCCACAAATAGCAATCCACTAAACCAAGTGTCTTTTGACCTGATCTCCAACAAGCCTTTTTTACTTTTGATGTTTGTTGGCTTTCCAGTGAATGTTGAATGTTGACTTGTTGAGAAGCGAAATCTATATTATTCCTTTTTCATGAACCTCATTTTATTATCTACATGTTTCATATTATTTAGCTAAAAGTTAGGTACTGCTTAAATAATGAAACAAAAAGAATAAAGTACCTAGGAATAAATCTACCTAAGGAGGTAAAACACTTGTACTCAGAAAACTATAAGACACTGATGAAAGAAATCAAAGATGACACAAACAGATGGAGAGATATACCATGCTCCTGGATTGGAAGAATCAATATTGTGAAAATGACTATTCTACCCAAAGTAATCTACATGTTCAATGCAATCCCTATCAAATTACCAATGGCATTTTTCACAGAACTAGAACAAGAAATTTTACAATTTGTATGGAAACACAAAAGACGCCGAATAACCAAAGCAATCTTAAGAAAGAAAAACAGAGCTGGAGGAATCAGCCTCCCTGACTTCAGACTGTACTACAAAGTGACAGTGACTGAAACAGTATGGTACTGACACAAAGACAGAAATATAGATCAATGGAACAGGATAGAAAGCCCAAAGATAAACCCACACACATATGGTCACCTTATCTTTGACAAAGGAGACAAAAATATACAATGGAGAAAACACAGCCTCTTCAATAAATGGTGCTGGGAAAAAAGGATAGCTGCATGTAAAAGAATGAAATTAGAACACACCCTAACATCATACACAAAAATAAACTCAAAATGGATTAAAGGCCTAAATGTAAGGCCAGACACTATGAAACTCTTAGAGGGAAACAGAAGCAGAACACTCTCTGACATAAGTCACAGCAAGATCCTTTTTGACCCACCTCCTAGAGAAAGGGAAATAAAAACAAAAATAAACAAATGGGACCTAATGAAACTTAAAAGCTTTTGCACAGCAAAGGAAACCATAAACAAGACGAAAAGACAACACTCAGAATGGGAGAAAATATTTGCAAATGAAGCAACTGACAAAGGATTAATCTCCAAAATTTATAAGCAGCTCATGCAGCTCAATATCACAAAAACAAACAACCCAATCCAAAAATGGGCAGAAGACCTAAATAGACATTTCTCCAAAGAGGACACACAAATGGCCAACAAATACATGAAAAGATGCTCAACATCACTAATCATTAGAGAAATGCAAATCAAAACCACAATGAGGTATCACCTCACACCGGTCAGAGTGGCCATCAACAAAAAATCTACAAACAATAAATGCTGTAGAGGGTGTGGAGAAAAGGGAGCCCTCCTGCACTGTTGGTGGGAATGTAAATTGATATAGCCACTAATGGAGAACAGTATGGAGGTTCCTTAAAAAACTAAAAATAGAGCTACCATGTGACCCAGCAGTCCCACTACTGGGCATATACCTTTCTGAACCATGGTTCAGAACGATGCATGTACCACAGTGTTCACCGCAGCACTATTTACAATAGCCAGGACATGGAAGCAACCTAAATGTCCATCAACGGGTGAATGGATAATGAAGATGTGGCACATATATATGGTGGAGTATTACTCAGCCAGAAAAAGGAACAAAATTGGGTCATTTGTAGAGATGTGGATGGACCTAGAGATTGTCATACAGAGCGAAGTAAGTCAGAAGGAGAAAAGCAAACACTGTATGCTAACGCATATATATATGGAATTTTAAAAACAGTACTGATGAACCTAGTGGCAGGGCCAGAATAAAGACGCAGATGTAGAGAATGGACCAGAGGGCACGGAAGGGTAAGGGTAAGCTGGGTTGAAGTGAGAGAGTAGCATTGACATATATACACTACCAAATGTAAAATGGATGGCTAGTGGGAAGCTGCTGCATAGCACAGGGAGATCAGCTTGGTGCTTTGTGATGATCTAGAGGGATGGGATAGGGAGGGTGGGAGGGAGCCTCAGAGGGAGGGGATATGGCGATATATGTATACATATAGCTGATTCAAGTTGTACAGTAGAAACTAACACAACATTGTAAAGCATTTATACTCCAATAAAGATGTGAAAAAGAAAAAAAAAAGGACACATGCACCTCAATGTTCACTGCAGCACTATTTACAATAGCCAGGTCATGGAAGCAACTTAACTGCCCATAGACAGATGAATGGATAAAGAAGATGTGGTACATATATACAATGGAATATTAATCAGCCATAGAAAGGAACAAAATTGGGTCATTTGTAGAGATGTGGATGGACCTAGAGACTCATACATGGTGAAGTAAGTCAGAAAGAGAAAAACATATATCGTATATTAACACATGTGTGTAGAATCTAGAAAAATGGTACAGATGAACCTGTTTGCAAGGCAGAAATAGAGACATAGATGTAGAGAACAAATGTATGGACACCAAGGGGGTAAAAGTGGCGGGGGTGGGATGCATTGGGAGACTGGGATTGACACATATACACTAGTATGTATAAAATAGATAACTAATGAGAACCTGCTGTATAACACAGGGAACTCCACTTTGCTATACAGTAGAAACTAACACAACATTGTAAAACAACTATACTCCAATAAAAAATTTTTAAAAAGAAAAGAAAACAAAGGAAATTGTTGGCCGTGCTAAGTACTCAGTATAAGTTTTAAACTTACTCAGTATGTTTTTTTCCCATCCCCATTTTCAATATTTCTCCCCATGTGTCTAGCACCCTCTTGGCAAGAAAACTGTTCTGATGTCCCTACCTGTGCCCAAATACCCCCACGTAGGTTCTCCAACCCCCAAGCCCATCAGATGGTTAGCTGACTTAAAATGCAAATTCCTAGGGACTTCCCTGGCTGCACAGTGGTTAAGAATCCAGAAAAAAAAAAAAAAGTAAGAGCTTTGAAATGTAAGAGCTTTGCACCTTTTAATGTAATTGCTTCTTTTATTATGCAAATACATTTTATTTTTACTTAATTGGAATAAGTAAAGGTTTTTAGGGGATAAATTGGGCAAGAGAAATGGAAATAAAATTTCAGTGTTCCTCATGTTCCTATTTCTCAGGAGGCTCATAAACTATTAAAAATCATCATAGTTTTAAAAACTATTAAAACTACTTTAAAAAAATGTTTTATTTCAAACAAGTTTACTTCTTCAATGAGACGAAAATATTTTTTTGAATACTATTTTTGTCTGATAGCTTTATATTTCAAATACTTTGAAACCAGTAAAGGAAATTGTCCTGCATTCCTAATTCCCCAGGGATGAGGAACTAACAGTGGAGGTTGGGTTTACTACCCTATTTTCCACCATGGCCACAAAACCCTTCTCCTTCCACAAAACTTATTCTCAGTCACTACCCTTGAGTTCTTGTTTTGGGGGTGTGGTTTATAACCTTGGAATTTTCTACAGTTAAAAGCAGAGTAATTTTAGTCTAATCTTGTATTCAGTTAAGGAATCTATTCCAGAAGGTAACAATTCAATAATGCAGTGAATTGTTACCTGAAGAAGCAAAGCTCCTCCTATCAGGGAAATGTTCATGTACCAGGAGACCTTTTTAGTGAGCTCGAAGGGTTATGAGATGAACAATAACAACAGCGATAATAATAGTTAGTCCTTCTTGAGCACTTACTGTAGAGCAGGCGTTGTACTGATTGCCCTAAGAGGGACTTGTTATTATTAACCCTATATTAGAGATGAGAAAACTGAGACTTCGAGAAATCCTCTGCCTTTTTCCAGGACACATGGTTAAATAGTGGTAAAACCAGATTCCAGCCCCGGCACTCTAAATCAGAACCCCTGATTTTAACCATTATACTATATGCTTTTCTACTGAACCCAAATCAATCTCCCTTTAATCCCTACACAATTATTCTAAATTCTACCCTTTGGGGCCAACAAGAACATGTTTATTCCTCTTCCTCATTCATTTATGTAACAAAAAGAATATTAATGGAGCACCTCCTAGATGTTAGGTACTGTCTTCCAGCCTGTAATACAGCAATAAAAAAAGAACAAAGTTTCTGCTTTCACGGTGTTAACATTCTCTCCTTTAAATTGTTTGAAAAGACTCGCCAGATTTCTAAGGGTTCTCCTTCCCTCAAAGGAAAGTTTCCTACTTCTTTCAACCATCTACCATAGGAAAAAGTTTCAAATTCTTATCTATCATGGCTATCTGTCTCCTCTAAACATATTCCAGTTGTAAATGTCTTTTTAAAAAATGAACCAACCAGACATGAACACAGTAATCCACATGCTTTCTGACGGTTTTGTTAAAAATAAGGCAACAGGCCCCAAGACCCATGTCACTAAACCAAGACTTAACTGAATTATAGTTTCCATTCTGAGAAATGGAATCTTAAATTAGTAGATCAGAAATCGCCTAATCAGCATTAGTTAAATAATCTGCCTGCTAGACCCCTGCCATCCCCTAAAGGAAAGTGACTTTGCAATAACTTTGCCTAGTAACTTCCTTGTCCCCCTCCTTTCTGGCTGTAAATGCCATTTTGCACTGACCCTTGGAGCTCCTTCCTGTCTGCTAGTTTGGATGCTGCCCGATTTGAATCAATTTTTGCTCAAACTTAATTTTTTTTTTTTTTTTTTTTTTTTTTTTTGCGGTACGCGGGCCTTTCACTGTTGTGGCCTCTCCAGTTGCGGAGCGCAGGCTCCGGACGCGCAGGCTCAGCAGCCATGGCTCACGGGCCTAGCCGCGCTGCGGCATGTGGGATCTTCCCGGACCGGGGCACGAACCCGCGTCCCCTGCATCGGCAGGCGGACTCTCAACCACTGCGCCACCAGGGAAGCCCCTCAAACTTAAAAATTTTAATATGCCTCAGTTTATCTTTTCACAGGTCTGGTGACAGAAGAGGGAACCCAAGGAGACCCTCTACAACCCTCAGGGGGACGAGAAACAGCAGTGAAGGTCCCTGCACAGCCCCTTGAGTCGCGGCTTTCTCACCGCCTCTAGAAGTGGTGGGTAAGTTCACTCCAATCCTCCATCCATACCTTGTGTGTTCAGAACTTTCAGACTTTGAGCATTTTTCCCCCCTGGCCTGGGTTCTGAAACTGGGCGGACTTGGAATGCAACGGACATATGAGACCGGACTGTTTCCGGTGATGGACGGGAGCAACTCCGAAACTAGACCGGGTCCCGAGTCAGACTTGGTCCGACTTAACGCTGGACTGGTCCGGAGTGACGCCTCGGGCGAATAAAATTTTGTTTGAAGGCTGAATGAGCAGGTTAAGCTTACCAGAGATAAACATGAATTACAATGGCCGCAATGGATAACTTTGAACCTAGACAAGATTATTCATGTATGACGCGACCTGGAGAAAATGGAGTCTCAGCCAAGCGCTCACCATGAAAGGTAGAGGGAAAACCCACTGGGACACCCCACTCTCTCTGGAACCCACAGACAGGATCCAGGGAAATCCTGCAGAGCCGGCCAAGGGTAAGAATCCTTACCGAAGTCAGCTGGCCCATCTCTGTTTCTTTCTGTGCTGCCTGGTCGAGAGAGGAAGGTAAAATTTCATTTTGTCCCTTCCTTTCCAAATCCAGATTGGCGGGAAAAACATTTGTAAGATTTTAATCTGTTACCGAACACAAGATCCTCTGCCCAACACACAGTGAGGCTAAACAAACCAAAATGTCGGAGTCTGGAGCAGAGGAAGGCTTAATACAGGACCGAGCAAGGAGAATAGAGTGGCTCATGCTCAAAAACCCCCGAACTCCCCGATGCTTCTCAGGGAGAAATTTTTATAGGTAAAATTTGGGATGAGGGCTATAGGGGGTGTGACTTTCTACTGATTGGCTGTTGGTGAGGTAACGGGGAGGTGCTCCAGGAACCTTGGGCTCAGCCTGAAGTTACCATCCTCCACCTGGATGGGGGCTTTAGTTCCTGCAGAAGAACTCAAAGATACTGTTAAGTATATCCCTTGAGGGGGAATGAGTTCGCGGCTTTAATCACTGCACTATAGTTTCTTGATCGCTCCGCCTTTGTTTCTGCATTCTCTTACTTTCCTGACCACCAACTGTTTGAATGTGCTTTTTGGAACTCAGGGAAGGTCTAGGAGGTTGAAGCCCTCTTCCTGCAAACAAGAAATGGGGGACAGGGAAAGGATTTGTACCCAGGAGGGCCCCACAGGATCCTGCTCAGTTTCAGATCCTTGAATTGTGTGACTTATGAATTTGCTTTCAGGTACCATTCGTTGTCCATCCTTTCTTTCCCAGGGGCAGCTATTGCCTCTTGTTTGTCTTATTTTGTGTCCTGAGAACTTGGCTTGGCAACATTTTGGGGGCATGGCCAGGCAGAAATGTGGGTTGCCTAAGTTTATTAACAGGTCAGAAAGAGAGCAGAACCATTAAAGGCAAACAATCTGGGTTTATGTATTGTCTCTGCCTGTAATCTCCAAACCTCTTCTCTCCTGTAATATGGTCCAATTAGACACGAAAATTTCTAAGATTCAATGTTTAAATCCATTTACTGTGTCCAAGTTCCTTAAGCTTAGCGTTGTCCTTGAAATGTCCTCTAGCATCACAGGCAAGATGCTGGAAGCCATCTTGCATTCATAACTTACCTGAACTGTGAGGTGGTGGTTTGGCTGAGTCACTTGGTAGACCACAGCATCCCCTAGTGGTCAGATTTAAACCTCAAGTCATGTATATTCTGAATTTCACAAGAAATTAGCCTAACCCTTAGAGTGTAAGGCAGCTGTGTTTTCCAAGTGTGGCACAGATTTTATTGGCTACCTTTGGTTCAGTGGGTGATGTATTCTCCACTTTTTATCAGGGAAACTGATGCATCTCAGGTTCATTTAACCCTCTACCCAATTCTCCATTCTGGGCTGCTTCTTTGTATGAGCTTAGGAATTCAAGCTGCTTCTCCTTCTCTTTTTTTGTGATTATAGATACTTTTCTACTTTTGGGGCACTTCGTTATTTCTACCTTATTTGCTGTCCCTGACTATAAACACATAGGCTATTTAATATGAGGATGTTACCTAAAGTTCCTGTGAAAGAAATTGTCCACCTGGGGTGATTGTGGTTTAGACTAGGAAGCATTAGATTTGGAGTCAACCCTGAATTAAAAGCCTAACTTTGCCACCTTATTTGCTGGTGATATTAGTCAGGTTACTTAACTTTTCTAAGTTTACTCATAAAATAAGGATAACCTTACAGGGTTATTGTGGCTCATATGTAAAGCAAAGTGAAGTACACAGTGGCCTCGTGATCAGTTCATCTGGTCTGTAGTCCCTTCCTTCCATGGCAAATCATCTCTTGGGGATGGTTTGGTGGTAGAAGTTAATTCAAAATGAGGTCTTAGTTCTTCTTTGGTTATCTCAGCACAAACCTGTCAGACCCAAAGAAGCAGATCTCCAAGTCAAGGCTGAGATATAGTCCTCAGGCTACCAGGGAAAATGGGGAGCTCTACATCACTGCTACTCACCTCAGTAACTAGTAGGGAGTGGCCTCTGCTGGGGGATAATTAAGGCTGAATGCAGAGGCTTCTCCACTGCATAGTTGAGAAAATGTAGCTTTTTTGGTTTCCTCAATGATTCATAGCCTCTTTGAAAAAGTCGTGTCTCACCTGAAATCTACATTGTGAGATATATGGAAAATCTTAAGACTAAACTCCGTTTCACCAGACAGGCAGCATTTCAAAATCATATGCCTGTGTACCTAGACCAGTGCCAGGCACAATAGATGCTCAGTTAAATCCCAAGGGACCCTAAAGGAATTATTTCAGTCAGTGAAAGGTGATGGGCAACATGTTTCTGGACTGAGAGTTTTCCAACTCTTTCTTAAAATGCTAGTCTAGTCCTCATGGGATTACATGTATTCATGATCTATCATGTCCTGTCACTTAATATCTGCAATCACATTTCCTGAGACAGAGTCCTCAGAATGTGAGGAAGATGGGGAAGGAAAAAGCATGAAGGAGACCCTGTCCAAAATTACAGGATTGCTGTATTTTGTAAAACTTGGTTTATTCTGAGTTTGCCTCCATCCTCCGTCCCCAGTATAATCAAACGTGCCTTTGAGGAAAAAGCATATGGGAGCAACAGGAAGTGTTTAGATGCATTTTATTCAACAATCAGGCCAGCCACCCCATCGTAGTGTTCTTATGGGATTTCAGAACCTTGGTTTTCGGCAAGGCCCAGATTTCTGAATGAGGACAGGAATCTGGCGTTTCCTATAGAAGAGATTGGGGGAAAAAAAATCAGCTTAAACTTTGCTGATAAAACGTGACAACGGGAGAAAAACAAGGAAAAAAGATCAGCTTTATTTAAAATAGAGAGGTTTGAGATTCATTTCCATTTCTATTTCTCTTATTCATTTACTCATTCATTTATTCATTAACTCCTCAAATATTGATTGAGAACTATAACATACATTAAGGATACAACAAAAGGGAAAAATGTCCGTCCTTACAGAGTTTACAGATCTAGCAGGGCATTATAAAAAGCTTCTGAAATTAATCTTTAATCCATTGTTGCTTCTTTTCCTTCTGACGTCATTGTCCTAGCTACCAGGTTTCCATCTTAGCTGGTGCCTGGGCTACTTCAGGACCTTCTAATTGATTGATCCTTTGCCTTAGAACTCTGGGGATTCTCATCTGTGAGATCTTGCAAAAGGAAATTATATCCTTATCCCATATGATAGCTGCTTTAGTTAGCATCTAGACAGAGCCCACGGATTGGCTTATTTTCCATAGCTGTGCTGTCTACTATCCCATATAACTATTTAAATTTAAATCAATTAAAGTTAAGTAATATTAAAAATGCAGGATTTCATTTATAGTAGCCACATTTTAAGTGCTGGTACCATGGCTAGAGGCCTCCGTATTGGACAGCATTTCTGTCATTGCAGAAAGTTCTACAGGAGAATACTAGTCTATAGAGAAGAATTTACCAGTATAGATTTTCTAAGAAGACATACAGGAATTAGAAAAAAAGTTCTTACTGAATATATCTGCTAAGCACTTAATGATCAAGGAGATGCAAGCCCTTGTTTGTCTACCCATCTCAAAGCTCAACAACTAAGGTCAGAGCCTGGCTCTAGTTAACCATACAATGTATTTGTTTGGGGCTTTTAATGGGCAGTAGAGACAAAGGCAAAATGGTATACTTGAAAATATGTTGCATTTGAAAAAGACACATTTTCTCAGACCTGTTTTCTTATCGGAGAAATATAGGAAGAGAAGTTACATTTTCTGGCATTCAAATGTTGCTCCCATATTTACAGAATTTTAAAAGAATAGAAAGAGCAGGTAGGACTGGTAGGTTTTAAAGTCTAAGGAAACCGGGTGTCCCAGCTCTATGCTCATATTTTCCCAATGGTTCACTCTAAATACTGGGCCTTTTGATCTCGGCACCTGGAAATTGACCAAGTCTCAAGGCTGTTGTGTTGCTTTCTCCTCCCCTTGGATGGAAATATGATGTTTGACCTTAACGTCAAGAACATAGGCCATGAGAAAATTAACAAGTGGTTTCAAGTTCCTTTTAAAAAGTGGTTTCAAGTTCCTTTTACAATTCTTTAATGTGGAAATTCTTTTGAAAAAGCAGAACATCCGATGTTTTGGGCCTGAAACTTCAGGATATTAGATGTTTCTCTCTGGGGACCTATTTCCACAATTCTTGTTAAATACTGAGAATTTTCTGAAACTACTTAAAGCAGACCAAGAAGAGGGTGCATGGTACAAGGAATTAGAGATGTGGAATGCATGCAGTCATTTGAACCTAAATCAAAGTCTTAATACCACATCAGTTCCAAAATAACAGAGTTTTCTGGGTTGCTTGTGGGATCTCTTTTTTTGTTTTGATCATTCTACACCTTTATTTAACCTGGAGCGCTCTTGTGATGCTATGAAAATGCAAAGTCCAGTTTAAATGACACCCTTTTCATGAATCCTTTCTTGACCCTTTCAGTAAGAAGCAATCTGTATTTCTCCTTCACTCCTGTAGCCTGTTGCTCACACCTCATTTGATGGCATTTGTCACAGGTTACAAGAAGCTACCTTATTTGTGCTATTTTCTTTCAGTTATATCCACTAGGAAAGCAGAGGAGACTAGCACAATGCTTGGCACATAAGTGTTCAGCAGCTGAGTAAGACAGAAAATCTGTGGCCAATTTATTTCTCGGAGTCCCTGAGTCTAATTCCCATCACCTATCCACCTACAATCAGTTCAGAAACTCCACTGAGGCTAGGTCTCACATCCATAAGTGATTGTGTTCACTAAAGTATTACATAAAGTGTTACAAAAATATGTTTTTGGTCACCTAATTTATATAATTCATATTTGCATACTTCAGGGCTTTAGTGAATACAATCATTGCTATCACCAAGAATGATTTTTTAAGTATAATGGTATTTTGGGTATGTGGGCTTTAAAAAATCCAGACTATTTCTTGTTCACTATAAAAGGTTGGGTTTTTATCATAGAAGTGATTTTTTTAAATTAATTGAAAGGAACATTCAAACACTTTCCTTCCTCTAGCCCATTGTCCTTTCTTTAACACCTTTTATACAGCACCATGTTATTATTAATTCCTTTCTCACTTTTGTTCAGTTTTTTCTTCATCTTGAAATACCTCTCTCTCCTTCTTTATGTCCTAGGGAAAACCTCAAACTTTTCCAAATCCTAGCAGGCACAGTTAGTTCTTTTTAATTTTGTGCTCTCAGAGCACTTTGCTTATACTACCATTGACCACACCGTGTTAGCATTGAGTGTAAGCAAACTGGGAGACAAAACGTGTTGGATTTTCTTGTGGATCTCACAAATATTTAGTCTAGTACCTGACTTTAAAGTATAGTGGAAAGAGCAAGGATTTTGTACCAGATCTGCCACTCATGGCTGGGTGATCTTGAACAAGTTATTTAAACTAACTGAGTCTCGATTTCTTCATCGGTATAATAAGCTTAGTATTATTTACCTCATAGAGTCATTGTGAATATTAAGTGCCTCGCATAATGCTTGACATAATAAATACTACTTTCTATCATAATATACACACACACACACACACACACACACATGCACACCTCTATATATAATCATAACATATATAATAAGGAGAAAAAGAAATCAAGGATTGTTTGGGGGAAAACTAGGTATTTTGTTTCTCTCATGGTGAGATTAATGTTATTGGTATATTTTTTGAGGCTTAAAGGGATAATATATGTAAAAATTTGAAGACTTCTAGCTTAAAACATATTTTAAAAGAAATTCAGGTTTGTACTCACATATTTTCAAAACATAACATGCATTCATTAGAATAAGTAACTCCATCCGTCCCACAGACAGGTTCATAAATCCTGGGACATCCACTCACTTCATTTGTACATTTAGCCTAAAAATAGAATGAAACAGAATCATTTCCCATCATTTTTCATTCTTTGAATTTATATCAAAGTCTCTAAAATCTCCCTGGAGTTGATCAGCTTAAAGATGGAAGCATGATTGTGATTGGGAGAGTGATACTAAGTGTTCCAAGAGGAAGAATCCAAAATTTGGAGTCAGAAAACCTGGTTTTAAATAATGCCTCTGCTATCTGCAAGCTGTGTGACATTGGTAAATCTCTTGGTGTCTCTGAACCACAGTCACTTCATTTGCAAAACAGGAATGATGTTGTTTCCCTACCTATCTCATCATGGTGTTGTGAGGTTTGAATAAAGTGAGTGAGATAATGTTCAAATTTACAATTACTACCCGTGCTGGCTCTCTCAGGTCAGCTCCACCTTGGGGCATGTTCTTCCTTGCACATGGTAGTCCTGTCACCCTGGTCTTCTCTAAGTCAATTAAAGACACGCGGTGCCTTCTACCCTTGGGGTTTTTGCACAGCCTGTTTTCTCTACTGTCAGTAAGAACTAGTAATTATCAAATGACTTTCACAGGGCAGACACTGTCCTAAGTGCTTTTCATGTATTATTATATTTAAACTCTACGACTATCCTATGAACTTTTTATTATACTCTTCTTCTGGTAAAGACAGTGAGGCACAAAGAGATTGAATCACCCAAGGCCACACACCTAATGATTGCTGGATCCAGGATTTAAACCCAGTCAATCTAGGTCCTGAGCTTTAGCTCTTAACCACTTTACTCTCCTACTTCTCCCTTTACTAACACTCATTTATCCTTCAGGGCTGAAAATAAATCTCACTGACTTAGGGCACCTTCCCTGATTTAACTAGGCTAGGTTTCTAATGGAACCAGAACTTCTTTATAACACATCACCAATGTAGTAATTTATTTACTTATACAGTTTTGGTTTGCCATTGGCCTTCCCACTAAATATAAATGTAACAAAAAGAGGGACACTTCTTCCTCTGGTCTCCAAATTTACTGAAATTTACATTATAAGTACAAGAAAAACTGGAAAAGTTAGATGTAGAATATTTTTCTAGAGGAAGAACCTAGTTTATTATTATTATTGCTCATTATAAATTAGAGCTCCACCTTGTTGATGAAAAGAACTATGCCAACATGGTCAAACTGGCTGTAAGGAGGAAGGGCTGCTTGGAGTGATGTTTAGAAGGTTTCCACTTAAAATCCTTGTCCTACCAGATAGCCCTAGTATATATAAAAACTCCTTCACAGCAAGCATAATATGACGACAGAGAAATTGCCTGTGTATCAGTGAATTTGTCCTTCAACATAAGTGCCTGTGGCAGAACTACAATTACTATCCTCATTTAATGGGTTAAGTCTTGCCAGCATTCATACTCCTCATATTAACTTCAGGCTAAGTTGAAAGGTGAGTTAGACTGCGCTTTGGGTGGAACAAACAGTCTTGGCCCCAGAAATAAAAATTTATAAAATTGTCTTTACCTCTCTTCCCAGGAATTTAGCTCTGGTACTACCTAGAAAACATAAGTCAGACATGTCAAGTTGGGTCATGAATGGGAGAAGCCTGAGGTATTCTCATTCAGAATTTTCTGCTTCCATTTAAGTCTATGACTTCTCTGCTTCCTCTTCCACCATCCACCCCTTCTTATTACCATTTTTTTTCAAGTATGTCTCATTGGTGTCCATTCACTCCCTGCCTGCTGAAAACTCAAAAAAATTAAGCAAAAATTTGATTAGGACCAAGTATCTCAATTTGATATTTAAGACAAGTTGACCCATTTCCTTGAAAATAGAAATGATGTACTTTACTTACTGCTTCAAATGTGTCAGGCACAGAGCAAATACCTTCTGAACGCTCACTGACATTCTAGTAACAACCAGTTTGTTGATCTCACAGTGATGTAGGAAATACAAGTATCTTTATCTCAGTTTATAGATAAAGGTATGGAAAGTTTCTATAACCAGCTGTGAACACTAGCAATAACCAGGTGTTCTGATGAAAAACTAACTTTTGCATTTCATGTAAGCCTTCTTTTGTAAGTAATGTTTTTAAAAAAATGGAGCTCTTTTGATAATTTACCTTCAGTTCCCAAAGAGCTCCTTCTCTCCATTGCATTATACTGACTATTAGTTCAATTCACATTTCTTGAATTTACAGGTAGATACTTAAAATTGCCATGCTGCATTCTCTAGAAAATAGCAGGTCTTGCTGACATCACCATCAGGAGATGGTGATTGTGGGTGAGCTCACTGCAGGAAAGGAGAACTAATCTGATAGTATCCAGAGGAAGAAATGTTGGTGAGATTTGATTTTGATACTAACAATCTCTGAGGTCATCTAAAGGAAGTAGTTCTTCCTACCTAAATGTATTGAAAAGTAGTGAAACAATTAGGGGCTTGGAGAAGAAGGCCCCTGGAATAGTCAGAACCTGATGAGGTGAGAGTCCCACTGAATTTTAGAATCTAGTTGAGTCTAAAATTTAATGAGCACGTGGTCACCACAGGCATCTATATGTATTAATTAATATGCATGAGAAGGGGAAAAGGGACCACTGCTCCCATAAATATTTAGCAAATACAACAAATAGTATTGTCCCTTTTCTTCGCAAAGTGCTGATTTGGCTGTTAGTAGGTTTCTTTGCTAGATCTGATAAAAAGTTAAAAGTGTTAACCATCTCCAAAGACAAAAAGGAAGCTGATGCCAATGCCAGGGGTTCAGATCATCTGTCAAAATTATTAAGACAGTTTGAAGATATAAACATACCATCTATTCAAGAAGAATATTTTTTCTAGAAATATTCTGTAGGTCAAAAATAAAAAATTTTATCAAACTCTGCCCTTTATACTGGAATAACTGGAAATCATTGTTAGCTATTCATGCAATTCCATGAGAACATAAAATTTGTAAATTGGCCTTAAACATTTACAGAGTTAGAAGTGTACCATATCTCTGACAAAGAGTCAGCCTCATTACCTGGGGAAAACCATTTCATGTCTGGGCAGTTCTCACTAGTAAAATTGTTTTCCTGTGTTATGTTAAAATCCCTCTTTCTATATATAATTCTCATCCACTGATCTTATTTCATCTCACTGGGACCAAAAGATCTGTCCAAGAGTAGACTCTAAGTCTAGAAAGTAATGTGGTCAGTAAAGCAACTGGTCAAAAAGGTTTTACTTAAATCAGAAAAATATGCAAAGCCACCTACCAGATAAACTCAACAGGACCAAGGCAGTGAGAAGAAAGATGCTGGCTACCTTCATGGCTGCAGTGCTGGCTCCAGAGCTCAGTCAAAAACTGAACTCAACTTACCACTTCTCTCTAGAATCCTGGGACTGGAAGGTTCATATAGGCAGGATGGTATCCCAGTCTCCACCTACTGCCCTTTGTCACAGATCTCCTTGGTTATTGATTGACTCCATAGCATAGCCTGGACCCCAGGTTTGGGACACAGCACCAGTGTAAGAAAGGTGAGAGGAATGCCGTAGGCCTAAAATGTGCAAGGTAAAGACTGTCAGGAAGAGATGACTAGTGGTTAGTTAGTTGGTTCTTGCCCTAACTTCCTCTGTGACTATGGAGAGGCCCTTCCTTTCTCAAGCCCTGGTTTTCTCATCTGTAAGGTGAACTCCAAGGTCCTTGTACTCTGTAGTTCTGGGTGCATGAACAGGTGTGAATATCTAAAAAAACTCCCTCCATTCTTTCTTCCTTTTCTTCAGCTTTTCCATTTTTTATTCTTTCTCTCTTTTCTCTCTTTTTCTGTCACCCATTCACAAAGCCTAAAGTAGCTGAGAGAGGAACAGGGTAGAGGTAGGGAGGACTCAGTTTCCTAAGGTGTGTGTGTGCTCCGAGGTAGAGTGGGATCACCAGAGACGCTTACCAGCTCTTTGTCCTTGGACAAGTAGTTCACTTTCACTGAGCTTCAGTATATTCATCTGAGAACAGAAATAATAATAGTGCCTACCTCAAAGTGTTGGTCTTTCATTCTAAAATATGCATTGTGTCTGTCATGTGTGGTTTGGGGAGACAATTCTCAATTATCTCTCATGTTTCTGCATGTCTCATGGGTAGAGACGCTGACTGCCTGTGTTTCAAACAACTTTTTCAAGAGGGTTTGTATAACAAACAGCCTTGGGGGGTGGAAGAGTGTCTCTCTCTGGAGTAAAGGGGAGGTTTGTTTACCTTTGGGTGTAATAAGATAGTATCTTTCACCAGGGTGAAGTTTAGGCAGGCATAGTGCTCTTTTGAAAAGATTAGGGGTTTTGGGGGGCTTCCCTGGTGGCACAGTGGTTAAGAATCTGCCTGCCAGTGCAGGGGACACGGATTTGAGCCCTGGTCTGGGAAGATCCCACATGCCGCGGAGCAACTAAGCCCATGCACCACAACTACTGAACCTGCGCTCTAGAGCCCGCGAGCCACAACTACTGAAGCCAGTGTGTCTAGAGCCCATGCTCTGCAACAAGAGAAGCTGCTGCGATGAGAAGCCCGCACACCGCAATGAAGAGTAGCCCCCACTTGCTGCAACTAGAGAAAGCCCACACACAGCAATGAAGACCCAATGCAACCAAAAATTTAAAAAAATAATAATAATAAAAATAAATTTTTTTAAAAATAAAAAGATTAGGGATTTTTTTAAACATCTTTATTGGAGTATAATTGCTTTATAATGGTGTGTTAGTTTCTGCTTTATAACAAAGTGAATCAGTTATACATATGCATATATCCCCATATCTCTTCCCTCTTGCATCTCCCTCCCTCCCACCCTCCCTATCCCACCCCTCTAGGTGGTCACAAAGCACCAAGCTGATCTCCCTGTGCTATGCGGCTGCTTCCCACTAGCTATCTATTTTACATTTGGTAGTTATATTGGAAGAATCAACATTGTGGAAATGACTATACTACCCAAAGCAATCTACAGATTCAATGCAATCCCTATCAAATTACCAATGGCATTTTTCACAGAACTAGAACAAAAAATTTCACAATTTGTATGGAAACACAAAAGACCCTGAATAGCCAAAGCAATCTTGAGAAAGAAAAATGGAGCTGGAGGAATCAGGCTCCCTGTCTTCAGACTATACTACAAAGCTACAGTAATGAAGACAGTATGGTACTGGCACAAAAACAGAAATATAGAGCAATGGAACAGGATAGAAAGCCCAGAGATAAACCCATGCACATATGGTCACCTTATCTTTGATAAAGGAGGTAAGAATATACAATGGAGAAAAGACAGCCTCTTCAATAAGTGGTGCTGGGAAAACTGGACAGCTACATGTAAAAGAATGAAGTTAGAACACTCCCTAACACCATACACAAAAATAAACTCAAAATGGATTAAAGACCTAAATGTAAGGCCAGACACTCTCAAACTCTTAGAAGAAAACATAGGCATAACACTCTATGACATAAATCACAGCAAGATTTTTTTTTACCCACCTCCTAGAGAAATGGAAATAAAAACAAAAATAAACACATGGGACCTAATGAAACTTAAAAGCTTTTTCACAGCAAAGGAAACCATAAACAAGACGAAAAGACAACCCTCAGAATGGGAGAAAATATTTGCAAATGAAGCAACTGACAAAGGATTAACCTCCAAAATTTACAAGCAGCTCATGCAGCTCAATATAAAAAAAAACAACCCAATCCAAAAACGGGCAGAAGACCTAAACAGACATTTCTCCAAAGAAGATATACAGATTGCCAACAAACACATGAAAGGATGCTCAACATCACTAATCATTAGAGAAATGCAAATCAAAACTACAATGAGCTATCGCCTCACACCAGTCAGAATGGCCATCATCAAAAAATCTGTAAACAGTAAATGCTGGAGAGTGTGTGGAGAAAAGGGAACCCTCTTGCCCTGTTGGTGGGAATATAAATTGATACAGCCACTATGGAGAACAGTATGGAGGTTCCTTAAAAAAACTAAAAATAGAACTACCATGTGACCCAGCAATCCCACTACTAGGCATATACCCTGAGAAAACCATAATTCAAAAGAGTCATGTACCACAATGTTCACTGCAGCACTATTTACAAGATTAGGGATTTTTAAAAGCTTGGCATCCTTCCCTTGTAACACACTGTGCTTTCTGTGCAGGTACCCTTGGCCCTCTTTGTGTCACCCTATGGAGGCTGGGCCTGGGGAACCAGAGCAAATGCTGGCAGTCTGGCTATTGCTATTGAATGATTATATCTCTTTTCTCTGAGTCAGGAGTCTGTGCCTTCTGCCAGCATCTCTTTAACTGTGGCAGGCTAACATGTCAGCTTCCAAGTATAGGGTATAATCTTAGACCCTCCCAGGTCTTGATGTATGTCAAGAACTGCACTCATCTATGTGGATGGATCAGTGAGTGAAAATGGCAGCCCCTGTCCTCATGGAGCTTCCATTGCATTTAAGTTGGGGGAGACAGGCAATAAAAAAGTAATCAAATAATTATAAAGATTATAAAAAATATTATGGAGAAAAAGAATAGAGAAGATAAACCTCGAGGTTTGGGGAGGTAGTTATCACAGATTGGTCAGAGAATGGCTTGCTGATTGACATTTGAACAGAAATATGGAGGAAGTGAGGAATTGAATCGTGCAAATATCCAAGAACATGCACTCCAGACAGAGGGAATAGAAAGTGCAGTCTCTGAGGCAGAAACTTGCTGATGTGTTTAAGAAACATCCAAGATGACCGTCTGGCTGGAGCAAAGTGATAGAGAGAAACATAGGCAGTAAGATAAAGGAAATAGTGGGGGCCTGGGTAATGAAGAGCCATGTAGGCCATAGTAAGGACTTTGGTTTTTAACCAACGGAAATCCATTGGAGAGTTATGGCAGAAGAATGACATGATATGACATTCCTTCTAAAAGGTTTCTGTGCTCTATGAGAATAAACTATAAGGCAACTACAGCAGCAAAAAATCCTAATGTTAGGCTATTATAATAGTCCAACCAAGAGACGATGGTGAAAGAGGAAGAAAGAGGTTGATTTTATAGTTGAGGTCAATTAATACATATAAAGCTTTTAGAACAGTTTCTGGCACATGGTAAACATTTAGAAATATTATCCATCACTATTATTTTTATTGGTTGTGTTTTTTCAGTATTTAAAATGTTGTTCCATCTAACCAGAAGGCTCCTCTTTAACCTTACACAACAATGAGTTCTTCCTAAGTCTTTAAAATTCACTTTGAATGCTGTTTCTTATTGGAAAGCTTCCTCAGCTCATTCTGAGTTTCCATGGTATCTCGAACATGCTTGAATATAATACATAATACACTGTTGAAACTGTTTGTGTATATAACTAGCTCCCTCATCTTCCACTGATGCTTCAACCTTTACCATCCTAGCTTCCTCCATCTTGTTTAGGTCACCAATCCAAGTTGATTAATTCCATAAACATTTTTTCAGAGCACATGACCTCTAATTCTTCAAACTTGATCAAATGCAGAATAATCTCTTTTCTTGGGTTTCATGATTCCACAGTCTCCTACATTTCCTCATACCTTCCTCATCCTCACGTCATCTCCATCCTCTCTGTTGACACTTCCTCCTCAAATGAGTGAAGACTTGGTGTTTCTCAAGTATTGGTCCTGGGTCCTAGTCCTTCCTCACTTTTCAATTTCTGTAGGTGAGCTCATTTATCCACATTACTTAAATTATATATATGATTATATATATATTTCTCAAATATGTATCTCTTTCCTATATCTCTCCTTTGATCTTCATACCAAATACTAAGTGCCTTCTTGACAATTTTGGACATCCTATAGGCACTTCAAATTTAATGTTCTATACTACTGTTTTAATCATTTACCACAAATATTTGTCTCTTCAGTCTCCTCATGGCTTCTTTTCCTTCCAACTGGTTGGGCAAGTCAAAACCTAAGTGTTCTCCTTGATGCCTCCCTCTGCCCTTACCAGGCACCATCTTCCACTCTTAGTTCGTTACCAAGTTCTCTTCTTGACGCTGTGTCCAAAATAACCTCAATTCTGGACACTTCTCATTACCTTACACTGTCATATCTAAGATGATGCCATCATTTCCACTTTGACTTTCTGAAATTACCTTCAGGTAGTTTCCCAACAACATCTACCATTATTTCATCCTCAAAGCTACTCACCATAGAACAGTTCAATGATCTTTATAGAGTGTAAATGTGATCATGCCACTCTCCAGTTTCCCATTGTTCAAATCCTCAGGAAGGATTGATTTGAATGATATGGCTCCTTTCTACCTCTCTCACTTTATCCCCCACCATTTTCCTCCTTGTTCAGTCTGTCAAGCTACATTGGACTTTTCTCTGTTCCCTTATAATAGAGGGGGAGAAAAGCATCTAGCTTTTAATGCTCAAGATTCAGGCTAAATTTTCTCATGGAGCTGCTTTTCTGAGTCTTCCCTAATTCTCTTCTGCATCTAGATTAAGCTTTGCTATTTTATCATTTCATGATACCCTGTATAGCACTTAACTTTTATTCTATAGCTGTTTGTATGATTATTCTGTAATATCTCTTCACCTTTAGGGAGCAGAGTTGGTTTTTTGTTTACTGTAGTAGCAGCAAAGTACCTGGAAAATAGTAGGTTCTAAATAAGTATTTATTGAATACATGAATTAAGTAGTACATGTATATACTGATTTTCTTGAAGACCCAGATTTATGCCTTGTTCATTTCTGTGTCTTCAGTGCCTGATATAGAGTAGTCATTCATTGGTTTCTTCAGTCTTTTATTTATTCAACTATTGTTATAATCAAATATTCATAGAGCCCTACTATTTGAAAGCTCTGGCACCTGAGTGCTAGGGAAATGCATATCATTTCTGCCCTCATGGAGTTTAGGCTAAGCATTTATGGATATAGTTTGAATGAGTAGAGTTTTATTCTTTACTCATTTCAAATCATAATTTTATCTCAAATCATAATTTAAATAGTAGTTTTGTTGCCAATAGGAAGGTTCCAGTAGCCACTGTAAAGGGTGGGGAGCAGTTAATATTTGAAAAAAGGGATTTTTCTTTGGTTTCACAAGTAGTCTGAGGAGAGGGAATTGGGTCTTGGGGCAGGAACTCTTTAGATAATAATAGCAGCAGTGAAATATTCAGATTTAGACCCATCTGATGCCAAAGCCCGGGCTCTTTCAAAAACAGTGATTACTAAACATTTGGACTGTGGACCCAAAGTAAAAAGTAAATTTTGTGTTATGGCCTAGTAGATACATACATATGTATAGACAAGTAAGACTGTTAAGAAGTAAAACATAACCTTTTTATATGTGATGATTTTTGGTACTTTTTATTCTGTCCTATCTCACAGTTCACCAATCCTGACCTGCAGTTTGAAAACCTGTTCACTACAGTGATATCCCATGGACTCCATGCACTCTTGTTTTCTTTTCTTTTCTTTTAATATGTAAGCTTCTTTTGGGTGAAGACTGTCTTTATTATTTATTTATTTAGTCATTCATTCATTCATTTATTCAGCTGCGCCGGGTCTTAGTTGCGGCATGTGGGATCTTTAGTTGTGGCATGTAGGATCTAGTTCCCTGACCAGGGATCAAACCCAGGCCCCCTGCAATGGGAGCACGGAGTCTTAATCACTGGACCACCACGGTAGTCCCCCACTCTTGTTTTCTTAATTGCTGTAAAATTTAGATAAAATTCTAATTAGAAACTCGCCCTAAAATTATGATGAAAATGACTCTTTGGAGGCAACAAGTTGAAGAGGACATGAAGAGACAAACCTGGCTCCAATTACAAGCCTGCCATTTCAACTGTGATAAGACTCTGGGAAAATCATTTTCTTCAACTATAAAAATGCACATCATAATATATTTGTTTGCAGTTAGAAAAGTAAATAAATATTGTACAAAAATATTGTCTTCTATCTCCCCTGAAATAATAATTGCCAGCTGGTAATAATATATAACTCTTCCTGCTATGGACTGGAATAATGGATAATGCATTTAAGCTTCATATGATTAATGTCTTGACAGAATAAATACTATTTGCCCTAGGGGATGGGATGGGCATTGGTTGGAACAACTCTGTTACTATGCTAGACTATTAGTCATATTTAACGTGTTTTTATGGCCTAGGCTTGTGTAAATCTCTCCTTCATTTTACCTCTCTGTGTACATATCCATATATGTATATCATCAGGAACTCAAGCAGATATATTATGACCTACTCTCCTTTGTTTCAAGGACAAACTATTCACCTGAATAAAGAATGATAACAAACCTTAAGAGAACTGTTCTAATGATACTGATAATATTGGCTGGAATGGGGATATTAGTTGAGCACCTGTTGATTTTCACATCCTGTGCCCAAGGTTTGACTAGTATGAAAAATGATGGAGACTGGAGAGACAGAGCCTCATATATTTAACCTGAAATTTGAAGACTTCTTTGACTTAGCTGCATCTTAACTCTTAAATCTTATTTTTCATTATTCATGGACCTGCATGACTTTTCTTACATGATCCCTTCTTTTCCTTCTACTGCTTACTTTCCAAACAAGTACCAGTGATTTTAATTGTACCCATCCTCTAAAGCTTGGCTAAAATATCTGGGGTGCTTGATTCAATTAGTAATGATTCCCCCTCCTCTTTTTTTTCTTTTTTTTTGTTTTTTTTGTTTTTTTGTTTTTTTGTGGTACGCAGGCCTCTTACTGCTGTGGCCTCTCCCGTTGCGGAGCACAGGCTCTGGATGCGCAGGCTCAGCGGCCTTGGCTCACGGGCCCAGACGCTCCGCGGCATGTGGGATCTTCCCGGACCGGGGCACGAACCCGTGTCCCCTGCATCAGCAGGCGAACTCTCAACCACTGCGCCACCAGGGAAACCCCCTCCCCCTCCTCTTTAATCTCTCATGGCAGTTCATAAACCTATCACTTAATAATAATTTTAGGACTTCCCTGGTGGCACAGTGGTTAAGAATCTGCATGCAATGCAGGGGACATGGTTTGATCCCTGGTCTGGGAAGATCCCACATGCCACAGAGCAACTAAGCCCATGTGCCACAGCTACTGAGCCTGCGCTCTAGAGCCCGCGAGCCACAACTACTGAGCCTGCATGCTGCAATTACTGAAGCCCGCTCGCTCTAGGGCCCGCATGCCACAACTAGTGAACCTGCGTGCTGAAACTACTGAAGCCTGCATGCCTACAGCCTGTGCTCTGCAACAGGAGAAGCCACGGCAATGAGAAGTCCATGCACCACAATGAAGAGCAGCCCCCACTCACCACATCTAGAGAAACCTGCATGCAACAACAAAGACCTAATGCAGCCTAAAAGAATTAAATTAAATTAAATTAAAATTAAAAAAATAATAATTAAAAAAATTAGATCATCATCATTACTATAATTACAGTATAACCACTGCAGCTGAAAAATTTCAAAACTTTTATTCCGGGCACTGTGGGACTTTATTTCCATCATTTAGAAACCCTATGGCATTATTATTCCCATTTACAAGTAAGGAAACTGAGGCACAGAGATTTCAGTTGTCATGTTTCTGGTCACAGAGATCAATTAATGACATACATATATTTGTGTCTCTCTATATAGATATATCCACACAGGTATCTGTATATACATTGATGTATATGTGTGTGCACATATATATGTATATAAAATGTATATCTGCACATGAAAAGAAATGAAGACAGCCTAAGAGACCTCTGGGACAACATTAAATGCAACAACATTCGCGTTATAGGGGTCCCAGAAGGAGAGGAGAGAGAGAAAGGACCTGAGAATATATTTGAAGAGATTATAGTCGAAAACTTCCCTAACATGGGAAAGGAAATAGCAACCCAAGTCCAGGAAGCACAGAGAGTCCCATACAGGATAAACCTAAGGAGAAACACTCCAAGACACATAGTAATCAAATTGGCAAAAATTACAGACTAAGAATTATTGGAAGCAGCAAGGGAAAAATGACAAATACCATACAAAGAAACTCCCATAAGGTTAACGGATGATTTCTCAGCAGAAACTCTACAAGCCAGAAGGGAATGGCATGATATACTTAAAGTGATGAAACAGAAGAACCTACAACCAAGATTACTGTACCCGGCAAGGATCTCATTCAGATTCGATGGAGAAATCAAAAGCTTTACAGACAAGCAAAAGCTAAGAGAATTCAGCACCACCAAACCAGCTCTAAAACAAATGCTAAAGGAACTTCTCTAAGTGGGAAACACAAGAGAAGAAAAGGACCTACAAAAACAAACCCAAAACAATTAAGAAAATGGTCATAGGAACATACATATCGATAATTACCTTAAACGTGAATGGATTAAATGCTCCAATGAAAAGACACAGGCTTGCTGAACGGATACAAAAACAAGACCCATATATATGCTGTCTACAAGAGACCCACTTGAGACCTAGGGACACATAAAGACTGAAAGTGAGGGGATGGAAAAAGATATTCCATGCAAATGGAAATCAAAAGAAAGCTGGAGTAGCAATATTCATATCAGATAAAATAGACTTTAAAACAGATTGTTACAAGAGACAAGGAAGGACACTACATAATGATCAAGGGATCAATCCAAGAAGAAGATATAACAATTATAAATATATATGCACCCAACAGAGGAGCACCTCAATACATAAGGCAACTGCTAACAGCTATAAAAGAGGAAATCGACAGTAACACAATAATAGTGGGGGACTTTAACACCTCACTTACACCAATGAACAGATCATCCAAGCAGAAAATTAATAGGGAAACAGAAGCTTTAAATGACACAATAGACCAGATAGATTTAATTTATATTTATAGGACATTCCATCCAAAAACAGATTATATTTTCTTCTCAAGTGCACATGGAACGTTCTCCAGGATAGATCATATCTTGGGTCATAAATCAAGCCTCAGTAAATTTAAGAAAATTGAAATCATATCAAGCATCTTTTCTGACCACAATGCTTTGAGATTAAAAATCAATTTCAGGGGAAAAAATGTAAAAAACACAAACACATGGAGGCTAAACAATATGTTACTAAATAAACAAGATCACTGAAGAAATCAAAGAGGAAATCAAAAAACATCTAGAGACAAATGACAAAACATGACGATCCAAAAGCTATGAGATGCAGCAAAAGCAGTTCTAAGAGGGAAGTTTATAGCTATACAAGCCTACCTCAAGAAACAAGAAAAATCTCAAGTAAACAATCTAACATTACACCTAAAGGAACTAGAGAAAGAAGAACAAACAAAACCCAAAGTTAGCAGAAGGAAAGAAAACATAAAGATCAGAGCAGAAATAAATGAAATAGAAACAAAGAAAACAATAGCAAAGATCAGTAAAAACTAAAAGCTGGTTCTTTGAGAAGATAAACAAAATTAATAAACCATTAGCCAAACTCATCAAGAAAAACAGGGTGAGGACTCAAATCAATAAAATTACAAATGAAAAAGGAGAAGTTACAAGAGACACCGCAGAAATACAAAGCATCCTAAGAGACTACTACAAGCAACTCTATGCCAATAAAATGGACAACCTGGAAGAAATGAACAAATTCTTAGAAAGGTATAACCTTCCAAGACTGAACCAAGAAGAAACAGAAAATATGAACAGATTAATCACAAGTAATGAAATTGAAACTGTGATTAAAAATCTTCCAACATACAAAAGTCCAGGACCAGATGGCTTCACAGGTGAATTCTATCAACCATTTAGAGAAGAGCTAACACCCATCCTTCTCAAACTCTTCCAAACAATTGCAGAGGAAGGAACACTCCTAAACTCATTCTATGAGGCCACCATCACCCTGATACCAAAACCAGACAAAGATACTTCAAAAAAAGAAAATTACAGACCAATATCACTGATGAATATAGATGCAAAAATCCTCAACAAAATACTAGCAAACAGAATCCAACAACACATTAAAAGGATCATACACCACGATCAAGTGGGATTTATCCCAGGAATGCAAGGATTCTTCAATATATACAAATCAATAAATGTGATACACCATATTAACAAATTGAAGGAGAAAAACCATATGATCATCTCAATAGATGCAGAAAAAGCTTTTGACAAAATTCAACACCCATTTATGATAAAATGTCTCTAGAAAGTGGGCATAGAGGGAACCTACCTCAACATAATAAAGGCCATATTTGACAAACTCACAGCAAACATCATTCTCAATGGTGAAAAACTGAAAGCGTTTCCTCTAAGATCAGGAACAAGACAAGGATGTCCAATCTCACCACTATTATTCAACATAATTTTGGAAGTCCTAGCCATGGCAATCAGAGAAGAAAAAGAAACAAAAGGAATACAAATTGGAAAAGAAGTAAAATTGTCACTGTTTGCAGATGACATGATACTATACATAGAGAATCCTAAAGATGCTGCCAGAAAACTACTAGAGCTAATCAATGAATTTGGTAAAGTTGCAGGATACAAAATTAATGCACAGAAATCTCTTGCATTCCTATACACTAATGTTGAGAAATCTGAAAGAGAAATTAAGGAAACACTCCCATTTACCATTGCAACAAAAAGAATAAAATACCTAGGAATAAACCTACCTAAGGAGACAAAAGACCTGTATGCAGAAAACTATAAGACATTGATGAAAGAAATTAAAGATGATACAAACAGATGGAGAGATATACCATGTTCTTGGATTGGAAGAATCAATACTGTGAAAATGACTGTACTACCCAAAGAAATCTACAGATTCAATGCAATCCCTATCAAATTACCAATGGCATTTTTTACAGAACTAGAACAAAGAATCTTAAAATATGTATGGAGACACAGAAGATCCCGAATAGCCAAAGCAGTCTTGAGGGAAGAAAACGGAGCTGGAGGAGTCAGACGCCCTGACTTCAGACTATACTACAAAGCTACAGTAATCAAGACAATATGGTACTGGCACAAAAACAGAAATATAGATCAATGGAACAAGATAGAAAGCCCAGAAAAAAAAATGACCATTATCAAAAAATCTAGAAATGGTAAATGCTGGAAAGGGTGTGGTGAAAAGGGAACCCTCCTGCACTGTTGGTGGGAATGTAAATTGATACAACCACTATGGAGAACAGTATGGAGGTTCCTTAAAAAACTAAAAATAGAACTACCATATGACCCAGCAATTCCACTACTGGGCATATACCCTGAGAAAACCATAATTCAGAAAAGACATGTACCACAATGTTCATTGCAGCACTATTTACATTAGCCAGGACATGGAACCAACCTAAGTGTCCATCGACAGATGAATGGATAAAGAAGATGTGGTACATATATACAATGGAATATTACTCAGCCATAAAAAGAAACGGGACTGAGTTATTTGTAGTGAGGTGGATAGACCTAGAGTCTGTCATACAGAGTGAAGTAAGTCAGAAAGAGAAAAACAAATACTGTGTGCTAACACATATATGTGGAATCTAAAAGAAAAAAAGAAAGGTTCTGATGAACCTAGGGGCAGGACAGGAATAAAGGTGCAGACACAGAGAATGGACTTGAGGACACGGAGAGGGGGAAGGGTAAGCTGGGACAAAGTGAGAGAGTGGCATGGACATATACACACTACTGAATGTAAAATAGTTAGCTAGTGGGAAGCCGCAGCATAGCACAGGGAGATCAGCTTGGTACTTTGCGAAGACCTAGAGTGGTGGGATAGGTAGGGTGGGAGGGTGAAGCAAGAGGGAGGGAATATAGGGATATATATATGCGTATGGCTGATTCACTTCGTTGTACAACAGAAACTAACACAGTATTGTGACTTCAATAAAGATCTATCAAAAAAAAATAAAGTTAGAAAGTGAACAGAGTGTGAGAAAATGGAGACAAAGAGAATGACATCTATTTCAAGAAATTTTGCTCTAAAGACAGTAGGAAATAGAGGCTGTTCCTGAAGGTGGCCATGGGGTCAAAAATGGTCTTAAGATTGGAAACAATGTACTTCAAATATAGACTTCTGAAGACAACTATCAGCTCAGGCCCATTCTAAACACCCTTTTCTTATTTTTATTGAAGGATAGTTAATTTACAATGTTGTGTTAGTTTCAGGTATACAGCAAAGTGATTCAGTTATACATATATATCTATTCCCTTTCAGATTCTTTTCTGTTACATCAATATAAGATACTGAGCATAATTCCCTGTGCTATACAGTAGGTCCTTGTTTATCTATTTTATATACAGTAGTGTATATATGTTAATCCCAAACTCCTAATTTATCTCTCCCCTCCTCACCTGCTATCCCCTTTGGTAGCTATAAGTTTGTTTTCAATGGCTGTGAGTCTATCTCTTAAACACTCTTTTCTGCAAACTGAAAATTGCTAGTTCCTTTAATCATTTACCAGAGTAGGAAGAAAATAATGTCCTAAACCCTCAACAGAGCCTTCCTGTATTCAACACATGAAAGGCAAGTGATAAGTGTTTACCGTTGGAAAGGAAAAAAACCGACAGAGACAATCTTTTTTATATTGTGAAGTATAATTGATATACAATGCTATATTAGTTTCAGGTGTACAACATAATGATTTCACATTTTTATATATTGCAAAATGATCACCACAGTAAGTGTGGTCAAAATGCGTCACCACACAAAGTTGCACATATTTTTCCGTGTAATAGAACTTTTAAGATTTACACTCAGCAACTTTCCAGGCAATCATATCTTTGAATAAAAGGACTTCTTATAGAGATCGAAAGGCACTCTGGAACTCAATAAGGAAATTTCTTCCTGCATTGGGAATCCTAGTAGTATATTTCCAAATAACAGTTATTAAAGACATACCTTTCAGTGTCATGTGAATACGGTCTTCCCTGCTTTGGCTGCCCCTGTGTGTACCCAGCTAGAATAATGGTGCTCTGCTAGACAGAAAGTGTTGCTCACTTATTTGTGCAAACCGTGCACTTAGGCATGCTTCGATTATAGAACATTAAACTGTGAATTCTAATTTTTTATTTTTCTTATCTCTTCTACTAGACTAAACCCTTTGAGGTCATGACTTGTTTTTTTCATCTCCAGAGATAAACATGCTGTTTAGTCTAGAGGCACCTGATAAGATGGGGAAAATGATTCACTCTAAGCCTTTGTGGGCATAGTAGACTTTAATAAGTTTGCAAAGTAATGATGGAGGAAATCATATCACACACCAGACAACAAAATACTATAAAGTAACACATAGGTCTTTAGAACCAGTCTTACTTGGGAGTCTGTCTTGGCTATTTCCCCCCAAACAGAAGCCAAACCCACAAATGTTTGGTTGCTCCTTCTCTTTCCTTCTCTTTTTAGCCCCTCTACTCAAGAACAAAACAACAAGCTTCTAAAGCAGGACCGGATGACACCTAGATCCTTAAGATATCATACCCAACAAATTCCTTTCCCAGTGAAGACAGTTCTTCCCCCAAGATAAATTCTGGTGCCAGCTCTTAAAATAATAACATTTTCAGCATGTTATATAATGACCCAAATCCCAGTCTTTGGAGAATGATGGACCTCATTTCAAATCTCTGCCTGGGGCTTCCCTGGTGGCGCAGTGGTTAAGAATCCACCTGCCAATGCAGGAGACAAGGGTTCAATCCCTGGTCCAGTAAGATCCCACATGCCGCAGAGCAACTAAGGCCGTGCGCCACAACTACTGAGCCTGCGCTCTAGAGCCCATAAGCCACAACTGTTGAGCCTGCATGCCACAACTACTGAAGCCCGTGTGCCTAGAGCCCATGCTCCGCAACAAGAGAAGCCATGACAATAAGGCCATGCACCACAACAAAAAGTAGCCCCCGTTCGCCACTAGAGAAAGCCCGTGCACAGCAACAAAGACCCAACACAGCCAAATAAATAAATAAATAAATCTCTGCCTGTGTGGCTTTGAGCTAAACTTCACATTTATCACCCTCAGTTTTCACAATCTTTTCTCCAAAATCCCCGGTTGCCAGATGAGTTTAGGAATTCAGAGCGGTTTTTTTTTTTAATTTTAGAAAAGTCATATGATGCATATACTATTCATTATAGAGAGCTCAGTGGTGTCTAAGGCAGCACTCTCTAGAAAAGCACGCTAATAATTCTGCAGCAAAACACAGAAAGAAAATAAATAACCTTAAATTATCTCTTGACAGATTTTGCTGTCAAATGAGTTACAAAATAAAACAAAACTTCTGTATTTCAGAACTCTGTATGGTTTGGGATTATGAATTAGGGACTGTGGACCTATACCTACTTCATGGAGTTGTCATTAGAAATAAAGAGGATAATGTATGTAAAGCTCATGGCTCAGACCATGACACTAAAGGCTTAATAAATGGTTACTATTACTACTGCTGCCACAATAGAGCTTATGATAGATTTGGGATCAACTTCTTGCCCTTTCTCTTTTCTCTGATTGGTAAAATCTTTCTCTAATGTATATTTAATTTATAGGGAACTTCTGAACTACTCTTGCATTAACTTTTTAAAAAAGGGGCAAGCTGTCAGTGTTGAAGACCACCTCCATTGAACCCAGAGTGGTTGTGACCACCTCCCACTCATGTTTCCTTGTTGATACAGCCCTGAGTCTCACTTTCCAGCTGCTTTGCTCTCTTCCCAATCTGGCACTGATTCCTCTC
Source organism: Mesoplodon bidens (assembly GCF_964165515.1). Lineage (NCBI taxonomy): Eukaryota > Metazoa > Chordata > Mammalia > Artiodactyla > Ziphiidae > Mesoplodon > Mesoplodon bidens. Next base: position 126,664,431 of record NC_138160.1, read on the forward strand.
CAGCAATGATTAACTAAATGCTCAAATAAGGGAGAAGGAAACAGTCTAGTTGAGATATGTAAATATTTACTGGAAGAAAACAAAATGTTTTTGGGATATATGGAAACCAAGAAAAGTTCTATGGCTAAAGGTAGAAACATGTATTTAGGGACAAAAGATCAATATATAACTAACCACATTTCAAACAAGAAAATGCAGGTTGGTATGGAACAAGCACAGCAAGAGGGAGAGAATGTGAAGGAAATTAAAACAATTGGAGTAGATTCTGGCTTTTGGTCCTACTATTCTTAAACTAACCTGTCACATTTTATTAATGAATTCATTTTTGCCAATTCAAATGATCTTTTGTTAGTCTTTCTCACATCTCTAGATTTATGGTTTATGTCTCCAGACTCTCTACCTGGCTTCATTCTACCCTGGAGCATTTCCACTGATGTCCTGACATCATTTTCAAACACTTTACCAAATAAACCTGATCATCTTTTCCATCAGTCTTCCTTTTCCAAACTTCTCCTAAGCTCTTGAGAGCCATCATCATTTCAAATCTTAGGCTTAAAGCCATCTTTTGTCCCTACTTTTCCATGGCACTCGATCTAATCAACTAAAATTTTCCTAGTTCATCTTTGATCCACATCCTTCTTTCTATTCCGATTCTATCACTCTGCACCATGCCTGGATTAGTTCCCTATGTTCTTTCAGGTGGGCTCTCCTATATGCTATATGCTATGCACCTAATAGTTCTAAAGGGGCATAGGACCTGGATTTACAACTTGGTTCATCCACTCACCAGCAACGTACTCTCTGTTCTCTATCTCTGTATCACCAGTTTCCTTTGTCCCCTAACACAGTCACCAAGTCATACTGAACCTACTTTCAAAACCTTCACTCTGTTCTCTGCTGGGACAGTGTCTCTCTAATTCAGACCATTATCAACTCATTGAAACAGTCTCTGAACTGTTCTCAATACATCCTACTATTTTTTTTTTAAGGAAACCTTTCATTTTAGGATAGTTTCAGATTGTGAAGCTGAAATTTTCACAAATTTCAGTTTGTGAAACTGTGTATACCCCTCATCTAGTTTTCCGTATTGTTACATTATCTTGGTAGCTTTGTCAAAACTAAGGAACCGACACTGGAACATTTCTATTAACTGAACTTCAGACTTTATTCAGATTTTACTACTTTTTCCACTGCTGTCCTTTTCTTGTCCCAGGATCTCATCCAGGGTACAATATCACATTTAATAGTCATGATTCCTTAGTCTCCTCTGATCTGAGACAGTTCCTCAGTTATCCCTTGTTAATCCCCTTGCCTATTCTTGCCCAAGTTTTGTGAAGTACTAGCCATGTATTTTTAGAATGTCTTTCAATTTGGGTTTGTTTGTGTTTTTCTCATGGTCAGACTGGGGTTGTAGATTTTGGGAAAAACATCACAGAGATGATGCGATACCCTTTCTCGGCATACATCTTGGGTACATGCAATTAACATGACTTGCCACTGATGATGTTAAACTTGGTTACCTTGTTCAGGTAGTGTTGGCCAATTTCCTCGACTACAAAGTTACCTTTTCCCTCTTTTCATAGTTTATTATTTGGAACAAAATCATTAAGTGTGGCCTACATCAGGGAGAAAAGAAGTTAAGTTCAATCTTCTTGAAGAGGGAGAATCTATATAAATTATTTTGAATTCCTCTATACGGAATATTTGTCTCTTCTCCCTTATTTGTTTGTTCATGTATCCAATAATTATCAGTATTTTTAGGGAGGGAGAAATTTCCCCCTCTACCCCTCTTGAGTTCTTTTGGCTGGACCAGTAATAAAATTGACACAGATAGATTAATAGAAGAAAAAGAAACAAATTTTAATTTGTGTACACGAAGTTCATAGAATTGGAACCTAAGAGGTGGCCAAAGTAGGAAGCTTTTATACTCTTTAGACAAAGAAACAATAAATTTATGAGTAATTGACAGGACAAAGAAACTTAGATTTTGGGTGCACAATTAGTGAATAATCTAAACAGAGTTTGGACTTGGGGTAGCAAAGTAAAGAAGTAACAAGGTTTGTTTATACAGGCATCTTGGCCCCAATTCTCTGCCTCTGGCGATAAGGGTGTCCTTCTACCTCCAGATGCAGGGAGTGCACTTTTCACATGAGATTTATTTCCTGCTTTCAGGGAGACAGAGAGGAGGGTTAGAGTGTCCTTCCTGCATTGGCCATTTCTTAAGTCACGTTAATTCAAAATAATCAGTATGATGACTTGCCCTGAGCCCCAACAGTCTAGATAGTGATATAAGTAAGTACAAAGCCTCATGAATATTTATTTTATATTTTAAGAATAATCAATACTAGGCTGTTTATTTTGTTGGTCACATCATTCCAGCTTTGCCATTGGGAGTGATTTCCACTCGGCTCCTGTAGCCCTATGGCATGCTCTTTTTCTTTTCTTTTCTTTTTTTTTTTTTTGAGCATTTCCTTAATTTCAGTCACTACAAGATGCTTGAAACTCATCTTTCATTTTCCCTGCCTCAGCCCTAGAATCAGCCATTTTTCTCCTGCCAGTTTTTTAATTCTCTAATCTGTTCTTCACTTGGAAGCAGAATGATAATGGAATACAGTTATGATAAAATAAAAATTCCTTAACATGGCATAATCGATCCTTTATGATTTGTCCCCTTTTTATGAACCAATTCACCCACATCTCAGTTTAGATTTCACTTCTTCTGGGAAGCCATTTTTCACCAATGCCCTACTCCCCAAACATGGGTTTAGAAACCCTTTCTGTGTGTTTCCTTAGTGCTCTGACTGCATGGTAGTAGGCTGTGAATAAACTGTGTTGAATGAATAATATCATAATCTTTACTATGGCAACTAAGCACAGTGTCCTCATTTGAAAAATGGGCATGGTGGCTTCTTACAGATTTTTAGTTTGAATATAATGGAGTAGGTTTGTGAAAATTCTATGTGAATTTTAATCAACTGACAGATATAAATTATGCTAGAAAATAGAGTTGAGGAGTGAAATAATGAACCCCCATGAACCCTCTCCCCCCAAACACTCCCCTCCTCTTGACAATACAGATTCTAAGGCAAGAAGTTTACTTGGCAGGAAGCAGGAGGAAAGGAACTAGATATGTAAGACCAAAAAGAAAAGAAAAGTGATGCAGTATTGACCTGATTACTGTTGTGGGCAATTGGGGCTCAATCCCCACTGGATGGTCTCTGAGGACATGTATAAAATTGGAAGCCAGACTATTTATCTATGGAATTCTGGCTCCCATTGCTTAGGGTTGGCTCCAGGAGGTGAACTTCCCTGCATTTGCTTTTAAGCTCCTTAGAGGAGGGAAAAGATTCTGAGGCAGAAAGATTGAGAGGCACAACAGAGTTCTAAGGTGAGACACTGTCAGTGTGCACAAAACTGGTCGTCGCAGCTGTTCATAATGAAATCAAAGGTGGGCTGAGGGGTTGTGTTGGAAAGCATAAAAATCACTTGCTATGAAAGCATATTCATGGGTCCTCAGTGTGGATAAAGTCATAAAAGACTTGGACACATGACACAGAGAATGATGTGTTAAAAGAAAATGAAGAACTGTGTTGAATAATAGTTCTTAGCTTGTATGAATGGTCAGAACAGTGTAGAAATGAATACTTGCTGGAGTTTTTCTTGGAAACATCATTAAAAGAGTTCTTGAGATGAGCCTTGAAAGATACTTAAGATTTGGATTAACAGAGAAAGGAGGAAACATCACTTCAATCTTATTAAGACTCCCTGGGATACGAACATTTTAGTACATTGGTTGACAAAATATGACAGATATTGCACCTACCCTTTTTCAAACTTTAATTACTAATGTCTTGAATTATCAGGCTCCTGTTACACAAGGAAACTCGATTACCAGCTTCTTTTACTGTTGTGAAAATTGCACATCAGCATTCAGAGTGTGATGTGGGTAGATAGAAACTGTGGAGAAGTCCTTAACCTTATATGAAAGCCTTTTTGTTGGGGAGGAAAGAAAATTTCCTCTACCCTTCTAAGTTCTTCTGTCTGGTCTGAGAATTAAATTGACATGCTACAGATTGAAAGGAGAAAATAGAACAAAATTTAATAATGTGTAGGGGAGAAAAATTTGCCACCCCAAATTGTGTCTCTTTGACCTGAGGATTAATTTAGGCTGATTATTTTTAAGGCTTAAAAGACTCAGGAATACTATTTGACCTTCCCCTGAACTGCCTAAAGAATGTATATGGAGGATCTGTTCCAGGAAGGGAGCTATAACATAGATATCTGTAGTAGGAAGTTTGTGTGTAAAGACGGAGGAACCTAGCAAAGTCTTTGTTAAAATTTCTTTGTGTCCCTTTGTCTCTGTAGGGCCCAGCAAATATTTGTTTACCAAACATTTGCTTTTCCATCATTTGAGCATCTACTGAGTATGGAGAGAATGTGAAAATGAGTGAGACATACCTTTCCCCAAGTTTTGCTGCCTAAATGAAACATATACAAAGAGTAAGGAATAAAGGAGTAAAACAAAATCCTAGAGACCAGATTGGAATGGATGTTACCTGGATGCCTGGTTAAAAGTTTATACTTTACTTTAAAGGGGATATATTGAAGGTATTTAAGTGGGAGAGTGTCGACTGAAATAAAAATGCACAGCATGAGAACTGTGAGTTCCAGTTTTATTCAGGGATCTTACTGAGAAATATAGCCTGGGAGACAGCTTCTCAGATAGCTCTGAGGAACTGTTCTAAAGAGGTAAGGGAGGAGCTAGGATATATAGGAGTTTTTGCTGAAAAAAAAATGTAGTTTATCATTAAAAGATTACTGCTAATCATTAAAACAGACATCTCGAGTTAATAATTTTAGTGCTTTTCTATGTATGGTAAGATGCAAGAGTCTGAGGTCACTGAACTTCTTTCTTAGATATGCATCTTTACTATCCAGGGGCCCCTCTATCCAAAGCACAGAATGTGCTTCCTGTTTTTTCCATCCTGAATTCCCCTCAGAGTGCAATGTTTGTATGCAACTGCAATGGGTTGTGACTTTGTCACAGGAGATGATGAGGGCCATCTTTGTTCCTTTTGTTTGGAGCTTGCTCTCTTTTGGTCATCAATTTGACCAAGGTTTTGGAGGCGTTTTGTGACTGATTTGTCCCACAGTACTATTGAAGGCTCATTCCTAGTTCAGGTAAGGATTTTGTTGATAGGCCATTCATGTGCTTTATCTAGATTAGGCTCTGTTAATAACCGATAAATTCTCTGGATCATATATCTTACTTGTCTACCATGATCCAGGAAATGTTTTCCCTTGTTGCTTCTTCCCGTAACTAGAGTTACACTATACAATTAATTGTTTTTTCTTTTTCTTTGTGGTCATACCACACGGCATGTGGGATCTTAGTTCCCTGACCAGGGATCAAACCTGAACCCCCTGCAGTGGAAGCACGGAGTCCTAACCACGGGACTGCCCAGGGAAGTCCCCTATACAATTAATTTTATGTAGAGCTATATATGTGATCAATTGCCTCAAGATGTTTAGCCAACATTAATTTTGTCAGAGACTTGGTTACACATGCAAAAAACAACAATTTTATAAAATAGATAGGATATGAGTAACATAGCTAATAGCACTAATAAGGTCATAAGTAGGGATTTAAGCCATGAGCTTCTGGAATTAAACTCTTTAGAAGATGACCAATATTAGGAAGTGGATCACTTTAAGGCAGAAATCTGATTTTTCATGTGGGTCATTAAATGTTTTATATTAGAGGATTCATCTGGTATAAAAACAGAGCATTCAGGGGCTTCCCTGGTGGCGCAGTGGTTGAGAGTCCGCCTGCCAATGCAGGGGACACGGGTTCGTGCCCCGGTCTGGGAAGATCCCACATGCCGCAGAGCGGCTAGGCCCGTGAGCCATGGCCGCTGAGCCTGTGCGTCCGGAGCCTGCGCTCCGCAAGGGGAGAGGCCACAACAGTGAGAGGCCCGCATAACGCAAAAAAAAAAAAAAAAAAAAAAAAAAAAAAAAAAAAAAAAACAGAGCATTCAGTTTGAATTATGGTACAGGGGTCTCCTTGAGATGCTGGAAGGATATTGAGGGCTGTGTGATTTTGTAACACCACTTTTCTCATCAAAGTGACCTCAGAATTCAGTAGGCTGATAGCCTGATCACTATTGTTTTAAGGCCTATTGGGTGAATTTTATTAAGGCTTTGATGTGGGCAATTACATCTTCCAATTTTACTGAAGGTGCAAAAATAGGTGCTAAATGGTCATACCAATGGAATATAGATCTCTTGGTCCATCAGGCTAGTACCAATGGTAAATTTGCTGGAGCCATATCTAAATTGGTATGCATGTGGCCTTGAGACCAAGGGAATCCTAGGGTACATCTTCCTTTTCATCGTGGAGGAAGCCAAGACCACAAATTGATGCTGAAAACCATTGAGTTCCATTAGGTGTGACCTCGTATATTCCTGGTTGCCTGACCCAGTCTGTTCCATACCAGTCTCTCTCTTTAGGGGAAATTATATGTTGGAATTTTTCATAAGGCACCCAGCCTAATTTTCTAGCATTATTAGGCTGATAATCTTCATATGATTTAATTGTTCCCAACACAGGGGAGCCTTAAACTTAACTGACCATAGCTTGGTGTTAGCCATATAGATCCATCCCATAACTGAGGGGGGGTCCCTCCTAATAATTGATTAGTTATATTCTTTGACTGAAAGTTAGCTTGTTGTTCTGATTGAACTTGAGTAACTTAAAAGAAAATTATTATTTATGGCCATGGTCAGAGCAAGTATGATTGATTGGCCAAATGAGGGGATCCATTTAGCAATATCAATAGCTGCCTTAACAGAACTACAACTTCTTTCTTCTAAAATAAATTTTATAAAGATCATCCAATCAAAGCCTTAAAGAGAAAAAATCCACCAAGGTAAATCAGAAGTACTGGATGTAGGTAATTTACTACAAACCCCACAATTGGATTGATTTCTAAAATTTTCATAGGATTGAACCCATGATAGAAAAACATTTGATTCATATGCAAAAGTCCAAGAAATCAAGAAAACACTCTGAATAATCATACAGGTCATGTCTGGCATCTTGGGATAGCCATCTACTTCTAATGTCATCTTCTTCTCTACCTGATATGGGTGTTATTTCTCCTCTGTTTGAGCATTGTTTTAAGATGAGTTCAAGATCAGCAGTCCTCTCTATAGACCAGTCCAGTGCAGGAGTCCTTTTTAAGTGAAAAATATGAATCCATGAGTTAATTCCCTTGAGTTTTGTTGCTCATGAGCTAGTTAAGAGTACCTGATAAAGGGTCCTTTTAACTAGTTGGAAAATAGTCCTTTAAGTGATGCTTTTTCCAGTGCACATAATCTCCTGGTTGCAGGTCACAGAGCATCTGATCTTCATCCAAAGATAGATTAAAGTGATAAACTTCAGGAACAAGCTTAGAATGTCCTTTTAATAATTCAATTAAACTTTACAATAATGCAACATAGTAACAAGGAGCCATCTAGGAAGTGAGACTTAGGCTAAATACAAAGACAATTAAAACTAGAACTTAATATCCACTGAAGCATAATTTTCTCTTTAAATTTACCTCATTACCTTCATTTCTACCAAACATGGTCAACTTAAGACTAATTTGTTTGCAAAATAATTCTGGCTTTTAATAAACTTTGATTATTTACATAAGTGTAATTGATCATATGGGCTCTTTTACTTTTTTGTTTTGTTTTTGTTTGTTTTTTGTTTTGTTTTGTTTTGTTTTGGCAGAGTCTTAACCACTGGACTGCCAGAGAAGTCCTGATATAGGCCCTTTTAAATTGGCTTTGCTGGAACTTTTCATAAGGAATCTCAGACTGAACTTTTAAAAGATCTCTCAAGACCTGGAGAGCCATGCCAAGGACTTGTCATCAGATTTCACCTACAATATCTACAGATTTGTGTTGGCTCCTCTCTTCTCAAGGTTCTCAAAATATTTTGAGGTTTCCTGTACCTGTCAGAAAGTGACCTTTTTTATTTACCTGGTAAGGTTTCTGGGAACCCTGTAAGCAAGGTACCAGGTTGTTTTTCCAAGGAGCTTTCTGGCTCCATAAAGTTCACCTTAGTTATTTAAAGCTGTCTGGTCTTAACCTGATTCTATGCACATTCTCAAATATGACATTCCAGTCAAAGCCATAATAATATGACCAGTGTTTCCAATTATGTCCTATTATAGGAAAAACAGATTCTCATTAAACTTATGCAAATAATTATATTGTCATGAAAATAAAAATCTTACTGAGTTTCTAGGTTGTGGAGGGATCAGTTAGAGAGAAAAGATAACTGTTTCAATTCTGCTCACAGAGGTATAACTTACCAAATTGCTGTAAGCCATAATTAGCTGAAGGGGAAAGGTTTCCTTGTATCTGGAAAACAAAGATTAAAGCCAGTAATATTTCAGGAAAAAAAGTCATAAAAATTATCATTCAGCCCTATGTAACTAATTCTTGTTGATCTTGACTTCTTTTAACAGTTTTATGAAGCCATTGGGTTTTCCATTAGAATTCGTTAATTTATTATCCAGTTCAGTGGTATGATCTGAAAGTTATCAGAAACCTGCGCTTGTCAAAAAGACCTTTCTATGGTTCTTCTTGAAGATGAAGGATTTTTGCAAAAGCATCATAGTAAAACAATGTGTCTATAAATGACAAAAGACTCAAAAAGTCACAGTTAAAGGCCTGATTACAATGTAACTGTCAAAGAAATTTGGTTATTTTTATGACATACAATATTAAAATATTAACTAGAATTATGACTGATAACATCATACCATGACACATTCAATTATTAGGAATTCCATATAATTTCTAGAACATTTATATTGTTGACATTTACTCATACAATATAACCTAAGAAGTTTTATCACCACTCATTTGACAATAATTTCCGTGTAATTTAACACACTAAATAAGCCTAATTAGTTTAACGTCTCTCTGTTATGTTCCAGGGGCTTTCTGAATCATGTCAAAGTTAGCTAGAGGTCAAAAGAACTTCATTTAGAATTTGACTTAAGGAAGTTTATCAAAGATACAAAAAGGTTTTAAAACACTTGATCAAATAAGATCATACGTCACTGTGAAACAATACTTATTCATTGAGCTTAGTGACAATAAAAGATTTCAAAGGCAAATACAGAGCATTGCAACAGATTACTTAAAAGGTAAAGAAATTTTATAGTCTGTTCTCAAAAGCAGATCACTAATACAACATTGTAAATCAACTATACTTCAATAAAAAGGAAAAAAATTCAGATCAAGAGTCCAAGAAAACTTTGTCCTCTTAACAGGGAGAAAAACCAGTTCTAACCTTGTACCACCTTACTGTTAATATTAAAATTCATTCCAATCTTAGCCAGTTCTGATCACATATAAAACTCCTTTCTCAGGGTTTCTTTTCCACAAAACTTCTACAGATTCTCTCTTCACCTTCAGATTCCATCCTTTTCTCTTTTTCTCTTTTTTTAACTTCTTTTTAGGACAAAATCACCTACTTTTCCCTTAACAAAATGCACTTCCATTCCTTATACCTTCTTTCTTTTGCATGCAATGATGTTTTCCCTATTAATTTTTACTAGTTTTAATTTCATATTTTAATTAGAATCCTTAACCTTTAAAAACCTTAATTTCTAGTAAAAACTAAGAAATAAGAAATTATAAACTGTGCTTTACATTAGCATTCTGTAGAATGGCAATCTTATAAATGCTATTTATAATTTCTAAAACTGTGCTTTCTTTTTTTTTTTTTTTGCGGTATGCGGGCCTCTCACTGTTGGGGCCTCTCCCGCTGCGGAGCACAGGCTCCGGACGCGCAGGCTCAGTGGCCATGACTCACGGGCCCAGCCGCTCCGCGGCACGTGCGATCCTCCCAGACCGGGGCACGAACCCGTGTCCCCTGCATCGGCAGGCGGGCGTTTAACCACTGCGCCATCAGGGAAGCCCTAAAACTGTGCTTTCTTACAGAAAATGTCTCAATGTGGCACCAAACATATTTATTAATCGTCCTAAAAATTTTTAGTTTTTCTGTAAAAGGAAGCCTATGTTCAGTAATGTTTCAGTATCTTATTTTATTTGGGAATAATCTAGATATTCAATAACCTTCCATCATTTCTATCTACGTTGTCACAAATGGCAGGATTTCCTTCTTTCTCACGGCTGAATAATATCTATTATTTATCCATGGCTAATATCCAATCATTTATTATTGATGGATATTTAGGTTGTTTCAATGTCTTGGCTATTGTGAATGACATGGCAGTGAACATGGGGGTATAGATATCTCTTCAAGATTCTAGTTTTCATTTCCTTGGATATATATCCAGAAGTGGGATTGCTGATCATATGGTGGTTCTATTTTTGAATTTTTGAAAAACCTCCATACTTTTTTCCATAGTGGCTGTACCAATTTACATTCTCATCAGCAGTTCACCAGACTTCCCTTATTTCCACATCCTTGCCAACACTTGCTATCTCTTGTCATTTTGATCATAGCCATTCTAGCAGGTGTGAGGTCATATCTCATTGTGGTTTTGTTTGCATTTCCCTGATGATTATTAATGTTGAACACCTTTTCATGCACATGTTGGCCATTTGGATGTCTTCTTTGGAAAAATGTCTATTCAGCTCCTTTGCCCATTTTTAAATTGGATTTTTAGTTTTTTTGCTATTGAGTTGAAAAAAGAATGTCTTGAGAAATTTTGACCTGGAAAAAAGACTTAATGGTTACATAAACTTCAAGAGGTTAAGGACTGCATCACTTTCCCTCCTGTTGTACTCCCCTAATGCCAAGTACAGCATCTGAAAGGGTAGTAGGTAAAATTTCTTTTCTGAATGAATTGAGAAAATAAGTAATAATTTAAAACATACAGGAATGATATGAAGGGATATAAGATATATCTGAAGTGTTATTGAGTAAAATGGGAAACCATTTTCCTTTGTGGCACCAGAAGGTAGAAGTAGGAACAATAAGTAAAAGAAGACAGATTATTAGGCAAATATTTTAAAGTACTTGTCAATGGTCAGTACTGTCCAAATATGTAATGAATTGCCTGAGTTATTTGGGAGGGCATGGGTGGCCACAGGACAGAAGTAATTTTACAGAGGGATGGGACATTGAATTAAGGTCTTAAGGTTCTTTCTGACAGGATACGTCCCCTTAAGCTGATGGAAACATGAAGAGAAAGGGATGTACCTAGAAATGTAAAAAAAATTTTTTTGGCATTTAAAAAAATTTTATTTTATATTGCAGTATAGTTGATGTACAATGTTGGGTTAGTTTCAGGTGGAGAGCAAAGTGACTTATTTATACATAAACGTTTATCTACTCTTTTCCAGATTATTTTCCTATATAGGTTATTATAGAGTATTGAGTAGAGTTCCCTGTGCTATACAGTAGGTCCTTGTTGAAATGTAAAATTTGAAAGGTTTTGGAGTTTCTTTATATGTATTCAACTTCCATTCTCATTTGGCTTCTCCCCTAAATTTGAGCCTTATCAGAGTTTAGGGGAGAATGGTCCTCAGGCACTGGTGGTCTCTGAAGCTGGTAAAGTGCCTGATTCAGATATTATCAAAATTAAATCATCACATATAGTTAGTTTAGGAAAATGTCTACCTCTGTGGGTATGTGGTTACTAGGTAGAAGGACTGAAAAGGCAGCTTGCATTACTGGTAATTCTTTAGTCTAGAAGGCAAAAGTAATTCTTCTTCAGTCAATAATAATGGCAAAACCAAAAATAATTATTAATAAAAGTACCAGTAGCAATAAAAATCTATGATAAATAATAAAAATAAATAATGAAAAGAACTCATGTGTACCAACAACTGTGCCATATTCCACAGAACTCATTTGATGCTACAAAACACATTAGGGACTATTATTATCCCCTTTTAACAGATAAGAAAACTAAGGTTATGTGGGTTATGAATCCTACTTGCCACACTTGAGGCCACACTGTTAGAAGTGGCAGTTAGAAGCAGATCCTAGTAAATACATAGTCACATTATTACACACACTAGAAGCCATCTTCTACACCTACATGCTCCATTAAAACTGGTGGAAATGAAATATTTGTGTGTGTCTCTGGAAAGTAGGTTATGCCTTAAACATGTGAGCAAGTTGTTCCTTTTTTATATTAGAAAGGATTAAGGAGGAAATCGCTAAAGAACAGTATGTTGACTCTTAGGTTGGAATTTGAGCACTCAAGGAAGTCCCTTGGTAAAACCCTACATTGTCCACACAGTTCAGGTTACAGACTGTGGCCAATTAAGAGTCTTAAAATCCCATAAGTCATCTGCTGAACTTTGCATTAAGAATTTAACAAACACTGACTGCTAATACAATGTTTACCAAAGGAAATATTTTTTTCTAAAGTTTACAGGAAAGATCCAATATTTGAAAACATTTTACAAAACAGTTTTTAATTTTAAACTGTAAAGCATGCTCATGATAAAATTTGGTAAAAGAAAAGCTGTATAAAAAGGAAATTTTCTGGCTTCCCTGGTGGCACAGTGGTTGAGAGTCTGCCTGCCGATGCAGGGAACACGGGTTCGTGCCCCGGTCCGGGAAGATCCCCCATGCCGCGGAGCGGCTGGGCCCGTGAGCCATGGCCGCTGAACCTGCGCATCCGGAGTCTGTGCTCTGCAACGGGAGAGGCCACAGCAGTGAGAGGCCTGCGAACCGCAAAAAAAAAAGAGGAAATTTTCTTGTTAGAAAAGACCTCCTTTCTAAGCCCTCATGGATCATATAACTTCTATGTATTTGTTCTGACTCAGGCTTTTGGAGACGCATGGTTCTGACTCAGGCTTTTGGAGACGCATGGTCTAAGCCCTCTATCTTTTCCTTATCATAGCCCATCATGTAACTGAAGGCAACGACCCACTATGCCACCTCCTTGCCAGGCTGGATCTTCTTTTCCACAATCTAAATGTGATAATAATGAAAATGTATTGAAATGAGGATTTTGGCTTTAAAGGAACAGGGACCCACTCAAGAGAAAATGTCATTCATTAGAAGGGATTCAAAGTGGTGCTAGAAAACCATCAGAAGCTGCGATTGCTTTGGGGATCAGCTCCTCTTTCCCCTCTTGTGGGTCACAGGGTTGCCATCTTTTTTTTTTTTTTAAACCCAAACCTGTTTACTTCTCTGCATAATAGAGATATTAAGACTTGCCAAGTTCCTATACTTTGTGGATATTACATGAAATTATATATTTATTTCAAATATATATATTTTATAGTTTACAAAAAGAACTTTGTAAACTGTAAAACCAAATCCATAATAATGATTATGATGATGGAGGTGATAGTGTTGACCTTTGAACACTCATACTCTGCTCTGTAAATAGAGGTGTTGAAGACAAGTTAGAGTGAAAAAGGAAACGGAGTATTCACACCCATTAGGAGTGCTATTAAAAAAAAAAAAGAAAGAAGATAACAAGTATTGGCCAGGATGTGGAAAGATTGGTACCCCTGCTCATTACTGGTAGGAATGTAAAATGGTGCAGACTGTGGAAAACAGTATAAAGTCTCCTCAAAAAAATTAAACATAGAATTACTACATGATACAGCAATTCTACTTCTGGGTAATACTCAAAAGAACTGAAAGTGGGGACTCACAGATATTGGTACACCTAATATGATATTTGTATTGTGAATCATAACAACATCATTCACAGTAGCAAAAAGATGAAAAGAACCTAAATTTCCATTGAAAAATGAACGAATAAGCAAAAGGTAGTATATATATTCAACAGAGTATTATTTGGCCTTAAAAAGGAAGGAAAAAATTTTTTTACATCTTTATTGGAGTATAATTGCTTTACAATGGTGTGTTAGTTCCTGCTGTATAACAAAGTGAATCAGCTATACATATACATATGTTCCCATATCCCCTCCTACTTGTGTCTCCCTCCCAACCTCCGTATCCCACCCCTCTAGGTGGACACAAAGCACCAAGCTGATCTCCCTTGGAAATTCTGATACATGCTAAAACATGGATGAGCCTTGATGGCATTATGCTAAGTGAAATAAACCAGTCACAAAAGGAAAAGTATTGTATGATTCCATTTACATGAACCTAGAGTAGTCAGATTCATAGAGACAGAAAGTAGAATGGTGGCTGCCAGGGGCTGGGGGGAAGAAGGAAATGAGGAATTACTGTACAGGTACAAGTTTTAATTTGGGATGATTAAAAAGTTCTGAAGATGGATGGTGATGATGGTTGCCCAGCAGTGTATGTACTTAATGCCACTTAACTGTAGATTTAAAAATGGTTAAAACAGTAAATTTTATGTTATGTATATATTGCCACAAGGAAATTCAAGGAGTTGGTGAATTCTGAGCAACTGTGAGAGTTTAGGGAATAACCTGGCTACTCTTGTTGAATTAGGAAAAATTTATTCTCGAAATGCTATAGGCATGTCACCTTGCTGTCTAGGGCTTATGAAATGGCAAGTCTCATTGGGGAAGATTTGGGTGGGACAGCTGACCTTAGAGGATTTTGCTAGAAGAAAAGCTGATAGGAACTTAGAAATCAGCAGTTGCCACCAGCAGTTACCTGTCACAAGGCATCTATGGCTCTTGGCTGTCTCTCTTCTCAGACACTACTCACTTTTGAGAGACCTCCAGTCTTCTTGGTCCCAAAGGAAAAGCTCAGGAGTGTTGGGTCAGGGGAGGCAGGTACCACTGTAGATATGTAGAATGTTAGAGCTGGAAGGAGGCTTGGGATCATCAAACACAGCACCCCTCATTTAAAATCCTCTGCTCAGAAAGAATGCCTTGCCAAAGGTTACACAGCTACTGTTAAGCAGAGCAGGGATTAGAGGCCATATGCCCTGTCTCTTAAGTTCTTTCCATGGCATCAGGCTGCCTCATGAGTGCACAATATAACTCAATTATCCAATTCTTGACTCAGAGGCACACTAAGATAGAAATTATCCACATTTTTCCTACTGTGTTGTCTATTCTGATGCCTTTTCTCTAACCATCACCACAGGTGCACCCCACCCCACTGCAGACCACATTGCAGCTAGAGTAGATTTCCCAAAACATGGTTCTTATCATACCATATACATCTAAAAACTTTTCATGGCTCCTTATGGACTCTAGGAAAACTGTGTGAACTTCTCATTAAGACATTCAAAATTCAAAATCTGGCACTTAATAGTTAAACTCCAATGTATGCTCACACTGGAAATATATACAACTGAAAAAAGGATAATGAAGAAACTGCATGTTTAGAAAAAAGCTCTAGGTTATATTGGAAGTAGAGGGAAAAAGAGATGCATGCCATCATTTGGGTATGAAAGAGAGGGAATAAAATAACTTGTTTATATTTTCTCTTATTTACATAAATAAATGGTCAAAGGATAAATAAGATATGTTGTTGTATCATTCAAACCATGTATATGTGATAATTTTGTGAAAATAAAATAAAATCTGGTCCTTGACTAGTACTCTTTCTCTCTTATCATTCTCTCCCAAAACCTTGAACTCCTACAATTTTAGAATTTTCAGTGTTTCTAACAATCTCATATCTCTCATGAAGTTGACTTCCATTCCAGTGCTTATCTTCTACCTCACTTTTTTTTAACCTATTAAGTTCCTATGGCATTTTTTATATCTTGCTTAGATACACCTCTTTTGTGAAGACTTTCTTGCCTCCCCAGATGGAATTTAGTCCTCTCTTCCCTGGGTCCTTCAGCCCTTCGGTATGTCCACTATCATTCTCCCTCTGCATTCAAGAAATTGAACATCTACATACCAGACAGGGAGTTACTGAAGGCAAGGACCCCCACCTCCAGCCCCTGCCACAGTGCTTGCCACAGTGCACAGTGTCATGGCTCATAGCACTGGCTTTATCTGATGACTCTTTTGCAAAAGATATTTGTTATTAAGCATGTATTTGTCACCATTAAAATTCTATTTCCTAAAATTCATTGAAATACACGTGGCCTTTCAATGCTGGTTATCTCTTTTAATATTTTAATTTTTCAACCTTTGTTGAAAAAATATTTAGGGAGGGTGGGAGGGAGATGCAAGAAGGAGGAGATAATGGGGATATATGTTTATGTATAGCTGATTCACTTTGTTATACAGCAGAAACTATAACACACCATTGTAAAACAATTATACTCCAATAACGATGTTAAAAAAATTAATTAGTCTGTGTTCTTATTTACTATACAGAGTTGTATGAGTTTATTTTTCTCTTTCTTTGACGATGAAACACTAGCCTGTTGCTTAGAACCAGGACCAGGGTGAGGGGAGTGAGGTCATCATCAAATCATCAAGTGCAAAGTTTGACCTTGTCTTCATTTAAAATTTTATATTTTGTTCATCATGGACATTTTTGCATTAATTTTGATTTGTAAAAAATTATTGCATCAGGGTATTATTTATCTTGAAGCTGAATTTTTCAGTGTTCCCCTAAATTTTGCACCTGAGGTGAGTATCTTACTAGTTTCACCCTAGTACCAACACTACTAGTGTTGTGATTACCAAATACCATTATTTTAGTTGTTCAGGGGTTTCTGGCACAAATCTGACTGAACGTAGGGTCCCATTAGTACTTGAGTTTCTGATGGTATTTTCATGGAAGCTTACTGAGATAGTGTACCTGGAATTTTCTCTGCCTTACTTGTTTGTTCCTGTCATACCATCTGCCCTCACCCACTTGTATGTTCCTAGGTTTTGCCCATTCCTCTAGGTCTGGCCTAAATTCCCACTCTCCGTGAAGACTTTCTCAGACATTACCAGTGTTCCTCATCTTCCCACCCCTGGGGCCACTTATGCTAATTCTCATCCCAGCTCAGGATTTAGTTCTATCTCTGGAACTTTGAATTACAAATATTCAAAATGTTTATCTAGATTGTAACTTGTGTTTGAATTATGCTCAAGATTGACTATGCAATTGGTTATCATTGATTTCCTTGAAAGCAATTTTCTGTGGGAAAACCTATAAGCAAATTTTGCTTTTCTCTCTTTTGTAGGAACATCATTCCAAGTTCCACCTCCTTTTTAGTTGTTGTTAGTGGTGTTGCCTGTAGCAGATCTCCTATTGTCCTCTGAAAAATATCCTTTTTTGCTCTGATCAAGAGCTCTGATATTGTCTTCTGGTTTTTTCTTAGCAATAAATTAACTCTGAATTGGGTATAAACTGGGAACAGCTGTCATGATTTGCTGGTTAGTTCATTTAATTTTTTTTCTTTGTTTTTGCATAGTTTATTAGGGTTCACATTGATTATTTTATTTATTTATAGAACGCATTTTTTGTTCAGTAGTTTAATTTTGACATTTTTTTTTAGTTCATTTAATTTTGACCAGGAACTCATCTCCTTAGTCTCTGAAATCATGTACTGCAAATCTTTATCCTTTAAGATTTTATAATTCCTGGCATAGGCTCTAACCTTGGGTTTATTATTCATCCATGTGCATCATCCCTGACACGACAATGTTCTCATTGAAATGGCAAATATCTTCCATCTTACCTCCTGCCTGCCTCTTAAGGAATTAGGTCCTCTTTTCAGTATTTGATCTATTTTTTCCCCTCTAGGTCTTTCCTCTGTGTGGGTTTAACCAAAGAAAAAATGAACATCTGAACCACTTAGCACTTAAGGAGAAGATTTATTATTTATAACCCAAAGGGAATTTGTTACATCATGTATATCATAAGTGTTAAGCAGGGAAGGGCTCTTGTTTTCTTTTGGCCTTGGTGGACTATTAGGTGCTCCCAAAATCATGCCCGATGAAGACATAGAAACGTGGGATGAAGCAGCTGTTGTAAAGGCCATAGACCAGGCGAGGGGGCTTATGAGTAAGGCCACCTGGTACAGGTCCCCTCTGTTCTCTTAGGAGGAGGCAAAGTCCAGCCACAGGGACACTTGCAAGGGTAACCAGCAGAGGAAGAGGGCAATCACTATGACTGCAAGGACCCAGAAGGGTAGGCTGGACCTGGTCATCTGGCTTTGTCTTAATTCAAGGCCGCAAGGATGAGCAGCAGATGATTATGGCCAGGGGGAGAATGAAGCCAAGGACAAAATGGCCAGAGATCAGCATTTGGTACTGCAGAATGATGATCTCCCTCCACAGTTGGTAACGCCCCTGAATTTCATTCCACAGGTCATATTGGTTGAAGTAATAGGTGACCCCTTCTACCCGAACTGTTTTCTTGAAGACCAAGTAGGGGATACAGAAGGAGACTGCCAAAAGTCAACCTCTCAAAGCCCCCAAACTGCTTTAGCTGGTATGAGGTGGTTTGGGGGACTAGATTGGCCAGAAGATCACAACACAATAGTCCATGGAGATGAGGATCAGAAGGAAGACACTGGCTGGAAAGTTAAGGATAGACATGGTGCTATTTAGCTTACAGAGCATCAACCAAAGGGCTAGTGGTAGTGAAGAGCCACATGGTGAACTGGAGATGCAGCGAGAGGATGATGGTGAAGTCAGCCACAGCCAGGTTGAGGTACCACGCTGTGTTGACTGTGCAGGGTGTGTAGAAACCAGCCACCCTGATGACAAGGCCATTGCCAGACAAGCCTAGGAGGAAAGTCACTGAGTAGGCTATCATGGAAAAGATGGCAAGAGAAGACTTGACTATTAATGCCTCCAGGCTTTTGCTTATGCTGTTCTTGCTGCCTAGAATGACTCCCCCACACCCTTTTCTATTGGTGAATTCCTGCACACTCATATTCTAGTGGACTGCGTTCCTTCCTCCTCTGATTGTTCATAGTACGTGGTATATGCTTAATTTCAGCAATAATGCCTATGTATCAAATCATTGTCTCAATATATGTCTTAGAAAGCACATCTTATTTTACTTTTACCATCTAATATCTTAGGCAAAAGATTTAATCTCTCTGAGTGTTATATTCCTCCTCTTTAACATGGATAAATAGTATTAATACCTTATAGCATTGTTGCTAAGCTCTAAAGAGATAATCCTGTGAAATACTTGGAAATATATCTGATACATCAAAAATACTTGATGATGTTGGTTATTATTATTTTTGTTGATGTTATTTTTGTTGTTCTTATTATTTTTCATTTGGTTTATACTAGCCATTCCCTAAGCATTTGAAGAGAGCAACTTGAGGACATGTAATAGGGTTTGTCTGTCTAAAATCCTAGAATTCTTTTAGGGTAAGAACCCAGGATAAGAACATTTTTTACTTACCAGGAACTTGAAGTTTGGTGGCTATTTGTCCAGATAATTGAAACTTTTAGGAAATGTAACCTTACCCTTGATGGAATTTCTGTCTAATATTTTTAAACAAATATTTTTTAAAACACCAATAAAAGAGTGCATAAGCATAGTTGAGTTTGATATTAATTATAACAGTAATAGCTCATGTTTATGGAATACAAGGTAGAGGGCACCTTTAACCTCTCTGTTGTCCTGTACTTGGGTGTCAGAAGCATGCAATAACAGCATTCTGAGATACCACATGAAATAGAGACTAAGAAAACAATAGAAAAGATCAAAGAAACTAAAAGCTAGTTCTTTGAAAAGATAAACAAAATTGATAAACCTTTAGCCAGACTCATCAAGAAAAAAAGGGGGAGGGCCCAAATCAATAAAATCAGAAATGAAAAAAGAGAAGTCACAACTGACACCACAGAAATACAAAAGACCATAAGAGACTATTACAGGAGACTACTATATGCCAATAAAATGGACAACCTAGAAAAAATAGACAAATTATTAGAAAGGTATAATCTCCCAAGACTGGACCAGGAAGAAATAGAAAACATGAACAGACCAATTACAAGTCCTGAAATTCAATCTGTGATTTAAAAACTCCCAACAAACAAAAGTCCAGGACCAGATGGCTTCACAAGTGAATTCTACCAAACATTTAAAAAAGAGTTAACACCTATCCTTCTGAAATACTCCAAAAAATGCAGAGAAAAGAACACTTCTGAACTCATTCTATGAGGCCACCATCACCCTGATACCAAAACCAGACAAAGATACCACAGAACAAGAAAGTTACAGGCCAACGTTACTGATGAACATAGATGCAAAAATACTCAACAAAACACCAGCAAACCAAATCCAACAATATATTAAGTGGATCGAACACCATGATCAAGTGGGATTTATCCCAGAGATGCAAGGATTCTTCAATATCTGCAAATCAATCATGTGATACACCACATTAACAAGAATAAAAGCCATATGATCATCTCAATAGATGCAGAAAAAGCATTTGATAAAATTAAACACCGATTTATGATAAACACTCTCCAGAAAGTGGGCATAGAGGGAAAAAAGCTCAACATAACAAAGGCTATACATGACAAAGCCACAACTGACATCATACTCAACAGTCAAAAGCTGAAAGCATTTCCTCTAAGGTCAGGAACAAGACAAGGATGCCCACTCTTGCCACCTTTATTCAACATAGTACAGCAATCGAAGAAAAAGAAATAAAAGTGATCTAAACTGGAAAAGAAGTAAAACTGTCACTTTGCAGATGACATCATACTATACATAGAAAATCCTAAAGGTGCCACCAGAAAACTACTAGAACTAATCAATGAATTTGGTCAAGTTGCAGGATACAAAGTTAATACACAGAAATCTGTTGCATTTCTACATGCTAACAATGAAAGATTAGAAAGAAAAATTAAGGAAACAATCCCATTTGCCACTGCATGAAAAAAGAATAAAGTACCTCAGAATAAACCAATGTAAGGAGGCAAAAGACTTGTTCTCCAAAAACAATAAGATACCAATGAAAGAAATTGAAGATGATACAAACAGATGGAAAGATGTACATGTTCTTGGATAGGAAGAATCAATATTGTTAAAATGACTATACTACCCAAGGCAATCTACAGATTCAATGCAATCCCTATCAAATTACCAATGGTATTTTTCACAGAACTAGAACAAAGAGTTTTAAAATTTGTACTCCTGCTTTCTTTTGATAAGTGTTAGCATGGGATGCCCCCCCCCAACCTTTACTTTTTTTTGGTTTGTTTGTTATTATTATTTTTTAAATTAGTTTCTGCTTTATAACAAAGTGAATCAGTCATACATATACATCTGTTCCCACATCCCTTCCCTCATGCATCTCCCTCCTTCCCACCCTCCCCATCCCACCCCTCCAGGTGGTCACAAAGCACTGAGCTGATCTCCCTGTGCTCTGCGGCTGCTTCCCACTATCTATCTACCTTACGTTTGGTAGTGTATATATGTCCATGCCTCTCTTTTGCTTTGTCACAGCTTACCCTTCGCCCTCCCCATATCCTCAAGTCCATTCTCAAGTAGGTCTGTGTCTTTATTCCCGTTTTACCCCTAGGTTCTTCATGACATTTTTTAAAATTCCATATATAAGTGTTAGCATACGGTATTTGTCTTTCTCTTTCTGACTTACTTCACTCTGTATGACAGACTCTAGGTCTATCCACCTCATTACAAATAGCTCAGTTTCGTTTCTTTTTATGGCTGAGTAATATTCCATTGTATATATGTGCCACATCTTCTTTATCCATTCATCCGATGATGGACACTTAGGTTGTTTCCAGCTCCGGGCTATTGTGAATAGAGCTGCAATGAACATTTTGGTACGTGTCTCTTTTTGAATTATGGTTTTCTCAGGGTATATGCCTAGTAGTGGGATTGCTGGGTCATATGGTAGTTCTATTTTTAGTTTTTTAAGGAACCTCCATACTGTTCTCCATAGTGGCTGTACCAATTCACATTTCCACCAGCAGTGCAAGAGTGTTCCCTTTTCTCCACACCCTCTCCAGCATTTATTGTTTCTAGATTTCTTGATGATGGCCATTCTGACTGGTGTGAGATGATATCTCATTGTAGTTTTGATTTGCATTTCTCTAATGATTAATGATGTTGGGCATTCTTTCATGTGTTTGTTGGCAGTCTGTATATCTTCTTTGGAGAAATGCCTATTTAAGTCTTCTGCCCATTTTTGGATTGGGTTGTTTGTTTTTTTGCTATTGAGCTGCATGAGTTGTTTATAGATTTTGGAGATTAATCCTTTGTCAGTTGCTTCATTTGCAAATATTTTCTCCCATTCTGAGGGTTGTCTTTTGGTCTTGTTTATGGTTTCCTTTGCTGTGCAAAAGCTTTGAAGTTTCATTAGGTCCCATGTGTTTATCTTTGTTTTTATTTCCATTTCTCTAGGAGGTGGGTCCAAAAGGATCTTGCTGTGATTTATGTCATAGAGTGTTCTGCCTATGTTTTCCTCTAAGAGTTTGATAGTTTCTGGCCTTACATTTAGGTCTTTAATCCATTTTGAGCTTATTTTTGTGTATGGTGTTAGGGAATGATCTCATACTTTTACATGTCCCTGTCCAGTTTTCCCATCACCACTTATTGAAGAGGCTGTCCTTTCTCCACTGTACTTTCCTGCCTCCTTTATCAAAGATAAGGTGACCATATGTGCGTGGGTTTATCTCTGGGCTTTCTATCCTGTTCCATTGATCTATCTTTCTGTTTTTGTGCCAGTACCACACTGTCTTGATTACTGTAGCTTTGTAGTATAGTCTGAAGTCAGGGAGCCTGATTCCTCCAGCTCCGTTTTTCGTTCTCAGGATTGCTTTGGCTATTCGGGGTCTTTTGTGTTTCCATAAAAATTTTGAAATTTTTTGTTCTAGTTCTGTGAAAAATGCCAGTGGTAGTTTGATAGGGATTGCATTGAATCTGTAGATTGCTTTGGGTAGTAGAGTCATTTTCACAATATTGATTCTTCCAATCCAGAAGCATGGTATATCTCTCCATCTATTTGTATCATCTTTAATGTCTTTCATCAGTGTCTTATAATTTTCTGCATACAGGTCTTTTGTCTCCTTAGGTAGGTTTATTCCTAGATATTTTATTCTTTTTGTTGCAATGGTAAATGGGGGTGTTTTCTTGATTTCATTTTCAGATTTTTCATCATTAGTGTACAGGAATGCCAGAGATTTCTGTGCATTAATTTTGTATCCTGCTACTTTACCAAATTCATTGATTAGCTCTAGTAGTTTTCTGGTAGCATCTTTAGGATTCTCTATGTATAGTATCATGTCATCTGCAAACAGTGACAGCTTTACTTCTTCTTTTCCAATTTGGATTCCTTTTATTTCCTTTTCTTCTCTGATTGCAGTGGCTAAAACTTCCAAAACTAGGTTGAATAAGAGTGGTGAGAGTGGGCAGCCTTGTCTTGTTCCTGATCTTAGTGGAAATGGTTTCAGTTTTTCACCATTGAGGACAATGTTGGCTGTGGGTTTGTCATATATGGCCTTTATTATGTTGAGGAAAGTTTCCTCTATGCCTACTTTCTGCAGGATTTTTATCATAAATGGGTGTTGAATTTTGTCGAAAGCTTTCTCTGCATCTATTGAGATGATCATATGGTTTTTCTCCTTCAACTTGTTAATATGGTGTATCACATTGATTGATTTGCGTATATTGAAGAATCCTTGCATTCCAGGAATAAACCCCACTTGATCATGGTGTATGATCCTTTTAATGTGCTGTTGCATTCTGTTTGCTAGTATTTTGTTGAGGATTTTTGCATCTATGTTCATCAGTGATATTGGCCTGTAGTTTTCTTTGTGACATCCTTGCCTGGTTTTGGTATCAAGGTGATGGTGGCCTCGTAGAATGAGTTTGGGAGTGTTCCTTCCTCTGAAATTGTTTGGAAGAGTTTGAGAAGGATGGGTGTTAGCTCTTCTCTAAATGTTTGATAGAATTCGCCTGTGAAGCCATCTGGTCCTGGGCTTTTGTTTGTTGGAAGACTTTAAATCACAGTTTCAATTTCAGTGCTTGTGATTGGTCTATTCATATTTTCTATTTCTTCCTGATTAAGTCTTGGCAGGTTGTGCATTTCTAAGAATTTGTCCATTTCTTCCAGGTTGTCCATTTTATTGGCATAGAGTTGCTTGTAGTAATCTCTCATGATCTTTTGTATTTCTGCAGTGTCAGTTGTTACTTCTTTTTCATTTCTAATTCTATTGATTTGAGTCTTCTCCCTTTTTTTTCTTGATGAGTCTGGCTAATGGTTTGTCAATTTTGTTTATCTTCTCAAAGAACCAGCTTTTAGTTTTATTGATCTTTGCTATCGTTTCCTTCATTTCTTTTTCATTTATTTCTGATCTCATCTTTATGATTTCTTTCCTTCTGCTAGCTTTGGGGGATTTTTGTTCTTCTTTCTCTAATTGCTTTAGGCGCAGGGTCAGGTTGTTTACTCGAGATGTTTCCTGTTTCTTAAGGTGGGATTGTATTGCTATAAACTTACCCCTTAGAACTGCTTTTGCTGCGTCCCATAGGTTTTGGGTCGTCGTGTCTCCATTGTCATTTGTTTCTAGGTATTTTTTAATTTCCTCTTTGATTTCTTCAGTGATCACTTCGTTATTGAGTAGTGTATTGTTTAGCCTCCATGTGTTTGTATTTTTTACAGATCTTTTCCTGTAATTGATGTCTAGTCTCATAGCATTGTGGTCGGAAAAGATACTTGATACAATTTCAATTTTCTTAAATTTACCAAGGCTTGATTTGTGACCCAAGATATGATCTATCCTGGAGAATGTTCCATGAGCACTTGAGAAAAATGTGTATTCTGTTGTTTTTGGATGGAATGTCCTATAAATATCAATTAAGTCCATCTTGTTTAATGTATCATTTAAAGCTTGTGTTTCCTTATTTATTTTCCTTTTGGATGATCTGTCCATTGGTGAAAGTGGGGTGTTAAAGTCCCCTACTATGATTGTGTTACTGTCGATTTCCCCTTTTATGGCTGTTAGTATTTGCCTTATGTATTGAGGTGCTCCTATGTTGGGTGCATAAATATTAACAATTGTTATATCTTCTTCTTGGATCGATCCCTTGATCATTATGTAGTGTCCTTCTTTGTCTCTCTAGTAGTCTTTATTTTAAAGTCTATTTTGTCTGATATAAGAATTGCTACTCCAGCTTTCTTTTGATTTCCATTTGCATGGAATATCTTTTTCCATCCCCTTACTTTCAATCTGTATGTGTCTCTAGGTCTGAAGTGGGTCTCTTGTAGACAGCATATATATGGGTCTTGTTTTTGTATCCATTCAGCCAATCTGTGTCTTTTGGTGGGAGCATTTAGTCCATTTACATTTAAGGTAATTATTGATATGTATGTTCCTATTCCCATTTCCTTAATTGCTTTGGGTTCGTTATTGTAGGTATATTCCTTTTGTTGTGTTTCTTGCCTAGAGAAGTTCCTTTAGCATTTGTTGTAAAGCTGGTTTGGTGGTGCTGAACTCTCTCAGCTTTTGCTTGTCTGTAAACGTTTTAATTTCTCCATCAAATCTGAATGAGATCCTTGCTGGGTAGAGTAATCTTGGTTGCAGGTTTCTCTCCTTCATCACTTTAATTATGTCCTGCCACTCCCTTCTGGCTTGTAGAGTTTCTGCTGAGAGATCAGCTGTTAACCTGATGGGGATTCCCTTGTGTGTTATTTGTTGTTTTTGCCTTGCTGCTTTTAATATGATTTCTTTGTGTTTAATTTTTGACAGTTTGATTAACATGTGTCTTGGAGTATTTCTCCTTGGATTTATTCTGTATGGGACTCTCTGTGCCTCCTGGACTTGATTAACTATTTCCTTTCCCATATTAGGGAAGTTTTCAACTATAATCTCTTCAAATATTTTCTCAGTCCCTTTCTTTTTCTCTTCTTCTTCTGGAACCCCTATAATTCGAATGTTCGTGCGTTTAATGTTGTCCCAGAGGTCGCTGAGACTGTCCTCTGTTCTTTTCATTCTTTTTTCTTTATTTTGCTCTGCATCAGGTATTTCCACTATTTTATCTTCCACCTCACTTATCCGTTCTTCTGCCTCAGTTATTCTGCTATTGATCCCATCTAGAGTATTTTTCATTTCATTTATTGTGTTTTTAATCGATGCTTGATTCATCTTTAGTTCTTCTAGGTCCTTGTTAACTGTTTCTTGCATTTTGTCTATTCTATTTCCAAGATTTTGGATCTTGGAAATAGAATCTTGGATCATCTTTACTATCATTATTCTGAATTCTTTTTCAGGTAGACTGCCTAGTACCTCTTCATTTGTTAGGTCTGGTAGGTTTTTATCTTGCTCCTTCACCTGCTGTGTGTTTTTCTGTCTTCTCATTTTGCTTATCTTACTGTGTTTGGGGTCTCCTTTTTGCAGGCTGCAGATTCGTAGTTCCCGTTGTTTTTGGTGTCTGTCCCCAGTGGCTAAGGTTGTTTCAGTAGGTTGTGTAGGCTTCCTGGTGGGGGGGGGACTAGTGCCTGTGTTCTGGTGGTTGAGGCTCGATCTTGTCTTTCTGGTGGACAGGTCCACGTCTGGTGGTGTGTGTTGGGGTGCCTGTGGCCTTATTATGTTTTTTGGCAGCCTCTCTGCTAATGGGTGGGGTTGTGTTCCTGTCTTGCTAGTTGCTTGGCATAGGTTGACCAGCACTGTAGCTTGCTGGTCGTTGACTGAAGCTGGGTGCTGGTGTTGAGATGGAGATCTCTGAGAGATTTTCACTGCTTGATATTATGTGGAGCTGGGAGGTCTCTTGTGGACCCGTGTCCTGAAGTTGGCTCTCCCACTTCAGAGGCACAGCACTGACTCCTGGCTGCAGCACCAAGAGCCTTTCATCTACCCGGCTCAGAATAAAAGGGAGAAAAAGTAGAAAGAAAGAATTAGTAGAAGAAAGAAAGAGAGAAAGAAAGGAAGAAGGAAAGAAAGGAAGGAAGGAGGGAGTGAGGGAGGAAGGATGGAAAGAAAGAAAGAAAGAAAGAAAGGAGGGAGGGAGGGAGGAAGGAAAGAAAAAGAAAGTGAAAGGAAGAAGGGTGGGAGGGAGGGAGGAAGGAAAGAAAGACAGGAGGGAGGGAGGGAGGAAGGAAAGAAAAAGAGTGAAAGGAAGAAGGGAGGGAGGGAGGAAGGAAAGAAAGAGAGAAAGAAGGAAAGGAGGGGCGGAGGGAGGGAGGGAGGAAGGGAAGGGAGGAAAAAAGAAAGAGCAGGTAAAGTAAAATAGAATAAAGTATGAAATATAGTAGCGTTATTAAAATTAAGAAGTAATTATTGAAAAAAAACGGACAGATAGAACCCTGGGACATATGGTGGAAGCAAAGCTATACAGAGAGAATCTTACACAGAAGAATACACATACACATTCACAAAAAGAGAGCAGGGGGAAAAATCAAAAATCTTGCTCTCCAAGTCCACCTCCTCAATTTGGGATAATTCGTTGTAAAAAGAGGAAAAGGGCGAGAAGTCTGAAATCTTGCTCTCTAAGTCCACCTCCTTAATTTGGGATAGTTCGTTGTAAAAAGAGGAAAAGGGGGGAAAGTCTTAAATCTTGTCCTCAAAGTCCACTTCCTCAATTTGGGATGATTCGCTGTCCATTCATGGACTCCACAGACGCAGGGCACATCAAGTGGACCGTGGAGCTTTAATCCGCTGCCTCCGAGGCTGCACAGAGAGATTTCCTTGTCTCTTCTCTGCTCTCACAGCTCCCGGGTCTCAGCCTTGGACCTGGCCCCGCCTCTGCGCGTAGGTCGCCGGAGGGCATCCGTTCTTCACTCAGACAGGACGGGTTTAAAGAGGCCGCTGATTCGGGGGCTCTGGCTCACTCAGGCGGAGGGGAGGGAGGGGTGCGCAGTGTGTGGCGGGCCTGCGGCGGCAGAGGCCGGCGTGACGTTGCACCAGACCGAGGCGCTCCGTGCGCTTTCCCGGGAAAGCCGTCCCCGGGTCCCGGGACCCCGGCAGTGGTGGGGTGCACAGGCCCCCCGGAAGGCGGGGTGGACAGTGACCCGCGCTCGCACACAGGCCCCGCGGCGGCGGCAGCAGCAGCCCCAGCGTCCCACGCCCGTCTCCGGGGTCCGCGCCTTTAGCCGCGGCTCGCGCCCGTCTCCGGCGCTTCCCCAAGCAGCCCTCTTAATGCCCTCTCCTCGCGCACCAGGAAACAAAAGGGAAGACAATGTCTCTTGCCTCTTTGGCAGCTCCAGACCCTTTCTCCGGACTCCCTCCGGGCTAGCCGTGGTGCACTAACCCCTTCAGGCTCTCTTCCTGCCGCCAGCCCCAGTCCTCTCCCTGCGCTCCACTGAAACCCGATACCCGAGCCTCAGCTCCCAGCCCCGCCCGCCCCGGCGGCCGAGCAGACAAGCCTCTCAGGCTGGTGTGTGCCTGAGGGCACCGATCCTCTGTGCGGGAATCTCTCCGCTTTGCCCTCCACACCCCTGTTGCTGTGCTCTCCTCCGCTACTCCGAAGCTTTCCCCCTCCGCCACCTGCAGTCTCCGCCCGCGAAGGGCCTTGTAGCGTGTGGAAACCTTTCCTCCTTCACGGCTCCCTCCCACTGGTGCAGGTCCCGTCCCTATCCTTTTGTCTCTGTTTATTCTTTTTTCTCTTGCCCTACCCAGGTATGTGGGGAGTTTCTTGCCTTTTGGGGGGTCTGAGGTCTTCTGTCAGCGTTCAGTAGGTGTTCTGTAGGAGTTGTTCCACGTGTAGATGAATTTCTGATGTATCTGTGGGGAGGAAGGTGATCTCCGCGTCTTACTCTTCCGCCATCTTCCTCCGGGGCCCATTTACTTTTAATCTATAAGTGTCTTTATATTTAAAGAGGTTTATTTTTTTTTGTAAACAACATATAATTAGGTCATGTTTTTTGCTCTACTATGAAAATTTATGTCTTTTAATTGATGCATTTAGGCCACTGATACTCAAAGTGATAATTGATATAGTTGGATTAATATCTACCATGTTCATTACTATTTTTTATTTATTTCTGTTTGGTCTTACACTGTTTTTCTGCCTTTTGGGGTTTTAATTGAGCATTTTATATGATTCTGTTTTCTCTCATTTCTTAGCATATTAGTTATACTTCTTTTTTTTTAACTTTTTTTAGTGGTTGCTCTAGAGTTTGCAGTATACATTTATGACTAATCTAAGTTCACTTTTAAATAGCATCATACTACTTCATGGGTAGTGTAAATAACTTATAATAACAAAGTAATCCTAATTCCTCCCTCCTATCTCTTGTATCATTGCTGTCATTCATTTCACTTTCATATATATGCATAAATAAGTATATAAGAATACTAAATATATATATATAACATATATAAGCAAATACATTGTTGCCATTATTATTTTGGACAAACTGTTGTTTGTTAGATAATTAAGAGTAAGAACAATAAAATTTTAACTTTACCTTTATCTATTCCTTTTTTGATGCTCTTCCTTACTTTATGTAGATCCAGGTTTCTGACCTATATTATTTTCTTTCCCTCTGAAGGACTCTTTAAAAAACATTTGTTATAAGGCGTGTCTACTGACCACAAATTCTCTCAATTTTTGTTTGTCTGAGAAAGTCTTTATGAAGGATAAAAGTCACTCATGAAGGATAATTTCACAGAGTATAGAATTCTAGGTTGATGTTTTTTTTCTCTCAACACTTTAAATGTTTTGGTCGACTCTTCTCACTTATGTGGTTTCTGAGAAGTCGGATGTAATTCTGTCTTTGTTCTTCTCTAAGTAAGGTGGGGTTTTTTTCCCTCTGGCTTCTTTCAGAATTTTTTCTTTGTCTTTAGTTTTCTGTAATTTGAAAATGATATGCCTGGGTATCGTTTTTTGGCATTCACCCTGATTGGTGTTCTCTGAGGTTTCCGGATCTGTGGTTTGGTGTCTGACAATAATTTTGGGACATTCTCAGTTATTATTGTTTCGAGTATCTCTTCTGTTCCTTTCTCTTTCTTCTCTTTCTGGTATTCCCATTACATGTATGTTACACCTTTTGTAGTTGTCCTAGAGTCCTTGGATATTCTGTGTTGTTGTTTTCAGTCTTTGTTCTCTTTGATGTTCAGTTTTCAAGGATGGTATTGATATATCCATTAGCTCAAAGACTCTTTCCTCAGTTAAGCCCAGTCTACTACTAAGACCATCAGAGGCATTCTTCTGTCTGTGACAGTGTTTGTTCATTTTTATCTCTAGCATTTCTTTTTGGTTCTTTCTTAGGATTTCGATCTCTCTGCTTACATTGCCCATCTGTTCTTGCATGCTGTCTAGTTTATCCATTAGCACCGTGAGTATAGTAATCATATTTGTTTTAAGTTCCTAGTCTCATAATTCCAACATCTCTGCCATGTTGAATTCTGATACTTGCTCTCTCTCTTTCTCCAAATTGTGTTTTTTGGCCTGCCTTGTAATTTTCTTTTTTTTTCTTACAGCTGGATATGATGTACTGGGTAAAAGGAACTGCTGTAAATAGGCCTTTAGTAATGAGGTGGTGAGGTTTTGGGGGAGGGAAAGTAACATTTCGTCCTATGATCAGGTCTCAGTCTTAGTGAGCCTGTGCCTCTGGGTTGTGAACTTCACGCGTGTTTCTCAGTTTTTTTCTCCCTGCTAAGGAGGGACAGCGCTAGAGTGGGCTGGAGTTGAGTGTTTCCCTTCCCCAGATCAGTTAGGCTCTGATGATACTCCAGCTGGTTAGGCTCTGGTTAACTAGCTTACCCTGATGGCAGGCCTTGTTAAGAACAAAGTGCTCTGGTATATTTCAAATTGATTCCTTTTCCTCCTTCCTCTGCCAGAAGCCCAAGAGATTTTTCTCTCATATTTACTCTGGGAATCTTGTTGAGCTCTTGGAGATAGATCTAATAATATTGTGCCTCTCCCCACCCATGACTGAGTCCCTCTGGAGTTTTTAACTCCCAGAGTTGTCCATGCTGAGCTTCCAGCATTTCGTCAATTATAGTTCAGGTTTTCCTACCCCAGCACTAGGTCCCCAGGTGGTTTCCACTCATGAGTCTGCTCTGCTAAACTGTGACTCCTTGTAATCACCTGGCTTTCTCTCCAGCCTTGGGGCAGTTTACCTGGTGTCCTCATGGGTCTTATGGATCCAAGATGAGTTGTTGATTTTTTTAGTCTTTTGAGATTTTTACTTGTTGTTAGAACAGAACAGTGACTTTGAAGCTCCTTACATGTGGAACCAGAAAACAGGTCTAGCCTTTCTAAATGCTTTCTACTATTATTGATGACAATATCTTGGAAGTCCTGTATTTGGCACCCATAGACTAGGGAATGCAGAGAGGATTGAATATTAATGCAGCCTGTGTTCACCAGAATGCCTTCTTATTTATCCAGGTTCTGGAATGACAGAAAGATCCTGAAGGTGTCCCCCTACACTGCTAAATATTTAGGGGGTGCTGTAAAAACCTCTGAGGATTAGAGGCTCTCAGGGCTTCCAGGGACACTAGTCACTTTGCTTACTCTGCCATCACTCTGCACACCTTCCCCCTCTCCCCAACCGTAAACACCCACACATATCTCCAGATCCACTATAATATAGTTTCCAAACCTTCTGCTACAGTTGAGACAGTGTTTCTTTTAGCTTATCGTTTGAGAAATAAAACAAGAAGCAAAAACAATAATTCCCCCACCCTCCCTTTTAATTTTGCAATTCATTACTGCTCTGTAGCACAAGCCCTGGCATAACCCATTGTCTGTTGTTTTGCTTTGTTTTGTTTTGTAGCAAACTGTAACACAATCTCTGAACTGGCCACAAGGGGGCACTTGTGAACTGTTTTGAAAATTGATTTGGGTTCAACATCAAATTTCACAAACCCTCACGGTTTCCCATGGTTTGGACTTACTCCTCCGTGAAAGAAATAAAATGTACATTTGTGGAGCTTCTAGAGCAGGTAGGCATATCAGACATAATCTCAGCTTCTCATCCTGAAAGCCCCAGATGGCAGGACCTGTGATAGCGTCACTCTTTTAAATATTGGTGAGGCACTGTGAGTTATTTTAAATATTTTTTAAACAGAAATATTTTAAGCATTTAAATTGGTGTTGGGCACCAAGTAGTTTTCCTTTTGACTTTAAATTATTATAACTTTAGTGGGACTTCCCTGGCAATCCAGTGGTTAAGACTATGTGCTTCCAATGTAGGGTGTGTGGGTTCAATCCCTGGTCAGGGAACTAAGATCCCACATGCCACGTGGTGCAGCAAAAAAAAAAAAGGAATTTATTATAACTTTACTCATTTGATAGTCAAAACCTTAAAAAATTTGAGACCCATAGGGAAAAATATTTGTGCATCAGCATTCACTGAGTTGGAGACTTCTGCTTGTGATAGAGTCTGAGAAATGGTGGTGAGGAAGCTTCACTCATTTTAAAGTGGTTTATTGCAATCTTGAGCACTTTCTTCTTGAATTAAGCTTCAGGTTAAGGAAGCTGTTGGAATCTATGATCATTGACTTGGAAAGGGTAATAAAGAGGATATAATCTATCCTTTTATCTATTATAAGAACCTTTTCTACAGTAAATGTGACATTAGCTAACCTCTATTTTGGGGTTTCAATACTGATTCACTAAACTGTACATTCCTGTAGTTTCTAATCACATTTCAAAAGAACTCTCAAATTCTATTTTACATCCAAGTCTATTCTTCCTTCATCGTGATAGGTCCCCAAGTATTTGAACAATATTTTAAGGTCTCCTTGATTCGTCTTATCTCCAGGCTGATGTTTCCACATTCATTAACTGTCTCTCATATGATCTTTCAAAAGCCTGGACACCCTCTTAATATGGGTTTGTTGTGGATTAAATATGGGTACGTGTTCTTTGCAATTCTTCCTACCAAGAAGTAGAGCGTGTTTCCTCTCCGCTCAGATCTGGACTGGTCCTATGGCTTGATTGGAATAACAGAATGTAGTGTAAAAGATGCTGTGTATCTTTTTTTTTTTTTTTTTTTTTTTTTTTGCGGTACGCGGGCCTCTCACTGTTGTGACCTCTCCCGTTGCGGAGCACAGGATCCGGACGCGCAGGCTCAGCAGCCATGGCTCACGGGCCTAGTCGCTCCGCAGCATGTGGGATTCTCCCGGACCGGGGCACGAACCCCTGCATCGGCAGGCGGACTCTCAACCACTGCGCCACCAGGGAAGCCCGATGCTGTGTATCTTTTGAGGCTAATCATTAGAACATCTACAGTTTTAATTTTCATATCTTTCAATATGAACTCATGGACCACAAAGGCCTCTTGCAGACAGCCTGCTGCTGAGCTCCTGGCCAAAGCCAACTACAAATGCCAGTATTTTGTATATCCAGCCATCCCAGTGCACTAGTAAACAGAACATTGCCGAAGAATGCAGTAATTTCAAAGAATTATGAAAATAATAAACTGTGGTTGTTTTAAGCCACTAAGCTTTGGAGTGATTTGTTATGCAGCTTTAAATAACTAATAGGTCCAGGTTGCAAATGGCTTCAAAGTATTAGACTCAGATCTAAATATGTTGACTGTGACTACTAACCAGTAACAAAATAAAGTTTTTTTCTTCTTTGATTTTGATACCACAGTTTTACAGTTCTGGTAGATTTTTATAGCTGTATTTTCAGAGCCTGTGGAGTTTGAAATGATTTCTGAGATCAGAACACTTTTTGCTCATATTGATGTTAAAAAAAAAAGATCATTGAAATTAGCTCTGTCTTATTTCTCAGTTCCCTCTTTTGCCAATCAAGGAAAGAGTCCTGAATTTTTTTTCTAGATTTGATGGAACAATAACTATTATTTTATTATTGTAATATGTACATGTAAACCAAGGACCTGAACATGCACCATCTCAATTAATCCATACAACCATATATGCTTAATATATGATCTTCCTTTATAGGTTAATGAGCTGAGATTCAGAAAGGTGAATGATTTGCTATGGGAATTAAATGAAAGAGATTGATTAAAACTTCTTTGACCCTAGTCAAATGTTCTTTCTGTTTCATCATTAATGTAAACGAATGAAGCTGGCAAACTGAGGCATGAACACAGGATAAGAAAGAACAACTTTTTTTCTCTGGAGAACTGATTTAACTAAGAGAGGTGAGGGCATCCCTGGGGTTTGGCCTGGCATAGGGAGTCAGGGCTCAAGTAGAGTAAGAAGGGCATTTACTGAGGGAACACCAAATAGCAAGAAAGTCAAAGCCCTTGCAGTGAGAAGAGGGCATTTACATATACCTACATATGTATACATATCCTTTCTAGCTCTGTCCACTGGGAGGGCCTTGAAGCAGGACATCCTGATTGAAATGAGTAACCTAGTACCTGGATGACTCCACAGTATTACTTTTCTTCTAAAAAGAACTAAGGGTCACTTCTTGGAAAAAGAGTTTATTTGGGCTGGGGCAGAGAATATTGAAGATGAGCCTGGATCATCTTGTAGTACCAGAAAGCAAGCACAAAGAATGACAGGGACACACCAAAAGGCAAAGAGGCCAGCTTGCAGGGGCTTTCACTGGCAATATTTGAGACATTTTGGTTATCAAATATAATATTACAGTAATGGATGATACTCCATTTAATAAAGTAGGAAACCCTGAGTCCCTTCTGGTATTTAAGCAGAAATTGAACGTTTGATTAGGAATGGGATATTTACATAGTTTCAAAGTAACTTCCCACAAAACAATTGTTAATTAAACAGGAAAATGAGCAAAATGGAGAAGTCTGGCAGACGTCACCTTAATCATGGGATCAAGATGAGTAGTATAAATCAGTAAGGGGAAGAATCATGTACCAACTGATAGGATACACTGAGAACACAGCCTGGCTTCTTGCATAACCGGAACCTGGCAATGAGGAAATATCAGATGAAGCCAAACTGAGCAACATTCTACAAAAAAAACTGGCCTGTGGTCTTCAAAAATTTCATGAAAGTCAAGGCAAGGCTGAGCAACTCTTCCAGATTGAAGAAGACTAAAAAGACATAATGGCAAAGTGTAATACATGATTCTGAACTGCATCCTTTTGCTACAAAGGACAGTATTCAGATAGTTTGGTGAAACTTGCATTAGGTATAATTCAGTAGGTGGTAGTAAAGTATCAATGTTAAGTTCCTGATTATGGTCATGTAGGAGGGTGTCGTTGCACATAGTACCCACCAGTATTCCTTGAGTGACAGAGCATTGGGTTAGCAATTCAGTTTCAAATGGTTCCAAAAAAAATTCTTTGTACTGTACTCAGATCTTTTCTGTAAGGGTGAAGTTGTCTCAAATTAAAAACTTTATACCAGAAAAACCTCCATTATTTCTTTACTGGATACAGTGATGATCCATTCCCCTCCTTCTATTCTATAAAGCAAGCCAAAAGAAATACAGAATTCTTTAAAGAGAAAATTGTAAATAAAAATCCCCAAATATCATTCAAAATTAAATAATGGAGAAGTGGTGTTGATGAACTTGTTGGTAATGGTGGCTGCTGTGAGGTTACAATTAGGAAGCTGGAAAACAAAAAGTAGAGAGGGAAATAATGGTAATCATCATCATCATTATCTAACATAAATTGAATGCTCATCCTGAGGCTTGCCAGGAGCCTACTCATCTTAGTAAAAAGGCCTATCCCTCCCTGTACTTTTGGTCAAGAGTCATAGTGTAAACATTTGGAAAGAGGGAAATGATTTATAGCAGAGGCACTGAGTGAGGACCTGTAACTTGGCAAAGTATGCCATGAACTTTTCATGTTCTTCTTTGAGTCACACCCACAGGGTGAATGTGCAGTTTGGTTGTTTCTTGGAAGGGTGTTAAGCTCACATATTCAAGAGCAGGCAAGACCGAGGCCTTGACTTATTTAGTTGCTAAAGATACAATGAGCCACTTTTAGATTTAGAGAATTTATCACTTTACATAGACAGCAAAGAAAAGAATAGACCAAAAGTGTCAGCTCCCTATCATCTTTGTCCCATACATTAAAAAGGATGACAACGAAATAGAAGGGGTTGGAGGACTCCAAGGCTGGTTGTGGGGAGCTAATTCTAGACTGCAGCTGAGAGGCTTAGGTTTTAATATTCTGCAGTTCTGTTCCAAGGGGAGTTAGGGCAGAAAGTCCCACACCTCATAGGACCTGGGAGGAAATGTCTTATAACAGCTTCCCTGGAGAGATGTGAAGGCACGTGGGAGATGGCTCATAGCAGCTACTGTAGTCCTCCCATCCTCTTGGGTTCCAGGAGGATTGCAAGGTGTTCCCCAAAGACTCAGATAAGCAATGGTTGGACCCTTCGCATATGTGGATCCCTGCAAGGTTACCAGGTAATATGGTAAAGTCATTCCCCTATAAAGGGCAGTAGAAAGGTAGGACTTAGAACATGATCGTGTCATGGAGAATGTCTGCTAGGCACTGAAGAGCGGCTCTCTGGGAGGGTTGACATCCTCGCTGGAAGGAAGTTATAGCAGATGCAATTCTGGCCCCCTAACAAGATAGTGACATTAGCTGTGAATGTGGGACTGCAACATGGATTGGGAGTATCTGGTCATCTGGGCCCAGACTCCTCCTCACTGAATGGCCTTTCTGCTTCCCTTACACTAATCTGCTTTATAAACCCCTATGACCAGGTTTGCCCCTGCTCAAGAACCCATATTTCTCACTATGGATCAAGTCTTGCCAGATCAAGTGGTAGTCTCATTCAGGCCACCAGAGTTTAGTTTTTTATAGCCGTACCTTCTCATTAACTCATCTGATGCAATTCATCGATTGTTTGATTGTAAACTAAACATTTGTTTGAAATTTGCCATTGTCAGGCATGTGGATGAACAGTGCTGGACAGAGAAAGATGAAAGAGACTTTTTCCACACATCTTCCTTTTTAGCTTACTTACTTGTCTCAATTAGTTTCTTAAAATAAAACATTACAAATTCTACTTTTAGTTCTCATCTTCTCTTCTTATACAAATCTTTGAATTCAAGAACCACTTGAAGTCATCTTTGAAAAATCCAGCCTGAGCAAATCACTTTTCTCCTTTTTTGAGGCTTCCTAGATTTTTACTTTGATTTGGTCTTGATTTATGCATCATTTCCTGTGTTTCACCCTCATGGGGTCATGTTCCATTTGGCTTTCCTTGCAGTGCCTCTAAAGGGGCTAAAAGTTAGCCTTAAACAACAGTGGACTGATTTTTCACTAAATAGGATTCAATCATTAGGGAAGAGAGCCAGGAACAGGTTATTATTATTTTTTTTTTTTGCTTTTCTCCAAACTCTATAAGGTTGGTATTCAAAGCTGTGACATTTGATTATTACATACTTGTGTTTTCAAGACAAATTTTGAGGCTATATCCTGTTTTATTTAGGTTTCACTTTAAGTCACTTTGACCATCCAATTTACAGAAAGTAGAAGAGAAGATAATGAGCTCTACTTTGATGTCTCCAGTGTGACTTCCCAATAACTGTCTCTTTTCAGCTAGAAGAAAGAGTGTGAGCTGAAATCTCAGGCTGATTCTTTTCTTTTTCTGCTTTGTGTCTTGAATCTACATTCAGCTGGCTTCTTTAAAACTGTCATTCTCCTCACAGAGACAAAAAGGACACTTTATATCTTTCCATCTGTTTGTGTCATCTTCAATTTCTTTCATCAGCATTTTACTGTTTTTGGAGTACAGGTCTTTTGCCTCCTTAGGTAGGTTTATTCCTAGGTATTTTATTCTTTTTCATGCAATGGTAAATGGGATTGTTTCCTTAGTTTCTCTTTCTGATCTTTCATTGTTAGCGCATAGGAATGCAACCTAATTTTGTATCCTGCAACTTGACCGAATTCATTGATGAGTTCTAGTAGTTTTTCTGGTGGTGTCTTTAGGATTTTCTATGTATAGTGTCATGTCATCTGCAAACAGTGACAGTTTTACTTCCTCTTTTCCAATTTGTATTCCTTTTATTTCTTTTTCCTTTCTGATTGTCATGGCTAGGACTTCTAAAACTATTTTGAATAAAAGTGGTGAGAGTGGGCATCTTTTTCTCATTCCTGATCTTAGAGGAAATGCTTTCAGTTTTTCACCATTGAGTATGATGTTAGCTGTGGGTTTGTCATATATGGCCGTTATTATGTTGGACTTACTTGCTTCTAACAGTTTCCTTTAATATAATTAAGATGAGGCAAGAGTCATGCCAGCTTTCTTCCTGCTGTGTTCCCAGAATCTACCACAGAGGCAGATCCACCAAACATGCTCTGTAAATACTTGTTGAATGGCTAATTGAACTTCCACTCTCGCTTATAAATTTAATCTCCACAAAAAATTCATTCGAAAAACACTTTGAAAATTAATTTAGGAACACTGGCATTCATTTCCTTTTCATTTATTTTCATGAATTAATTTATTAATAAATGCTTACTGGAAAAGCATATTAATTAAGTGTTTAAAGGTAAAGAAATACAAATCAGAAGAAAGGACTCAAATTCTGGCCACATTATATATTATCTAAGTGACCTTGACAATTAATTCATTGCTTCCAGCTTCAGACCTCTCATTTATAAAATGGGATAAAAGCTCTTATCATCAGGGGTTTTATGAGAATGAAATGGATACCATATGCAAAGTTAGGGCCTGGCACTGATTGGCGGTTCTTAATAATATTATCAAGTGTGTAGGATTCTGTGTTAGGATCCAAATATGAACAAAGCAAAGCTGCTTGAGATGTTTACAAATTAGTCCTGGGAAAGAAAACATTAATACAAATAATATCAGTATCAGTAGCATAACAAAGGCACAAGAAAAGCATAGAAGGCTGTTTTAAAATATGTTTTATTATTTTTCAGGTCATCAGATCAGGAGATAACTGCCATTGAAAAGATAGCTTGTTTTACTGACAGATTCCCAAGAAAAGGGTCATGCCACACCACAGGCAGTAAGGGCACATGGGAAGCACTGGGTTTGTCAGGAGGGTGGGGCAGGTGAGTGGGCAGGAGCCTTTACTCAAACTTCCCAGGAGTTTTCCACGGAAAGGGATGGGGAGACAGGATAAGCAGGTTTAGGATAGGCTAGTTTGAATAATTTCAGTGGGCTCTGGGGTGTAGGGACTGTCCCTAGTTGTCTGGTTCCTGCCTGGGCCCGGGGGTGATTGAGGCAGGTGGACAGTGACCCAGTGGGGGACAAGGGCTCCCTGAAGGAGGTGGTTGGCAGTGTGGGCTCTGGATTGGTTGGTTTGCATAGGAAAGGTACACTCCCAGGTGAGCCATTTGCTATCTCTAGGAATTAGCTAGCCCTGGGAGGGGCAGTCCCTCCAAGATCAGCAAGCCTCCACAATGTCAAAGCATCAGAAATATGGAATAAAAAGACATGACTAATACATTGGCTCAGAATGCAGGAAGCATGGGAGTAGCCAAGTCTGAGTCTCTTTTCATGTCTGACTGTACCCCCAATCCTCTTGTTCTTTACAATCAGAGCACCCTATTAGCTTCTTCATAGGACTTACTACTAGTTCTTATTTGTTTATCTGTTTATTGTCTGTTTATCCCATACACTGTCAGCTCCACAAAAGCAAGAAATTTGCTTGCCTCAGTTACTACTCCAGTCTTAGTTCCTGACAGTGTCAGGCACAGAGTAGATGCTCAATAACTATTTGTTGAACAAAAGAAATGAAAACAGTAGTCCTTGAAGGTTATGTGATGTCTGTCTGTTCACATGCACATATTACTGTTCATATATGTGTAAGCATGTGGACATTTGTGTTTGTGAGTGTGACACAGATAGAGAGAGTGTGTGGGTGTGTTTGTGTGTGTGTGTGTGTGTGTGTGGTTGTGTGTGTGTGTTTTGCATGGAGGAGGTTCTAGCCTTTAGTCTAAGCCATCCATGTTTACTACCAGGGTTTGGTCAGGACAATGTCTGGTTGACTATTAGATGGGCCCACGAGAAATCTATTAGCACTTCCTGGGAAAGAACTAAGGTCTGAGGAACTTCCTGGGAAAGAACTCACCTCCAGGACCAGCAGACAAGCTGGAGACAGTGCCACACACTTCAGGGGTAGAAAGGGAGAAGCATCCATGTGTGTGTATTGCTCTATTTCTCTTGGATTGGTCCAGCCCCTTGTGGACTCATAACTTGGCAGTTGCGAGAGAGAGGCTATGTTTCCAAACAGAAATATCTGTTTTTTGCCAAAAGCTCTACTATATTTTAGTATGCTGTGTTAGTCAGAACACAGTCAGAAAGTCAAAACCATGCCAGGTGATCAAACAGGAAAAATTTAACTTGAAGGATAATTTACAAGATGCTAGAAAGGCAGTTAAAGCAACCAGGGGAAAGACAAGTCAACTCTGAGATTAGAAAGTGCAGGAAGCTGCTACTACTTCTTGGCCGGGAGGGATAGGGAGAGCAGGTTGGGCCCAGGCTGGGGCTGCACCGTGGAAGCTGGATTGATGGTGGGACTGCCTGGTGTGTGTGGGACCGCAGATGAAAGGGCCTTTCTGGAAGGAGCTGGAGCCATGGAGAAGTGGCCGTCACTGCCTGAGATGTCTCCTGAAGCAGAGAGAGGGAGAAGCACCCTGATTTCTCCCTTTCTCTCCCCTCCAATCTTTTCCCAGTTCCTCCCATTAGCCGATCCTAACCAGAAAGCAGTTGACTAGGAAGTCTGGAAACCACAGTTTGAAAAACTGAGCTTCCTATAGTGCAGGGCAGAGCGGGGGACATGCACGGAGAGGATGTGAGAGCAAAATAGAAACAACCAGCAGAGATGAGGGCAGTACAGTTTTCGTATCCTATAGAAAGGTCATAACATAAAAATAAAGAATGGCATCAACTCGCCACCACTTTACCACACACAACCTTGGCCCTGTGAGAGTTCTGGAACATCAGCATCCCTGGCTAGGTGATAGTTCCCCAGGAAAAACTGAAGCCGTCTCTGGCAGAGAAAGCAGTAGAAGGGACAGGATTGTGTATGTGTGGCAGTAATGCATGATCTCCTCCATGCAGTTTATAATGTAGCAGAAAAATAAAGAAATGGCAGTTATAACTCGGTAATGTACAGAAATGAATAGCAGGTGACACTTGTTAGGTGTTAATCTTGGTTTGGTACAGCTATATCCTGGGTCTACATAATTACATTAAATCTTCATAACAATACCACAACCTCAAGTGGGGCCCCAACTCCTGGCCTTGCACCTAGAGGATACTATGCCTTGATGTATCTTCCTCACAATGTTCTGAGTACCCCTTCAGTGGCAGGGGGAGGCTAGGGCCAGCAACGTCATTTGGTCAGGGAGCTCCGAGCTGGGACTGGGATCCACCTGGACCCTTGATCTTATTTCTCCCCTTCAAGTGTCGTTCTTTCTCTCTTTCCGGTACCAGATACCCCAAGGAACTCTAGGACTTGGGCTTACAAATAGGGTCATCCTAGGGCCCCATGACTGAGTCCTGGTTTCAGGAGGGCAGCCTTGCAAGCAGATTGTTCCTGTGGCCAGCACAATATTTCTTTTGCATGATTACAAGGGACTGGACTGCCAGAAGGGTTCTGACATGCATATTTTGGTGACCCAAGTTGTTCATATAGATGGCGTGTTGTAAAAATTTTTTTTTCTCAGGGTCACACACCTTTGAGATCATCTCCTCATTTTAGATGAGGAGAACAATACTAGAGAATAAAATACGTCAAATCTAAGGTTACACAAAGAGTAAATATTGAATCCCAGGTTTTTAAAAAGACATTTTGATTTTCGATCCTGAGCTATATGAGAACACAGAGAAGGCATGACCCTGGGTGTTCCCCAAATAAGTGGGAGACACTAGAAATGGTAGAAGATCTTGCCATAGTAGATGTGTGAACAGGGATGGGGTGGGGGGAGGTAAATTCCAGAGAAATGTGGCACTAAATGCCAGTAAGCTGAGTCTGTATTATTTCAGGGCTGAAGGGACGTCGGGATTACTCCTACAACTGGCGAGCTCATCAGTTAATGTGTTTCTCCAAACTTTAATAGGAAAATGGAGGAAAGCAACAGAATTTTCACTCTCTTTAA
Organism: Mesoplodon bidens; assembly: GCF_964165515.1. Taxonomy (NCBI): domain Eukaryota; kingdom Metazoa; phylum Chordata; class Mammalia; order Artiodactyla; family Ziphiidae; genus Mesoplodon; species Mesoplodon bidens. Next base: position 126,706,166 of record NC_138160.1, read on the forward strand.
TCCCAGTATGAAACCTTCCCTTCTTTTCAGAGTTCTTCCAGAAGGACTTTTAGAGCTCTTTGCTTCCCACCCACAACTCTGTGTAAGAGCTTATGCAAGAGATCCTTGAGAGTGTTTTAAGATAGGGCTTTGTTTCTCATGGGAACATGAGAGAAAACGGAAAAAACCTCCAATTTGTTTAGTGAGAAAACATGACCTCCATGCTTTTCTTCCCTGGGGCGAGTCAAGTGGTCGTGACTGAAATTCAGGTCGCTGTTTGGTGTATAAATATGGGTGTGTGCAAAATCCACTGCCACACTTGGTACAGCAAGGGGAACCAGTGGCTCAGTGGACTCATTAGGTTTTCCAGTTTAATCTTAAACTCCAGGTAAATGTCATAGATAACGTACAATGAAGCTGGTCACTGTGTTCCTGCTGGTGACCATCAGCATTTGCAGTTACTCTGGTAAGTAGCCGGGAACATATATTTCTCTATCTTTCTGTTAACAGGAACACAACTATTAAGCCTAGGCTCCCAGTGGAATATGGTGGAGGGAGTTTTAGAGCCACAGAATAGTAAGGTTAGAAGGGACTTCAGATGCCCCCTGCTCCCAGCTCCAAGCTCTAACCCCAATACAAGTACCATCCTTGGCGTATTCTACAAAGAAGTTAACGAGCTCCCACAGAGGTTCAACAAATGCACTTCATTATTGAACTTTGGCCACCATTAATTTTCCTTAATTTTGAGTTAAGATCTGATTTTGTGACTTCTTTTTTTTATGTTTCTGAAACTATATGGAGTCATTCTTGCTATCATCTCTAATCAGATTGTAGCATTGGTTCTCTTGAGACATAGCTACATTTATCTGTTCACACAATCAACGGATATTTGCTAAATGGCTAAAAGCTGTTGGTCACTGGATAGGCATTTGAAGATTCAGACCTGAATCAGACATAAATATTGTTCTCAAGGTTCTTATAGGCTGGCAAGGGAGAGAAGACTTTTACAGAAGTCACTGCCATACTAGACCAGTCATTAATGCACAATGACAATACAGATAGAGCTCTGTGGGAGAGCTGAGGGGTGAACAGTTCCATTTCTAGGTAGGGTATAGAGGCTGATTTCTTGGAGGAGAATGGGAGCTGATCCTTTCTTTTTGGAGGGAGTCATTTTAACTATAGGAAGAGATATTTGGGCGCATCTGCAAAATCCATCATAATGGCCACTGCTCATTTGGAGAACAAAAAGTTTTGAGGGTCTCCCCTCTGGAATATGTAAGTACATACAAAGAAGACACTCACCAAAGTGTTGAAAATAAGAAGTATGGAGATTAATCATGAGAAGCTGTGTGATACCCATGCCTACATTGGCAACTTTGGCTTGTGAATTTTTTTTGAATTTTTGAACTAATTTGTAACTTCACCAGTTTTGGCTATTTTGTTGTCCTTTAGCGTCTAAGGACACATGGGAAGACGTGGCAGCAGAAAGATGGGTGGAGGGGAAATAAATATCCCCCTTCAGGGGGAGAGTTTTGGAGGGAAAATGGGTGGTAGAAGATGAAGGGGAAATAGGTGCACAAGCTCCATTTTTATGATTTGAATGGGAAAATAAAAAATATTACAAAGAGAATGAAGTACTGGCAGGGTCTTAGCCAGCAGGAGGATGTGTGTCTTATGTGTGTGCTTCTGCATGTGTGTATTTATACACATGCACATGTGTTTTGTAAAAATAGGTATCATAAGCATTTTCCTTATTCTCTAACCTCTTCTATGTTAAAGTTATCTTTCTAAAGCTGAAGATATAAAAATGCAATTATTCCATATAAGAGCCTTGATAGCTCCCCATTACCCTTGGGAAAAAAAAGTCTCAAACTCATCTGTATGACATTCAAGGCTTTGAAAATCCGCCCCACCCAAGGTGCAGCCTAACCTTCCTTATCCCTCCTCAGCACACCACACTGGAATTCTGAAGAAGACTCACCATCCTATGTATGCACTTTCACCTTAATCTCTCAATGCCTTGGTTAATTTTGTTCCTCTTTAAAGTGCTGCTCCCCTTCTTTACCTGTGATCCTGGCATTTGCCTCAAGACACATCTCCTGCAACATCGGTTCTTGGAAGATTCCTGTAGCATTCTCCTACGTTAGAATTAATCATCACTTCTTTTGTGTTTCCATAGAGCTTTGTCCATAATATTAGCATAGCACATGCTGCACTGTGGCATACACAAACCTTTATTGTCCACCAGACTGTGTGGGTTCTCTGAGTGGAATATCTTGTTTTATTCATCTGTGTATCTGCACCAACTGGCACAGAGTCTGTGTTGACTTATGTTTGTAGCATTGAGTTGGACTGGTTGGGAGCAGTTTCCTGGGCTGTGGTTGGGTCCATTCATGTCTCCAAGTGGAGGTTCATCATGGCATCTTCCCTTTGGTTTCAAGCTTGTGGGCTGTGGAGACAGCCACATGCAAACTATACTCCTGTCTAGTCAATCACCGGTATCTTTTGCGTGCTTACTATATGCCAGGATCTGTCCTAGGCATGGGGTATGGTAGTGAATAAAGCTCAAATTTCTTATTCTCTTGGATCCTACGTACTAGTGAGAGGATGAAGGCAAAGTAAAGAAATCAATAAAGATTTAATACTTTAAGTAGTGGTAAGAAAAAATAAAGATAGAGGGTGATGGGTGATACCATTTTAGATACATCTCTGAGAATGTAACATCTGAGGAGAGACCAACTAAGTAAGGAAGAAAGGCATGTAGTTATCTGGGGAAAGAAGTTCTAGAGAGATGGAATGGGAGGGGCAAAGGTCCAGAAGCAGATGTTTTCATGAGAAATCAAGATGAGTATGGCTGGAATGGAGCAGTTGATGGAGAGAGTGGAAGGTGGTGAGGTCATAGGAACTGGAAGTGCCTTGTTTTACTTGGGATCTCTTTTGCTCCGCAGCTACCGCCTTCCTCATCAACAGTTTGCCACTTCCTGTCAACAAGGCTTTATCTTTACCTCCGGACAACGTTCTCCCCGTCATGGACCCACTTAAGCTTCTTCTGAAAACTCTGGGCATTTCTGTTGAGCACCTTGTGGAAGGGCTAAGGAAGTGTGTGAATGAGCTGGGACCAGAGGCCTCTGAGGCCGTGAAGAAACTGCTGGTAACTACAGCTTGTGGGGCTGACTCATTAAAGGGCAGGGCTTAGTCACCGTGAGTGCCCACCCTCTCCACCCACTCCCACCCCACCTTGTTCTCATTTGTGAACCTGTATTTCCCCCTTGCTTACTGTACTCATACACATTTTACATGTCCTGGAATCTCAAGGAAAGTGCAATATCCACACTTATAGAAGGAATTTTTGAATGAGAGAGACGTATGCTAGTCGTGAAATGTGTGCCACTTCCCAGCTTTGTGATTCTGGATGGGACTTAACCACTGTGAGCTTTTGTTTCTTTGTAAGTAAAATGGTAGCGAAATAGGATAGTGACTATTTTTGGAGGTGTGCTAATGATATGTAAGCTGCTCTTATTTTTAATATTGCCTTTTTGACTTTCAGGAGGCACTCTCACATTTGGTGTGACAGCAGAAAAAAGCAAGAGTGGAGGAGGGAGGGAGATGATGCTCTCCTCCTCCCTGGCTGAAACTCCTTCCATCCTAAAATTCAGTGACCCCTGAAAAGAATGAATAAAGCAATGAACACACTTCAGTTTGTTCTGTTTTTATTTGGGAAGCTCTATTCAGAAGGGCCTAACTAGATAATTTTTAACTTGCGTTATAAACTCTAGAGAGCCTGTTGTTATAAAGACAGCTCCCATTTTCAGTAAGGCATAATGATTTTTTCCATCTCCTTATCTCTAACTTGAACGTCTCCATTTCCTTCAACTGTTGTTTATCTGACAATGTTTCCAGATGCCTTACGTTCCTATTCCTCTACTTCTAAAGAATTTTGCTTTACAATGGTGTGTTAGTTTCTGTTTTTATAACAAAGTGAATCAGTTATACATGTACATATGTTCCCATACCTCTTCCCTCTTGCGTCTGCCTCCCTCCCACCCTCCCTATCCCATCCCTCTAGGTGGTCACAAAGCGCCGAGCTGATCTCCATGTGCTATGCGGCTGCTTCCCACTAGCTATCTATTTTACGTTTGGTAGTGTATATATGTCCATGCCACTCTCTCGCTTTGTCACAGCTTACCCTTCCCCCTCCCCATATCCTCAAGTCCATTCTCTAGTAGGTCTGTACCTTTATTCCGGTCTTACCCCTAGGTTCTTCATGACATTTTTTTCCCTTAGATTCCATATATATGTGTTAGCATGCGGTATTTGTCTTTCTCTTTCTGACTTACTTCGTTCTGTATGACAGACTCTAGATCCATCCACCTCACTACAAATAACTCAATTTTGTTTCTTTTTATGGCTGAGTAATATTCCATTGTATATACGTGCCACATCTTCTTTATCCATTCATCCGATGACGGACACTTAGGTTGCTTCCATCTCCTGGCTCTTGTAAATAGAGTTACAATGAACATATTGGTACATGACTCTCTTTTTTTTTTAATATAAACATTTTACTTTATTTTTTCATAGTCTGAACTATGATTTTTATGAATATTGAAATAATTTTTTGTTTATACAATTTTAAATGATGTAACTACAGAAGACCCAGATTATCTCCATCCTGTCAGGATCTACCACATTCAAACCATAAATATTGGGGGGGAAAAAAGGACAATATATCCACTAAAATCGTATTTGGAAGCAACACAGTTTAGAGTAGAAATTATTACTCACTATGTATTAAAACCACTTGTGAAGATGGAACATTTATTTATTTATTTATTTATTTATTCTGTTTTATAACACATTTAATCAGTTATACATATACATATGTTCCCATATCCCCTCCCTTTTGCGTCTCCCTCCCACCCTCCCTATCCCACTCCTCCAGGCGGTCACAAAGCACCGAGCTGATCTCCCTGTGCTATGCGGCTGCTTCCCACTAGCTATCTACCTTACGTTTGGTAGTGTATATATGTCCATGCCGCTCTTTCACCTTGTCACGGCTTACCCTTCCCCCTCCCCATATCCTCAAGTCCATTCTCTAGTAGGTCTGTGTCTGTATTCCTGTCTTACCCCTATGTTCTTCATGACATTTTTTTTTCTTAAATTCCATATATATGTGTCAGCATACAGTATTTGTCTTTCTCTTTCTGACTTACTTCACTCTGTATGACAGACTCTAGGTCCATCCACCTCATTACAAATAGCTCAATTTCGTTTCTTTTTATGGCTGAGTAATATTCCATTGTATATATGTGCCACATCTTCTTTACCCATTCATCCGATGATGGACACTTAGGTTGTTTCCATCTCCGGGCTATTGTAAATGGGGCTGCTATGAACATTTTGGTACATGACTCTTTTTGAATTATGGTTTTCTCAGGGTATATGCCCAGTAGTGGGATTGCTGAGTCATATGGTAGTTCTATTTGTAGTTTTTTAAGGAACCTCCATACCGTTCTCCATAGTGGCTGTACATTCCCACCAGCAGTGCAAGAGTGTTCCCTTTTTTCCACACCCTCTCCAGCATTTATTGTTTCTAGATTTTTTGATGATGGCCATTCTGACTGGTGTGAGGTGATACCTCATTGTAGTTTTGATTTGCATTTCTCTAATGATTAGTGATGTTGAGCATCCTTTCATGTGTTTCTTGGCAGTCTGTATATCTTCTGTGGAGAAATGTCTATTTAGGTCTTCTGCCCATTTTTGGATTGGGTTGTTTGTTTTTTTGCTATTGAGCTGCATGAGCTGCTTATAAATTTTGGAGATTAATCCTCTGTCAGTTGCTTCATTTGCAAATATTTTCTCCCATTCTGAGGGTTGTCTTTTGGTCTTGTTTATGGTTTCCTTTGCTGTGCAAAAGCTTTTAAGTTTCATTAGGTCCCATGTGTTTATTTTTGTCTTTATTTCCATTTCTCTAGGAGGTGGGTCGAAAAGGATCTTGCTGTGATTTATGTCATAGAGTGTTCTGCCTATGTTTTCCTCTAAGAGTTTGATAGTGTCTGGCCTTACATTTAGGTCTTTAATCCATTTTGAGCTTATTTTTGTGTATGGTATTAGGGAGTGATCTAATCTCATACTTTTACATGTCCCTGTCCAGTTTTCCCAGCACCACTTATTGAAGAGACTGTCCTTTCTCCACTGTACATTCCTGCCTCCTTTATCAAAGATAAGGTGACCTTACGTGCGTGGGTTTATCTCTGGGCTTTCTATCCTGTTCCATTGATCTATCTTTCTGTTTTTGTGCCAGTACCACACTGTCTTGATTACTGTAGCTTTGTAGTATAGTCTGAAGTCAGGGAGCCTGATTCCTCCAGCTCCACGTTCTCAAGATTGCTTTGGCTATTCGGGGTCTTTTGTGTTTCCATAAAAATTGTGAAATTTTTTGTTCTAGTTCTGTGAAAAATGCCAGTGGTAGTTTGATAGGGATTGCATTGAATCTGTAGATTGCTTTGGGTAGTAGAGTCATTTTCACAATGTTGATTCTTCCAATCCAAGAACATGGTACATCTCTCCATCTATTTGTATCATCTTTAATTTCTTTCATCAGTGTCTTATAATTTTCTGCATACAGGTCTTTTGTCTTCGTAGGTAGGTTTATTCCTAGATATTTTATTCTTTTTGTTGCAATGGTAAATGGGAGTGTTTCCTTGATTTCACTTTCAGATTTTTCATCATTAGTATATAGGAATGCCAGAGATTTCTGTGCATTAATTTTGTATCCTGCTACTTTACCAAATTCATTGATTAGCTCTAGGAGTTTTCTGGTAGCATCTTTAGGATTCTCTATGTATAGTATCATGTCATCTGCAAACAGTGACAGCTTTACTTCTTTTCCGATTTGGATTCCTTTTATTTCTTTTTCTTCTCTGATTGCTGTGGCTAAAACTTCCAAAACTAGGTTGAATAAGAGTGGTGAGAGTGGTCAGCCTTGTCTTGTTCCTGATCTTAGTGGAAATGGTTTCAGTTTTTCACCATTGAGGATGATGCTGGCTGTGGGTTTGTCATATATGGCCTTTATTATGTTGAGGAAAGTTCCCTCTATGCCTACTTTCTGCAGGGTTTTTATCATAAATGGGTGTTGAATTTTGTCGAAAGCTTTCTCTGCATCTATTGAGATGATCATATGGTTTTTCTCCTTCAATTTGTTAATATGGTGTATCACGTTGATTGATTTGCGTATATTGAAGAATCCTTGCATTCCTGGAATAAACCCCACTTGATCATGGTGTATGATCCTTTTAATGTGCTGTTGGATTCTGTTTGCTAGTATTTTGTTGAGGATTTGTGCATCTATATTCATCAGTGAGATTGGCCTGTAGTTTTCTTTCTTTGTGACATCCTTGTCTGGTTTTGGTATCAAGGTGATGGTGGCCTCGTAGAATGAGTTTGCTCCTCCCTCTGCTATATTTTGGAAGAGTTTGAGAAGGATAGGTGTTAGCTCTTCACTAAATGTTTGATAGATTCGCCTGTGAAGCCATCTGGTCCTGGGCTTTTGTTTGTTGGAAGATTTTTAATCACAGTTTCAATTTCAGTGCTTGTGATTGGTCTCTTCATATTTTCTATTTCTTCCTGATTCAGTCTTGGCAGGTTGTGCATTTCTAAGAATTTGTCCATTTCTTCCAGGTTGTCCATTTTATTGGCATAGAGTTGCTTGTAGTAATCTCTCATGATCTTTTGTATTTCTGCAGTGTCAGTTGTTACTTCTCCTTTTTCATTTCTAATTCTATTGATTTGAGTCTTCTCTCTTCTTTTCTTGATGAGTCTGGCTAATGGTTTGTCAATTTTGTTTATCTTCTCAAAGAACCACCTTTTAGTTTTATTGATCTTTGCTATCGTTTCCTTCATTTCTTTTTGATTTATTTCTGATCTGATCTTTATGATTTCTTTCCTTCTGCTAACTTTGGGGGTTTTTTGTTCTTCTTTCTCTAATTGCTTTAGGCGCAGGGTCAGGTTGTTTACTCGAGATGTTTCCTGTTTCTTAAGGTGGGATTGTATTGCTATAAACGTCCCCCTTAGAACTGCTTTTGCTGCGTCCCATAGGTTTTGGGTCGTCGTGTCTCCATTGTCATTTGTTTCTAGGTATTTTTTTAATTTCCTCTTTGATTTCTTCAGTGATCACTTCGTTATTGAGTAGTGTATTGTTTAGCCTCCATGTGTTTGTATTTTTTACAGATCTTTTCCTGTAATTGATGTCTAGTCTCATAGCATTTTGGTCGGAAAAGATACTTGATACAATTTCAATTTTCTTAAATTTACCAAGGCTTGATTTGTGACCCAAGATATGATCTATCCTGGAGAATGTTCCATGAGCACTTGAGAGAAATGTGTATTCTGTTGTTTTTGGATGGAATGTCCTATAAATATCACTTAAGTCCATCTTGTTTAATGTATCATTTAAAGCTTGTGTTTCCTTTTTTATTTTCATTTTGGATGATCTGTCCATTGGTGAAAGTGGGGTGTTAAAGTCCTCTACTATGAATGTGTTACTGTCAATTTCCCCTTTTATGGCTGTTAGTATTTGCCTTATGTATTGAGGTGCTCCTATGTTGGGTGCATAAATATTTACAATTGTCATATCTTCTTCTTGGATTGATCCCTTGATCATTATGTAGTGTCCTTCTTTGTCTCTTCTAATAGTCTTTATTTTAAAGTCTATTGTGTCTGATATGAGAATTGCTGCTCCAGCTTTCTTTTGATTTCCATTTGCATGGAATATCTTTTTCCATCCCCTTACTTTCAATCTGTATGTGTCTCTAGGTCTGAAGTGGGTCTCTTGTAGACAGCATATATATGGGTCTTGTTTTTGTATCCATTCAGCCAATCTGTGTCTTTTGGTGGGAGCATTTAGTCCATTTACATTTAAGGTAATTATTGATATGTATGTTCCTATTCCCATTTCCTTAATTGTTTTGGGTTCGTTATTGTAGGTCTTTTCCTTCTGTTGTGTTTCTTGCCTAGAGAAGTTCCTTTAGCATTTGTTGTAAAGCTGGTTTGGTGGTGCTGAACTCTCTCAGCTTTTGCTTGTCTGTAAAGGTTTTAATTTCTCCATCAAATCTGAATGAGATCGTTGCTGGGTAGAGTAGTCTTGGTTGAAGGTTTCTCTCCTTCATCACTTTAATTATGTCCTGCCACTCCCTTCTGGCTTGTAGAGTTTCTGCTGAGAGATCAGCTGTTAACCTGATGGGGATTCCCTTGTGTGTTATTTGTTGTTTTTGCCTTGCTGCTTTTAATATGATTTCTTTGTGTTTAATTTTTGACAGTTTGATTAATATGTGTCTTGGCGTATTTCTCCTTGGATTTATTCTGTATGCTAGTCTCTGTGCCTCCTGGACTTGATTAACTATTTCTTTTCCCATATTAGGGAAGTTTTCAACTATAATCTCTTCAAATATTTTCTCAGTCCGTTTCTTTTTCTCTTCTTCTTCTGGAACCCCTATAATTCGAATGTTGGTGCATTTAATGTTGTCCCAGAGGTCTCTGAGACTGTCCTCTGTTCTTTTCATTCTTTTTTCTTTATTTTGCTCTGCATCAGGTATTTCCACTATTATTTCTTCCACCTCACTTATCCGTTCTTCTGCCTCAGTTATTCTGCTATTGATCTCATCTAGAGTATTTTTCATTTCATTTATTGTGTTTTTAATCGATGCTTGATTCATCTTTAGTTCGTCTAGGTCCTTGTTAACTGTTTCTTGCATTTTGTCTATTCTATTTCCAAGATTTTGGATCTTGGAAATAGAATCTTGGATCATCTTTACTATCATTATTCTGAATTCTTTTTCAGGTAGACTGCCTAGTACCTCTTCATTTATTAGGTCTGGTGGGTTTTTATCTTGCTCCTTCTCCTGCTGTGTGTTTTTCTGTCTTCTCATTTTGCTTATGTTACTGTGTTTGGGGTCTCCTTTTTGCAGGCTGCAGGTTCGTAGTTCACATTGTTTTTGGTGTCTGTCCCCAGTGGCTAAGGTTGGTTTAGTGGGTTGTGTAGGCTTCCTGGTGGAGGGGACTAGTGCCTGTGTTCTGGTGGATGCGGCTGGATCTTGTCTTTCTGGTGGATAGGTCCACGTCTGGTGGTGTATTTTGGGGTGTCTGTGGACTTTTTATGATTTTAGGCAGCCGTTCTGCTAATGGGTGGGGTTTTGTTCCTGTCTTGCTAGTTGTTTGGCATAGGGTGTCCAACACTGTAGCCTGCTGGTCGTTGAGTGAAGCTGGGTGTTGGTGTTGAGATGGAGATCTCTGGAAGATTTTCGCCATTTGATATTATGTGGAGCTGGGAGGTCTCTTGTGGACCAGTGTTCTGAAGTTGGCTCTCCCACCTCAGAGGCACAGCACTGACTCCTGGCTCCTCAATTTAGGATGATTCGTTGTCTATTCATGTATTCCACAGATGCAGGGTACATCAAGTTGATTGTGGAGCTTTAATCCGCTGCTTCTGAGGCTGCTGGGAGAGATTTCCCTTTCTCTTCTTTGTTCTCACAGCTCCCGGGTCTCAGCTTTGGATTTGGCCCCACCTCTCCGTGTAGGTCGCCCGTGGGCGTCTGTTCTTCTCTCAGACAGGACAGGGTTAAAGGAGCAGCCGCTTCGGTGGACTCTGGCTCACTCAGGTCGGGGGGCAGGGAGGAGCACGGAGTGCGGGTGGAGCCTGCAGCGGCAGAGGCTGGCGTGACGTTGCAGCAGCCCGAGGCATGCCGTGCGTTCTCCCAGGGAAGCCGTCCCTGGATCCCGGGACCCTGGCAGTGACGGGCTGCACAGGCTCCCGGAAGGGCGGCGTGGACAGTGACCTGCGCTCGCACACAGGCCTCACGGCGGCGGCAGCAGCCCCAGCGTCCCACGCCCGTCTCTGGGGTCCGCGCTTTCAGCCGCGCCTCGCTCCCGTCTCTGTAACTCCTCCAAGCAGCGCTCTTAATCCCCTCTCCTCGCGCACCAGGAAAACTCCTCGCGCACCAGGAAACCTAGATTTTTTTTTAATATCTTTATTTTAGTGTAATTACTTTACAATGTTGTGTTAGTTTCTGTTGTACAACAAAGTGAATCAGCTATAAGTATACATATATCCCCATATCCCCTCCCTCTTGAGCTTCCCTCCCATCTAGACTAGAATGCTGCCGTAATTGTCACTGTGCTTTATGATTTCAGTCTTGTCTTACTGTCCACGTTAAATAATTCTGGGAGAATTTTCTTGGCTCAGCTGGGTCAGGTTTGACAATGGTTCAATCCTTTATGAACAAGTGGGCAAGAACCACACCAGTTGCCACTGAGGACCCACATTTGTGTAACAAGTGGTAGAAGAAATGAAAGAACTGCACTAGACTTCTCAAGGACTCTTCCATCCACCATTTTCAAATGTCTTCAAGGGCAGTCTGCTATTCTATGAGAGTAATAAAAACTGTGGAACAGCAATAACCTTGTTAATTTTTTTTTTAAATGTCAGTTTTTAGTTTACTAGCCCAGCAGTGTAGGCTCAGATTTTTTGAAAGACTTTTCCGAAAAGGGTTTATGAAACTTTTAACTCTGAAACCTCATGCATTTTTAGGGGTTAAGGGTTTTTTCTTTGAAGTCAGGTTCAAATCTTCTTTCTGTTGTTTACTTTGGCCTTATGTTATCTGAGATTTAGTTTTCTTAATTTGAAATGTTCTTCAGTTATTCTGGATAATAATAATTTTTATATCTTTCATTTTTTTTGCATCATTAAAAATTTAAACATGCTTCAGGAAAAATTACTTCCACCAACAAAAACCTTAATGGAGTAGGATATGTGTCCACAAAGAGGACACATTTATTTTGACTTCTAGAAGCAAAAATGCAAAGTCAGGATGTTCAAAAGAAGCTGTCTTTGGTTGAAGCCAGGACCTGAATCCTGAGAACTTGCTGGGAGCTGCATTGAGGCCTCTGTCCTGGAGGACTTGTGAAACAAAAGAACTGGAAAAGCAGGATTCAGGCTTATTCTGGAGCCATGCAGGTATGTCCTTAGAAACATAAACCAGAGACAGGGAAACAATTACCACCTAAAGAGGGCTTAAAGACTTAAGAAAAATACAAAGATATTTTACTCTTTTCTTTAACATTTTTATGTCTCTGCCCTTTAGAACTTGAGATGATTTATAATGAAATCAACTATAATATATGTTTGAAGAAACAAGCAACAACAACAAAAATGAAAAGGCAAGAATCAACAACAGGGATGAAGGGAGAATGCACATATGTTTACTGGGGTAAATTGAGTCATCAGTTTCTCTTTGAGTTTCTGGATAGACAGGAAAAGTAAATAAATGAAATAAACCAAGCTGCATAAATCTTATAATCAGAAATGAGGAAGCAGTACTGAGGGAAGGAAATTTTTTTTTCTTGCTCTAAATTCTAAAAGAAATATTTCCCATCAGACTTCATGGGGTGGATATTGAGTGATATCATGCCCATCTGCAATTTTACTCATTAGTTACTTGAGGATTTCCTATTAAATTTATTTATTCCTAGCTCCCTCCCTAGGAAGTTCTGACTCAGCAGGTCGAAATATGTCATCTAGTGTGTCCAAGTATATTATGTTCTTAATTTTAAAAATGTACATAGATATTAAGAATTCACAATGTGCTTTCCCATCTTTTACTTCTTTCATAATCTTGGTGAGGTTCATTGGATTCTTATTTTAACACAAGAAAGGTAATTTATACTTTAAGATGTCAAATGACTTAAGACACTGGGAGACTTGAATCCCCATGATTTCAAGTGATGCAGGACATTAGGAGTTAAGATTGTAAGTTTATTAACATAAGGAAATCATGTCAATGTGATTGAGCTGAGGTTGGGAGAATCTCAGATTAATTAGGTGTCCAATTATTGGATGATTAGTTTTTGAGAACTTGCCATTTTCTGCTCATCATCTGAGATTGCATGTGGAAATTCACCTTCTTTGTGAAGCCCTCTTAATGCCCACCCTTTCCTCCAGGGCTTCCTTTTTATATTCTTTCTCCAAGACATGTCCACGGCACTTGAACATAGAACTTCACTGTTTTCCTGCACAATCCTCGGGTGCACTGTGCTAGGTGATAGTCCAAACCATAAACTTGTTAATGATGAGACAGTGTTATTCATCTTGGTAGCATTGGCAGAATCTGACACATAGTAGGCATGGGTTAAATAAGCATTAAAGGACTATGTAAGAAAGAGGCATATGTCGTAGGAGAAAAATGGGATATCTATATATGTATCTATTTCTCTACCTATCTTAATTTAGGAAATACCTAAAACTTTGGCCAGATTTTCTATACTGGAGAAATAGGCATTGCTGTGAATCACTAATTCTAAAGTCATGATTTGCTTTTGATTTGATGAGGCACTTATCATACAAATGCAATTTTTAAAACTATTTATTAAATGAACAGTCACTGGAGTTTGGAGAGACAGCCTTGATTAAACCATCCAAAATTTAATTCTGCCTTAGAGGCGTCTTTCTCTCTAGTCCATTTGGTTTATACCCCTAGACAGAGCCATTTCTCTCTGCCCATTAGGGCATCTACAGTTGATTCGTGAATCCACTCAAAGTTTTTTTATATGCAGTTAAAAAATTTCCGACATTAAGGTCTGGAACAATTAAGTTCCAAACGTTTTAAATATTAATAAGGAGTAAAGTGAGACTCATGGAGACCAACTAACCTCCCCATGGTCACACAACCAATAAGAGGCCAAGATAGAAGCTGAACTTACATCTTCTCTATGGCTTTTGCTCTTTCTAAAATTTCATGTTGCCTTGCTTATTGGACTGTCTCATACATTGAGCCTCTAGGGTGGCACTCCAAAGATTCAGGGTGTGAGCACCAATGAGCCTGAATGAAGGCAAAGGGTTAGGTTACCTGCAACAAGAGGTAGGCTGTTCCCTGAGAAGATGGGAATGGGAAGATGCAAACATAAGTGAGTGTTTTTAGAAGCTTAGCTGTCTTTGGGGTGAGATTCAGGCGTGTCTGCATTGGGCACATCTTGATTCCAATGCGCAAGTCTGATTTCCATCCTTAGAAGCTTAAGGAAAAGGGTGGGCTAAGTTCCAGGGTAATATGATAGTAGCTTTCTAAGCTCATGCCAATCACTCCCTTGTTATGAAATGAAGCCAGTAGGGAAAAAGATGGGAAAGGCCATGATTCCTGGAGATGCATATAAGGTAATTCAACTAATCAAAGGGGTAGGGTTTTATTTCTATGGGCACCTCGAGGTACGTCTAAGATCACACAGCTTAATCACTATTCTCTACTGCCTCTTCCTATACTATTCACTGTTCAGTAGCCCTATTGCTGAGTGATAGAGCACAGACTGGAATCAGGCTGTTTGAATTCAGATCCACCCCTCCTCCCTTATTAACTTGGCCACATTAATTAAGCTCCCTGAGACTTGGTTTTATTATTTATGAAATTTAAGAATAACAATACATATTTTTCATAGGGAATGTTAGATAGAATTAAATTAGGTACTACATATACAGCATTTAGCTTACTGCCTAAAACAGAAGTACTAAGTTCATGCTAGTTACTTATAGAATTACTTTCTCAAGTCTAACATTTCTGTATTTATATTTCGATATCCATTCTCAGGAGAGAACTGGATAAGGAAACAGCAGGCATCTCTGAGGACTCAAACCAGACTGTTTGCACATAAATCTAACTGCAGGATTAGAGAGCTTACTAGTCCTTTCTCCTGGAATTAGGTTCAGTAAATCTCACTCTTCTCATGAGTAACTAATTGCCTGTTTACCTGGGTCTTTAGATTTTAGTGCATATAAGCCCCTCCTTTCATAGGTGGAACTTGCACAAGTCAAGTTCCAAGCAGAGTTGTGACAGGACCAGATCTCCTCACTTCCAGGGCTTACTTGTTTCACCCCACAGCTGTGCTTCTTCTCTTAAGAGAATCTTATTAAGTCAGTGACTTTGAGATGATAAAAATACATCTACTTAAAATCAATTTTTAAAAAATGACTGCAAGAATAAAGCAAAAACACACCCAAAAAATACCGCTTTTCTGCTTATGGGTAAATATGGGTGCCCAAATTTATTAAGTAAATCAGACAGACCCTTTTTCCTTTGTGCAATACACTATTTTTTGGTTGTAAGTTTTTAGGTTAAAATCACCTGGTTGAAGTCACTCTGATGAATGTTCTTCTCGTTTATCATCACATTCCATATATCCTCTTAAAAAAAAAAGAGAGAAAAAAATGAATTATGATTTAGGCTGATCAGTAATGTTAGAATCATCACTAAGGTATCTTATAATATTTGAGCAGTACTTCAAGTTTTCCTATGTCATAAAGTAGTAAGGTCTAAGATTTCCATAATAGTTCAAATTTGACAAGCCATTATGCATAATTATCTCTTTAAATCTGCCAACAAATCTATTAGTTTGGTGTCTATTCCTATATAAACTCTATAAAGACAGATATTTTGATATATTTGTTTCATAATATATCCCCAGCACCTAGAACAGTGCCTAGCATATAGTATGAATTAATAAATATTTATTGAATGGATACGTGAATGAATTTTAATCATTTTACATATGAAAAAAACCTCTGAAGCTCAAAGAGATTAAAAACCTGTCCAAGTCACATGGCTGGTAAATTGCAAAGCAAAGTCTAAAACTTAGGTCTCCAGAAGCATGAATTAATGCCAGAGGCCATTCCTCTGTTTAAAGATTGGGTGTGGGGTAGCTGCTGAGAAGGTAAGAGATGAGTAAATTATGGTCCAGCATTTATTATGTGCTTGACACAGTATTTAGGCATCGGATACATAGGACTAAATAAAGCAAATTTTCTACCTTTATGAAGTTCCATATTTTTGTAATTCTTTCTAATGAAATCTCATTGAGTCCTTTACAACCCAAATTTCTTCTCACCTTTGCCATAAACTCTCCCCTAGGCATCCTGGCCCCAGTGACAGCTCCTTTCCTTAGACATTAACTGTGATGTTTGGCTGGCATTTACCTTATTCAGCAGTTTAGTTACCATTGTATTTGCTCATGCCATCTTATACAATAAGGACGGCAAATTCTTTGAGGAGAAGGGGCTTACAGTCTAGACTTTTTTCCTTCACAATTCCTGCCCCTACTTTCCAAAGCATGTATTAAGTTCTTAGGAATACTTCTTGCTGGTCTCTTCCCATTTCCCATTCCCTGTTATATTTATGGTCTTTTCTTGGACAGAGTGAGGACAGTTAGATTTGTTCCCTTGAGCAAGGACTGCTGTATCTTTCAACACAGATCCCTCAAAATGTCTCAGTCAAATTGGGGTATGTGGGCTTTAGATCTGATCTCTAAGATTCCTTTCCTTATTTAATTAATTCAACATTTACTAAGTGCCCGATATGCCTTATAGGGTACTGTGCTATAGCAATGAGCTAGAGATCTGATCTCTGCTTTCGTATAGTTACATGATTAAAAATAAGTTAATCATTTGAGATGATGATATGTTATAATGACATAATGACAAGGTAAAGTGATAGAGAATAACTGGGGAATAAAAGAAGTTGTATTAATAAGAGTGGTTATAGAATCGTTTTCGGAGGAGGTGACTTTTAGATGAGAGGCAGGACAAAGCACTAGCTAGGAGGGGAAAAAGAGCATTTTAGGCAGAAACTAAAGCAAGAGCAGAGAGCCTGAGACAGTTGTAAGTTCCAAGAACAGAAAGAATATCATATACCCAGAATAAAATGAGGGAAAAAGAAAATGGTAGAAGAGGTGCCATTTCTGAACCCAGAGCTAACAATTCTTTAGTATTTCAAATAGTCAACTTTCAGAGTTAACAGAGAAAACAAGTGCTATTTTATATCTAGGGAATTCCCCAGGGAAGGAATAAAAAGAATTATTATCCTAATTCTTTGCCTTGCTATTGTTGTGATTTATAACAATATGAATTCAACTGGAGTCTAAACTCTACTTTGTACATAATAGGTGTTATTCAGTTTTTTCCTTGTTTACACTAACAGTCATGGGAACTCAACAGTTGCAAAAGCAACCACAATATGAAAAATAAAAACACAAAATAAACATCTGTGTTTTAACAGTTTGTTCATGATGATTGTATGCAGAATCATGCCCATTCACATGATAGTAATATATGGATTTAAGCAGATCAAGGGATACAAAATGGCCCCTGATAACTTCTATATAGAAGTGGCTCTTAATCTGTTACTGGTAATAGACCTTTTTGAGAATCTTATAAAGTCAGAAGCACTTTCCCTAGAAAAATACAAAGATTCACATCTACACAAAAGATGAATACAGGGCTTCCCTGGTGGCGCAGTGGTTGAGAGTCCGCCTGCCGATGCAGGGGACACGGCTTCGTGCCCCGGTCCGGGAAGATACCACATGCCATGGAGCGGCTGGGCCTGCGCGTCCGGAGCCTGTGCTCCACAACGGGAGAGGCCACAAAAGTGAGAGGCCCGCATACCGCAAAAAAAAAAAAAGATGAATACAAATTTAAAGGCTGTGTGGACCTTTAAGGCTCAGCCATGTAGCCCAGAGCATCCAATCAAAGGCTCTCAATTTGTTGTATATAAGAATCACCTGAAAGCTTGTTATAAAGCTTGTTATAAAGGCTTGTTATATAGCCTTGCCCCAGGAAGGTGCAAGATGGAATGAAGGGACCTGCATTTTGGATAAGTTCTCCAGGCGATTCTGAAGCAGGTAATAGTCTGCATTTTGTCAAACTCTGCTTAGGGGGCTGTGAAGGAGAGAATTAGAGAGCAGAGCCTCAGAGAGGTGGAGATTGAAAGCACCTAGAAATTCAAAAGAACAAAATAGACCCTGGAGAGCTGAACTTGGGGAGATTAATGTCGGAAGAATGAAGAAAGGGTAAAGTAGATGTAAAAATCAGAGCTATGTAAACTTGAGTAAGATGTATTAGGAGTTGGGCACAGGAGCTTGGAAGCAGGTTAAAATAATGGGAAGAGTCTGGGTTGTGGAATTTGCCATCAAGGCAATCTCTCGTGATCAAAACAAACCCTCATAAGAGAGGTTCTTCAGATTGCCTCTGAGGAGAGATTAGCTACTGTGTCTGCTAACCCTCTTGAATTACTCAAACCAGAAAATAAAGACAGGACTCATCATACCTCTTACTAATGAGCACACCTCTACCCCCCACCTTCATCAGCAAATTACTGTGTCTGCACTGGGTGGGTCCTTTATTCCTTTAATTTTACAGATTAGCAAACTGAGGCACTCAGGGAGGGAAAGCCTAACTCCAGATCACCCAATAAATAACACCTGTGTCAAGACCAGAACCTGGCTTTCTGTCCGGTGGTCCGGTGCTCTTCTTCCTCCCTACTCGGTCCTGAAATAAAAAATATTTTATGGAACCCCTTGTTCCATAAATTCCTTGGGAACGTGTTCACCCCAAAAGAGATCAGGGAAATTCATGCAGATGCAAATATATCTTAAGGTAGGCAACAAGTTTCAATTAAAACAATACCTTGGCATGCATGCAATTTTGTTTCTCATTCATTTTAATGCAATGTGGTCATTACCAACGGTGAACTGGACAAAAGCAAAGTTTGTCTCAGTGCTTACCTGGTCTTTATCATGGAGCAGACGATGAACTTCACCGTATTCTCAATGATCTCCGAGCCCAAGAGGTTTAGGAATTTTGGAAGGGCTGGTTCTAGGTTTTTGTCTGAGTCATCTGGCTTGCTATCTGGTTTGTCAACTGAAAAACAGAATGGAATCTCGGCGTGATTCTCAGCAAGAAGAATGGGAAGTTTCTTTCATTGTAGGGAACCCCTAGAGCTCTTTATACCCCCTCTCACTAATTATATAGCCTCATATAGTTATATTTATTGCATATCTAGTGCCTGCCTGGTTATTGTCTTCACGTGCATTATGTCATTTATTCCTGAAACCAAACAGAGCAACAGATATTGATGCTTAGGCAGACATTGGTTCTCTTTCCAGATGAGAAAACTGAAGCTCACGGAGGTTAAGTAACTTGTTTAGAGTTAAAGCAGCTAGTAAATGCCAGGGCTGGGACTGAAATGCAGATTGCTTGGTTTTAATGTATTTTTCTCATGTAATCCCTGGACCTATGGAAATGATAATAAGGAGGATGATATAATAATAGGTAGCATTTTCTGAGCACATACCTATGACAGGCAATCTACGTGCATTATCTCATTTTATTCTCACAGCAACACTATGAGGGAGGCAAAGTTATTATCCGAAATTAAAGGTAAAGAAATGGAAGTTGAGAGAGGTTTAGAAGGGGGTCAAAGTCACAGAGATGGTAAGTGGCAGAATCAGAATTCAATCCCATGTTTGCCTGGTATTAAAATCCGGGTTCTTAAGCAGTCTGTGATGAACTGCATAGTCTTTGACAGAAAAGGTATGATCTAACTACAAGTGTGTTATAAGGTTGAAAGTAGTATAATAATGATGACAAGGAGAAATTCTATCACTTGTACAGCATGTGATAGTTCTGTAAATAATGATTTTACATCTACTGTGTAAGTTTAAGCTTGACCAATCTTGTGGAGTATGCAGAGCTCACTGGACTCAGAAACTGAGAACATTAAGTGACTTGCAGAAGATCTTACAAATAGCAAGAGAAGATGGTACCGTAACTGCAGGTCTCTTACTTTTGATATTTAGTCAAGTGCCTTTTGGAATGAGGCCAAAGGTCCAGAGTGAAGTTGGTGACATGCAAGGTCCCTTGTTGGGGGGGGGGGTTGGCTTTGCTTAGTGGTCTAAGTGGTTTGGGAGATTAAAAGCAATGCAAGAGCGACAATTAAAGATACGAACAGCCTCCCCTTTGCACCCTGGTGCCAGGATGAAGTAGGACTTTATCTTTTAGTTTTACTGTAGCCTCACAAGTAGTGTTGGCAGATTTGGTAAATAAAATTACAGGATGCCCAGTTAAAGTTGAATTTCAGATAAATAACAATACTTTTTTAGTGTAAGAATGACCCATGAAATATTTAGTACATAATTAAACGAAAAAATTGTTTATCTGAAATTCAACTTTAACTGGGTGCCCTGTATTTTATCTGTCAATCCCACCACAAATTTTTTTAAATTTAATTTATTAATTAATTAAGTTATTTTTGGCTGTGTTGGGTCTTCGTTTCTGTGCGTGGGCTTTCTCTGGTTGCAGCGAGCGGGGGCCACTCTTCATCGCGGTGCACGGGCCTCTCACTGTCACGGCCTCTCTTGTTGTGGAGCACAGGCTCCAGACACGCAGGCTCAGTAGTTGTGGCTCACGGGCCTAGTTGCTCCGTGGCATGTGGGATCTTCCCAGACCAGGGCTCGAACCCGTGTCCCCTGCATTGGCAGGCAGATTCTCAACCACTGCGCCACCAGAGAAGCCCCCCACCACAAATTTTGACTCAAGAAGTCCCAACTGCTATACAGTGTACCCCATTACTCTGAATGAAGGAGATGTAACTAGCTTTTGGTGTGGAGGCTGTCAAATTAGTGAGAAGAATTGCATTTATATTATATCCTAAAATAGAAAGTCTTAGTAAAAAACATGGCTTTCAATTCTGCAAACGTTTATTGTTTACTATGCCATTGCAGAAGATTCAATAGGAGCACTACCAGTCTGGGACCTATAACCAAGGTCAATATACTAACCACCAAGTATTCATTTACTCAGCTGTTGGTTTTTTTCATTCAACAAGTGTTTTTGAGCCTACTATTATGTACATAGCATATGCTGCTAAGAGTTAAGGCAAAAATGGACATATATGGACATGACCCTTACATAAAACACAGGGCAACCACGGTGACCAGAATTGCTTTGTTTTCATTACATGAAGGGGAAGGAAAGAGAAGGTATATTTGTGATGCTCAGGTACTAGGATGTGCTTTCGTCACATGCCTAATCCTTATTCAGTTCAGTGATAGGATTACAGGAGAGAAAACAGATGCTCAGAGAAATTCCTAAAGTCACACATATAGAAAGTGGCTGAGCCAGGGTTTGAACTTTTATTTTTTTTTAATTTCATAGAGCATGTTCCTTATATGATATAATACTGCCTTCAAGCAACTGTCCCCTGGAGACATTTGCCAGCTGCGAACCAGAAATTCCTTGCATGAAAAGTGAGTCCTTTTTTTCTGTGTTCTTATCTGCCTACTTGCATAACAATTTAATTTTATTATTTTTACTTTAACTTTTTATTTTAATATGATGCTAAATGCTAACTTTTCAAAATGCAAGAAGCCCTGGATTGCAGTGTGTGTGAAGAGCAAATCCTTGGCTCCAGCCTTTGGATCGCATATATAGTGAGAGGTATGAGAGTATGGTGGGTGATGTTTTGGAGTCCTATATATCTGAGTTTGATTCTGTCTTCAGCAAAAAGTTCACCATGTAACCGTGTAAACAATATTTAATTACTCTCTCAGTTTCTTATTGTCAAGATGGAAAGATACTTTATTTATCTGTGATGTATATCATATATGTATGTATATATATGCATATCTATGTATCTCTATATCTATATTATATAAATCACTTATTGCAGTACCAGGTCTAAGGTGAGCCCACAATAAATGCTCACTGTATTATTATTACTATTGTTAGTAATAGTAACAACAGAATGATTCATAGTAGCCTTTCTCTGCTAGTGCTTAAAGATACGAAAATTTTAAAATGCTGCTAAAATATTAAGAACTTTGAAAATGCTGAAAAATAATAAAAATGAAGAAATTTGACATACCAGAAACAAATTATCAAAGCCAATAGTTGAATATTTTCTCCTTTCAGTTATAATATGGGGTAGCCTTTATTTACATTAACTACCCGATTGAGTTTCTTAGTCAATATAATCATAAAGTTCTGAAAAAATACAGTAATGCTGATATTTATACAGTTTTTATAGTTTACAAAGTGATTACAAAAGCATGCTCATTTCACCTGGTGCAGTTGGTAATTATCCCATTTTATGATGAGGAAACTGAGGTTCAAAGCAGTGAACTGATTTAACCAGTTTCAGAGTTCATGAGAGACAGACCTGGGACTGGTCTCTAGGATATAAATCTCACTTTTTACTTTACCACGGTGATTACTATAGGGGTAGATGGACACAGTAGTCTCTGAGCCCATCCCTGCTGTAGCTTTGTTGGAGTGTCTGCCTGTGGGTTGTGCCAGTGGACAGTGGGTGATGGAAGGTGGGAGTCCTGCCAAGTTACATTTAGAAGAGCTCCGAAAGCTCTGTTACTATTTGTACTGTCTGTGTTTTCTGACCTATCATTCTGATTGGAGATAAGTTAAGAGCTCACTGTCTTCTGTAGACCAAAACTTAATTAGTGAGAATTCTGCATGCTGTCTTTTGGTCCTCTATGTGCTTGGAACAGACATGAAAGAAGTAGATGATTTATAATAGAAAGAATCGAAAGACTTGGGTTTCAATCCCAGGTGTGCCACTTCTACCTGTGTCTATGCTCAAGTAACTTTCCCTCTGCAAGCTCAGTTTATTTACCTGCAAAATGGGAAATGATAAAACTGTGCATGTTTACTTATAAAGATTATGAGACTCAAATGAGATGATACATGATAACAATAACAGTTAATATTTATTGGGTGCTCATGATGGACCAGATACTTTTCCAATATGTTTTGTCTCTTTTATTTAATTTTCATGACAACTAAATGAGAAAGTTAACTATTGATATTCCCTTTTAAGTGTGAAGTGGTAGAGCAAGTCCTAGGAGTCTTATTCCAGACTCTTCGCCTTTGAATATTATTAGTTATAATCATTAAAAAATAAACACCCCCAGCTCTCAAGGAAATTATAACAGTGTCACTGTATCACATGAAGATATAAGAAAAAAAATCATTCTCAACTTCATACATTCACTGAGGATAGAGACTGTAACCTAAGCACATTTGAATAAAAGTCCTACTTTCTTTTTGTTAGAAGATCTGTCTCTTGTCTCCCAGTCCAATGCTCTTTCTGCAGTGCCCAAAGTTCCCCTCTCTCTCCTTTATGTTCTGGATCTGTGCCACTGACTTCCTCTCCAGTCATGGCTAACTACTGCACAATGCATGAGCTGCGATTGCAGGTACTTACCGGCTTGGCAAGTCAGGATTAAGACAAGCAGTCCCCAGACAATTGTCAGCCGTAGCACTGAGACAGCCATGTTTGTAGCAGTGGGTATCGATGCAGTTAAATTGTTCAGATGCACCTGAAGCCTTGCTCCATTTATAGGGCATTTATAAGTGACATCATCTGCTATGGAAATCAGGTTGTTGCATAAGATATAGACACAACTTGCTTTTGGATCTCTACTAATGAGCCCTGCCCTATCTTTCAAACTAAGGGTTTTACAGATAGGGAAAGAAAAACCCTCTTGGTTTTTCTAATGTGTGTTTATAAATGGCACCGGAATCATTCTTTTGGAGTTAGTTCCACTGCCAGCATTGACAATTAGATGGGGATCAGGCAGAACTGCTTTTCAGTGCCAAGGAGCAAGCAACAACAGTTGGTGAGGCGTGCCTCCTTGCCTCCCTGTGCACTCTGCTTCCTTCCCATGCTCTGAGCTAGTGTCTTGTCTCCACCTGGGCAGGCCCATTCACACTCCCATGCCGTTGCTCATGCCCTTTATTTTTCCTGGGATAGCTTCCCTATTATCTCTCCTTGGTGCATTCCTACTTATTACTCAGGCTCAGGTTCAAATGCCCCCTTCTCTGCAAAATCTCCATCATGGCCCTTCCACCCCACTCCAGATGGTCACTCCATCACCTGCCATACCGCCCTTGAGCAGTTGTCTGGGAACTAAGTACTTTAATAACTCTCTTCTCCTTTAGTCTATAGATATGTTAAGGGCAGAGTATTTTATTCACTTTTGAATTCTCAAGGAGGCTAATATAGTGCTTGGCATTGGTCTCAGCTTTGATTTACTTCCTTGGAAAGGTTGTTCTGGTTCTCCCAGGCAGAGCTAACTGTTCTTCTTACGTACCTGATAGGTACCTGTTTAAATATCTCCACCAGTTGCCTATAGGCTCCTTGAGGGCAAGACTATCTTTTCCGGAGTCGAATGTATATTACTCAAGGACTATTGCAAACATTAAAAAAGAGAAAAAAATAATTAAATTACTGCACTCAGTGTAAAGGAATATTGGGTTTGAGATGTTGTTATATAGCTCAGGTGTAAAATACCCTTCCTTTTGGATACAGACATTCAAGGGGATAAAATTTGGTTCAAGTCTGGATGATACTGGTTATCTTGAGGAATGCTATAATAAAACAGTTACCTGCGATGAGGACTTGGGGTGGTCCCTAAACTTACAGATTGACCAAAACTTATACATTGTGAGTGTCAGAGGGTCCTTTTAATAAATGGAGAAATTAACTGAATTGCAGAAAACGGAGGCTTGTCTTGTGTCACAGGGCAAAGGCTAGGCCCTCTTTCTCCTGGTTTAGCACTTGAAAGCCATCAGGCAGCTCTGCTTGGACCCTTCCAGGCCTCTCCAACCTATCCTCTCAAGAAGACGCTGGGGCTTCCCTGGTGGCGCAGTGGTTAAGAATCTGCCTGCCAATGCAGGGGACATGGGTTTGAGCCCTGGTCTGGGAAGATCCCACATGCCACAGAGCAACTAAGCCCGTGTGTCAGAACTATTGAGCCTGAGCTCTAGAGCCCGTGAGCCACAACTACTGAGCCCACATGCCACAACTACTGAAGCCTGCACGCCTAGAGCCCGTGCTCCACAGCAAGAGAAGCCACCGCAGTGAGAAGACTGCACTCTGCAACGAAAAGTAACCCCTGCTCGCCGCAACTAGAGAAAACCCGTGTGCAGCAAGGAAGACCCGATGCAGCCAAAAATAAATAAAGAAATTTACTTAAAAAAAAAAAAAGAAGACGACTCTGGTCCTGTCTCTCCTATACAAAGCATTGTGATCTGGAGATAATGTTCACAGTAGGGAGATTTCAGCAAGTTAGATTTGTGCCATCAGGGTCAGTGCTTAGGACTGAGCACTGTGCTGTCCAAGGGGAAATAACATTCAAGTTAGCCCTACCATGGACCCTGACATGTGGCTGTATTTGCCTGAGAGAGGCCAAAAATACCTTTTACTTTGCACAAGCTTCGAGTCCTCAGGGCTTAATCAGCCCAGAAGGGGGTATATTTTTCTAATTCACCACAAAAACACCGTACAGGCAAGCAAAGCTTCTGGATGTTACAACCTATGAGAGAAGCCTGCTGGCTTCTCACGGATATCAGCTAAATGGGGTATGCAGACAAGTCCTGAATCAGCTTCTTTCAGTGGTCTGGTGTCAAGGAAATAGCATCATCCTGAGGGGCAGGATAGCTGGCTTCTATTCCTGTCAGTACCCCTGATTAAATACCCTGATTAAATACTCTCCAGGCCTGACATTGTTTTCTCTGCTGTGTTCTTATCACTTCCCTTCTTTTGGTTGATTCCTTTTAGCTTCAGGTTTCAGCTAAAATGTCTCTCTCTCTTTTTTTTTTTTTTGCAGCATATGGGCCTCGCGCTGTTGTGGCCTCTCCCGTTGTGGAGCACAGGCTCTGGACGCGCAGGCTCAACGGCCATGGCTCACGGGCCCAGCCGCTCCGCGGCATGTGGGATCTTCCCAGACCGGGGCACGAACCCGTGTCCCCTGCATTGGCAGGCGGGCTCTCAACCACTGTGCCACCAGGGAAGCCCCTCTCTCTCTTTTTTTTTTTTTTTTGGTGAAAACTTCTGTGACCCTCTAATCCAACTCAGATCCCTCTATTATAATCTTTTATACACTCTGTATTCTTTCTTCTTAGCACTTAAATATTATATTTTTGTTTGATTATTTAATGTCTCTCTTCCCAAGAAATGTTAAAATCTGGTCTATGTTGTGCACTGAGATAGCTCTGGTTTCTAGGATAGTGCCTTACATATAAAAGATACCCATCAATATGTACTAAATAAATGAGTTAATAAATAATCTTCAGAAGAGAAGCATGGACTCATGTAATAGTTCTATCAGTTATTATCTTTGTAACTCTGGCAAATGGCTGACTCTAAGTCTCAGATTCCTCATCTGTAAAACTGAAACATAATTTCCCACCTAGTTATCTGCACTGTCTTAAGGACATAGGAGATAGCAGATAAAATGCCTGATAAAATGTAGAGAACCTTTAATGTGTGCCATGTCAAAAGCAGTCAAGAACTTGTGACTTACCCTCCATTGGCATAAGCAAATGAATTTGACTTTAGGTAGAGGAGAAACTGGGATTATGAAAGACAATTTTACCCAAGCTAGGAAGAGGAAATGAGTATCTTATTTCAGAATGCCATTCTAGTTTGGCAAGAGGATATGAACATAAAATGAATATAGCATGCTGTAATTCCGATGAACATTTCCATGTGTAACTGAAAGTCATCAGAGTTCTTTCTTCAGGTAGGAAATACTTGTAGTCTGATTTGGAAATCTCATAGCCAGATCTTGATGTGCGTGTTAGTGGTTGAGCTTTGGGATCAGACAACTGAGTTTAAGTTTCAGATTGCCACTTACAAGTTGTGTATCTATGTGATCTTAGAAATAGTTCCTAATTTCTTTATGCCTTGGATCCAATGTCTACAAAATAGGAATAATGCTATCTCTCACGGTTGTTATGAGGACTGGATGAAAAACACATGCAAACAACACAGTATCTTGTATATACTAAGCAAAAATTAAACGGTAAACTTGCTTTTCTATTCTATTCTATCCTATCCTATCCTACCCTATCCTGTTCTACCCTGTTCTACCTTGGATTGTCCCAGAGGAGGGAGTGAGAGTTAGTCATGCAAGCAGCATTAGGGATGATGATAATAATAATAATAATAGTAGTAGTAATAGTAATAGTAGTAGGCTAATGTTGTTAACTCTGACCAGGAGTCAAACTAGATGAAATATATCAACAAAGCTACTGAGAGGCTGCCATTATTATCCTAATTTCATATAAGGAAATTCAAGCTTGGAGAAGTTAAATAATTTGCCTAGCATTACAAATCATGTATGAGCCAGAACAAGGAATTGAACTCAAGGACATGTGACTTCAGAGTTTGTGCTCTTTTCTTTTTAATTAATTTTTATTGGAATATAGTTGATTTACAATGTTGTATTAGTCTCTGCTGTACAGGAAAGTGAATCAGTTATACATAATACATATATCGACTCTTTTTTAGATTCTTTTCCCATATAGGTCATTACAGAGTATTGAGTAAGGTTCCCTGTCAAAGTCTGTGCTCTTAACTATTAACTTATTTGCACCGGCACATGCTCAGTGCTGTAACTGGCGGAAAGTCTGGGTCACGCAATGAACCCTGCAGTCACTGGTCTGTTTGTGCACAGATCCATCTGTATCTGGTCTGTTTTCCCCATTCGTCTCTAGATTTCCCATTGACCTGCATCATTCACCTGTGTTTGAGCTCAGTTTGATCTATCAAAGGTGCAGGGTACAGAGCGCCTTCTCGATCCTTGGCAGAAAGTGAACTGGAGTTAAGGCTACAGAACTAAATACAGGACGCATCATGAAATTTGAATTTCAGATAATCAGTGAGTAATTTTTTAAGTATAAGTATGTCCCAAACATTTCACAGGACATACTTTACTAAAAGAACTTTTGTTGGTTAGCTGAAATTTAAACTTAACTGGGCATCCTGTAGTTTTGTTTGCTGAATCTGGCAACCCTTCCTGGAGAGGCCCTCATCAATGTTTTCTTACTTTGAACCTCAGATCAGAGAGTAAAGGACAGGACTGAGGGGGAGGATCAAAGAAATTATTAAAAGGTAGTATGTGAGAAGTTAAAATCATATATGGAAAGTGGAAGTTACTGAAAAGCCCCAGTTCCTCTTTAATATCACATCTGGGGCATATTTCACACCTGTATTCCTCATAAGAAAATCATTAGCCCCTCTCTTGTTCTTGGTTCACTCTACCTAAAGTTTCAGACCAGCCCTGGAAGGGATGCACATGGCGGCAGGAAGAGCTTCCATTCCCATGGTATCCATATGCTGAGGAGTATAGTCTTTGCCACCCTAATCACCTTTCTACACCTACGTTTTAACTTATTCAAGCCTCATGCCACCCATCAACTCAATTTCTTATTCAGTGGACACATCTTGAGCTTTCACTGTTTGCCAGGTGCTTTGCTAGGCACCAGGGACAAAAATAATGCAAAACACCAGTCCCTGACCTCGCCTTTGTTGAGGAGGTGAACGAGTAACCAAACAATTGCAATATAAATATGAGAAACGCTGATGGAAGTATGAACAGATTCCTATGGAAGACTATCAGGGAGTGGTAACATTGCCTGGGGAGGAAATCATGGGGGTATCATTTGTTTGGAGCCTGGAAAAGTGGGTTTGTAGGTGTTCACTATGCAAGCAAGGTATGGAGAAGACTCCTTGGTGGGAGGAATGGCATCTGCAAAGGCACAGAGGCATGGAAGAGTGAGCATATTTCTAAGAATGACCCCTCAAATTCCTGAGTTTTGATATTAGTAGCGAAAATTAAAGTGAACTAACTGAATCTTGAAATTTGTTTTAATTAATGAACATGCTAGGAAGAGATAATAGAGAGAGAGAAAGGGAGAAGAGGAAACAGAGAACACTGGGGGGGAAGTAAGAAATCACAAATCACTAAGTATTAGAGCTCAGAGTCAGCTTCTCCCCTGCTCTTGTTTCCCTGTTCCAATCTTAGATAAGCATATTGCCATCCATCCAATTACCTGAAGTACAAATTTTCTTTAACTCTTTTTTCACCACAGAACCTGTTTGCTCACAAAGTCCTATCAATTCTCCACTCAAATAGCCTTCAGCTTTATCAAATTCTCTTCATTTCCACATAGTGTCATAGTTTGGGCCATTGTCTTGACTATCGCAATAGTAGCCCAGTCTTCCTGATGTATGTCTCCCCCATCTCCTAAACATTGCTGTCATTTAATCTTTCTCAAACATAATTATGTTTACATCTTCTGTCATTTCCCATCTCTAATAATTTCCATGCCTCCTTACTGTGTATACCTAAAGCCCTTCATGTTTTACTCCCAATCAATAGTTCCAGTTTTTTCTTAGTTGTAGTATAGAATAAGTCTTAGAGCACAGGGTCTACAGTTTGATGGCCTGGATTCCATTTCTGATTTCATCAGGGTTAGTATTTGCCTGGCTTGTCTGGAATGCTCACACTGTTTGTTTATATTGGGTCCACTATGAAGGGTCAGTATTTGTATTCTCATTGTTATATAGTACAATATCCTCCCAGTCCTTTACAGTGTGATTTGGCAAGTTGGTGATACTCTTCTAACTTCAGTTCTCCTTCTTCATTATGAAAATAACAAGAGTGGCAGCCTCATAAAAATTTTATAGCATAAATGAGATCATGCTACCAAAAAACTTAGCACAGTGTGGGTCTAATACATGTTACTATTTGCATTATAACTTCCCACCACTCTCTGAGCACATGATTTCCCCTCCTACTTTACTAGGCATACCTCCAGACTGTTTCTTATTCTATCACCCTGTTAGTTTTGCATGGATTATCCAACCCACACCAACTCAACTTCAAATATTACATCCTTCAGAAAAACATCATGGTCACATCCCTGACCTAACCCATGGCAGAATTCACCACTTCTGCTGTGGGCCCACACTGCACACACCCCTATTGTAGTATGTATTGCATTGAATCATAAGTTATTGCTTTATTTCTGACACCTTCATTAAGCTACAAGTTCCTCAAGTGCGGGCCATGCCTTATTTGTCTTCAAATACCATTCGCCCACAACCATGACTCACAGGTAGACAGTGATGAATAAATGCAGTGAGTGTTCAATGGATGCTCATTAAATGTGTAAATGGACGTTTGGAGTCTGTGGCAGAGGTGATTCATGAGCCCCACTGGAATGAGAGCCAAAACTCAGACTAACAGACCAGGTCTAAACAAGGAAGGTTAGTTAAGAGTCTAGTCGCTTTTGTTTTTCTAGCAGCTAGAGCTACGGGCGAGGGTGGAGGCAACATTCCAGAAGAGGTACTTGGTCATGCCTTTGGCACATGGGATGGAATGATGGGGAGTTAACAAAAAATTAAGCATAAATTAATCACATGGAAATAGTGACTTTCCCCCAAATTATGAAGACCCTAGCACTAAATTCACAGTGTAAAAGTTTCTATGCCAGTCATATATAATTTATCTTTGCCAGATCAGGGTATAATAATACTTAAATCACAAGGTTTTTCTGGTATCAAATGAGGTAGTGGATACAGAATTGATTTGAAAACTATAAATTGTCAAACTATAAATAGAAGAAAAACTGTGATTAATTAAAGGAGGCATGTCTACTGAGTCAATAATGAAGATAGGGACTTCCCTGGTGGTCCAGTGAGTAAGACTCCACGCTCCCAATGCAGGGGGCCCAGGTTCGATCCCTGGTCAGGGAACTGAGATCCCACATGCTGTGGGGCAACTAAGCCTGTGTACCACAACTACTGAGCCCACGTGCCTCAACTAGAGAGCCCGTGTGCCACAAACTACAGAGCCCATGCGCTCTGGAGCTTGTGTGCCACAACTACAGAGCCCACACACTCTGGAGCCCACACACCACAACTAGAAAGAGAAAACCCTTACACCACAACTAGAGAGAAGCCCATGGGCTGCAATGAAGAGCCCGTGTCCTGCAACAAAAGATCCCACATGGCGCAACGAAGACCCATTGTAGCCAAAATAATAATAATGAAGATAAAAATAGATCCATAAGAAATACTCATTTAATCTAAAAGGCAAAAAGTAGGCGAAAAGAACGAATAGATGGGATCAAAAGAAAACATCTCACAACATTGTAGATTTTAACACAGCCATATTAATAAATTATATTAAATGTAAACAATATAAACCCATAAAAATAAGACAGAGATTGTCAGACTACACCGTATACAGAAACTCACTTTAAATATAAAGACATAGATGAGAATAAGTGAATGCAAAAACATATATCATCAAACGCTAATCAAAAGAAGCCTGGAGTGGTTATATTAATATCAGAAAATGTGGTATTCAGATCAAGGAATATTACCAGAGACAGAGTCATTACATAATCATAAAGGAATCAATTCCTTAAGAATATAAATAATCTTGTATGTGTATGCAGCTAACAATTGAGCCTCAAAATCTATGTAGCAAAAACTGACAGACGAGAAAAGATAAATAAACAAGTCCACAATTACAGATAAAGGCTTCAAAACTAGTCTCTCAGTGGTCGGTAGAACAAGATAGAAAATCAGGAAAGATACAAAAAGCCTGAATACCACTATTAACCAAATTGACCTAAATTACATTATAAAGTATGCTACCTAATACAGTGGAATACACAGTTTTTTGTTTGCAAAGGAAACATTGTTCAAGATAGACTTTATGGATCATTAAATAAGCCTCACATGTTCAAGACAGACTTTATTGGATCATTAAATAAGCCTCACACATTTAAGAGAATTGAAATAATACAAAGTATATTTTTTACTATAATGGAATCAAACTAGAAATCAAAAAATCAGGTATGTCAAAAGTTCTTAAATATTTGGAAATTAAATTTTAAAAGTCTTAAATAATCCATGGATCAAAGAGGATGCCCCAAGAGATACTGAAACATATTTTGAATTGGATTAAAAAACTATTTACAAAAGCCAGGACATGGAAGCAAGCTAAATGTCCATCAATGGAGGAATGGATAAAGAACATGTGGTACATATATACAATGGAATATTACTCAGCCATAAAAAGAACAAAATAATGCCATTTGCAGCAGCATGGATGGACTTAGAGATTGTCATACTGAGTGAAGTAAGTCAGACAGAGAAAGACAAATATCATATGATATTGCTTATATGTGGAATCTTAAAAAAAAAGGGTACAAATGAACTTATTTACAGAACAGGAGTCACAGATGTAGAAAACAAACATATGGTTACCAGGGGATAAAGGGGGAGGGATGAATTGGGAGATTGGGACTGACATATATACACTACTATATATAAAATAGGTAACTGATAAGAACCTGCTGTATAGCAAAGGGATCTCTACTCAATGCTCTGTAATGGCCTATATGGGAAAAGAATCTAAAAAAAGAAGAGTGGATATATGTATATGTATAACTGATTCACTTTGCTGTACACCTGAAACTAAACATTGTAAATCAACTATATTCCAATAAAAATTAAAAAAATATATATATGAAAACTTATGAGAGCAGCTAATGCAGAGCTTAGCAGTGAATTTATAGCGTTAAAGACCTATATTAAAAGAGAAGAAAATCAATGACTTCACCTTCTACCTTAAGAAACTAGAAAGGGCTTCCCTGGTGGCGCAGTGGTTGAGAGTCCGCCTGCCGATGCAGGGGACACGTGTTCGTGCCCCGGTCCGGGAAGATCCCACATGCCGCGGAGCGGCTGGGCCCGTGAGCCATGGCCGCTGAGCCTGCGCGTCCGGAGCCTGTGCTCCGCAATGGGAGAGGTCACAACAGTGAGAGGCCCGCGTACTGCAAAAAAAAAAAAAAAGAAACTAGAAAAAGATCAAGATAAACTCAAATGGAAGAAATAACTATAATGATAAGAACATGAATCAATTAAATTGAGAAAGAGAAAAATCAGTAAAACCAGAATCTGGCCCTTTGAAAATACAATAAAATTGATAAATATCTGGGCACACTTGCCAATCAGAGAGACAGAGAGAGAAATTAAAGACACAAATTACCAATATCAGGATTGGAGAGGGGATATCATTATAGACTGTACAGTTATTTAAAATAATAAGAAATTATATGAACGACTCTAGGCCCATAGATATAACTTAGATGAAATGGATACATTCCTTGACACAAACTGAAGAAGGTCATTCACGAATAAATTGCTAATTTGAATAGTTTCATATCTATTAAAGAATAAAATTCATAATTTAAAACTTTCCAATAGAAGAAACTCCAGGATAAGATAATTTCACTAGTAAATTCTTAACAGGGAACAAATAATAATGGATCTACAGAACACTCATTCAGCATGTAGAAGAGTAGGGAACTGATCCCCACTAATTGTTTTAAGAGATTTATTGAGATATATTACACATACCATACAAATCAACCATTTAAAGTGCACAGTTCAATCTTTTTTAGTGTATTAATGGAGTTGTCATGCCAATTTTATCATTTTTTCATTGCCCACCCAAAGAAACCTATACCTGTTAGTAGCCACTCCTCGTCTCTCCCTAATCCTTCCCCCTCCAGCCCTAGGCAGTGATTAATCTGCTTTTGGTCTCTATAGATTTGCCTGTAATGGACATTTCAAATAAATGTAACCATACAGCGTGTGGCCTTTTGTGCCAAGCTTCTTTCATTAGCATAATGTTTTCAAGGTTCAGTTACATTGTAGCCTGTATCACACTTCATTCATTTTTATTACCAAATAATATTCAAAGTATGGATATACTGAATTTTATTTATCCATTCATCAGTTGATAGAAATATGGATTGTTTCCACTATTTGGCTATTATGGATAACGCTGCTATGAATATTCTTGTACAAGTGCTTAAATGGATGTATGTTTTTATTTCTCATAAGTATATACATAGGTAGGAGTGGAACTGCTGGGTCATATGCTAACTGTGTGTTTAATCTTTTGAGGAATTGCCATACTCTTCCAAAACAGCTACACTATTTTACATTCTCACTAGCAGTGTATGAGTTTTTCCATTTCATAACCAACCCTTGTTATTGTCTTTTTGATTCTAGCCACCCTAGTAGGTGCAAAGTAGTATATAATTTTGATTTTGATATGCATTTCCTTAATAGCTTAATACTAAGCATCTTTCATTTTGCTTATTGGCCCTTTCATTTTATGAGACCAATATTGCCCTGCTACCAAAATCAGAAAATGAAACTACAAGGCAAGAAAATTACAGATCAATATCCCTCAGAAACATAAACATAAAAACCCCAAAGAAAGTACTAGCAGATCAAGTAAGTTAGGCTTTATAACTGGAATGCAATTTGAAAATCAATAAATGCAATTTATCCTGTGGCTAGATTAAAGTAGAAAACCCATGTAATCATCTCGATAGATATAAAAATCATTTAACAAAAAATTCCATACTCATTATATGCATATACCTCTCAACAAACCAAGAATAAAAGGGAAATTCCTCAACTTGATAAAGAGTGTCTATAAAATATCCACAGCTAACTTCATGTTTAATATTGAAAGATGAATGATTTCCCCCTTAGATCAGGAACAAAATACAGATATACTCTGTCATCACTTCTTTTTGATATTGCATTGGAAGTCCTTACCAGTGCAGTACAGCAAGAAAAAGAGTTAAAAGGCATACTGATTGGAAAGGAAGAAATAAAATTGTTTCTATTCGAAGACATGACTGTCTATGTAGGGAATCCTAAATAAACTACAAAAATGCTCTTAGAACTGATAAGTGAATTTAATAAGATTGCAGGGCACAAGACTAAGGTACAAAAGTCAATTGGATGTTTCTGTGCTTGCAAAGAACAAATAGAAGTTGAAATTAAACTATATAATTTCTAATAGCACTATAAATGGGCATGAGGGAATTTTCAGGGTGATGGAGATTTTATGCCATGGGGAAGGTTTTAGTTATAATTTTTTTTGTTTGGTACAACTCACAGAACTTCATGTTAAAAAGGGTAAATTTAAACCGTGTGTAAATTATACCTTAATATTTTACTGTAAGTAAATTATATACAAATCAAGAAAAAGAAACAAATATTATAGTAGCCTTGTGGATGGTGGAGGTAATCGAAGAGGCTGGGATGTATAGTGGGGTGGTGGCTTACATTTGTACTCCAGCTATGCAGCTAACTTGTTTTTCCCCTTTTGGGGCCCAAGTTTCTCCGTTTTTCCAATGAAAATGTTGAATGGGATAATGACTAGAGTAAAATGCCTTCTAGTCTTGGCATTCTCTGATGACTGAAGAGGTGATTTCTCTAGTTGCTTTGTATTCCCTCTGTCTTTGAGACCAGGTACTTTGGTTGAGGTTTGGGTTGGGCTCACATTCTGAGCCATTACCATACAGTACAGGTAGGTGTGTGTTGGGGATGTCTAGGGCTGGAGTTAATCTGGCCACCACTATGTATCCTTCATAGCCTTCCTTTACCAAGTTGTTAATGGCTGAGCTGTGAACACGTACCATCAATATTTCCCCAGAGCCTTGGGATAAACAAAACAAAGCCAAACATCTGTCTTGCACACTGCTAGGCATCCTGCTGTCTGCCTTTCTTGATAGAAGAGTTCAATACAGTTTAGTAAGATTAATTCCTATTCCTAAGGCCCTCTCCCATGTGAGAACTCATGCATTCCTCACAATTACCCTACCTGAAATGTAGGTCAGAGTCGGTATAATTATCCTCATTTTGTAAATTATTAAAAAGAAAAAAATTAACAGCAACAATGACAAAATAAAACAAACTAAGGTGTAGGCCTTTCAATTCACTAATCCAGTGTCATGCTACTAGTAAGGGAGAGCTTAGACTTGAACAAAACCAGTGATAAGAATGCATTTCACTTGTTTCTAGTCTGAAATGTGGGAACCTGGTTACTTCTTATAAACTTATTTATTAATTCCTGCATTTACTCATTTATCAACAAATATTTTCTGACCTATACTCAGAAGAGAGGACTTCACATAAGATAGAGTCATCACTGAAAAATAAAGCCATGGGAATAGATGAGACTATTCAAGGATAGTGGATAGAATTAGACGAGCACTTACACAGGAACTTGAGAAATATTGTCACGTAAGGACCCCACAAAGCAAGAAGGCCCTGTAGGAGAAATTTAGAAAAAGCTGTCAGAAATAAAGAAGGAAAAAAGAGGATATTTAGATACTACAGAAGCTAAGGGAAGAGAGGCTTAACGGA
Organism: Mesoplodon bidens; assembly: GCF_964165515.1. NCBI lineage: Eukaryota > Metazoa > Chordata > Mammalia > Artiodactyla > Ziphiidae > Mesoplodon > Mesoplodon bidens. Next base: position 126,742,066 of record NC_138160.1, read on the forward strand.
AGGGGGTACTGTTCTGCTGTGTTGGATGTGGCTCAGAGATCAAGGAAGACAAGGATTGTGATATTTTATAAATATAGCAGCTAGGTCTTTGGTCACTTGTAGGAGTGCCAGTGGAGTGGTGGTGATAAGCCTCATTACACGCTGTGAGAGAATCAAGGAAGTAGATTCCATGAGAACAAGCATGTCTCAGAGCTGGTTTCCTTATCTGTGAAACACAGGTGTTGACAGCTCCACTCCATTTCAGAAGTACATGAAATATAAAGAACATTAATATAAAGCAGAATATGATGAAGTCATAATCTTGGCATAGACAGGAGACAGAGAGAAATCATATTCTGCTCTTGCGAATTCTGCTGCTTGCATCTTAAATGTCCTGTCGAATTTATCATATTATAGAACTATTTAAAATTTAAAGGTTCATGTGATTGGGAAGGCTAAAGTCAGGGTTGGAATTATTCTCAAAGGTTGCATTCAGCTCCTCAGCTGCTTAGAGCCTCATTCTATTGTTCCCCCAAGTGTGCATCCAGACTGCTTTTACACTTCTAGAGATGGGCATTCACTACCTCTTCAGACAGCATAGTGGTGGCTCCATGGCACTGGCTTCTTACTGAACTCAGGTCCGGCTGCTAGAAGCTCAAAAATCAATACCCGAGAGGCAAGTGTTAGTAGAAATGGAAAACATTGCTTTTAATCAGAAAGCCAGAAATCTGGGGAGGAGGCAGACTCAGTGTTCCCCAAAACCAACTCCCAAGATTCTGTCCAGCCATGAAAGTTTTTAAAGGGAAAGAGAGAAGTAATCTCAGTTAATCATTGAGATAGGGCATCAGAGTTGTCACCATTCCTCACTGCGTGCAGGCTCGTCCACTTCTTGTGATCTTTATTTAGATGCTATCTCATTCACACAGTTTGTTCTTGAGATTACTGAAGGGGAAGCTAGGGAAGAGATCTGGTCATCTGTTAATTACTTTTTCTTCATTTCTGCTTCTTTGAGCTGTAGAAAGAATGGGTTAGGCAAGGTATTTTGTGATCAAAAGATTTAAAAGGTGTGCTTGGGCCAGAGAAGAGTAGAACGTGGGGGTGCCTGGTTTGTTTAGTTACAATATAGCTTTGCTAAAGTGACGAGAAAAGGAGCCTCCTGCAGAGAGTTCTTTCCTGCCAGAAGCTGCTGACAAATCCCCACTTCTCAGAACATCATTCCATTTCTATGGAATTAGGAACAAATGTCCACCTTCTGTACTTCTTCCTGCTGACATAGGGTGCTGTATTCTTAGTGTGGAAGATGTGGACATGGGTCTGTCACATTTCTCTTTGCTGAGTTTGAGTTGCCCGTTTACATATACGGGCAGAACAAGCTACAATTATTTTGATGCCTACAAAAATATGGATTATTCTGAGCAATAGTGTTAATCCCATTCTCTTAAGGCTAGTTCTTGGAATTGTGCTAGCCATAGATTCAGTACTGCGCAAGATGGAGCAGCTTATGTCACGGCTGCAGTCTGGTCATTGTGCAGTTAACTTTTTCCCTCCGGTGGCAGCTATAGTATCTGTCAAATGACTCAGGAATGTGGATCAGATATTGAATCTGTGACTCTGTTGTCCTAATCATTAACTGCTTGAGCCTGCTGTTTTGTGACTCGGAGGCCTGGGAGAGTTCAGCTTTTCTACAAACAAGAGGCAGGGGACATGGAGGAACCTTGGAACTTGGGGGACAGGGGGTGTGCTGCAGGCTTCTGCTCTGTTCCAGGCTCTGAAGTCAGACAGAACTAGGTTTGGTTTGGTTGCTGCTCTACCAATGATAGTTACTTAAGCTCTCTAAACCTCAGTTTTCCTGTCTGTAAAGTGGAGATTATAATACTTAGCTCTCAGACTTGTTAAGAAACTTAAGTGTGATCGAACAGCACAGCCTCCAGCACAGAGAATATATTAAAAAATGATAGATATTTTTTATTTTCTTTTTCACAACTTTGACTCGTGGAATATTTCCTAATTGTTTTGACCTAAAATGTTTCCTTCTAATTCCCAAACATTGGCCCTAGTTTTTGTTCTTGGTTCTGGGCAGCAACAGCAGCAGTGAGTTTAATCTACTTTCCCACAGCAGCCCCTCATCATTAAATATTCTCTCCTCTGTGGTAAATATCCCAGTTTCTTCAAACTATCGTCAAAAGCCATGTTTTTAAAGCCCCTTTCCATCTTTGTTGCTGTTTTTTCAATTCACTCCAAGGTGTTCCTAATCCTTCAGAGTGAAGATAGTGGCATTTGGTCTGATAGTTGAGAGATTATTAACAGTAAAAGGCATAATTTAGATGTGGGATTGGGAGTGGGGCGGAGCAAGCAGGTGAAGGGTGTTGCTGGCTGAGGTACTTTGCTGGCAAGCAAAGTACCAGGTGGAACCGTATGGGGTACGTTCAGAGATGGTGAAGGGTTAAGTTGCAGTGAGGCTGTGGGATGGGAAGTATTTGAAATTAAGCTTGAGAATATAAGTTAAGGGATCAGATCACGAGAGGCTTAAATGCCTTTCTAAGGAATTAATTCTATTCAGTTGACAGCAGAGATCCCTCAATGTTTCTGGAGTGAGTGTGAGCCATGGTCAGACAGTCATTTTGGCCCATTATTCTGGAAGTGGTATGAGACGCAGCACAAGCAGTACTGAGAGTTTATAGTGATAAGACATCTACATTAAAAAAAGAGAAAGATCTCAAATAAACAACATAACTTTAACCTCAAGGAACCAGAAGAAAAGAAGAACAAACTGAGACCAAAATTTAGCAAAAGGAAAAAGTCGAGCAGTAATAAATTACATATAGAATAAAAAATAGAAAAAAAATCAGCAAACTAAGAGCTTCTTTTTTTAAAGAAAAAAAATGGACAAATCCTTAGCTAGACTAAGAAGAAAAAAGAGAGAGAAGACTCAAATAAAATCAAGAATGAAAGAAGAGATATTACAATGAATGCCTCAGTAAAAATAAAAAGGATCTTAAGAGACTATTATGAACAAATATAAGCCAACAAACTGGATAACCTAGAAGAAATGGATAAATTCCTAGAAACGTACAATGTATCAAAACTCAACCAAGGAGAAATGGAAAGCCTGAACAGACCAATAACAAATACGGTGATTTTATCAGCAATCTAAAACCTTCCAACACCAAAAAACCCAGGATCAAATGGCTTCATGGGTGAATTCTACCAAACATTCAAAGAGAATCAATACCAATCCTTCTTAATTTCTTCCAAGAAATTGAAAAAGAGGGAATACTTCCAAAGTAATTTTATGAGACTATCATCACCCTTATACCAAAAGCAGACAAAGACACTAAAAGGAAACAAAACTACAGGCTAATATCCTTAGTGAACATAGCAGAGAATAAAATGATGGTTGCCAGGGGTTGTTGGTAAGGAGAAATGGGGAGACATTGGTCAAGGTGTACAAAGTTTCAGCTGTGCAAGATGAGTAAGTTCTGGAGATCTAATGTACAACACTGTGCCTGTGGTTAACAATACTGTATTGTACACTTGACATTTGCTGAGAGGGTAGGTCTTAAGTGTTCTCACCATACACGAAAACGATGACAATTATGTGACGTGATGGGTATGTTATTTAGCTTGATTATGGTGATTATTTCACAATGTGTCTGTATATCAAATCATTAAGTTGTACACCTTACATATACATGAGCTTGAATTGTCAATTATACCCAATAAAGCTGAAAAGAACATGGTTGCACAAAAAGTAATAACTTCAAAGTTTTAAGAAGAGATTCATGAGGAATTTAACTCTATATATGTGTGTGTGTATGCATCTATCTATCTATCTATCTATCTGTGTGTGTATATAACATGCATATATATGTGTGTATATATATATGTGTGTGTGTGTGTGTGTGACTGTGTACTGTCATATGAGTGTTAAAATCCATGCACTATGTGGATGAGTAGAATCTTTGTTTCTTTGCTTCTACTCTCCAGACTTACTCATGTGACAAAACAGTTAAACACAAACTTTTAAAAAGTTAAAAACTCTTACAAAAAAAGCAAACAAAAACCTAAGAACATTCAATCTAGAGATCTCTGGGTCAGTTTCGAAAATAATCAACATTCCATTCCAAAGGAAAATCTGTTGCCTTTTCATAATATAGCAACTTCTGTTATTTTAAAAATAAGTTTAAAACATTATGAAAAAATGTACCATGTTAAACCTGTGTAAAATAAGTCATGTTTTAATTGATAGCTAATAATAACCAACAAGAAAAAGATAATGAGAAAAATTAAGACAATATATTTCTAGGGAATTTGACAATGAGATCAATGAAAATTTTTCTCTACTTATAAGGACAGATTAATAAAGCTTATTTTAAAATTAAAATTTTTTTTTTATTTTTAAAATTTTTTTATTTTTTATTTTATTTATTTATTTTTTTGCGGTACGCGGGCCTCTCACTGTTGTGGCCTCTCCCGTTGCAGAGTGCAGGCTCAGTGGCCATGGCTCACAGGCCCAGCCGTGGGATCCTCCCGGACCGGGGCACGAACCCGTGTCCCCTGCATCGGCAGGCGGACTCTCAACCACTGCGCCACCAGGGAAGCCCTATTTTTTAAATTATTATTGGAGTAGAGTTGATTTAAAATGTTGTGTTAGTTTCTGCTGTACAGCAAAGTGAATCTGTTATACATATACATATATCTACTCTTTTTTAGATTCTTTTCCCATATAGGCCATTACAAGAGTATTGAGTAGAGTTCCCTGTGCTATACTGTAGGTCCTTATTAGTTATCTATTTTACAATATATACAGTAGTGTATATATGTCAATCCCAATCTTCCAATTTATCCCTACCCCCCTCCTTACCCCCTTGTAACCATAATTTTATTTTCTACATCTGTGACTCTTTCTGTTCTGTAGATAAGTTCATTTGTACCCTTTTTTAAGATTCCACATATAAGCAATATCATATGATATTTGTCTTTCTCTGTCTGACTTACTTCACTCAGTATGACAATCTCTAGGTCCATCCATGTTGCTGCAAATGGCATTATTTCATTTTTTTTTTTTACAGCTGAGTAGTATTCCACTGTATATATGTCCCACATATTCTTGATCCATTCCCCTGTTGATGGACATTTAGGTTGTTTCCATGTCCTGGCTATTGTAAATAGTGCCGCCATGAACATTGGGGTGCATGTATCTTTTCAAATTATGGTTTTCTCCAGATATATGACCAGAAGTGGGATTACTGGATTATATGGTAGCTCTATTTTTAGTTTTTTAAGGAGCCTTCTTACTGTTCTCCATAATGGCTGAAGCAATTTACATTCCCACGAACACTGTAGGTGAGTTGCCTTCTCTCAAGACCCTCTCCAGATTTTTTGATGATGGCCATTCTGACTGGTGTGAGGTGATACCTCATTGTAGTTTTGATTTGCATCTCTCTAATTAGTGATGGAGCATCTTTTCATGTGTTTGTTGTCCATCCATATATCTTTGGAGAAATGTCTACTTAGGTCTTCCACCTATTTTTTGATTGGGTTGTTTCTTTTCTTGATATTGAGCTGCATGAGGTGTTAGTATATTTTGGGAGATTAATCCTTTGTCAGTTGCTTCATTTGCAAATATTTTCTCCCATTCTGAGGATTGTCTTTTCATTTTGTTTATGGCTTCCTTTGATCTGCAAAAACTTTTAAGTTTAATTAGGTCCCATTTGTTTATTTTTGTTTCTATTTTCATTACTCTAGGAGGTGGATCAAAAAAGAGCTTGCTGCAATTTATGTCAGAGAGTGTTCTGCCTATGTTTTCCTCTAAGAGTTTTACAGTATCTAGCCTTGCATTTTAGGTCTTTAATCCATTTTGAGTTTATTTTTGTGTATGGTGTTAGGGAGTATTCTAATTTCATTATTTTATGTGTAGGTCTCCAGTTTCCCCAGCACCACTTTTTGAAGAAACTGTCTTTTCTCCATTGTATATTCTTGCCTCCTTTGTTATATATTAGGTGACCATAGGTGTGTGAGTTTATCCCTGGACTTTCTATCCTGCTCCACTGATCTATATTTCTGTTTTTGTGCCAGTACCATACTGTTTTGATTACTGTAGATAAAGCTTATTTTGAATGAAGACAATGTGAAAATAGTAAAATACATTCTTCCTATGAAATGTAACATGTTACTTACTTTCTATAGAAATAATTAATGACCATTTTATTGCATTAAGGGATGTGGTTTTAAAATGATGTAGCCGTCTTTTTCTCTTTTTCATCCTTCAAATTTTTTTTCTCTTTCCCTTGAAGACCTTCTTCTTTGTCTTCTCCTCTCTCCCTGTCAACATAGTCATCATAATATGCATCCTGAAATTCTTCTTTCTTTGAGTATGAGAGACCTATTTCATCTGCATCCTTTCCCAGTTCTGAGTTTTCTTCATTTTGCCATCATTCTCCTTATTCTCTTCCTCTTATTCTTTGGGTGGACCAGCTCCATCCTCCACATTATCTTCATTATCTTTGTTTTCATCCTCATCCTCTTCCTCTTCAGGGCTGATGTTCATTGTCTTTCCTACCAACTCCCTCTAAGAATGTTTTGCTGCAGCAGTTAAAAAGTACTTTTTCAACTTTTAGGACTGTGATCTCATAGTTAAACAAATCATGATTTTCAATCTTTTAATATTTCATGGATCATCATGCCTCCTTCTTTTAAATGCACACTTCAAGGCATTAAGTCATTTCAGCTTTCTGAACATTGCAAATGGGATCTTAAGAATACTGGACTACATTAGTATATCCTGAAGTATGCTTCATAGAACATCAAACATGTGTGCTTCTCAATGGAGAAAATAAAAAGGGTATGTGTCACAAATTAAGTCGGCAAACTTATTTCTCTATCAGGAGATCACGGTACACTCTTACCGTATTAAAGGCTTCAAGAAGTTCTAAGTAAAACACCTCTTTAACTTGGAATAATCCAGCATTTCTGGCACTTGCTGACAAAGATTTCTTTCCTCCCTTCCTCCTTCCTTTCTTTTTTCCTTCTTACCTTTCTTTCCCTTTCTTCTTCCCTCCCTCCATCCCTCATTTTCTCTCTTTCTTTCTTTCTCTCTCTCTCTCTCTCTCTTTCTGTCACAATAATTTGGAGGAGATGTTAGACTGGCTCTTTAAGGCCATTTGTGAATATTAAAGTTTGTGGATCTGTCTTAGAAAAGTCAAGAAGGAAAGAGGATTTTGCCAAGAGTAGTCTTCCATAGTTGCTGGTCAGGATAACTCCCAGTGGATATTGGGTTTCCCAAGAGGAGGCATCAAGTTTTCATAAAAGGGCGGGGATTAGGAGCACAGTTTATAGGAGTTGTCTGACATTGAGTAAGTCTCTGGCCCTCAGTTTCTGCCTGTCAGAGGGCGTGGGATCAGCCTGGTGACTCTGTCATGGTCTAGAATGCTAGGGTTATGTCTGGGCTGAGTAGGAAATGCCTACTTGCCTGTGGGCAAGGAGAGCACCGTGGGTAGGTGCCCATGAAGTTCAGAGGTGAATTCTGGTAATCTTATTTGACATGGAGATGGTGTTTTCCCCAGCGAAAGCTTGGCTTCCTCTCCCAGTGTAAGGATTTGGAGAGTCCTACATTTGGCTTGAAGAGGGCCTTCTGCCATAGATTAAGTGCCCAAACCTGTCCCACTTGCTTAGGCTGTGGGTTTCAAAAATATAGCCACAATCCAGAATGAAGCCAAAAGCTTGTCTGAACAAGTATTTTGACGTTGTCTACTCTCCCACGTAAAGTTCCCAAACCTTTAATGGGAAGAAAAGAAGGATTTCTTATCAAGTTCCTGAAGTTTACCTTCCTGTATACCGATAAATAGAAATTGTATAAGCTAGTAGATCCTGGTTTAGTGCAGTAGAAAGGAAGGTAGGTGGTAATACACCAGCAATTCTGGACAAGGGATTCAACCAACAAGAGGGAGTCGGCATGGAGAAAAGGGTACTGAGGTCATGGAGGAGAGGCTTCTAGTCACACTCAAAGAAGTTCTTCTGCACATCTAGATTCAAAACAGAGGCTCAGGTATAAGAACCACACAAAAGTCCCACTTATCTGGGCATTGCAATGTAGTTTTTAAGAACATAGATTCAGAGGAAAGCAAACCCAGATCCAAACCTGGGGAGGAGGTTATCGAGAGGACATGACTGCTGGTTAACCGAAGAGTCAAACCCAGACACATGGAGGCTCCTCACCCTCTCCCCTGCCCTTGGAATGTCCGTTCCATCCACCAGTCCCATAGCTGGAGCCGCTTTCAAGCCACAGCCTTGAAAGTGTAATGTGTTGTTGAGACCATCTGGACTAGATACATGACTGAACCCTTTTCAAGGCTTCCATATAAACTTTTAAGATTCTGGCAGGCAGATGCAGAGATCTACTCATCTTGTGGCATCCAAGACAAACCTCAAATGTATGTCCCCTTACTTAGTAAGCCTGCCACCTACCAATTTAGAGTGGTCTGCCTCTTTCATAATCATTCACATGTTTTGATAATTCAACAAGAGATTTTGAAGCTATATCATACTGGGAAAAATAATCTGTCAGACCTCTCTGTTCAAATCCTGATTTTGCTACTTACCAGTTAGGGAAAGTTATTTTAACCTCTCTGAAACCTTACAAGGTTATGAAGATTAAATGGATGATGAATCCATGTACCTGTCCTTAGGGTCTGTCTGCTATAACTTTCAGTAATAATAGCTATGTTCATCACTAACGTAGAACATTGAAGTTCTAAAATACAAATGGATGAAGAAGTTGATAAACATAGGTCCAGAGCAGAAAAATGACTTATCCAAAGTTATAGAATGTAGGGACTGGAACCAAGATCTTCAAACTCTAAGCCAAGTGTTTTTGCCTCTACATACACAGCGGTCTCCATTACATAGTATTTGAAGCACATTTGAACAGTGGAGAAGTATGCTGACAAGTCCCATGGAACCCAGTAGACTTGTAGTCAGAAATCGAAGTTAAAATCCAGTTCTGCCACATACAGACTGTGTGACCTTGTGAAAGCTATGCAACTTCTATGACCCTCCTTCCCCTCATCTTGTAAAATAGTAGTAATGACCCTTGCTTGCTTTCAGGAATGTTGTGAAGTTCAAATGAGATGAAAAAGGAAACTGTAAAGACCAGCATGTGTGTAAGGGATTTGTGTTTATATTATATACTTTAAAATGTCCAGGGAGCATCATTTGCTTCATGTTGGTTTATCAGTATTTTGAAAATGATTTATATGACCAGTTCTGCGTTGGGGCAGGGAATAGCAAATGGGATAAGAATTGTGCATTCCATCTTGTTTATGGTTTTCTTTGCTGTGCAAAAGCTTTTAAGTTTAATTAGGTCCCATTTGTTTATTTTTGTTTTTATTTTCATTACTCTAGGAAGTGGGTCAAAAAAGATCTTGCTGCGATTTATATCAAAGAGTGTTCTGCCTATGTTTTCGTCTAAGAGTTTTATAGTGTCTGGCCTTACATTTAGGTTTTTAACCTATTTTGAGTTTATTTTTGTGTATGGTATTAGGGAGTGTTCTAATTTCATTCTTTTACATGTAGCTGTCCAGTTTTCCCAGCACCACTTATTGAAGAGACTGTCTTTTCTCCATTGTATATTCTTACCTCCTTTGTCATAGATTAGGTGACCATAGGTGCATGGGTTTATCTTTGGGCTTTCTGTCCTGTTACATTGATCTCCGAATGGGAGAAAATATTTACAAATGAAGCAACTGACAAGGGATTAATCTCCAAAATATACAAAGAGCTTGTGCAGCTCAATATCAAAAAAACCAAACAACCCAATCAAAAAATGGGTGGAACACCTAAAGAGACTTTCTCCAAGGAAGACATACAGATGGCCAAGAGGCACATGAAAAGATGCTCAGCATCACTAATTATTAGAGAAATGCAAATCAAAACTACAATGAGGTACCACCTCACACTGGTCAGAATGGCTGTCATCAAAAAATCTACAAACAATAAATGCTGGAGAGGGTGAGGAGAAAAGGGAACCCTCTTACACTGTTGGTGGGGATGTAAATTGATACAGCCACTCTGGAGAACAGTATGGAGGTTCCTTAAAAAACTAAAAATAGAACTACTGTATGACCCAGCAATCCCACTTGGGGGCATATACCTGGAGAAAAACATAATTTGAAAAGATACATGCACCCCCATGTTCAGTGCAGCACTATTTACAATAGCCAGGACATGGAAGCAACGTAAATGTCCATCAGCAGAGGAATGGATAAAGAAGATGTGGTACATATATACAATGGAATATTACTCAGCCATAAAAAGGAACGAAATTGTGCCATTTACAGAGATGTGGATGGGCCTAGAGACTGTCATACAGAGTGAAGTAAGTCAGAAAGAGAAAAACGAATATCATATATTAGCACATATATGTGGAATTTAGAAAAATGGTACAGATGAACCTATCTGCAAAGCAGAAATATAGACACAGAAGTAGAGAACAAATGTATGGACACCAAGGTGGGGCAGTGGGATAGATTGGGAGATTGGGATTGACTACTATGTACACTACTATGTATGAAGTAGATGGCTGGTGAGGACCTACTGTATAGCACAGAGGGAAACAAAAAAGAAGGTACAATCTCTTTGCAGGACATATATTAAGTTAACTTTTAAAATGCATTCAATATACATGAGGTGCAGACAAATACTGTTTGATTCCACTTATATGAGGTATCTAGAATAGTCAAATTCATAGCGTCAGAAAGTACATTGACAGATGCCACGGGCCTGGGGTGGGGGTGATGGGGAGGGGGAATGGGGAGTTAGTGTTTAACGGGGACACAGTTTCAGTTTAGGAAGGTGAAAAATTCAGGAGATGGATGATGGTGAGTGTTGCATAACAATGTGATTGTACTTAGTGCCACTGAACTGTACAGTTAAATATGGTTAAAATAGTATGTTTCATATTATGTGACTTTTACCACAATTAAAAAAGGAAAAGAATTGTGCATTCCAGCAAGGTGGGTGCATGTGTGGATATCTCTGACAAGTGTTGTTTTAGCCAGAATAAACCTGAGGATTCCAGCTGGCTGAGGTTCTCCGTGCATTCATCTTCAACGGAACAAAGTTCAATATCCAAAAGTAATTAAAGTGATTCAATCTTTTTTTTTAAGATTTTATTTTTATTTATTTATTTAGGCTGCACCGGTCTTAGTTGCAGCATGCAGGATCTTTTAGTTGCGGCACATGGGATCTTTTAGCTGCAGTATGCAAACTCTTAGTTGTGGCATGTGGGATCTAGTTCCCTGACCAGGGATCGACCCTGGCCCCCTGCATTGGGAGTGTGGAATCTTAACCACTGGACCCCCAGGGAAGTCCTGAAAGTGATTCGATTTTTACTTGAATCTCTTGGCAAATATCAACAGGAATGTAATTCATACTTAGTCCATCTACAGTCCTGCTCTGTCTGTGTCCCTCCCAGTCTTCACATCTCTCACACTCTGCAGGTACCTCAATCCTCCAGGAAACTCATCTTGATAAAAAGATAAAACAAAACAAAATTAAGCCTTAGTAACCTTTGTTTTTCTTTTCTTATCCCTTAGCCTCTATATTTTATGCTCTTGAGTTAAGTATTTGCCTTTCTCTCACTTCACTTCTCCATTTGTCTCTCTTCTCATTTGCCAATTCTATGTCAAAAATGGGCCAGAAGCAGAACTGTAGCACTCTGAATCTGCCTTTTGAAGTTGAGGAGGGATTGAGGTGTAGTGAAAAACCCAGAATAAGGCAGAATTTTCTTAATACAGTGGGAAAGGGTGAAAGATAATGAACACATGAATTAATACATACATAGTTTAAATTTTTTTTTTTTTTTTTTTTTTTTTTTGCGGTACTCGGGCCTCTCACTGTTGTGGCCTCTCCCGTTGCTCCGGACACGTAGGCTCAGCAGCCATGGCTCACGTGCTCAGCCGCTCCGCGGCATGTGGGGTCTTCCCAGACCGGGGCATGAACCCGCGTTCCCTGCATTGGCAGGCGGACTCCCAACCACTGCGCCACCAGGGAAGCCCCATAGTTTAAATTTATTATAGTTTGTCTTCATCTCTCCAAGGGGATGACTGAATTCATAGTGCAGATATGGGGATGTGAAATTTGTCGTATGAGACCCAGACGTAGGTAGTTAGTTGCAAGAAGTTGCTTATTTTTTGGTTAACATTCATAAAAGTTTTTCCTTCATATTTTCTTCAAGCATTTAATTGCCTCTCTTGTGCCTAAATTTGTGCTACTGACCAAACCACCTATCTAATCTTCTTTTTTTTTTTTTTTTTTTTTTTTTTTGCGGTACGTGGGCCTCTCACTGTTGTGGCCTCTCCCGTTGCGGAGCACAGGCTCTGGACACGCAGGCTCAGCGGCCATGGCTCACGGGCCTAGCCACTCCGCGGCATGTGGGATCTTCCCGGACCAGGGCACAAACCCGTGTCCCCTGCATCGGCAGGTGGACTCTCAACCACTGTGCCACCAGGGAAGCCCCAATCTTCTTATTTTTTTATTTTACTTTTACTCTCTTAGTAACTTTCAAATATGCAATACAATATTATTATTTATACTCACCTTGTACATTACATCCCCATGACTTATTTACTCTCCTTAAAAACTAACTTAAAGTCTTGCCCTTGGAGGAAAAATGCCTTTGTTGAAAATACTGACTCACCACCGGGGGCCTCATTTTTAGTTGCTTGTACTTTTCATGAGAGGGCTTAGCCGAACAAGCCATGATGTATTGCTGAGCATCACCTTGTGGATAAATAATGAGCTATGCTGGTGTAGCTGGCATGTTACAACAGTGTTTGGGCCATAATTCTTGGATTCAAATTCTTACTCTTCCCTGAATTAGCTGGGTGATGTGGGCAAGCTACTTAACCTTTGTCTCAGTTTCCTCTGTAAAAGGGGATATTCTACCAAGCCTATGGTACCTGGTATTACAGTAATCACAGAGAGCTGCAAAAAGGATGTCTTTGTATATCACAGTTTGAAGACATTATCAAATAAAACTAGATTGCTAGATAAGAGCAATCATAATGGCAAGTATTAATAATATTATTAATAAGATAATAATAGCATTTACTGAATGCCTGCTTGTGGCAGACGCTGAATTATTTTATTTACTCTTCACAACAGTCCTTTGTATTGAATACTCTTAGTATGCTCAATTCACAGATGAGGGAACTGAGACTGAGTAACTGATGTGTCCAGAGTTACACATCTAAGGAAAGGCAGAGTTGAAATCAAATCCAAGTCTGATGTTACAACATGTCATCTTAGCCATTCTAAGATATTGTGACAAGGGTAGGAAAGGAAATAATATTTACAGGGAGAAGTCTGTGTGTGTGTGTGTGTGTATGCATGTTACACACAAAGGAAGAGAGAGGAAGGGGTATGGTGGAGGTATGGTCTTTGTCTTCAAATTGCTAAATTGTTGTCATAGGGGAAGGAATCCCATGTTTTTTTTCCAAATGACTCCAAATGTTATAATATTTCAGATGAACATATTTCTGCCCATTTATACAGAATAATTGTCTAATAGCCAGAGTTGCCCAAATATGGAATCATCTGCCCTTGGAAATAATGTCTTCATTAGTTGGCTTTCTTAAGCAGAGTCTGCTGATAATTGGAAGAAGTAGTGTAGGGATTGTGTCTCACTAAGAAGAACCATTAAGGTATTTTCAAATCTTAAGAGTCAACATTTCTATAGTACATTTCAAAATGCAATAATTTCTCTGGACCACAGTAGGCTTCATGGCAGAAGTAATCCTTCAGCTGGATTTGTGCAATAGATAGGACACTTTTGATTACAAGTACTAGAATAATAACTCTGAAGAAAAAAAAAGTGAATTATAAGAATCAGGAGGTGTCTCAAGAAGTCCATAGGCAGAAGAAAGAATTGAAACTAGAGTCTGGAATGTCATCTGTCTTCTCTCTCCATCCAGAATTTATGCTCCTGCCTATAGATTACATTTCTTTCTTCTTTACTTTTCTCTAGAACACCTTTCTCTCAGTTCCTCTGTCCACTTGGCAGGTGGTAGATATCCATTTGATTGTTTCTGAGCCAAAATGTCACAGATGCTGCAATCTTGAAAAAAAGATAAAGCTTTCTTTTGGTTTCAATTTCAACTTTTTTGGTTATAGACTTTTTTTTTATTGAGGTAAAGTTCATGTAATATAAAGTTAACCATTTTAAACTGTATAATTCAGTGGCACTTAGTACTTACAGAGTAAAACCATCACCTCTATTTAGTTCCAAAATATTTTCATCACCCCCAAAGAAACTTTTTACCCATTAAGTAGTCACTCCTTATCTCCCTGACTCCAGGCCCTGGCAGTCACTAATCTGCTGTCTGTCTCTATGGATGTACCCATTCTATTTCATATAAATGGAATCATACAATATGTGAACTTTTGTACCTAGCTTCTTTCACTTAGCAAAGGTTTTCAAGATTCATCGATGTTGTAGCGTGTATTCCTTTTTATGGCTGAATAATTTCCATTGTATAGATACACTATTACTTTTTATGGCTGAATAATTTCCATTGTATAGATATATCACTTTGGTTTTTCTACTCATCTGTTGATGGGCATTGGTCTTGTTTCCACACTTTGGCTATTGTGAATAATGCTGCAGTTTTTGTTTGAATACCTATTTTTAATTCTTTTGAGTATATCCTAGGAGTAGAATTGCTGGGCCATATGATAATTTTATGTTTAACTTTTTGAGGAACTGCCAAACTGTTTTCCACAATGGCTGCACCATTTTACACTCCTATCCACAATGTCTGAGGGTTCTGATTTTCTACATCCTTGCCAAAACTTATTTTCTTTCTTTTTAAAAAAATATAGCCATCCTAGTTGGTGTAAAAAGGTATCTCCTTGAAGTTTTGATTCTTATTTCCCTATAATTAATGATATGGATCTCCTTTTTAATGTTCTTTTTGGCCATTTGTATATCTTCTTTGGAGAAATATCTTTCTAAGCCCATTGCCCATTTAAAAAAAATTGTGTGTTTATCTTTTTCTTGTTGAGTTATTTATATATTCTGATAATAGTCCCTTATAGTTGAATCCCAACTCTGGCATTTGCCTCAGGCAAGTCACTAAACTCTTGTGAACTTTGTTTTCTCTTTTTAAAAATATAGAGAAAGGATACACATACATTATACATGTGTGTGTATATATACATGTATATGGAGAGAGAGAGAGAGAGAGCGATAGAAGGGATCTCTTCTCTCTGTATATATCTCTTCTCTATATATACCATTCATGTATATATATCTTACTCTCTATCTCGAGCTCTGCCTATCTGTTTACCTATCTATCTATCTATCTATCTATCTATCTATACCTAGGAGCAATGTTTCAGTTTTTGCTAATTCGTTGTTTGCAGTGACTTTTAGAATGTAAGTACCACAAATAACAAGAATAGACTGTATGATTGGCAAATATTTTCTCCCATTTGTTATGTTGTCTTTTCACTTTCTTAATAGTATCATTTGTTGACCTAAAATAAATAGACTGTCAGATATTTCTCCAGCAAAAATGGGTTTATTTGGGATCAGAAAGGATTGCAATTTGGGGTCTGCAACCAGAGCCACTGCAAGTCCCTACAGAGCAAGGGAAAAATAATTCTTTTAAGGAAAGAAGTTGGGAGGGCTATAGTAAACAAAAAGTTCATAGCTTTTCATTGGCTGAGTCCTTGCCAGGAAATAAGTCCTTCTAGCTGGGCTCTTGTTGCAGGGCATGAGAGCTCCCCCTTCTGGTCCCCTGACTATTTAATTGATTTTTTTGTTTATTAATTTTTTTTTACATTTCCCATTTTGATCAAGATCTTTCTCTGAAGCATCACTGATCAAGAGACAGGTTTTACATTTTTAGTCGCTTTTTCTCTCTCATGCCAAGAAGGACCTTTCTTAGGCATAGTATCTCATGTTGGTGCACAGATTGGAAACCTATTGAGGTCACATGTGAGTAACTAAGAAGGGTAGGAGGGAGAACTCTCAGTAAAAACTCTCTACTTTTTATTTAAAGTCCATATGTTATCAAGATCATAGATATTGGAGATCATCTAAAGCATTAGGTCATCATCAAAGGTTTGGTGACAAATTTCCAACAGGCCTGGTCTGGATATCTTGGGAAAGTGGTCTCATCAAATGTTGTCTGCTTCAATTCAAGGAAATCTTTACTTTCAGGTTGCCAGATGACATGCAAGTCTAGTCAGGCTTCAGTGCTTTCTTAAGGTGTGAATCCAAGAGTCTATTCCCTGGAATTTGGAGGCATGAGGGTTGTTAGCAGGACCTGATAAGGGCCTTTCCAGTGAGGTTGAAGAGAGTCTTTCTGGAGATGTTTTTTCCAATAGGTGAAATCTCCAGGTTGCAAGGTGTGATACTTAAGGTCTTTATCTCCTGAAGAGTGCACTCTGAAAAGAATGCTCTACTAGAACATGATTATTTTTAATAGAAGAAATTAGACATTTGCAACAGTGGAGTATCTCTCCTTTTATCAGTTGTAGGTCACAAGAGGCAGGGACCAAGTGCATTGGATGTCCTGTGACTATCTCAAAGGGCGAAAGCTTATGAGTTCCAAAAGAGGCGGGTCTAAGATTTAGAAGGACCAGTGGCAATGCTTTTGGTCAAGGTATTTGGAGGGCCTTTACAAATTTTGCCTGCTGAGTCTTAATAATGACATTATTGTGTTCAGCTAAACCAGAGGATTGAGGGCACAGTGGAAGTGTAAAACCGGTCAAATGATGTTGACTTGTTGAATACATGACGAGTAAAATAGGTTCCTTGAACACTATAGAGTTTAAGAGGAGTTCTTCAGGTAAGGATAATCTTTTCCAAAAGGACTTTAACCACAGAAGAGGCAGTAGTCTATTTGCAAGGGAAGGCTTCAGTCCAGTGTGAAAGCATACAGACCATGACTAAAACATATTTATATCTGTGAAATGGAGGAAGTTGTATGAAATCCATTTGCCAGACCATCAATGGTCCATTAGGCGGTTTAGCATGTCAGGGAGCAGTACCAACATGCTTCCCTGGGTGGTACTTTGGACAAGTGGGACAAGTAAGGAAGGCACTTTTTGTGGCTTTGTTCATGTTTCCCTACCAATATTGATTCATGAATGCTATTATTTTGTCAGTAGACCAATGGTTTAATGCATGTCAAATGGTTAGAAGTGGTAATTTTAGAGTCTCCAGCAGGATTGAATTGTTATTTGGCCCAAACCAGAGCTTTTTCTTTGTATCAAACCAAAAGTTGTTGAATTTCCAATCTTGATTTTTTCTTTTCTGAGGCCAAGTTTTGGGCTTCTCTAGTCAATTTTTCTAAGTTATCATTTGGGGAAATATCCCTCTGGACCATTGCAGAGTTTTGGCTGCTGTTGGTCCCTTTAAAGTCAGCATTCTTTGCAGAAACATCAGCTAGGTGATTTCCTTTAGCTTCCAGAGATCCAAATTTAGAATGCCTTGGAATCTTCATAATAGCAAAAGTGGCAGGTAAAAGTATTGTATCTAAAAATTCTTGAACATAGGGGCCATTTAAAATTTTATTTCTGTTGGAAGTAAGGAAGCCATATTGTTCTCACAACATTCCCAAACCATGAGCTTTCAAAAGCATACCTACTGTAAGTAAAATATTGGCAGTTTTGCCCTTAACTAAAGTGAAAGCCCATGTAAAAGCATATAATTCAACCTGCTGGGCTGAAGTAGCCATAGGTAAAGATGCTGTCTCAACAATATCAAAAGGAGTGGCAATAGCATATTAATTATCATTGTCATATTTTTAAATAACAACCATCAGTAAATCATGAGAAGTCAGTGTTACCAAAAGGTATTTCCTGCAGATCATCATTAAGAGTAAGGAAGTGATCCATCAGCATTAAGCAGTTGTGAGGGACTTTGGTGGTGACAGAGGGGAGAAGAGTAGCAGGGTTAATGTTATTACAATGTTATTATTAAAAGAGTTATGTGAGCATCAGTTTGAAAAAAGGACTTCATAGGAGGTGAGGTGACTGGTTGTGAAATATTGAGTGTGATGGGAGTTTAGGAGCCTTCTACTGCATGAGGTACAAAAATGGTTAAAGGAGATCACACAAAGATTTTCTCAGTGGTCTTAACCAAAAGGGGAGTGGCAGTGATGGCTCTAGGGCAAGGGGGTTATCTCCATCCCACAGGGTCCAGTTGTTTGTTATGGGTTGATAGTGGTCCCCGTGTTTTTGATGAGTATCCCAAGGGCATTCCAATTCTTTTTATTTATATATAAAAAGGAAAAAGGTAATCTGATAATTGGCATGCTCAAGGGCAGGTGGGTTCACCAAACTCTTCTTTAAAGCCTTAAAGGTGATGTCACTGGTTCTTTCCATAAAATTGTGTTGGCATTGTTATTCTTTAGTAAAACACACAGAGGTTTGGCCATAAGAGAGAAATTTGGAATCCAGTTCCAGCAATAACCAACGAGCCTGAGAAAACTTCACAGTTGGTGCTTAGTTTGGGGGTTTGGGAGACTTAGGACACCATGCTATTTGGATCTAGGTGAAGTCCTTGTTCTGATAGCAGATGCCATAAATATAAAACCTAGGTTTGGGCAAACTGCAACTATTTCTTGGTGATCTTATGTCCTTTTAAGGCTAAAAGCTTTACAAAGTGGATACTGTCTCTGTGAGAAGGCTTGAGAATGAGAGTGAAGAAGTAAATCATCCACATATTACAAAAAGTAGAACCTCTAGGGAACTTTATTTCATCCAGATCAGCCTTCAGGATTTGTGAGAAATAAGGACTCTCAGTAAAACCCTGAGGTGTTACTGTCCAGGTGAATTGTTTTTCTCCCCAAGTGAAGGCAAAAAGGTATTGGCTACCTTCATCAACTGGAATACTAAAGAATGCACTGCATACATCAATTATAGTAAGGAATGTTCTTCCAGTGGGAATGGACGTTAATAACATATGAAGGTTAGGAACAACAGGGTATAGAGGGATAACAATGATGTTTATGGCTCAGAGGTCCTGAACAAACCTGCACTCCTGGCCCTTAGGTTTTCTCACTGTTGTGGGAGTATTACAGGGACTAGTACCAAGGATAATAAGGTCTTGAGCCTTATAATCTTCTACTATGGGCTTTATGCTTTGAAGGGCTTCTTAACTCATAGGACATTGTTTAATTCTGGGGAGAGCTTTTGAGAGATCTATCTGAATCTTGATGGGAGATGTGCTATGAATTTTGCCAATATCAGTTAGAGATTTTGCCCATAAGAAAGGTAGTTGTTGATTCAATAGAGATACGTGGTCAGTGTTTCCAGAATGAGCTCTAGTATAGTCAGAAATGGAGAAAATAAAGATGTAAAAGCATCATTTAATTCATCTGGTTGGATGCTTTGATTTTTTACTGTCAAATTCTAGACTTATTTTCCCTGTGTGGGAGAAAGAAATTCCAGCATTGATATTTCTCTAAGAAGTCTTTGCCTATAAATGGATAAGGGCAGCAGGACTGAAGAGAGAAGGGTATGTATCTCTCAAGGGGCCTAAACAAAAGACAACAGGTTCACGGACAGGAACCTCTTAAGGTTCATTAGAGATCCTCTGTATTTGAGTTATTTTAGTACTCCAAGGCAGGGGCTGCTTTATTATAGTGGGATTGAGCACCAAGAGTGTGGCTTTGGTGTCAATTAGAACTGGAAGAGATTCATCTGTAATCTGGAAAAATGTTTCTCCAAGCTGATGAATAGAAGGGAATGGGGAAAGCCCTGTCATTTAAAACTAGGAGGATGTTAGAAAGGCTGAAGGCACCTGAAGTGCTTAAACTTGTAACAATCTTTTTTTCCATTGTTCTGGCTCTTTGCAATAATAGCAGAAACCAAGATGGTTTTGATATTTTTTAGGGACCTTCATTTGCTGAAGTTGAAGATTAAGAATTTTATCTGTCCTGATGGATGCATAAAGAAGGTGTGGTATATATATACACTCATGCATATATAATATATATACATATACAATATGTATATATAATTTATAATACAATATATGTAATAATACATATAATATGTATAATATATATAATGAAATACTACTCAGCCATAAAAAAGAATGAAATACTGTCATTTGCAGCAACATGGATGAACCTAGAGATTATCATACTAAGTGAAGTAAGGCAGACAGAGAAAGACAAATACCATATGATATCACTTATATGTGGAATCCAAAATATGATACAAACAACTTATTTACAAAACAGAAACAGACTCACAGACATAGAAAACAAACTTATGGTTACCAAAGGGGAAAAGGGGCAATAAATTAGGAGTTTGGGATTAGTAGATATAAACTACTCTATATAAAATAGATAAACAAGTTCCTGCCGTATAGCACAGGGAACTATGTTTGATAACTTGTAATAACCTATAATGAAAAAGAATATATATATATATATATATATATACATATATGTATAACTTAATCACTTTGCTCTATGCTAGAAACTGACACAACATTGTAAATCAGCTATACTTCAGTTTTTAAAAAA
This sequence comes from Mesoplodon bidens, assembly GCF_964165515.1. Taxonomy (NCBI): domain Eukaryota; kingdom Metazoa; phylum Chordata; class Mammalia; order Artiodactyla; family Ziphiidae; genus Mesoplodon; species Mesoplodon bidens. The sequence continues at coordinate 126,762,594 of NC_138160.1, forward strand.
TCCTAAAAAAAAAAAAAAGAGAATTTTAGCTGTCTTCCTTTGAGGTGATTCATCCACAGTGAGAGAGAGCTGGTTTGTCAGATTAACTAAATCTGGAGTGGACATAGTTTCCCATTACATCCTGGTTCTTTTTACTAGAAGGGCAAGGTCCTGGTTCAGCCCATGAATAACCCATTTTGACATAAAGTTAAAAGCTGCGTGGGTGGAATCAACATCTGAAGGAAGACCAGGATTTTCTTTAAAAATAATCTGAAGTTGATTGTAATAGTCATGACAAGATTCATCAGAATTTATGTGCAAGCCTGAATTTTGTTCCAATCAGTAGGCTTTGGAAATGCCCTAAAAATTGGATGAAGTCTCCCACCCATTGCCTGAGCCTAATCGTATAATAAGTTAGCAGGCTGGTCTCCCAGTTGTAATTTTAGAGACTTTTCAGAATGTTCCCAATTAGTGATTTTCATCCAGTGCTGGGCTGGCCTTCATTGACAAGCATATGAACTAGCTAACATAAGTCAGAAACTAGGTTGATAGGTCTGAATGACTGCATTAAATTCCTCAGCAAATCGGCGAGAATCTTCAGTTGCTTTGGGAAAATCTTTGACTGTGGCTCACAGTTTAGCTTTAGTCCAGGAAATATAAGAAATTAAGGGTTAGTCTCTGGATCCTCAGAAAGCTTAATTTTAAAGGGACACATTCTGATAAGTTCAGAGGCAAAGGAAGTGAGGTCAGTTTCTGAGAAAAAAAGGAAGTTCAGTGAGAGAATTTGATGGGGGAACTGAGGGTATAGAGCTGTAGGTGGCCTAGAAAGAAAGGAGGAGGATGGCGCCAGAGGCAGGGCTTGGGCACAAGGAATGGAGGGTGAGACACGATGGCCCTGGAGAAAGAACCAGGGACGAAGGAGCCAAGGAGGAAGGGCCTGTGGCTTTTGGGGCCATTTTCACTTTCTTTAATCCTTTATTTGCATCAGTTAATCTTAAAATCTTATTTTGCAGAAAGGCAATTTTAGGCTCCTGATAAAGTTTGGAATCCTCAAAATACAAATCGAAATAGACATTCTATTTAGTTTGAGACATTTTAGAGCTATGGTAGTCCAGTTTATTTTTAAGAAGAGTAAGTTTGAGGATTTCAAAATTCCTCTTAATGGCCACTGATATTTTAAATTGCCTTTGGTTATGTTGGCTTCTTTAGTTGGAAATGCACTTGAGGAAAGACTGTGGTTTTTAAACATAAAATCAGCTCAAATCCCTGTAGGGGAGTGCCCTCAAAATACTTAGATAACTGCGGTCGCATTCTCATAACTTTTTCTCTAGAGTAACGGGATAATTTTCAAACCACCTAAACAGTTTTCAGCTCAAACAGCTTATAGCTCGAACAGTTCAAATATCTCTAACAACCTGTAGGCCTAATACCAGCCATTTCTAAGAGAACAGTCTGGTCCTAGAGGAACCTAGCTGAAGCCTTCTCAGCTCAGTTCCCATAGAACAGCCCTCATTCCAAAAAAAAAAAAAAAAAAAAAAAGGCCAAAGGCTGAACCAGTCCCAACTTGAACAATCTGATTTCAAATCAGATCGAAGTGCCAAATGAACACTCGCACTTAGAACAAGGCCTTAACTAGAAAAGTTGAAACCTTAAAACAGATCTCAAACAAACCCTAGAGAACTTCAAGATCCAAAGAGGGGGGAAGCTTGGATCCAGGAGAAAGACATACCTTTAAACTCCATGGTCAGGGAGAAAAGCAGTGAGCAACAATGGGCTCAGTGTGGGTACTGCACCTGTTTCTCACCAGCTCTGGAGTCATTGGGGGGTCTCCTCTAAATTCCTGTATGTGCCACCAAAATGTTGACCTAAAATAAACAGACTGCCAGCTATTTCTCCAGTAAAAATGGGCTTATTTGGGATTAGAATTGCAGTTTGGGGCCTGCAACCATGGCTAGCCAGCCACATGCAAGTCCCTACACAGCAAGGAGAGAAGAACTCTTTTATAGAGGGGAAAAGGAAGTTGGGAGGGCTGTAGTAAACAAAGAGTCCATGGATTTTCATTGACTGAGTTGTTGCCAGGAAAGAAGAAGAGTCTTTTTACTTTGTGTTGGTCTCTGCTATTGTTGCAGGGCATGAGAGCTCCCCGTTCTGGTCTCCCAACTCCATTTAACTGAGGTTTTAGTTTATTAATTTTTGACACCTTTGACACCTAAAAGTTTTTAATTTTGATGAAGACTAATTTAATGTTTTTTTTGTGGCTTATGCCTCCAATTCTAACTTTTGAGGGGAGGTGACTTTGCTTAGTTCAATCATAGGGGAAGCTACGATGCTCAGGTGTGTGGGATTCCATTCATTGATAAGTGGTGGCAGAAGCACTTAGGAGAGAAGGTTAACTGATGAACTCAGTGTTACACAGCTAGTAAAGAGCAGAGTTGAGACTTATACCTGATGTTAAAACCAGTAATCTTACCTTAAAAATCTCTCCAAATGACCTTTGGTTATCTAAGCTAATAAAGGAACTGAATGTGAAAAAATAAATAAAACCAGTAATCTTTACTTCTCTAATTATGCAGAGAAGAAATTATTATGGTGAACTCAAGATGATCAACTTTCTCTCAAAGAGTGGGTAGCATTTTGATAAAGAGGAGGAAGGAAGAACTTTTCTTTGTAAGGGATTCTTGTTTGTAGAAGACTTATTCGAATAGAGCAGATCAGTATGAAAAAGGAATGACAAACCCTGTCACTACCTCAACTTCTTTGTTCCATGCATTTCACCCTGATGCCTTGGGCCTTATTAGATGTCCCCAATACTTAGCAGGGTTGCTGTTATCACTAATTATGGACACAAGAGGGTGCTAAAATATCTCTCTTCTGGTTCTTTAGGCCCAGATGTAGAACGTTCTCTTTCCTTTAATGCTCGTTCCATTTTCAGAAAAGAACTTTGATTACAAAACTCAGGAAAAACTTAATAGAAATAATGAAAATACAGCATACTATCAAATGTTTAGATTTCAAGGTTAACTGAAGTATAGTTCCAGTGTCGCTGATGATTTTGTACAATTTTAGATGAATGTAATAGAATTTCAAAGCTAGAAAGAACATTTGAGATTATCTTCCCTTTTTTCCATCCTGCTCCCCGCCTGTCCCCCTTCCTTCCTTCCTTCGTCCTTCCAGGGACACTTTGTTAAACAGAATCTTTTCAGTTTGGAAAAAATAAGCAAAATATAAGCAGACTGTTCTTCTTGAAATGGAGGTAGGATGCTGAAGCCCAGTCTCTGATCTTACCTTTGCCACCATGGCAGGCCCAGAGGCATGTCTGTTAACCCCAAGGTGCCACATAAAAGAGTTTGGAAAATCATTGCTGAAAGTCAGGTGGTTGGCAAACTGCATTCTTGAATCAAATCCTGCCCCCTGCCTGTTTTTGCACAGCCTGTGAGCTAGTTTTTACATTTTTTAATAACAGGCAAAAAGTCAAAAGAAGAATATTTTATAATGCATGAAAATTATATGAAATTCAGTTTCAGTGTCCATAAATAAAGTTTTATTGGAACACAGTGATGTTCATTCATATATATATTGCCCAAGGCTGTTTTTAATGCAATAATTTCAGAGTCGAGTAGTTGCAATGGACGCTATATCTCAGTTTCTTTAATAGATGTAAAATGATATAAGGTAATAATTATAATAAAGTATTGTTAGATTTGTAACAGATATGATATAATATGTATAACATAATAGCACAAAAAGGGGAAAGAGGGAATAGAGCTATATAGGAGTAACATTTCTATCTCACTTTGATTACATTAGTATAAATCTGAAGTAAGTTGTGATAAATTAAAATGTATATAGTAAGCCCTAGAGCAACCACTAAACAAACAACAAAAGAAACCCTAAAAATGGTAAAAAAAAAAAATCATAAAGGAACTAAAATGTTACATTACCAAATATTTACTTAATGCAAAAGAAAGCAGTAAAGTAAGAATGTAGGAACAAAAGGATATAAACAAATAGAAAAAAAATTCATATAAATTCAACTATATCAATAATAACATTAAATGTGAATGGATTAAACAATCCAGTCAAAAGGCAGAGATGTCAGACTGGATTAGAAAACAAGATCCAACTACATTCTGTCTACAGGAGACACCTTTAGATTCAAAGATATGAATAGGTTAAAAGTAAAAGGATGGAAAAAGATGTAATATGCAAACAGCAACCATAAAAGCTGGAGTGGCTATACTAATATCAGACAAAATAGTCTTTAGGACAGAGTACATATGGACTGCAAAGCCTGAAGTGTTTACTATCTGGTCCTTTACAGAAAAAATTTGCTAACTCCTGTTTTAGATGCTTATGATGACTCACTGGGATACAGGAAAATATATTAAAGTTTAGATTACATTTTAGAAGTCTAATTATTTAGAACCTTTTTATGTTATGTTTTATACTATATATTATACATTGGGGTTGAATGTATATTCTTTATAAATAAATAAAATAGACATAATTTCACGTGCATGTGCAGAAATGTTTTTCTGATCAAAGTGTGTAATCAAGTACTTTTGGAAACCACTCTAGTCTAACTGTATTGTTTTACTTGTGGGAAAAATAAAATCCAGAGTGATGAAATGATTGTTCAAGATCCCAGAGCAAGTTATTGGCAGATAAGCTACAGGTTCCTTGCCTCTTTCACTGCCCACCCCATCTTTTGCTGTCCTCCAGCTTGGGGTTTCTGAAGTAAGGCTCACCTGTGGTGACTTCAGATTCTCTCTAGCACTAGACCTACTACTATGTAATACATTCACAAGCCTTTTTCCTAGTCTTTTTATGAACCTTGGTATGTGCTGGACATGTGAGTGCTCTTTGGGCTCAAGCAAGAGGTTGAGGCATACCCTAAATTCATCCCAAATGTCTTCCCTGAGCTTGTATGTATCTCATAGACAGATGAAGTAGAAATATGCACACATACTGCATCGTACAAATATCCTTTGCTTTAGGAATGTGGTGTCAGGAACAAGATCAAAAAAGTTTCTGTAGTTGACTTTGGACTTCACTAGTTGGGATGATGCAGCTTATTTAGGAAAGTCACAAGTCAAGAGGGACACACACACAAAAAATTGTGCACATTCTAAAGGAGGTCCAGGATAATGAAAAATAAGAGACACCATGTCTGTGAAAAAGAGTAGAAGAAACTGGTGGTAACTTAGCTCAAAGATGACTCAGGTGCCCAAATAATTATCTTCAAGTATCTTAATGACTGTCCTGGAAAATGAGGAACTTAGCTGTTTCATAAGCCCAGATCTAGGACCTATGGTAGAATTTGCTGGGATTTGGCTTGGGTTCACTAGCTAGAGATGTCCAATGATGAACTGGGTGTCATATAGACTTTGACATCAGAGAGAAGTGAGAATAATTCCTGGCTTCATCTCTTATTGCCTGTTTGACCCTGGGGATTATGGTTATAGAGAAGAATAATATATTGCAATATTGTATGTATAACCCTCTTTTTTCCCCTCTCCTACATGTCCTTGAACCTCATGCAGCCAACTGCCAGTTTATACTGTCAGGATTTTGAAATTCAAGGCTAAGAGAATAGTTTGAGAAAAGGAATTTTGAGTCTGGCTTTTAGAATCTAAGGCCAGAATGTCTGGAAGGAAGTAGAACACAAAGTATATGCTGAAATAGTAGGTTTGGAAATATGAAGTAGGAGTCACATGGCACTGCCCACTAAGACCAAATAAAAATTCCATGGGCTGGAAGTTAATGTGTGGAGGAAAGACAATGTTGAGGGAGGAGATTGGTGGAGCCTAGCCTGCCTGGGACTCAACATACCTAAGGGAACCAGGGGGAGAGCTGTGGAACTGGCACTAAGACTCATCAACTACCAATAGAGAGACACCATCTATCACAAGGTGGGAGTCAGATCATTAATGGATATCATGGGATCACATTAGGCATTTGGACCAGTGTCATAAATCATCAATGCCATATAGCTGTCCTCATTACATCTCGTAAAGACCTCCTAATGAAACACTAGCAGAGTGCTGGTCATTGTCCTATGAGAGTTGCAGCTCTTTGGGACCAAAACTTTGCTCAGCTCTATTTTACTTTCCCTGTGTGGAAGCAACTCTTATTCACTAGGTATATTCTAAGGTGTTGCTTTGATGACAGGATGTCTCCTGAACCCTGTAGGAGGAGAGATCGTGTGGAAGGGAATCCTCATGTCGGTACCTTGGTAGGAATGAATAGAACTGGTTTGAGATCCTGTCTGCTCCAACCCAGTTGCATTAAAAACAGCAATTCCAGTTACATGTTAACCATACTTTTGACTTTCCATGTGGTTACAATTAACTTTCCTAGATCTTTTTTGCTGTTGTTGTAAATTATAACATTAATAATTATTTTATAAGGTTGCTCTGAAGTTAAATGAGATAATGCATAAAAATATTAGCACACTGTTTGTCTTAGGATGCGTTCAATAAATGGAAGCTGTTAGTATTATTCAAGAGGTGATGAGATCATAATCCCTTTAAGTGTTCTTATGAAACTGAGTGACCACTTGGTGTTTATGTGGTAAGGACATTAACACTTCTGAATGTGATAGTGGTCTCAGAGACCCATTTGTCAGTTTAGATCCAGTGTTTTTCTACCTGCTGTGCATGGGCTAGTACAGACTGACTGTATAGCATAGCCTTGGATAGTGTTAAAATATACATAAGTCTGGGCCCAAATCCAGATAATTTGATTTAGTAGATTTAGAGAAAGGCTCAAGATTCTGTGTTATTAACAAGCTGTTTCCTTCTGGAGGCTCTAGGAGAGAATCCATTTCCTTGCCTTCTTCAGGTTTTAGAGGCTACCCACATTCTTTGGTTCACTGCCCTACATCACTCCAACTTCTCCATGCATTGACAAAGCTCCCTTTCTGACTCTGACCCTCCTACCTCCTTGTTATAAGGACTCTTATAATTACATTGAATCCTCCAGGATATTGCAGGGTTATCTTTCCATCTCAAGATTCTAAACTTAATCACATCTGCAAAGTCTCTTTTGCCGTGTAAAGCAACATATTCACAGATTCTAGGGATTAGGATGTAGATATGTTTGGGGGGTCATTATTCTGAAAATCATAGAGGATAACGTTTTTTTGGACTGTCAGCTACATGAGAAACCCCTAGATGACTTCATTCATTCCCACCTAGTAAGTCCATGTGTTGGGGGATTTTTCTTCTACACTACCACCCCTCTAAGTGTCTATTTCTTTGGTATACAAGTGTCCCAGAAGACTGATTTAGACTTGACAATTCTATATTTAGATACACCCTAAAGGTATGCAAAATTCCAATATAAATGTGGAAACTACTATAGAGCAGCAGAATATCTTTACTTCTTTAGAGTGTTGGTTCCCACAATGGACAGAAATGCTTTGAGTTCACTCTGGGGAAAACTGGTCTCTGAAATCTTACTGCAGAATTGGAACGCAGCCATGGAAGACCTTATGTGGCTAAAAGAGACTATAGATAATAATTCTGTGAGTTTGCCACTCTAGTCTCTTCAGCAGCAAACATGCTCATTCATTGGTCTCTGTATGTTTTCTTCAATCACCCCAAAGGACGTGATAACATTATTGATCTCTTTCTCTACCAGCCACAGTACCTTAATGTAATTCAGATGATGTGTCCACATATTCTCCACTATTTGACCACAGCAGTCATAACAAACAAAGATGTTTGAAAAGGCTGGCAGGTGCTAAATGATCTGGTCAAAGTTGTTCAACAGGAGTCTTACACATATAAAAAACCCGTTACAGAGTTTGTTGAGTGCTTATATGTTAATTTTGACTTTTATGGGGCTCAGAAAAAGCTGAAGGACTATGAATCAGTGCTAGTGAATGATTTCTTCTTGGTGGCTTGTCCGGAGGAGTCCATTGAAAATACCCGTCTCTTTGTATTTGAGACTTTTTTTTGCATTCATCAGTGTATCAGCATTAACATGTTGGCAGATAAACTGATCATGACTCCAGAAGAAGCTGAAAGGTGGATTGTAAATTTGATTACAAATGCAAGACTGGATGCCAAGATTGATTCTAAATTAGGTCATGTGGTTATGGGTGACAGTGTAGTCTCATCTTATCAGCAAGTGATTGAAAAGGCCAAAAGCCTTTCATTTAGAAGCCAGATGTTGGTCATGAATATTGAGAAGAAACATAATCAGAATAGTAGGTCAGAGGCTCCTAACTGGGCAACTCAGGACTTTGGCTTCTACTGAAGAACTGTACAGAAAAAATTTAAAAAACTATAAAAGAAAGGTGAAATAATAAAACCATTATGTAAATGTGAAACATTTTGGAAACAATTAACATAATGAGTATAAATTTTGGAGAATTTGAATAAAATTTAGACTGTTTTTCATTAAAACAAAATACTTGACAATTCTAGGGTATGCTGGATGGGAACAGAACAATCTTAAGGGTCAAGGTATAAATGGCTATCACTCCTGCTTGATGATCAGTGTGCCAGATGGTAACTTCTGTCAAAGGAAGGAACTCATCATAGCTTCTCAGTCCAGGCAGCATATAAGACTTCATGTTTGAAGGCAGTAGCTTCTGTCCCTGGGCCCTAGCTACATATGATCATGCTCAGATGGACACTGGCCATTTCCTGGATATTGACTCAGTACTGTTCCTATGGTCCCTCTGGCGACGTCTCCTCATTCTTTGTCCAACTGTCTTCTAAGTCTCTCTTATCTTTTTCTTCTCAGCCTTGGGAACCCATCCTTTGCCTTAAGGTAATTTTTCTCTTATCATTTATATCATCATCATATCATATATTCTCTCAAAATCTCATGTGTCTATAGCTGAGTCATAATATGTAGGTTGCTAAACTCAAAACCAGCAACCAACTCTCTTTGCTTTCTTCTGTCAGTTCACCTCCAAGGCAATTATAGAGAATGCTTAGCTGATTGAATGTGGGAAGGAACAAGGAATGAAGCAAATTCTGGAAACAAACAATTAATATTTCAAAATATGATCCATCTTCATAATTTTTAATATTTGTTCCAACACTGAAATTCAAAGATACAATTCCTAAGTCCAAGGCTAGTGCTCATTTCTACTAAACCACACCCCATTGTGTTGCCTTTAGCTCATTCCTTTCAATAACTTTTTCAACAACTCCAAGACCTTGGATTTCCAAATTGGCATATTTCCCCTTCACCAGGACACCTCCCATTCTTCCTAAATCCCCATTCTCACTATGGTGAGAGCATCCTGCTCTGTAGCTCCTGGGAAAGGCTGAATAACAAGAGATCTGCACCACCCTCTCAAGCTGCTGGTCTGCCTTTTCACAATTTCAGCCAACTGTCTCTGACTCAGCTCTCTGTCTGACAGGCAAAGGACTTGTAGAAAACATCTCCTACTCCTTCTCTTCTTCCAAGGAGTACAGGATTAGCAGATTAGCATGTAGTACACCTCAGCACAGGGCAGCTCCTTTTCAGTTTGTTTGTCTGGTATTAAAAGGGGATGGCAACTAGCTTAAGGTCTGAATGAGTTCCTTCCCACAGATACCTGCCCACCCTCTAATACCCAGGTACACAGCAAGAATGTGGACTCTGCTGGCCGTTCGACTGGTCCAGCTTCCTTAGTGCAAGTGGCTGCTTGTCTAACTCTGTCTCACCATTCCAGCTCTTTTCTTTCAATATTATAATGAAATAATCAGTACAGAGAGGCAGCCAAGATTAGTGTGTAAGTTACTCTGTGTTTGCATCAGAAAAAATGTGGATGGAGTCCCAGTTCTGCTACTTACTAATTATGTGACCTTGGGCAAGTTATTTAACTTCCTCAATCTTCTATCTGCTCCTCTGTAAAATGAGACTGAAGACACCCACATCACTGGATTGCTAAAAGGATTAAATAAAATAAAAATAGGTAAAACACTTAATGTCCTACCTGGTACATGTTGCTCCATAAATGGCTGTCATAGTTATATTTTATTTTATTTTATAAAGATGTGCTGAAAAATACCATGCTTGGTACTATGGAAGTAGGAAAAGAAGGAGACATGGTCCCTGTCCACAAATAACATTGCAGACTAATGGGAGAGAGAAAATATCAAAGTAAGCAAAGGGAATGGGTGAAGGAGTGGCAAAGTTATGGGGAAAGAACTGAATGAAGATGAAGTTAGACCTACGCAGCATGGAGGAGGGTCCAGAGGGAAACTTCATTGCAAAGGTGTGGGAAAGGCCGCCTTGACATAAAGTTCTATCCTGCGGGCAACAGCCTTTCCCCATGTTTCTGAGATTCTCTTATTCAATAGTGCCATATCATGACCATGAACATGTATGCCTCTATTATTCTGTACTTTTTGGATACCCATGGGTGAGTTAAGGGTCTCTAGGAAAATGAACAAAGAAGCATTTCTTTCTTCCTCATCCACCTGTCTTTCCCTTACACTGCTGTGATCATCTGGGTCATCTTTAGAAAGCTTAGATTTTTTTTTTTGACTGGATGGCAGTTCAATCACAGGTGATTTCCTGGGCAGATTTTAGGCATCTCTAAAATTTAAAATGAAAATGAACTGAAGTGTATGTATGCCAAACTGAACGCATGTATGCCTTCTCTACACTAGATAAGCATGCAGATTGTCTGAATGCCTGACCAGATTGTCATCACATGTGTGGGCTGAATAGTACATTGGGAATTGGCTGGGTCATTCTTCAACTGACTAGCCCCAAAGTTACAAAATTCTCCTGCTCCCCAAATGTCATAAGGAGGTAGTAGAGTACTATAAAGAGGCTCAGATCACCTGTATTCTAGTGTTAACCCAACAGTGATAATTGTATGTAACATCAGGCAAATTTTCTTGATTTCTTTCTCAATAAGCAAAATAGGTGAAATAACTCCTGCTGATGGCTCTGTAGAGCACGAATGTAATTTTCTTTTCAGAATCTGATACTTCTTATAAAATGGTAAGAAATGATAACTTCTGCTTGAACCACTTTACCCTGTTGTTGTGGAAATCAGACTATAGAAAGGAAAACATTGTATATATGTACATCTTCTTTATCCAGTCCTCTGTCAATGGGCATTTAGGTTGTTTCCATGTCTTGGCTATTGTGAATTGTGCTGCTATGAGCATAGCTGCTATGAGCATAGGGGTGCCTGTATCTTTTTAAATTATAGTTTTGTCCGGATATATGCCCAGGAGTAGGATTGCTGGATCATATGGTAATTCTATTTTTAGTTTTCTGAGGAACCTCCATACTGTTCTCCATAGTGGCTGCACCAATTTACATTCCCACCAGGCTTATAGGACGGTTCGCTTTCCTCCACACCCTCTCCAGCATTTGTGAGTTGTAGACTTTTTAATGATGGTCATCATTTGCTGTACAGCAGTAATTAACACAACATTGTAAATCAACTATACTTCAAGAAAAAAAAAAAAGAAAGGAAAACATTTTGGCAACTTTGTCTCTAAGGCTGGCTTTTAAGTGTCTGAGAAGATTGACTGTGTTCCCATTAAGATTTCTATAGGTTAGTCATTTCCTGTTCTTCCTGCCTTGCATGACAAGAATTCTGGGTGTCTGATTTCCCTCCTAAGTTGGTCCCTCTAGGCTGGTGAATTGGTTGTTATCATCCACCACATATACATCTATCAGATCATTCATCAGCCTCAGGTTTGCAACTGTAGTTGAGAGAAAATAGGAAATGAACTCTCTTCTGAGATTTGAGTTTCTCAGAACAAGGCATTTTGTAAATATGATAACCACATTTCAGTGTTCTTAAGTCATTCTAATGACCTCTCCTCGCACTTGGAATAAAACCCAGACTTGTTACTGAAGACTGCCAGCACTCGCATGCTTTTCCGCTGGCTTACTTTGGGCAACGCACATTGTGATCTAGTCACACGGGCCTTCTTTCTCTTCTTCATACATGCCAAACCCCCTCCTGCCCCACGGCTTTTGCTCCTACTCTTTCCTCTGCCTGCAATGCTTTTCCCCTAGATCTTTGCATGGCTGGCTCTCATTCCTTCTTCCCTATTCCTGTCTCAACACACATCTCACTTCAAGGAAGCCTCTTCTGATCAAGCGATCTGAGCTCCACCCCCTGCTCCACCCACATCACTATCTCATTCCTTTATAGCTCTTATCACAATCTGCAACTGAATTATACATTGTTTCATTCACTTGTTTACTCTGTATCTTCTCAGTAGAATGGAACCCATTTTCCCAGGGTGATATTCCAAATATGTAACAACCAGTACCACATGGCACTAATCAATCAGAATTGACCATGGCCAAAGTCCTGGGACAGGGTCCAGGAGGCCCCCTAACCTGCCCTCCGACCTTTAAATTGTTGGTGTGTGGGGAGGCCCAGGAGTCCTGAGGAAGGGGTTGGAGTACATAAGCAATGCATGTTAATTAGCAATGCATATTAACTAAGCAATGCATGTGAACTATGTGCCCATTATTGTGGAAATCTTTCAGTATCTTAGCAATCAGTATGACCATTACTTTGTACTGTTTGAATATCAACCCTACTTGTCTCCTATATTCAACACTATATCCCAGGCCTGGAACAGTGACTAGCATATAGCAATCCCTCACATGGTGACTTACTTGACTATCAAGTGTTGTCCACATATGCTTTCTCTAACTTAATATTTTCTAAAAGAGCTATAAGGTGGCCTGGGTTCAAAGGTCACTCATACAGTTAAGTAATGGTGTATTGAGGCCGTGTGGTCTACTTTAATGATAACTAATGTCTGTAACTCTTCATAGTTTACAAAAATCTACATGTCACTTGTCCATTTTATCTCCACAACCATGCTGGGAGGCTGGCAAGACAAGACATATTCATTTCTCTGTTGAGTAAACTCAGACTCCTATAAATCAAGTGATTGCCAAAGGGTAGGCAGAGCTGTGAAATAGTTCGTGTCTTCTGGGCTGGGACCATGTTCTTTCCAGCTGGTATGTATTCCGTCCCCAGCCCTGGGTAGATCTGAACCTGAGCACAGAAGCAGCTACTGGATATAGGTGTAAAGATTCTGGGGTCTACATCTAGGGTTGTATATGCCCTTATATAATAACAACTGTGGCTGTTTTACAAAATAGGGTAGTTCAAGCAAGAGTGACCAGCCTAAGAGGGTCTAGAGGAAGCTAGAAACCCTGTCCAAGAGTTGGAGGAACAGGAAATGACCAACCTGGAGAAGACTTCAGGGAGATATAATCTTCTCAGATGCTTGAAAACCAGTCTTAAAGACAAGATTGCCAAGACTTTTTCTCTACAAGCTCACAGGGCAGAGTTAATACCAACAGTGAAAAATAATTGCAAAAATCAAGTTGTTGATTCAAAAATACATATTTACAAAAAGAGAAGTAATATAGCCTAGAACAATGTTTACCAAAATACAGTGTATTTTCTTAGCACAAAATGGTGCTAAGAAAGATGTTTTTATTTAGGACATGATTGAACATTTTGAAAATTTTCATTAGTTCTGAGTTTATTTTAATACATACTAGGGAAAATATATAACTAGTAGACAAATTTTGTGATTTCAGATATATAAGAAGTGGTTAAAGTAGATATTTTACTTTTTTAAAAAATGAAACAAAATCCTTTAAAGAGAAATTTTTGGTGCATAACAGCAAAGGTGATTTTTCAGACATGTACAAATGAAATGATAGATGAGTGATTGAAGTTTGTGAAAATCATATTCTTTGAAACTAGCTCTATCACTTTTCATGGACTTGGAAATATTCTTAACATTATGATTCTTAACATTATAATTTCCTCATCTGTTTAATAAGTTTGTGGCAAGGATTAATAGTTCAATGCATGGAAAGTATTCAGCATAGTTTAGCACATAGTGAGAACTACATAAATGTTAGCTATTGTTTTTATTTTTATCAAAAATAATGAGAACTATTCAACCATGGGCAGGTACCTTGTGAAGCAGAAAGCTCCTCATCATGGAAGGGATGTAAACAGGACTAGGCAGGCATTTGTCAGGGATGCTGCAAGGGAGATTCCTATTTGGGTGGGAGCTCAGCTAGAACTTTGAAGTCATTCCAGCTGGGAGATTTCTGTGAGTCTGTCTTTTAGTGAATTCCAGGATGCAAGAGAGACTTGCAACAAGAGTTTTCCTACTACATGTTGGGAGGACACTTAAGGACTTAAGGATACAACAGGACACAACAGGACACAACAGGACTCAAAGAGCCATTGCTCGGTGAGCACTATTGTTGGCCTTTTCACAACCCACGTCACTGTCAAGGAGAGCTGTCAGAGAACCACACAGCTATTGTCCCATAGTTCTTGCCCAACCAGGAAAAATACCCATTCTGTCCTCACAACCGTGGGAAAGGCTGTGAGCATTTCTCATGGGTACAGAGAGGACCCATCCTGTCTAACCCTCAACTGGAACCTGGCCTTTACCCAATAGTGACTGCTGACAGGCAATCAGGTCCACCTTGAGAGCTTGAGCTATGGGAAACACTTCTTTAAACAAGCTGAAACATGTTTCTCTGTAGCTTTCACCCACTTGTCCTAGTTTCATCTCCTTCAACCACAAAGAACAAGTCTCCCCATTGCCTCCAATGGGAATCCTTCAGAAGGCTGCAGGCTGATGGAGTATTTGCCCTGTTGTTATTGATTTCCATGCCATTCTTTTTTTTTTTTTTTTTTTTTTTTTTTGCGGTACGCGGGCCTCTCACTATTGTGGCCTCTCCCGTTGCGGAGCACAGGCTCCGGAAGCACAGGCTAAGCGGCCATGGCTCATGGGCCCAGCCGCTCCGCGGCATGTGGGATCCTCCCGGCCTGGGGCATGAACCCACGTCCCCTGCATCGGCAGGCGGACTCTCAACCACTGCACCACCAGGGAAGCCCTCCATGCCATTCTTCATTGTTCCCACAGATACACTGTTTCTGCAAGCATAGTCATTGACATCATGTTCTAATATAATTTGTCTCTGTCCTTTTTTGAAGGCAAAAGATTGGAATCTAGACCCCCTTTTCTTTATAAAGGGAGATGCTCTCAGTAGCAGTTCAGTTACACAGGATCTAGTTACTGTACTTATGTGATGCTGTTAATGACAGATCATGGTGTATCTGGTGCTCTTTAGAGGTCTGGCCCCCTTTTGAACTCTGCACATGATCCTAAGAGATGTCCTCCAGGTCTGCTGCCCTAATTTGCATATGCAAATGACTGAGGATTCTAATGTCTAGTTCAAATGGCACTGCTCTCCTGAGTTCCAGGATCACGTACAGCAGCCTGCTGGATATCTATGCATGCGTATCTTACCGGTGTTTTAATCTCACCAAGTTCAAAATTGAACCCATCCATTTTCTCTCTATGCCCCATCTCTGCAATAAGGATAGTAATAGTGTTTACTTCACAGTTCTAAGGATTAAATGAATGAATGTGCATAAAGCACTTAGGATAGTAACTGATGAATTTACTTATGTATATTGCTATTATTGGAGGATATAAGAAAACAAATAAAATATAATATGTTGAAGACTGAATGGTTATGTAGAAAAAAATGAAACAAGACAGATTGAGAAGTGTTGGTAGGAACAGGAAAATGCCACAGGGCAGTTTTGGAAAAACGATTATATGTTCCTCAGTGATCTTCTTTGGGAAATAAATGTCTGAAGAAATTCTTGGTATGTCCTTTAACATCGGTCATTCTGAATCTTTTTAAAGATGATCAAAATGCTCAGCATGAGGGGCCTTCTCTCCTATAGCTGAAGTTACTTCTAGGTTCAGGATTTCTCCTCAGAGGAAGTGAGTTCATCATGAGATTAATTTCTAAGGAACAAGGATTGCATCTGGAGATGGCAACAGCCTGGTTTGTAATGGTTTATGCAAGTCGAGTGCCAACTTGCTACCGAGAGGGATCTTGTGAACCTGGAAGGGTGATTGCTTAGGCATGACACATAGAACATCGCTACTAAAAGTGCAGTCTGCAGACTGGTGCTGGTCCTCAAACTGTTACTGATCTGCATGTGATAATTGTAGGATTGGGAATAAGCATTTAAACAGCTGTTTATCAGTCTTATAGAGTGGCTTTATGTCTGTTAAATCTACCAGTAGAGAAATGTAGACTCATATTTGTCATATGCATGGTAAGGGACTTGAGTTATCTGTGAATTTTCGTGTTCATGAGGAGTCCTGGAACCAATCCCCCGCAGAAATGGAGGGTTGGCTGTGTATGTTTCATTTAATTTAAAGCATTGTGATGCATAGAAAACAAACAAGAAGACAGAAAAGAAAGAAGAAAACAAGAAGTTGGTTCTCTGTAACTAATTGTTTGAAAGTGCTGAGGCAGTGCGGAGTCATGGGTTCTAGCCCTGCTCTGACACCAACTCATATGAGACCCTCGGCAGCTCATTCTCCTTCAGGAATTACTTTCCTCATCCATGGATTAAAGGTCTTAGAATAGCTGATTTTTAGTTTCCATTTTAGCTTCACAAATGCCATACTCCCAAGAATCTTTAAAACATTTTTTTAAATAAAAATTGACTGAGTAAATCTCCATTGCTTGATTTCAAGCCAAATAATCCTTCTTTTTGGTAAAAACCTAACTACAGCATAGATTCTTTTTTTTTCTTTTTTTTTAATGTCTTTATTGGAGTATAATTGCTTTTACAATGGTGTGTTAGTTTCTGCTTTATAACAAAGTGAGTCAGCTATACACATACATCTATCCCCATATCTCCTCCCTCTTGCATCCCCCTCCTTCCCACCCTCTCTATCCCACCCCTCTAGGTGGTCACAAAGCACCGAGCTGACCTCCCTGTGCCATGCAGCTGCTTCCCACTAGCTATCAGCTTTACATTTTGTAGTGTATATATGTCCATGCCACTCTCTCACTTTGTCCCAGCTTACACTTCCCCCTCCCCGTGTCCTCAAGTCCATTCTCTATGTCTGCATCTTGATTCCTGTCCTGTCCCTAGGTTCTTCAGAACCTTTTTTTTTAAGATTCCATATACATGTGTTAGCGTATGGTATTTGTTTTTCTCTTTCTGACTTCCTTCACCCTGTATGATAGTCTCTAGGTCTATCCACCACACTACAAATAACTCAATTTCGTTTCTTTTTATGGCTGAGTAATATTCCATTGTATATATGTGCCCCATCTTCTTTATCCATTCATCTGTTGATGGACACTTAGGTTGCTTCCATGTCCTGGCTATTGTAAATAGTGCTGCAATGAACATTGTGGTACATGACTCTTTTTGAATTATGGTTTTCTCAGGGTATATGCCCAGTAGTGGGATTGTACAGCATAGATTCTTAATGCTTTTCTTCAGATCCCCATTAGAAACATTTTTTTCTTTGGGTGGTTATCTCTCAATCTGTCACTTTTCATTGTAAAGATCTCTTTGTCTTGCAGCACTCAGGTTTTCCCCATGAATTCAAATATTTTATAGGAAAAATTTTCTCTGCTGAGTGTTCATAGACTGATGATCTTCTTGAATTTACCAAGAGTCCCTCTGAGGATGTTCTCTGAATAAAATCCAACCAGCATTATAAGGAGTTTGGATTTTATTCTAAGACTGAGGAGAAACCATAAGATGGTGCTAAGAAGGGGGGTGACATAATGTAATTTATGTTTTCAAATATCACGTTGGCTGATCTTTGGTGATTAGATTATAAGGGTAAAAGACTATATACAAGGATAGTTTGGTGGCTATTGCAGTAGTGTAGGCAGGCCATATGGTGGTTTGGCCTATAGAACATAAAGAATAGGTCATGCTATCTAGCTTATTTACCAGCCTTGGCAGTGCTGTGTTGTGGAATTGCTTATAAATCCTATAAGTGGCTTTTCTTAGCTGGATTGGGATCATAGGTTTTTTTATGGGGTTACAGGTAGTGGTTTGTAGGAGTTAACATTAATTCACAAGAAGCCCTATCTTGAAATTATTGCTGAATGTCCTATTCACATGAGTGTATGGAATCAGAAAATGTGCAGGCATTGAATAACTATAGATGCAGGGTTTCAGACGGGAGAGGGCTTTTATCTTTCCTACTCATCCACTTAGAAAACAGAGGTCACAAACAAAAGTGCTGCAGTGTAGAAGCCAGAAGCCATCCCAGACAAAGTGCTGGCTTGTTGGGTTCTTAGCCCTGGGACTACCCAGAAGATAAAGAGGTCTGCCTTTGGAGATAGACTGTCTTCAGTCACGCAGACCCCACTTTAGCTGACTCAGCATTAGAGGACATGGGGCCATTTAACTCATTTTACTTTGGACTGTATGTGGGCATTTCACTGGGAAGTAAAATACTTAGAGGAAGAAATAAGTACTCCACCCAGGTAAAAGCATTCTGGTGTAATACAATTGATTGGAGATTTCCGTCTGGGAAAGATTTGCCTCCACAAGATGACCAACATCAGCAACTACAGAGTGAAGAGAATAGCTTAGGAAGAGGAAATAATCCATGACACACAGGAAGAAAGGCAGTGGGAAGTGATACAAAAGTTTGAGCTGAGATTAAATTCCCCACTCTTTCCTCTGCTAGCCTCTAATTTCAGGTTGTTGTCTAATTATCAGAAGCTGTACCCCCTTCTGCAAAACGAGATAATTGCACATTTTATGACTGATATGAACATCAAGTGAGAACTAGATAAAATGTTTGTAAACTGTAAAAAGCCACAGACAGTTTTATTATAATAGGGCTTCCACTGAATTGCATCAGACTAGCAATACTATTTGTGGAATTCATATGGCTTGCTTGGTCACAGCGCTGCTAAGTGAAACTTGAAAGACACTGTGAGAAAATACCTGTAGGTGTGGAATTGAATAATGTGTAAATATGGTGATTTTATGTGTATGCGTGGGTGCATTTGTTTGTACTAATACATCAGTGTTATATTTATGTTCAAACATTAACTATATTTTGATGGGATGGGATCATATGTAATATGGGACAAGGGTTCAGAGCAAGAGCTTTGGAATCAGAAAGCCCAGTGTTCATACTCCAGCTTACAGGATTTGTGACAAAATTACTTAATTTGCATGAACTTTAGTTTCATCAATTGCAAAATGTTTATAGTAATACCTACTTTAGGGTGTGGAAGTGAGAATGAAATAGGGTAAAGAATAAGAAACATTTAGCAAGTACTGAGAAAAATAGAAGACTAATAAATGCTAATTGTTGTCATTGTTCTTGTTCTTGTTATTAATAATAAAACTCACTCTGTGCATATGTGTGGATGGTTGGAGACTCTTGCCTGAGTGACAGTCCCTATTATGGGACAGTTGAGCAGAGATGATCACTTGTGTGAGGAAGGAACATCATTTCTGGAGTTTGCACCTCCCTGGTCTGTGGAGGAAGTTTCCAGAATCAGAGTCAGGATTTGATTCTCTATTCCTTTTCTCTGAAGCTTCTAGAAATGGAAGAAGCTTGTGGGTTCTGGGAATTATGAATGAGAAAAACAAAGGGATAAAATTTTGTCTATAGCCTCTTCCAAAATCATTCAGTGAATTAAGCTAGATGAATAGGGAGAAAAACAAGGAGGGTGATGGTACTCATCCAGTAAAGAGGGTAGAGAAGAAATGACACATGGGCATAGTTGGGACAGCTGGTGGAACGTCTATAAGATTGAGTGTAGAGAGTCAGTAAAACATAGTAATTACAAGAGGTGACTTTAAGATAAGGCAAAGCTGGGTTCAAATTCCAGTTCTATCACTAACTGTGTGTAGTTGGGTAAATTGCTTAAATTCTCTGTAAAGTACAAACTGGAAATAAAAAAAACAACACACTTCTCACTGAGTTGAGGTAATACAGGTTAAGTGTTTAGCAAACTGGTAATTTTGGGGCTACTTTTAATAGCTAAGAACCTGAAGTTTCTCCTTTGGAAACTTGTTATTCCCTAAAATGATTGCCTTATTTTTCTCTTTGGCATAGACTGGCAAAGATGTTCATTTCAAAAATGAACATCTAACTTATGACCTTTGGCAAGCAACATAATGTTTTCATGCCTCAGTTTCTGCATCTGTAAAATGAAATTATAATAATATAAATAACTGTTAGAGTGGTTGGAAGGATTAGATTAGGTCATCAATGTGACATTATTAGCACAGAGCCTGGAACATTGTAAGCCCTCACTAAGTGTAAGTATTGTTAGTTATTATTATTAAATGATTCTGTATTATTCTTAAAGAAACAAAAGAGATTTTAAGTTCATATTAAGATTTGTTTTAAGATACACACCAGTTTCCTGAAACTTGGACTAAAACTTTGCTCAGAAAATACAACGGATCCTTATAAGATAAGACTTGAATCTCAGTTTTTCTTTGCATAAAGCACAGGTAATATTGCTGCTTCTATATCTGTTGTATTCTGAACCCACAAAACATAATTATACCTCATCACATGATGTTAATGAGAAAGGGAATGGTACCATCATGCTAATTTAAACTCAGCCAGTGGTCTACTCTCTTCTACCCTATTTGGGTCAACCTGTGGTTCTTCCAAGCCCATAGCAGATGCTCTTTCTCTTGAATTCATTTCTGGTAAATTTTGTAACCATTTTTCTCTTTTAAATACATTTAATTAGTGTACTTTGAAAGTCTAAACAAGACATTCAGAATAAAATTATTTTAATATTTATAATCATTTATGGAGATACTAGCTAATATTGTTGCATTAGTGCTGTACTTTATAGTTAACCAAGTGGTAGAGCGTTATGTTTAAGAGCTTTTTTATTTATTGAAGTATAGTTGACATACAACATTATGTCAGTTTCAGGTGTACAACATAGTGATTTGACATTTAGATACATTACAAAATGCGCACAGTAAGTCTAGTAACCATCTGTCCCCATACTTAATCCTGACTCTGGCGCTCAGAGTATGTGATTCCAGGGATTGCCATACATATAGACTACAACATCAATGGTGCCAACCAGAGTTTTACACTATGACAGTTCTCACTGACATGTTATTTAATCTCTTGTGTCTTGGTTCCTTATTTATTCATTTGAAATCTATCAATAAAATAGGGGTTTTGTACAGTTTATCTAGGTTATCTAGATAAAATATTTAACACAATACTTGGCACATGGTAAACCATAAATGGGAGCTATAATTATTGTTTTCATGATTACTAACTCCCTTAAACCATAGGCAATTCTCTGAACTCAATGGCCATTATTATATCCATTTTACAAATGAGGAAACCGCGGCACTGTAAAAAATACATATTTTTTTCCAAAGCAGAAAAACAGTGTGCTTCTAGGCTGAGAGATTTTGCCATAAAATTAAATAGTATAATATTGATTTTATATACTTGTATATTTAATTTTTATTTAAATTGTGATTTTTTTCTTTAATTAAATGGTGTTTTTTGCTGTTGTGTGGACATATGTGAAGAGTAGTGTTTAAAGTCTAAGCATGAAAAACAAAAATCAATACAAAAAAGGCCTAAGCAGGACTTCCCTGGTGGAGCAGTGGTTAAGAATCCTCCTGCCAATGCAGAGGACACGGATTTGAGCCCTGGTCAGGGACGATCCCACATGCCATGGAGCAACTAAGCCCGTGCGCCACAACTACTGAGCCCGCATGCCACAGCTACTGAAGCCTGAGCGCCTAGAGCCTGTGCTCCACAACAAGAGGAGCCACTGCAATGAGAAGCCTGCGCACCACAATCAAGAGTAGCCCCCACTCATTGCAACTAGAGAAAGCCGGCGCACAGCAGCAAAGACCCAACGCAGCCAAAAAAAAAAAAAAAAAAAAAAGCCTAAGCATGAAAATAGCTGAGTGACTGTTTAAATAGCTGAGTGACTGTTTTACTGCTTTGGCCATGGAAATTTGGGTAGGAATATGCTACCATCTTCACATTCCTGAGGACTGAGAATCCTTAAGCAGGTTGACTCCCAGACACGTCACTTTGAATGTGGCTCTCTTCTGATGACACCAAATGTAACAAATATGAGCAATGACCATTACAATTTTTCCTCCTTACAGAATAATGTGAAAGTACACATTGGGAAACTATTTCCTTAGTCATTAGATTTGTTAATGGCAGGTATTAGTACTTTATTTGTTAAATGATGCATTTATTGTTGAGTGGTATTCTGCAAGTTTCTTTATAATGACAGTGAAAGAATTTGTAATATTTATTCATGGTGGGAACAGAATGACTCATGAGTGAGAGATGTTAAGAGTCAAGAAAGAAAACAGCAATTTGTAAAAACTTGGGCAGATAACTTTATATTAGAATGATTCCTTCACATAGTTTCAATTTTGTGTTTTCCATTAAATAAGAAGGCTACTTCTTAATTGTATATTATTTCATCAAGTTGAATAATCTTTTAATAGTTTCTTTTTGGAAAAGTTTTGTTAAACACCAGCTATATGGCATGCACTTGTCTAGGAGTTGGGGACCCATTATGAGATGAAACAGACATAATTCTTGACCTGACAATCAAGCAGGGAAGACAGATAATGAAATGAATGATTTTAGATAAATAAGGGGTACAGAAGGATCATGTAGCAGGGAGTGTTCATCCTGTGTAGTGGGTCATGGAGGACCTTGCCTAAGGAAGTCATGTGCAAGTTGATATGTAAAAAATGAACAAAAATTAGCTACACCCTAAGGAAGGTCTGGTTCTGTGCATTCATTTATTCATTCATTCACTCATCCTTTTTTATGACAAATGTGTGTTGTTTTCCTACAGTGAGACATGCTGTGTTCTAGGTTCCAAGAACTCTGGAATGAACAAGCACTTCTTTTCTAAAACAAGGGAATAAATAAACAAGTAAACAAATATATAACACAATTTCAGGTCCTGGTAAAGAATAAAAAGGAGGAGGGAGGAGGAGAAGATAATTGCATAGGAAAATGTGTTACAGGAAAATAATCTGGGAAGGTCGCTCTGGGGAAATGACCCTTAAATTAAGAGGAACCAGCCATGCAAAAAGCCTTTTAAAGTTATTCTCAGTATTTTACCTTCCTTTCATTATTCACAAAGCTTCAGTAAATTCCAGTCAAAAAGTAGAGCCTTTGTTCAGGGATGTTTTGAATAGCAAAGGCACAACAGTTTGGGGAAACCACCTTCTCCAGCTGATAGCAAAGAGAGTAGCAATGCTGATCTCCTCTGGACAGCAGTGTAACCAACAAAATATCAAGTTCCAAGGGTCACCAGCAACAGAGACTTTAGAATGGCAGCTTGATAAAGAGCTGAGGGCAGATGAACTAGAAGTTCTATTTCCTAACTACATAAATAGCAGGAATGGGGAAAATCTCAGAAATACTTGAGGGACCTGTAAGGATGGATGATTTTTGACCAGAGGATCATTAATCCCATCACAATTTGGTTATGAAAAGGAAGTATACCCTCACTTTATTGTCACATCCTGGTGAAGCCTAGAGTATGTAGATTATACTTAGCTATCAACATTTTATTCAACATACATTCAGATACTACTTATGCTATAATATCAGTAATTGCTAACACTCTGAACATTACTAGCTGTGTCACCCTCCCTTCTACATGCTTACATATGTTAGCTCATGTGATATAACATTTCTATGAGGCAGCTACTATTATTATTTTTTTTTTTCTTCTTCTTCTTCTCTTTTGTGTGTGTGTTTTATATTTGAGGCAGAGAAGACTTGCAGAATTTGCCCAAGTTCACAGTAGATGTTCAGGAGTTGAGTGCAGGCAGTCCAGATCCAGAGCTCTTAATCATTTTGCAAGCCTGTTCCTTATATGCCAGGTCTGTATTTCTTCCCCTCATCAGCTGCTAGGTAAGCATCAGTGTGGTATTCTTCACGTGATGAGGAGCAAATTGTGGGAGAGAGAGACAGACAGAGAGAGAGAGTGAGAGAGTGAGAAAGGAGGAGAAAGAGTGTGGATAGGTTACAACACCAGAATTACTCCATAAAATAATTCTGAAGAAGAAAAGTAGGTATTATTCCAGATGCAGTTCTTATTTCTCTTAAGTCTCAAAGCAAACAAAGAATCGAGGTATTTTTAGCCCTGTTTTACAGATGAGGAAATTAAGCTCAGAGAAGTTCAGCAGCTTGGCTCTGACTCATGCCATGTTCCCTAAGGATGTTTGTAAAAAAAAAAAAAAAAAAAAAGCAAAAATGAAGCCCATTATCTGACCTGTCTTCCAGCCCTAGATCCATGATACTGAGAGAGGCTTTCACACATAAAGAAAAAATGAAGGAAGTTTTTAAAAACATTCTTATTGAAGTATACTTGATTTACAATATTGTGTTAGTTTCAGCTGTACAGCAAAGTGATTCAGATATATATACATTCTTTTTTTACATTCTCTTCCATTATAGGTTACTATAAGATATTGAGTATATTTCCCTGTGCTTTATAGTAGGTTGTTTTGGTTATCTACTTTATGTATAGTAGTGTGTATATTTTAATCTCAAACTCCTAATTTATCCCTCTGCCATTCCCATTTGGTAACCATAAGTTTGTTTTCTATGTCTGTGAGTCTATCTTTATTTTGTAAAAAGTTCATTGGAATCATTTTTTTAGATTCCACATGTAAGCAATATCCTGTAATATTTGTCTTTGTCTGACTTACTTCACTCAGTATGATAGTCTCTACGTTCATCCATGTTGCTGCAAATGGCATTATTTCATTCTTTTTTTTTTTTTTTTTTTGTGGTACACGGGCCTCTCACTGTTGTGGCCTCTCCCGCTGCGGAGCACAGGCTCTGGACGCGCAGGCTCAGCAGCCATAGCTCACGGGCCTAGCCGCTCTGCGGCATGTGGGATCTTCCCAGACCGGGGCATGAACCCATGTCCCTTGCATTGCCGGGCGGACTCTCAACCACTGCGCCACCAGGGAAGCCCTCATTCTTTTTTATGACTGCATAATATTCCATTTTAATGACTGACTTATATATATGTACACATCTTCCATATCCATCCGTTGATGGATGCTTAGGTTGTTTGAAGGAAGATTTTTTTAATGACTGCATAACATATATCTGACCTTATAAAAATCTACCCTCTACCAAAATACACTTCATAGAAGAAGTGAGGACACTTCAGTGTTCTCAGTGCGATTCTGAGAGCTTTACTAGTATCACACTGAGGATGTTGGAGTGTCCTTATTTGGTGCTAAGTCTAAACACACAGGAGGGAATAATGAAAATTCTTTTGTACAAAAAAAGTGTACGTATAAGTAAGAGTTTTAAGAAAAGTATAAACCATGTAAGAGGCTTAACACAAAAAGGGCCTTTTATTAATTTAGGAAGGTCTTTAAATATGACTACTGCCTCTATCATAAAACAGAAAGAAAAGAAAATCATCTTGATAAAGTTACATTTCCTTTATTATTATTTTCAGCCTTGTTCAGCTTTCTTCTAGCATTGTATTTTTGATATTTTGAAAGTTTTGATATAAAGTCATTCATGTTGATGGCACTATTTGAAAAACTCATACTCCTTTAAATGACCATTTTACTAATGTATTCTCCCATATTACAAAGTTTATGCTACTGCTTTTTTCTTGATTAGATTCCATGATTTTTTTGGTCTATATTGCTAGTAATATTTAAGGAGCTGGGCTTGATTAATTTAAATGTGCTTCTAATTTCTTATTACATAACAACTTTTCTTATTACATAACAATTACATAACAACTTTTATGTAATTGATTTTCTTTTTTTAATTTTCTTGTAGTGCAGTTTTATTTTATTTTTTGCTCTGAGTAATTCTTTGACCAGATTCTATAAATACTAGTACATAGGATTTAAATTTTTATTATTTTAAATATTTTTCAGTGGTCTGCTTTTGTCACAAATTTCTGTTTCATCTGCAATAGATTTATTTCTTGCATTAATATAAAACATTATATTTGTTTTTAATCACTTAAAATGTGTATAACATATTACACTTCATAATTCCTTTCATTCATAATGTTTTTGTATATTTTTAAATTATTATAACTTTAATTATTATAAAATAAACCTCTGAAACTTGCTTACTATGTTTTAATTTTCTCATATTTTTTTTTTCTGAGGTTGATATTGGCAACCTTGTTCTTCTTTTGTTTAAACATTATTTTAAAACATTTTCCCCACCCTCCCTGGCCTTTTAAATTAATTAAATAGTAGTTAATTAATTTGTAATTTTGTTTTAGAAATGTCTCTTAAAAACAGTGTTACTAAATTTCTTTTCAGGTACAGTTGGAGACTGCTTGCCTTTGATCAGGAATATTTACCCTTTATATTCACTGAATAATTTTTCATAATTTGATATTTGTTATCTTTTTGATTACTTCCTTGGATTTATTTATATTGATTGACTATTAGTGCATGGATGATCTCCTTTTTTGATTTTATATTTAAAATTTTGTGTGAGGAGAAAGGTTTTTTTTATGCCATTAGTTATTTCCTAATATAATTTCAAACATTATTAACCATAAAATTATCTGTTTATGCTCATATAAAATATATTTTAAACTTAATTTTATAGGAAAAAGAGACCATTCTTATTGGCATTTTTTTGTTTTGTTTAATCTGGAGAATGAAACCATCTATAACTACTTTTTTTTATTTGGTCATCATGACTTAGACTTCTTCAAGACATTACATTAATTTGGGATATTTATTAGCTCCAACTATTCCCTTTGCAATTAATGCTTTATTTTATTTTATTCTTCTCTAATGTTGGTTGGCTTCTTTGATTATTGTAAGATTTTTTTACCTTTAGTATTTAATGTGTCAATTTTCTTTCACTGAGTAACAAATTATCACCAACTTACTGCCTTAAAATAACATAAATTTATTATCTCACGGTTTCTGTTTGTTAGGAATCCAGACAAGGGTTAGATGGGTCCTATGTTCAGGGTCTCACCAGGATGAAATCAAGATGTCAGTTGATGTTTAAGTCTCATCTGAGGCCCTGGGTTTATTCCCAAGTCACTGGTTGTTGACAGAATTTAGTTCCTCACAGCTGTTGAGCTGAGGGCCTCAGATCCTAGAGGTCACCTTTCATTACCTGAGACATGGTCCTCTTCAAAATATGGCAGTATTATTCTCCAAGATCTGCAGAAATGTGTATGTTACTGTTTTGAAACTTTCTGACCTTATGTGTCTGACCTCTTGCTAGACTACCTTTCAAGGGCTCGCCTGATTAAGTCAGGCCTACCTAGTTATCTACCTTTTAATTAACTTAGAGTTAATAGATCAGGGAACTTAATTACACCTGCAAAATTCCTTTACTTTGTCATATAGCCTAATCTTGGTGGTTGTTTGCTCTCATATTTATAGGACCTGTCACACTCAAGGGCACTCACCAGGTATGTACAACAGAGGGCAGGAATCTTGGGGCCTTCTTAGAATTCTGCCACCACAATGCCTAATTTAAATCATACAAATTTTGCATGGTTTTTGAGAAATATTTTTAAAGACTTACTTGAGAATTTCTTTCTGTATGAATATGTTCTGTGATGTTTGAAAAGAAATTCTAGAGGTACATTACTCCTCTCTAAAAGTTTTGTATAAGCTCTGTATATATAGATGAATGTAGAAGAAAAATATATTGTACAGTAGTGGTAAATTTGTAATGAAATGTGTATTCTAAAACATTAATTCATCATTATAAATTAGTGTAACATTATAAAATATTAGTTTGCCTTAAATTGTTTATGCTTTTTGGGTCAATAATCCCACTCATAAAAGCCCACACTTAGAAAAGGGTGAAAGACAGGGAAAAATTCTTATGTACAAAAATGTTTATTTTAACACTCTATCATAGTGAATATTTGAAGTAAGTTCCAATCACAAAGTTGGGGAAATGTTAAGGAACTTAGTGTGAACTTCCTGAATATATATTGTATGATAAATAGGAATACCATAAAAATATGAAAGATGTGTACAACATATGTGAAATAAAGAGTGCAAAATTATTTGTGCACTATGATTACAGCTATGTAAAATATGTATGTGGTTGCTGTAGGATTATAATAATGTGTGAGAAAACAGTAGCAGCTGATGAAACAGGTTGTCATAACACGTGCACACTTTTAAACTATTTAACACTACCAAAAGGTTTATACAAGGTATAAAACAAAACTAGGTCAGTTTCCCAAGTGTCTGGGAAAGAGTAGGTGTGGACCTCCTTGACTTCTGATCCTCTTTCATCTGAAATCTGCTGAGCCTTTACTAATTGAAGGGTGAATTCTTCTATTGCCATTGATGAGAACTAAGTGAATTATATTGGGAGTAGACAGACCCGGCCCATCCCTCAAGATCATGACTAATTGACAAACGCTCCTAAAGGGGTGTGACCTAGGGCTGACTCTTGATGACCGGGGATGAATTACACACAGAATGCTCACTTTTCCCTGCTTTTCTATGATGTTTCAAATGGGACTGGGGTATTGTGAGCAAGAAGGAATTACTCTATCCTCTTCATAAAGATATCAGTGATTAAGGGAGTAGAGATCATAGATTAAAGTTAGTCCTTTCATCCAGTGTGAAAATCCCTTCAAGTGCATGTGTGAGGGGATCACCATCTTTCTTCTGCTTGTATATCATGTATTTGCTACCACTGAATGTAGCCTATGTGTTTGATAAACAGCAAATTTCTTTGACAACAGACCACCTTTTTCATGGAACACATCCTAGTAGCACTGTTCTCAGGAACATAATTTGTGAAAGACTGAATTATGAATACTCCTTTAATTTTTGTACAAAGAGCCATGTCAAACAAAGAAACTTGGGATGTGAAAGAAGGATTGTACTTACTTTTCAAGGTTCCAAGAGGGATAAAACTAGACTGAAAGTGTAAAATTATGATGAGTTAGATAACTATGTAAAAAGATGGTTAAGTTCTAGAAGTCAAGCTTCCCATCACTAGTAGTTTTCAAACATGGATTTGATAATCATTTGATGTGACTATTTTGGAGAGGATTCAAGAATTAAACCAGAAATTAGAATTTGGAAGATCTGTGACTTTCAGCCCTGACTGAATATCATCTTCTTAGTTTTTTTTTTTTAAAAAAAAGACAAAAAAGGAGGAAAGGAAGGAAATATCTGGGCCCCATCTAAGCTCTACTGAATTGAAATATCTGGGTTTTGGGACAAGGAATTTGAATTTTTAATCAGCTGCCTAGGTTATTTGTGTATACAGTTCAAGGGACTACATTGAAAACCAATGGGCCAAATTGCTTTTGAAGAATACCCATTAAAATCTGTGTCCATAATACAAACAATATGGCATATTATGTAATTAGGAATGCTAAAGTGGTAGCATTGCTTGTCTTCTGGGAATCAAAAAATGGAAACCCAGTTTCTGAGATTTCCTGTCCAGGCACACTGGGACCCGTCTGTGCTACTAAATTTCTTATTCTATGGGATAGAAGGGCAGATGAGAATTAGGGAAGGAGGAGGTGGCTAGGGAAGGTACTTTTAGAAGCAGCTTTCTCCACCCATGTACAGTCCCTCCCTTGCACTCTGCTGTGTAAACCTAAGATTTTGATTGATTGAATCTGTGGTTATTGCCTCATGGAGTTTAATGAGGTTCATCCCATACAGAGAAGCTGCAGGACTTCTCAGATGGTTGTTACAGGGAGTGGCTTCTTGAATCAGAGCAATTCATATAATCTCTCCTCCACTGACAAGGGTCTGGCAGGATGTGTCTGCACTGCCAGACTTCCAATTCTAACAGTGCCAGCTGGTTTTGCCCAAACTGAGGGAGTGACCTCAGACAGTGTTTGCACAAATTTCAGTTTTAACTGGAACTTTTAGTTCTGCCTAGAGTTATATAGAGATCTAGGAAAAAAGGCAGCCACTTGAGGAAAAGTACACCTAGACACTGGTTCTGGAAGCAGCTAGGAAACCAAGATACCCCTCCCAGACATTCCATGGTCTTGATCCAGATATGTGAGAACTCACTACTCCTCAGGGATGCCTAAAATCTGGGCAGCTGGAAGGGATTTGCCAAATCCATTTATTTATTCAATTATCTATATTTTTTCAAGGGTCAACTATGTGCCTTCACTATACTAAACGTACTGAAGATAAAATAATGGGTAAAAACAGCCAAGAGTTTACAGTCTGGCTAAATTTCTGTACTTGCTCTGACTGGGAATTGGCCAGCTCTTCTTGGTGATCATTACCTCCTCATTAACATAATAGTAGTTAGCATTTATGGACCTGGCGCCTATGTGCTAAAAAC
The DNA here is from genome assembly GCF_964165515.1 of Mesoplodon bidens. Classification (NCBI taxonomy): domain Eukaryota; kingdom Metazoa; phylum Chordata; class Mammalia; order Artiodactyla; family Ziphiidae; genus Mesoplodon; species Mesoplodon bidens. The sequence continues at coordinate 126,792,737 of NC_138160.1, forward strand.
TTTTTAATGGCGTATTTCTAACAAGATAAGTATTATTATTATAGCCATTTTTCAGCTGAGAAAATGGAGATACATAGACAAGATAACTGGACCAAATTTATAGCCTGCATTCATTGTGAGGGTGGGCAGGAGAAAGTGGAGATTTAGGATTCCTTCACCACATCCTAGGAACATGGGTTTTGCTGGATCTTGATCTCTGTGGTTAGGGTCTGAACCAGGCCAGGCTCTGTTAGTATTGCATTAGTACAATGCAGTCTCCAAACCCAGTGAAGATCATTCTGAGGAATGGGGATTATATTCAGGCCTTGAGTAAAAGAAGAGAAATAGGGTTGACAGTAGCTAGCTTTGGAATCTCAGGGGACCATACAGGCTCAGGAGAGGAAGGAAGATTCTCAGAGTTTGGAGCTGGCTGCAGGTTTTCCTTTGGGTGGACCAGAGGGTGAGGCTTTTTCTACTAAACTCTTATACTTTAAGGAGTCAACAGGTCACCTAAATCTGACTTCCTGGGTTCAGAGGGTCAGCTGGACCTAACCCCAGCTGGTCAAGGAGACTGGCCAAACCTGAAGAGCAGGGTTCTGGCCAAGTAGTTCAGATTTAGTTAAGTTTTATTCATGTAATACTGAAAAAGCTTCATGGATGTGATTCCTTTTAAAAAGATTTAAGTGTAAAGTAACAGAGTTGAGGTTCCTCCAATTTGTAAACTCTGAACTATTTTACGAAGATAATAATATAAATCACAATTCTCTTTTTAAAACAAGATTCTCCCTAGTGTTCTTTTTTTTTTTTTTTTTTTTTTTTGGTACGTGGACCTCTCACTGTTGTGGCCTTTCCCATTGAGGAGCAACAGGCTCCGGACGCGCAGGCTCAGCGTCCATGGCTCACGGGCCTAGCTGCTCCGTGGCATGTGGGATCTTCTGGGACCAGGGCATGAACCCATATCCCCTGCATTGGCAGGCAGACTCTCAACCACTGCGCCACCAGGGAAGCCCTCCGTAGTGTTCTTAAGTCACTAACTTTTGTGTTGCTCCTTCAAAGGAGATGTACCATATTCTTATTTATACATTTATACATACGTTTCTCTTCTCCAAGCCAAGGATGATGTTCCTGTCTTTGAAGCTGCATTCAAATATTTACTGCATTTCTAATATTTACTGACTACTTTTTCAAAACAAAGTTGGAGTCATTATACTGTATATGATTTTGTATTATTTTTCTCCCTTAACATTTTCAGTAATATTCCAAAACATTTTCTTATGTCGATCAACAATTTATTACTCATATTATTTTGGAGGGGTGAATGATATTCTGCCGTTCAGATAGACTGTAATTATTTAACAGTTCCTCTCTTATTATTCCAAGTTTTCCCACTTTCATTTTACTATTCACATTTATAACAGTGAGAAAAATCAGGAACAATCTGAATGCTAACACTGTCTTGAATACATTCGTCCATAAATCTTTTCAGTAAGTTATTGTATCGATACTAGGTCAAATTTTGATACTTTAAATTTTCTTGTTGTAAAGAGTCTCAGTAATCATCAGTATGGTTGTATTACTTTAATTTGGGTCTAGGAAAGTTACTTAAACATTCTGTGCCTCAGCATCCTCATCTCTAATACAGGAATCACAGTGTACCTACTTCATAGAGTTGAGGCAATATATGGAAGGTACTGCACATTCTGTGTAACTGTTCGCTATTTTTATTGTGCTCCCACCAACAATGTACATTAATGCCATTTTTGTGGCAAGTTTGACAGCTCTTCCTTTTGTTATATATTACAGAATACTAGCTTAATGGGTAAAAGTTATCCCTTTTGTTTGCACTTTGATTACTAGCAAAGTTTGACACTTTATTTTGTATTTGTTTAGCCCCTTGTAGTTCCTTTTCAAGAATTTTATTTATTTGTTAACTGGATTCTCATTTTTTTTTCCCATCAATTTTATGAGCTCTTTTTATGGTGACCCTTTCCTATCTGTCATCTATGTTACAGGTATTTCTCTGGTTTGTAAGATACCATTTTTTCCCTCTAGTTATATTGATTGTGGGTCAAAAGGACTGAGAAGGCCTCAGGAAAAAAGTCACACTTGGTCTGCCTGTTGAGCAGAGACAAATGGGTTTTGCAAACTGCAGGGGCAGTGAGAGTAGTTGAGGAGAAAAAGTCCTGCACTAGGGATCAGAGACCATAGTTTTACTCCAGATTCTGTCCCTTGGACAAGCCAGTTAACAAGTCTGAACTCACATACTGATCTATAAAATGGCTCTTATTAATGATTACAGAGTTCCCATCAAGATCAAATGAGTTAGCATATATTGTTTCTGCATAAATTAAAGGAACCCCAAGTAACTGAGCTTAATGCCATTTAAAAAATTTTTTTGATATCTACATATATAAGAAGTCACCTTTGCATTTAAAACCTCCTCTGCTTTGTCACAATGGGCTTCCTAGCCCCCCTGGCCTGGTTAGCTTGTTATGCAGGTATCAGATCAATTGACCTTCTGCTGGAATCCACCCCCCACCACTCCTCAAATAGGTCAAATCTCACATTATTGTCTTATGGTGTTACCGGACTCTTTCCGGATTCTTGGACAGCAATACCATAGAAAAGAATATTGCTTCCACAAGACACTTAAGCAAGCAACCTTTTTTTTTTTTTAACATCTTTATTGGAGTATAATTGCTTTACAATGGTGTGTTAGTTTCTGCTTTATAACAAAGTGAATCAGTTATACACATACATATGTTCCCATATCTCTTCCCTCTTGCATCTCCCTCCTCCCACCCTCCCTATCCCACCCCTCTAGGTGGTCACAAACCACTGAGCTGATATCCCTGTGCTATGCGGCTGCTTCCCACTAGCTATTTTATGTTTGGTAATGTATATATGTCCATGCCACTCTCTCACTTTGTCACAGCTTACCCTTCCCCCTCCCCATATCCTCAAGTCCATTCTGTAGTAGGTCAGTACCTTTATTCCTGTCTTAACCCTAGGTTCTTCATGACCTTTTTTTTTTTCCTTAGATTCCATATATATGTGTTAGCATACGGTATTTGTTTTTCTCTTTCTGACTTACTTCACTCTGTATGACAGACTCTAGGTCCATCCACCTCACTACAAATATCTCAATTTTGTTTCTTTTTATGGCTGAGCAATATTCCATTGTATATATGTGCCGCACCTTCTTTATCCATTCACCTGTCAATGGACACTTAGGTTGCTTCCCTGTCCTGGTTATTGTAAATAGAGCTGCAATGAACATTTTGGTACATGACTCTTTTTGAATTATGGTTTTCTCAGGGTATATGCCCAGTAGTGGGATTGCTCGGTCTTATGGTAGTTCTATTTTTAGTTTTTTAAGGAACCTCCATACTGTTCTCCATAGTGGCTATATCAATTTACATTCCCACCAACAGTGCAAGAGGGTTCCCATTTCTCCACACCCTCTCCAGCATTTATTGTTTGCAGATTTTCTGATGATGGCCATTCTGACTGGTGTGAGGTGATATCTCATTGTAGTTTTGATTTGCATTTCTCTAATGATTAATGATGTTGATCATTCTTTCATGTGTTTGTTGGCAATCTGTATATCTTCTTTGGAGAAATGTCTATTTAGGTCTTCTGCCCATTTTTGGATTGGGTTGTTTGTTTTTTGCTATTGAGCTGCATGAGCTGCTTGTAAATCTTGGAGATTAATCCTTTGTCAGTTGCTTCATTTGCAAATATTTTCTCCCATTCTGAGGGTTGTCTTTTGGTCTTATTTATGGTTTCCTTTGCTGTGCAAAAGCTTTTAAGTTTCATTAGGTCCCATTTGTTTATTTTTGTTTTTATTTCCATTTCTCTAGGAGGTGGGTCAAAAAGGATCTTGCTGTGATTTATGTCATAGAGTGTTCTGCCTATGTTGTCCTCTAAGAGTTTTATAGTGTTCGGCCTTACATTTAGGTCTTTAATCCATTTTGAGTTTATTTTTGTGTACGGTGTTAGGGAGTGTTCTAATTTCATACTTTTACATGTCCCTGTCCAGTTTTCCCAGCACCACTTATTGAAGAGGCTGTCTTTTCTCCACTGTATATTATTACCTCCTTTATCAAAGATAAGGTGACCATATGTGTGTGGGTTTATCTCTGGGCTTTCTATCCTGTTCCATTGCTCTATATTTTTGTTTTTGTGCCAGTACCCTACTGTCTTGATTACTGTAACTTTGTAGTATAGTCTGAAGTCAGGGAGCCTGATTCCTCCAGCTCCATTTTTCATTCTCAAGATTGCTTTGGTTATTCGGGGTCTTTTGTGTTTCCATACAAATTGCGAAATTTTTTGTTCTAGTTCTGTGAAAAATGCCAGTGGTAGTTTGATAGGGATTGCATTGAATCTGTAGATTGCTTTGGGTAGTAGAGTCATTTTCACAATATTGATTCTTCCAATCCAAGAACGTGGAATATCTCTCCATCTATTTGTATCATCTTTAATGTCTTTCATCAGTGTCTTATAATTTTTTGCATACAGGTTTTTTGTCTCCTTAGGTAGGTTTATTCCTAGATATTTTATTATTTTTGTTGCAATGGTAAATGGGAGTGTTTTCTTAATTTCACTTTCAGATTTTTCATCATTAGTGTATAGGAATGCCAGAGATTTCTGTGCATTAATTTTGTATCTTACTACTTTACCGAATTCATTGATTAGCTCTAGTAGTTTTCTGGCAGCATCTTTAGGATTCTCTATGTAGAGTATCATGTCATCTGCAAACAGTGACAGCTTTACTTCTTCTTTTCCAATTTGGACTCCTTTTATTTCTTTTTCTTCTCTGATTGCCGTGGCTAAAACTTCCAAAACTATGTTGAATAATAGTGGTGAAAGTGGGCAATCTTGTCATGTTCCTGATCTTAGTGGAAATGGTTTCAGTTTTTCACCATTGTGTATGATGTTGGCTGTGGGTTTGTCATCTATGGCCTTTATTATGTTGAGGAAAGTTCCCTCTGTACCTACTTTCTGCAGGGTTTTTATCATAAATGGGTGTTGAATTTTGTCGAAAGCTTTCTCTGCATCTATTGAGGTGATCATATGGTTTTTCTCGTTCAGTTTGTTAATATGGTGTATCACGTTGATTGATCTGCGTATATTGAAGAATCCTTGCATTCCTGGAATAAACCCCACTTGATCATGGCGTATGATCCTTTTCATGTGCTGATGGATTCTGTTTGCTAGTATTTTTTTGAGGATTTTTGCATCTATGTTCATCAGTGATATAGGCCTGTAGTTTTCTTTCTTTGTGACATCTTTGTCTGGTTTTCATATCAGGGTGATGGTGGACTCGTAAAATGAGTTTGGGAGTGTTCCTTCCTCTGAAATTGTTTGGAAGAGTTTGAGAAGGATGGGTGTTAGCTCTTCTCTAAATGTTTGATAGAATTCGCCTGTGAGCCATCTGGTTTGGGCTTTTGTTTGTTGGAAGATTTTTAATCACAGTTTCAATTTCAGTGCTTGTGATTGGTCTGTTCATATTTTCTATTTCTTCCTGGTTCAGTCTTGGCATGTTGTGCATTTCTAAGAATTTGTCCATTTCTTCCAGGTTGTCCATTTTATTGGCATAGAGTTGCTCGTAGTAATCTCTCATGATCCTTTGTATTTCAGCAGTGTCAGTTGTTACTACTCCTTTTTCATTTCTAATTGTATTGATTTGAGACTTCTCCCTTGTTTTCTTGATAAGTCTGGCTAATGGTTTTTCAGTTTTGTTTATCTTCTCAAAGAACCAGCTTTTAGTTTTACTGATCTTTGCTATCGTTTCCTTCATTCCTTTTTCATTTATTTCTGATCTGATCTTTATGATTTCTTTCCTTCTGCTAACTTTGGGGTTTTTTTTGTTCTTCTTTCTCTAATTGCTTCAGGTGCAAGGTTAGGTTGCTATTTGAGTTGTTTCCTGTTTCTTAAGGTGGGATTGTATTGTGATAAACTTCCCCCTTAGAACTGCTTTTGCTGTGTCCCATAGGTTTTGGGTCGTCGTGTCTCCACTGTCATTTGTTTCCAGGTTTTTTTTTTTTTTTTTTTTTTTTTTTTTTGCGGTATGTGGGCCTCGCGCTGCTGTGGCCTCTCCCGTTGTGGAGCACAGGCTCTGGACGCGCTGGCTCAATGGCCATGGCTCACGGGCCCAGCCGCTCCGCGGCATGTGGGATCTTCCCGGACTGGGGCACGAACCCGTGTCCCCTGCATCGGCAGGTGGGCTCTCAACCACTGCGCCACCAGGGAAGCCCCTCTAGGTATTTTTTTATTTCCTCTTTGATTTCTTCAGTGATCACTGCGTTATTAAGTATTGTGTTGTTTAGCCTCCATGTGTTTGTATTTTTTACAGGTCTTTTCCTGTAATTGATATCTAGTCTCATAGCGTTGTGGTTGGAAAAGATACTTGATACAATTTCAGTTTTCTTAAATTTACCAAGGCTTGATTTGTGACCCAAGATGTGATCTATCCTGGAGAATGTTCCATGAGCAGTTGAGAAAAATGTGTATTCTGTTGTTTTTGGGTGGAATGTCCTATAAATATCAATTAAGTCCATCTTTTTAAATGTATCATTTAAAGCTTTTGTTTCCTTATTTATTTTCATTTTGGATATTCTGTCTACTGGTGAAAGTGGGGTGTTAACGTCCCCTACTATTATTGTGTTAGTGTCAATTTCCCCTTTTATGGCTGTTAGTATTTGCTTTATGTATTGAGGTGCTCCTATGTTGGGTGCATAAATATTTACAATTGTTATATCTTCTTCTTGGATCTATCCCTTGATCATTATGTAGTGTCCTTGTCTCTTGTAATAGTCTTTATTTTAAAGTCTATTTTGTCTGACATGAGAATTGCTACTCCAGCTTTATTTTGATTTCCATTTTCATGGAATATCTTTTTCCATTGCCTCACTTTCAGTCTGTATGTGTCCCTAGTGCTGAAGTGGGTCTCTTGTAGACAGCATATATACGGTTCTTGTTTTTGTATCCATTCAGCCAGTCTGTGTCTTTTGGCGGGAGCATTTAATCCATTTACATTTAAGGTAAGTATCGATATGTATGTTCCTATTCCCATTTTCTTAATTGTTTTGGGTTTGCTATTGTAGGTCTTTTCCTTCTCTTGTGTTTCTTACCTAGAGAAGTTCCTTTAGCGTTTGTTGTAAAGGTGGTTTGGTGGTGCTGAACTCTCTCAGCTTTTGCTTGTCTGTGAAGGTTTTAATTTCTCCATCAAATATGAATGAGATCCTTGCTGGGTAGAGTAGTCTTGGTTGCAGGTTTTTCTCCTTCATCACTTTAATTATGTCCTGCCACTCCCTTCTGGCTTGCAGAGTTCTTGCTGAAAGATCAGCTGTTAACCTTATGGGGATTCCCTTGTGTGTTATTTGTTGTTTTTCCCTTGCTGCTTTCAATATGTTTTATTTGAATTTAATTTTTGATAGTTTGATTAATATGTGTCTTGGCATATTTCTCCTTGGAATTATCCTGTATGGGACTCTCTGTGCTTCCTGGAATTGATTAACTGTTTCCTTTCCCATATTAGGGAAGTTTTCAACTATAATCTCTTCAAATATTTTCTCAGTCCCTTTCTTTTTCTCTTCTTCTTCTGGGACCCCTATAATTCGAATGTTGGTGCCTTTAATGTTGTCCCAGAGGTCTCTGAGACTGTCCTCAGTTCTTTTCATTCTTTTTTCTTTATTCTGCTCTGCAGTAGTTATTTCCACTATTTTATTTTCCAGGTCACTTATCCGTTCTTCTGCCTCAATGATTCTGCTATTGATCCCTTCTAGAGTATTTTTAATTTCACTTATTGTGTTGGTCATCGTTGCTTGTTTCATCTTTAGTTCTTCTAGGTCCTTGTTAAATGTTTCTTGCATTTTCTCTATTCTATTTCCAAGATTTTGGATCATCTTTACTATCATTATTCTGTATTCTTTTCAGGTAGACTGCCTATTTCCTCTTCATTTGTTAGGTCTGTTGGGTTTTTGCCTTGCTCCTTCATCTGCTGTGTGTTTTTCTGTCTTCTCATTTTGCTTATCTTACTGTGTTTGGGGTCTCCTTTTTGCAGGCTGCTGGTTCGTAGTTCCCGTTGTTTTTGGTGTCCGTCCCCTGTGGCTGAGGTTCGTTCAGTGGGCTGTGTAGGCTTCCTGGTGGAGGGGACTAGTGCCTGTGTTCTGGTGGATGAGGCTGGATCTTGTCTTTCTGGTGGGCAGGTCCATGTCTGGTGGTGTGTTTTGGGGTGTCTGTGACCTTATTATGACTTTAGGCAGCCTCTCTGCTAATGGGTGGGGTTTTGTTCCTGTCTTGCTAGTTGTTTGGCATAGGGTGTTCATCACTGTAGCTTGCTGGTCGTTGAGTGAAGCTGGGTGCTGGTGTTGAGATGGAGATCTCTGGGAGATTTTCGCTGTTTGATATTACATGGAGCTGGGAGGTCTCTTGTGGACCAGTGTCCTGAAGTTGGCTCTCCCACCTCAGAGGCACAGCACTGACTCCTGGCTGGAGCACCAAGAGCCTTTCATCCACACAGCTCAGAATAAAAGGGAGAAGAAAAGAAAGAAAGAGAGAGAGAGAGAGAGGAAGGAAGGAAGAAAGAAAGAAAGAAAAAGAAGATAAAGTAAAATAAAGTAAGATAAAATAAAGTTATTAAAACAAAAAATAATTATTAAGAAAAATTTTTTTTTTTTTTTTTTTTTTTTTTTGGTACGCGGGCCTCTCACTGTTGTGGCCTCTCGCATTGCGGAGCACAGGCTCCGGACGCGCAGGCTCAGCGGCCATGGCTCACGGGCCCAGCCGCTCCACGGCATGTGGGATCTTCCCGGACCGGGGCACGAACCCGTGTCCCCTGCATCGGCAGGCGGACTCTCAACCACTGCGCCACCAGGGAAGCCCAAGAAAAATATTTTTTAAGTAAAAAAATAAAACAAACAAAAAACAAAAGAAATGGACAGACAGAACCCTAGGACAAATGGTGAAAGCAAAGTATACAGACAAAATCTCACACAGAAGCATACACATACAGACTCACAAAAAGAGGAAAAGGGGAAAAAATAATATATCTTGCTCCCAAAGTCCACCTCCTCAATTTGGGATGATTCGTTGTCTATTCAGGTATTCCACAGATGCAACGTACATCAAGTTGATTGTGGAGATTTAATCCGCTGCTCCTGAGGCTGCTGGGAGGGATTTCCCTTTCTCTTCTTTGTTTGCTCAGCTCCTGGGTTTCAGTTTTGGATTTGGCCCCGCCTCTGCGTGTAGGTCGCCTGAGGGCGTCTGTTCTTGCTCAGACTGGACGGGGTTAAAGGAGCAGCTGCTTCGGGGACTCTGGCTCACTCAGGCCGGGGTGGGTGGGGGGGGGCGGGGTGCGGATGCAGGGCGAGCCTTTGGCGGCAGAGGCCAGTGTGACGTTGCACCAGCCTGAGGCGTGCCGTGTGTTCTCCTGGGGAAGTTGTCCCTGGATCATGGGACCCTGGCAGTGGCGGGCTACACAGGCTCCTGGGAGAGGAGACGTGGACAGTGACCTGTGGTTGCACACAGGCTTCTTGGTAGTGGCATCAGCAGCCTTAGCGTCTCATGCCCGTCTCTGGAGTCTGCGCTGTTAGCCGCGGCTCGCGCCCGTCTCTGAAGCTCCTTTAAGCAGAGTTCTTAATCCCCTCTTCTCGCGCACCAGGAAACAAAGAGGGAAGAAAAAGTCTCTTGCCTCTTCGGCAGCTCCAGACCTTTTCCCGGACTCCCTCCCGGCTAGCTGTGCCGCACTAGTCCCTTCAGGCTGTGTTCACGCCGCCAGTCGTCTCCCTGCGCTCCGACCAAAGCCCGAGCCTCAGCTCCCAGCACCGTCCACCCCAGCAGGTGAGCAGACAAGCCTCTCGGGCTGGTGTGTGCCGGTCGGCACCGATCCTCTGTGCGGGAATCTCTCCGCTTTGCCCTCCACACCCCTGTTGCTATGCTTTCCTCCGTGGCTTCGAAGCTCCCCCTCCACCACCTGCAGTCTCCGCCCACGAAGGGCTCCTAGTGTGTGGAAACCTTTCCTCCTTCACGGCTCCCTCCCACTGGTGCAGGTCCCATCCCTATTCTTTTGTCTCTGTTTTTTCTTTTTTGTTTTGCCCTACCCAGGTACGTGGGGGAGTTTCTTGCCTTTTGGGAGGTCTGAGGTCTTCTACCAGTGTTCAGCGGGTGTTCTGTAGGAGTTGTTCCACGTGTAGATGTATTTCTGATGTATCTGTGGGGAGGGAGGTGATCTCTGCATCTTACTCTTCTGCCATCTTTCTCTCTAGCTGCAAGCAAGCTTTTTATTAAAAGAGATAGCTTGTGCACAAGGGAGAAATGCCAGTTCCCTGAATAGGAGGGACGAGTTGCTTTAATAACAATAGGGAGGGTTTGTCTCATTGATCACCGATAATTTTCAGAAATCATCAAACATTTTTGATCAGCAGCCTGTGGCTCCATGGTAGCTATCAGGAATAGGGACTGCTTTTTCTTGGGAAAAGAAAGGCATGAGAATTTTCTGCAAGAGAGCATAGAAACAGATAAGGTTAAAATCTGTAGTTGAGCTTATTGTCTTGTGGCAATTAGGTATAATCCTTATTGTAACAGAGGTAAAGTTAATCTTTTATTCCTTCGAGCCCGTTTTTTTTCCCTCTGGGACTCAGGCCCCCAGGGCCTTTGTTTTTTTAGCTTCCAAGGCCTATTTTGTCCAAGGCCATTCCCTGGTCCTTTTCTAAAATGGCTGTATTCTTGTCTGCCTGTCTCAATAGCACAATGTGCCTCTACGTTATAGTACTCGACAGAGCTACAATTTCACATTTACTTATGAGAGTACTTGAGAAATGTCCATTTCTCCCTCTAGGCTGCCAGCTCTGTAAGGGCAGAAACCATGCTTGTTTTTGCTCACTGTAATGTTCTATATGTTTGCTATGTCTGAGTAGGCCTTTGCTTAATATTTCCGAATGACTTGTGGGATGGTTGGATATGCATAAAAGCATTTCAGAGGGCATAACAATGTAAGAAACATGTAAGGAAATAATGTGTCATGCTAGAGTGTTGATGAGGAGAAAAGGATGTCTGGATAAGAGAGTAGTATGTGGAGGAGAGCCATGGGAGATGAGACTGGAAAGGCGGACTGGGTTTGATCATAGAGAGCCTTGGGTACCAGGTGGAAGAGTTTTAGTGAATGACTCATGCGGTTGGTAGCCATCAAAGAATTCTGAGCAGGTGTGGAGCATAAATGATTTGTGTAAAGAGGATGCATGTGGCATGTAGAGTGGATTGGAAAAGAAAGGCTGGAGGAGGGAAACCCAGTTAGGAATTTGTTGCAATATTACCTTTTAAAAACCATCAAGCATCTGCTTCGGTCTGCTTCCATTGGAACAGGGGAAAAGTGGGCAGATGTGAGTGACATTTCCAGAAAAGAATTGACATTACTGTTGGCATTATCTGGCAGAGAGAGAGAGAGAGAGAGAAAGTAAGTCTCACTACAAGTGATAAAATATTAGTTCTGGAAGGAGCCTATTGGATCATCTCAGGTAACATTCTCAGCTTTACAGTTGGGAAGTTGAGGCCAAGAGGAGAAACAGAACTGCTAATGCGCACAGCATATACCATATTAGTAACAGACAGGAATCATGAAGACAGTTTTCCTGAATCACACTCATTGTCTTTTTTTTACTCAGTAACTAAGGGAATGTGTCTTTGCTACAAACAATGAGGTGAGTTAGTAAGGGGATTATGAGTTATATTTTATATAGGTTTTGTTTGGAAAAATGGTGAGACAACCAAATGAAAATGGCAGGCATGTGGTGGGAAGGGAGTCTGGTAGGGAGGTCAGAACTGAGGTTACATATTTTAGGCTTGGTAGCACAGAGATGGTGACTTCGGATGAGCTGAAATTTTTCATTATGAATTCATTTATTGTCCCTTCAGTTTCCCATTTTTGAAAAAAACTTGATGATATTCAATAGAGGTTTATTAAACACTTACCATATGATAAATAGTTAAGCAGCATCTTCTTTAAACTTGTCACGAACCCTGTGAAGGAGATACTATTGCTCTTATTGCTCCATTTTACAATGAGGAAGCAGGGTCAACTTTCCCAATGTCTATCAAATTCCTGGCAATCATTTAAAGCAGGCTTTCTCAGTCTCGGCACTATAGACATTTTTGGCTGGGTATTGTTTTGTTGGGTAAGGGTTGAGGGAAGCTGTCCCGTGCTTTTTAAGATGTCTGGCAGCATCCCTGGCCTCTACGCATTAGGTGTCAGTAGGACTCCCCCTCTAGCTGTGACAATCAAATAGGTCTACAGACACTGCCAAAGTTTCCCTGGTTAAGTTCAATTTACCTCCTCTATTAAAAATGTTCCCCAGAAGTTTCAACCTTAGGTGATATATTCTTCCACTGTATCCTTGTGCCACTTATTGCCAAATTTAAAATAATTTGATTTTGTTTTTTATACACCTTGTCTTCCCAAGAAGCTTATGAAGTTTTTGGAGACAAAGTCATTTATATTTAATACAATGTTGGAAGCAAGCATCTTTCATCTTTGTTCTTTCTTCTCCATTCCTAATGTCATCCACTCCCACCCCACCCCAGTTTAAACCCTCATAAGTCTTACCTAAACTATTGAAATAACTTAGCTCAGCTCCCAGCCTATATTCTCCCCTCTTCAAACTACATCATTCATTCCCTAATTGAAGACTCTCCCTGAAACACAAATATGATAATCTGATAATGCATTTCTTTCCTGTGTAAAACTTTACTCAGAAGCCATCCTTAGCCTAATATTAAAGGTATCCCACATTCTGGTCCCAGTATTTCTTTCAAAAGTGATTTTTTTCATCACTTATTTATGGGTAAGCTTGGCTCCAGTCAAAAATAAAGATGTTCACTTTATATGTCCTATGGCTTCCTATCTCCATGCTGTCCCTGCTCTTTTTTCTGTCCTAGTCCTTTGATTTCTCTCCATCCTTCAAAGCTAAGCTCAAATACCAAAGATGCACATTCCCACTTTCTCCCTTAAAGCAGGAAGGTGTTTCATTCTTCTTTAGACACCTACAAACTTCTACCAATACTACTCTTATGCCTCTTAGCAATACCTATCTGTGTCAGAATTAGGTATGTGCGTGTATGTTTTTTTCTTTTCCTTTGTGGCTTTTAAAGTCAAACAGGACAGTGTTTGAATCCTAGTACTCACTAACTAGCCGTGTTACCTTGGGTGAATTAATTTCACTGATTTAACTCACTAGCCCTCTGTTTTATTTCTTCACTCTTAAAATGGGGATAAAGTAGTAGCTACCACCTAGTGTTGTTTGAGAATTAAATAAAAATGAAGGAAAAGTGCTTGACATAGAGCTTGACAGATTGGAAAGTAGTGAGTGCTCATAAGTATTACCTACTAATTTTCATCATAATCGTTATCATTATTGTCAACTTTCTCTGAAATAGGCAGGCTAGATCAATTTGTTTTATACTTTGCTTGGTGATGATGAATAAGAGATTTACTCGTGAAGACTGACAAAGGAAGTGTCAGGAATTTAAAGTTACTGATTATAGAACTAATACAGAAATGATACATGCCAGTTCTAACCCCTCAGAGGGAAGTAGCTTCTGAAAGGATTTTTTGCAATGGAAATTAGGGGACTTAGTGGATAATGAGGCCGGCCCTACTGAGAGCACTCATAGGAGCTCATTGGAAGTTTCCCATGGCACAGAGAGAATGCTGTGTGCTAAAGCAGATGGCACAACCTCAGAGAGCAGTGGGTAGATGAAGAGCATGGAGCTGAAATGCAAAAGACCCAATGGGAATGCGCGGTTCAGGGAACATGAAATGGAACCCTGCTCTTTCAGTCTGAAGTAAACAGTTCCACTTGGCTGCCAGAACCTGTTTCGGTACAACGCCCAGTTTGTCAGATAGATGATGTCAATTTTTGGTCGAAGTCATTACCAGGAGCCCAGGTGATGGATTCATCACAGACTTATGTCAGAACCAAGGCTAATGCTCTCAGTGAAACAGGGTAGAGCAGGAAGAGGTGAGATTTTGAGACTTAATATACCTGTGATGAGTTGGGCACACAATCTATGAGGGCTGCTGATATATCTAGGTGCTCTGGCCACATACAGGGTGTAGAACTATACGCAGGTTTGTGGTTAGCTTCAGAAGACAGGGCTAACCAATATGAATTGACATTTGGGGGAAAACCCTGGAGAACAGGTAATCATAATATTAATAACGGCCAACATTTATTGAGCAAATACTATACACCAGCCGCTGTGCTAAGAGCTGTGTATGCATTGTGTCTTTTAACCTATATAGTAACTCTATGAAACAGGTGCTATTGTTATCCTCATTTTAAAGATGTATGAAGCAAGGTGCAGATGTTAAATAATTTGCTCATCAACTCATTTGAGTAAGTAGCAGAGGTGAGGTTTGAATCCAGGTTGTTTTTATTTTACTGTAGCACGTCTACTCTTAACTATTAGAAATGTTGCAGTTCAGAAGGGACTGAAAGACCATGTGGTACAATTTTCTGATTCTATAGAAAAGCTAACTAAAGTTCAAATGCAGGAGTTACTCATTAAGTTCCATGGGGAACCAAGCAATGGCAGAACTGGAGTGGAAGGCTTAGATTTCCCTTATATTATGCTCTACTAGAAAGGACCCTAGGGTTGTAGGAGCAGGAGGGCTCCCTTGGTCCCTTAGCCTTATACTTCTCTTGACTAGGACAATGATTGGCCCAGAACCTGGGCAGGATAAGCCTGAAGGAGCACCTGTGTGACCAGTACATACAGATTCAAGGGCTGCATGTGCAGAAAGCCAGATAGCTTGCCCCCCTGCGATGGCCAGCCCAACAAAAGAAGTGAGACAGAGGGGCAGACATGCCACTTGCCCCTGTGATCCTTTCTTTCTTTTTCTTTACTTGAGCAGATTGCCTCATGAATGATCAATCAGACCTTATTTTACAAGAAAATGGATGCGTTGCAAACTTTAAATGTGCCATCATTTCCCAATTGGAGAGAAATTTGAGTGCCCTTTGCAGGTGGATCCCCATCAGATATGGGAAGAAGTACTGATTTAAAATGCAAAATACACTTACATGAGAAATCATCCATCAGAAAGAAAGAAAGTAAAAGATTATCATAAGGCATGGTAAATGAGATTAAAACTTGTTTTTTCAACTTCATGTTCAAGAAATGCTCAACGAGCATCTTCCTGAGACTGTGATGCCTATTAAAATCATTTTCACAGAATAATTATTGCAATTACAGTGAAAGAATTGTATACCACGTGGTTAAAAGCAGGAACTCACCAGATGCCTGTGTCATTTTGGTGGGTTGGACAAGAAGTGAAGGAAGCTCAGCAAGAGTCTAATGATTAATTTCTGTTGCTAGCATTGTATGTTTCCCAGTGCACTGTATTCCCCAAATGTCTCCACAGATGGGATAACATTTCTTAATATTTAGTTTCAATGGTGGATACCAGATATAGGACTTGGATGTCTGCTTTCTGAATGTCTATATGAATGGTCATAGAGAAGTATGCCTTATAATATTTTTGTTCTTATTGACCTTTTTCTTTAAAATGTCTCCTGTCCCAACCAGCACTGATATTGTCATTATTACACTGCATTATAATTCCAATGACAATTCTGTTTAATTACCTATCTCCAACTCTGAGCAACTGCAAGCCCCGTGGGGACAGAACCAGGTCCCTTTTGTCTCCTACAAAAATGAATTTACTTTTCAAACTCCAGCTCTAACTTAACCTGCACTGTGAAGTTCTCATCAGATTTGATTTAATTGTTACCTCCCTTTGTTTCTATTGCACTCTAAGCTGTTAGAGTAGTATTTATTACACTGTGTTATAGGTAATTGGATGTGTCATGCTTTTTGCCATATGTTGAATTCATTTTTGAACAAAAACCTTCCTTATTCATATTCCTAGTATAGCACTTGTAGTATTTTGGTGTTGTGACTTAGTAACTAGGCCTATCTCAGAAATCTCTCATTCAACCTTTCCAAAACTGATAATTTTACCCCTAAAATATGCCCTTCCTTTATTTTATTTTATTTATTTATTTATTTATTTATTTTTATTAGTCTCTGCTGTACAACAAAGTGAATCAGTCATACATATACATCTGTTCCCACATCCCCTCCCTCCTGCGTCTCCCTCCCTCCCTCCCCATCCCACCCCTCCAGGCAACCACAAAGAACCGAGCCGATCCCCCCGCGCCACGTGGCCACCCCCCACCAACCATCCACCCCACGTCCGGCCGTGTATACACGTCCATGCCTCTCATGCCCTTCCTTTTATATCCCTGGTGTTGATGGATCTTTATCTACTCATTCTAACTTGCCAGAACTCTGGAATTTAATCCTTTCTGCCTTTTCACTATCCACTCTCTACATCCAATTAATCACTAAATTGTATTAAATTTACCTTCTGAATAACCATTGTCTCTATTCCTTCCATTTCCATGGTTACTTGACTTAATTGAAGGTAGTTTGATCTATTGCTTTTCGCCTGGGTCTCCAGCCTCACCTTTCCTCTTTAATCCATATTTGGCAAAGTTGTCAAAGTTAAATTCTAAAGAAAATAAATAAAATCAGGTATTTTTCTTGCTTAGATTTCTTAAATACTCCAAATCCCAACCCATTACCTATAGAATGCACCCAATACTTTCTAGCATTTCAAATAAAGATCTTTATGGTTCAGGTACTTCTTTGGATTAATGCCATGGACCCCATTTTTTCATTCAACGAACATTCACTGGATGTTTTGCTTGTATCCGTTCATTACGAGCCACTGGGCAAGGCACTGTGTATAATATGTAGGATGCATATAATAACACATATACTGCATATCATATATATGGGTATCACATATATTGGGCAAGATGATGAAAAGGACATAGTGAAGACTTTGAGAAGCTAATACTAGTAAAGAAGACCTCTATATACACTCACACATGTGACTAGGTGTCATATCACTAATATCATGTTAGAGAAAACACACAATTTTATGGGCATGAGAGGAGAGAGGTCTCTACTTCAGAAAGTCAAGAGGCATCAAAGAAGACATTTGAGTAGTTAAGCAGGAATTTGTCAAATGGACAGAGGGGAGGGAATCATTCCAAGCACAGGTGGTAGCACAAATGAAGACAAGGAGACCTGTAAGAAATTACTGGATTTGGGGAAAGACTAGTGTGAGGGTGTAGGTTGTTGTTGTGAGGGACAGTTACTGGAGGGGAGACTGGCAGGGTCTGGGCTAGATTAAGAGGAACATTTATGCAATCCTAATGATTGTGAACTTTCCCTTACTTAAAGACTTTTACAGTTCTTTATTACTCAGAAAATAGTGAAACAATAATATTTTCATGTCAAATAGATGACCCTGTGTGAGCTCCCGTGTGTGATGAGAATGAGGAGAGAGACTGGAAGCACAGAAATTAGTATAGAAACAATTGAAATGACCTGGGTTTGAGAAGAATGAGGATGTGAACTAATGTGGTGTTGATGGCAGTAAAGAGTAGATGCTGGATTCCAAAGAGAATCTTAAGTTTGAGTTAACAGGACTTTGTTAAATTGAGGTGTGTTCAAAGTGAAAGAAAGGGAAGAATGTGTTATGGTAGGTGAATGAAACTGGTGACCAACATGAAAGGGAGGCATGATTCTTCATCAGTATACACTAACCCTGAAGGTCCCTGACATTCAGTTCAATAAATGAGAATTTTAGTTTTTGAACAGTGAAGCAAAACATAATGAAAAACAAAACACAGCAAACAAAAACAGAAGGCTATCTTCTCTTTGTAGTACTCCTTTATAATGACAGATAAATGAGGATTATTGTGAACTATTTAAAGAGCAGTCCAAAAATATTAAATGGAAAATTCCATAAATAAATAATTCATAAGTTTAAAATTGCATGCTCTTCTGAGTTGTGTGATGAAATCTCACAGTCCTGCTCTGTCATGCTCCGGGTGTGAATCAGCCCTTGTGCTTGAGTGGGACCTTATGCCTTAGCTCCTCTGTCTAAAGAGTTTTGAGTGGAGATGAGCTTTGTCATTTCTGGGCTGAGCATTTCACTGTAAGTTCCCTCCAGAGCACCCTGCCTGGGTATTACCTGGCAGCATTCAGTATTGTGGGTGCTCTTCAGCCTGGGTCACTGAGTCATAAAATAAGCTGAGTCCCTGATCCACAATGGACATGTGATGTTTTAAAAAATAACTTTTATAGTTCAAAGATACTGAGATTTTAGGATTGTTTTCAATGCAGCATCACCTGCCATATCCCATTGATACATGTGGTTTCTATATAATCTAAAAAGTGAGAATGGTAGTAACAAATATATGAAACAAGGTCTAATTTTGACATGAGTCATAAATTGTTTTTAAAGTTTTATCTGTTTTTACAGGTGTTCCTTGGCAGCCAAAAAGTGAGGATCTTCTTAATCCTCTGCAATAAAAATGAAAGGCTTTTTAACTGGCACTGGATCAATTGTTTTATTTTTAAAAACTTGATTGAGGCATAATTGATAGACAATAAACTGCACATAGTTAAGAGTACATAACTTGATAGATTTTGACACATGCATAAACCCATCAAACCGTCACCTCAATCAAAACAATGAATATTTCCATAACTTTCAAACTTTTCTTTAAGGCCCTTGTAACTTATCTCTCCCACTCCTACCTCCCTCCCCAGACTACTGATACATTCCGTCAAATGTTGTTGGACATTTGAGTTGATTCCAGTATTTGGCTATTACAATAAAACTGCTTTGAGCATTCCAGCACAAGTCTTTACATAAAAATATGCTTTCATTTGTCTTGAGTACCTAGGAGGAGAATGGCTGGAAATAGTAGGTGTAAGCTTAACTATTTAAAGAAACTGCCAAATTATTTTTTTTAAGTGGTGTTCCACTCTGCAGTACCACTGTGTATCAGTGTAGCTGTATATGAGAGTTCCAGTTCCTTCACATCTTCTCCAACACTCAGTATGGTCAATCTTTTTAATTACAGTAAGTCCCATACATACGAACGAGTTCCATTCGGAGGGTGCCTTTGTAAGTCCAATTTGTCGGTAAGTCCAACAAAGTTAGCCTAGGTACACACCTAACACAATCAGCTATATAGCACTGTACTGTAATAGGCTTTATAGTACTTTTCACACAAATAATACATAAAAAACAAACACAAACAGTAAAGAAAACATTTTTAATCTTATAGTACAGTACCTTGAAAAGTACAGTACAGTACCAGCTACATCACTGCTGCTTTTACACTTGCTTCCAGACATCCTGGGCTTGAAATAAAGATACTATATTATTGTACTCTATACAGTATGTACAGTAAAGTACACAAAAGCACAACCATTTGTAGAGGATGCACACATGTGACAGTGTACACCAGACACGTGAACCAACTTATGTGATTGGACATGAGAATGCACGTTTGCATCTTTGAAAGTTCACAACTTGAAGGTTCGTGTGTAGGGGACTTACTGTATAGTCACTCAATTAGGTGTGTAAGAGTATCTAATTGTGGTTGTACTTTTCATTTCCCCAGTTACTAATGATGCCAAGCATTTTTTCATGTGCTTATGTGCTAATTGTTTCTTTCTGGTCGAATATCTGTTCAAATCTTTTCCCCATTTTTCAATTTGGCTTGAAATCCTGTTTCTGTTATTGAGTTTTGAGAATTCTTTACAAAGAGGCATGAGAAAATTTGGGGGGTGATGGACATGTTTATTTCATTGATTGTGGTAATGGTTTTACATATGTATACATATGTCCAAAATTATGAAATTGTACATTTAAAATATTTAGGGTATGCCAGTTATATCTCAAAAGAAAGAGTAAGGTGTGCATATTTGTAATTTCATATATTTATAATAAACAAGGAAGTTTAGTTAATTGAAATTATAACCTCATAAATAGATTTGAAATGGTTAATTGAATAATTGATTTACATTTTTCCCTTCATGTTGATATTCTGCTACATTATTCTCAGAATTGCAATATCTAAGACAGTTAAGTTTATCAATTTTGCTAAATTTATGAAAATTCATTAGTACTGAAAAATTATTTATTTGTTAAATCAAACAATTAAAATACTTGAAAGGGAAATAAAGTTTGTAAATATAGTTTTAAAAATTTTAGGGTATTTAATGGCCTACATTTAAAAAAGTTATCAATCAAGTATTTTTCAGAGGCTATTTAAAAGTTGTAAAATAAAGAATGTTGCCCACCATCCAGTTCTACAAGGATTAAGTCATTAGCTATTGCAGTCACTGACAGACAGTGCACCCTGAAAGGAATTCAAGACGAAAAGCAGAATGAGGCACTCTGTGCTTTGGAGAAACAGGCCCCTTAGATAGTTAGATGTATATCTCAGGAAGAATTTTAATAAACCCAAATTCTTTCATCTTCCCATACATAGAAAAGAACTGAAATCATTGACTGAGATATCTGTTCCTTGTGACTAGCAGTTTTCTTTTACCAAGATGTGTGCTTGACTGAATGTATTCCCTAGCCAAAAATTATATATATACTGGCTTCTCCCCCTACCTTTTTGGAGCAATTTCCTCAGAGCTACTGAGAGGCTGTTTCCCAGCCTATTGTCCTCAGTAAGGTCTTGAATAAAACTGAAACCTACAACTCTTAATATTGTGCATTTTTCTTTCAGTTGACAAAGTGGCCTCTACAGCAGGTCTCAAGGTACTGCCAATCAAGGTTTAGTGACAGAACAAATAACTTCAGGATTTGTGGTATTGATCAGGAAAAGCACAAATCTAATAGCACCAAAGACAGATGGTTTTTCCTCACTTCTCACTATGTCCATCTCCTCCAATTGTCCCTGTAGGAGAACCAAATTTGCCACCCCAACTTGTGTCTCTTTGGCATGAGGATTGATTTAGGCTGATTATTTTTAAGAACCAGAAGACTAAGGAGGCCTTTCTTTCTACTTCCCCCTTGGCTGCCTAACTAATTTAGATAAAAGGCCTGTTCCAGTAATAGATCTATCATCAGAGATGTCTGCAAAGAATATGGGCTAGGTGTGGTGAGGGGGAAACTCAGGCAAGACCTAGATATCAGAGTCCACTCTGTGTCCAATTCTCTTTGCATGGCCAGCAAACATTTTTTTACTAAACATTTGCTTTTCCATCACGGTGTAAATTACCTTCCTCCCTTTTGAAGTCCCAGACTACAACCCAGAACATCCTTTTTGCCTTTAGCTAAAGATGGTATTTAAGGTGCGGTCTTTGACCATTGGGGCAAGTTACTCATTTTACCTGGGTCTCTCCTGTATATTCATGTTTTTCGACTTTTGTTTGATGTTTCTCCTGTTTAATCTATCTCCTGTCAATTTAATTTTTAGACCAGCCAAAAGAATCTAGAAGGGAAAATTTCTTCTTCCCCGACACATGCAGACATAATGAAACGCAGGCAATTCCTCCCTGTTTTCAAAGAGGAAAATAAAATCCTAGAAATGGAATTGGAAAGAATGTTGCTTGAATGCCCGATTAAAAGTTTGGACTTTAAAGGAGATATATTGTAGGTATGTAAGCAGGAGAGGTATCTGATCAAAATTGTTTTTAGGGATATTGGTTTGGTGGTAGTTTGACAGGATTAGAATTAGGAGGGACCATACGCAGATGAGAAATAATGTGACATGAACTACTGGTAGTCTGAACTGGAGTGATATCATAGAAATAGAAAGTGGAGGATAGGTTTAAGAAATAACTCAGAGGGAAACACTAAAAAGATTTGGTCACTGATTGAATCTGGATACCAGAGATAGGAGAGGTTCTCAAGTGTTCATGCTTTGTTGATTGACCCTAAGAGAGCTCAGGATTCAGAGGAGGACCTGACTGGGATGATGAACAATTATATCATCACTATAAAATTTATACCCTAGTGGACATATAGATGCGAATATGTTATTGTATATCCACAGACCAGTGAATCACAGATAAAGAAATCAATCCATCAGCCCTGCAGAATATATGACAGTGCCTTTTGTCAATAATGAGGGTGGGAGTGGTTGAGGGGCTGGACTTTAAAGTCTCAGCTAAAGATATATCCTTAATAAATACATTTAACCCTTGAACAATGCAGGGGCTGGGGTGCCAACCCTTCACACGGTCGAAAATCCATGTATAAGTTTACCGTTGGCCCTCTGTATTCGCGGTTCTGCATATGCACATTCAACAAACCTCAGATTATGCAGTATAATTTGTATGGAGTACAAATTTAGTGAAAAAAATCTGCATGTAAGTGGACCCATGCAGTTCAAGCTCTTGTAGTTCAAGGGTCAAATGTAATGTAACCCTTTTATAGATCATAATTTTTTTCCCAGATAAATTCACCATTTCTTCCAAATGTATATTGTTAGCAACATTTCCAAGTACCTCTTTGAATTTTGCTGCTCATGGCTGCATGGACCACCTTCCTCTCCCTTTTCCCAGTGTCATGTGGTCTCCTTTACTTTTGAGTCCATTAGGGCCTCTTCTCATCTCTTGGCGAAAAAGGCAATCTCAGAGGAATATTTATAATTGTGCATGAAAGTAAGTCTATAACTTTAATATTTTAAGGAACTCAAATAAGGTGGTTGGTTCTCATCCCTGGCTGGTGAGCACTGACTTTCTTTCTCCCAGCAAAGCAGTTAAAAAATACTTTAATAGGAATTCCTTGGTGGTCCAATGGTTAGGACTCAGTGCTTTCACTACCCAGGTGGGGTTCAATCCCTGGCAGGGGAAATAAGATCCTGCAAGCTGCACGGTGCGGCCAAAAAAACAAAATTAATTAGTGAATAAAGGATACAATTCTTATTGTAAAATTCTAAATCTGTGATCTTACTTGACACCACTGAAACTCTAATAGTTGAGCAACGTAAAGGAAATCATGGGGGCAGTTTTAGTTTAATGAAAAAAAAAAACCACTGTGCTTGGGATCTATGACAAGAGAGTGTCCCCGTCTGGACATCAGTTTCTCCATCTGGGCAAAGAGGGGGCTAAAGACAGATTTAGCACTGTCATTCCTTGACCCTGATAAAGAAAACATAGCTGCATGGGGAAGAGGGGTGCCTATAAATTTTAACTGCATTTAGAGATTCTCAAATTGGTAGAGAGCAAAATAGGGTAGAAATTTGAGATTTGCATGGAATTGGAAGACCTGAAGGAGTAACTCTGAACACCCTTTTGAATCTGAAGTCTATTCATTACAGGAAACAAATTACTCTCCTGCTTGTTTTATTTTTGTTTTTGGTTTAAGCTACCAAAACTAAGACTTGGGAAGGTAAGAATTCACCAATAAATCTTTAACTTTTTGAGTAAGACCCCTAAGGGTAGAGGAAGGATTATAGTAAAGCTAACTCAGTCTCCCTAAGTGATCTAGACTTGAAATCAGGTCCTAGTCACAAGGTTCAGCAAACGTTTTTGTAAAGGATTTTTAGTAAATATTTTTGGCTCTGCAGTTTACAGCTACTCAACTCTGCCATGTTGGCCCTGAAGCAACCATCAACAGTACCTAACTGAATGAGTGTGGCTGTGTTCCAGTAAAACTTTATTTACAAAATCAGACAAGAGGCCAGATTTGGCCCATGGGCCATAGTTTAATGATCTCAGGAAATTGAAAGAGCATTGGCATAAAAATCAATTTGACAGTGAGCTGGCCTTAAACTTGCTCTTCGACAAGTATGTGACTTCAAGAAATACGCTTTCCTTCTCTGGAACTTACAGTTAATATTGATTGAACATATCTTATGTTGCCATACCTTTATGAGCCTCACCTATTTAATGCTTATAGCAGCCTGATATTCAGGTATTATTATTAGCTTAGAACACAGCTTGTGAGTTTCTGAGTGACAATTTAAACCCAAGTCTTTTTATCTCTAAAGCTCATAATCTTAATTATAACCAAAGTGTTTCCTAGTAAAGTGGAGGATTTGGACTTAATGTTCCCTAATTGCTCTTCTGTAGTAAGTTTTTGGTGGAAATAAGAGAGTTCTCTGTAGGATGTTTCCGTTTTTTTCTGGTCTGGTAACTGGGGATTTTCTTAGGAGATTTGCTGAATTTCTTTTGTTTTGTTTGTTAGCTCTAAGCTTGTTTTTGCACTTGGTCAGCCCCTGGAATGACAGACTTTGAGGAAACACTGATGCCTCTCTGCTAAAAAAAAGTTAACCAAGCTTCTCCACCCTCTGCAGAATGCCTTGCGTATGATGACCTGCCTCTTCTTAGTAATGGTGCTTTTAACTCAGAATTTTTGTGTTACATTTTTTTAAGAAAGAGCATTACATTTTTTTCAGCATTACATTTTTATATTTCTTTTTTTTATTAGTTTCTGCTTTATAACAAAGTGAATCAGTCATACATATACATCTGTTCCCACATCCCTTCCCTCATGCATCTCCCTCCCTCCCATCCTCCCCATCCCACCCCTCCAGGCGGTCACAAAGCACCGAGATGATCTCCCTGTGCTCTGCGGCTGCTTCCCACTATCTATCTACCTTACGTTTGGTAGTGTATATATGTCCATGCCTCTCTTTCACTTTGTCACAGCTTACCCTTCCCCCTCCCCATATCCTCAAGTCCATTCTCAAGTAGGTCTGTGTCTTTATTCCCGTTTTACCCCTAGGTTCTTCATGACATTTTTTTTTTTAATTCCATATATATGTGTTTCTATAGGCAATTGTTTCCTTGGAAGATCTCAGAAAGAATGAGCTCTCTCGTGTTTATGTCACTGTTTATATCTAGGAAATTTGATTTAGGAGTTGAGTTGTCTGCCTCAAATACTTTTTAGAAGAAGGTGGGGTGGAAATAAATTAGCAAGTAAGCATAAATAGACATGAGTAGTCTTGGATAAAATGGCATTCTTTAAATCTAAGGAAATCCTATATGATGAATCATACTTCATGCATTTCACATTATAATTTGACCTTGAAGAGTTTGGTGGCTATTAAGGACAGTGTGATTTAATTCTTAAAAAGAATTGGTGGGTGGGATCTTCAATGGAAGAGGAAGAGAACAGTCATTTATTGAGCACCTTTTATTTGCCCATTATTGGGCTAGATTTCATTTAACTTTAATCCTCCCATTATTCTGTGAGATCAATGTCATTATTTCTCCTTCTCTACTAAAGAGGTGCAGAAGTTCATATACCTGGTACGTGGAGCAGGTTGGCTCTAAAGCATGTGTCTTTTGCTCTGCAGTAGTTTACTTTATACAGTCTCCAAATTGGGTAGAATCTTAGGGTTCCTCATCTGTAAATGAGAATGTTATTACCTTTTTCATTTACAGTCAGGAACAAGTAAAATAGTCTTATTACCCAATGGGCTTAAGATATGAAAGTATTATGAAAAATATTACACTATTATTTTCAGTTAGAAGTGTGAGATCACAGCCTGCTGGCATTAAAAATATTTTTTTATTGAAGTATAGTTGATTAACAACATTGTATTAATTTCTGGTATACAGCAAAGTGATTCAGTTATACATGTATAAACGTATTGTTTTTCATATTCTTTTCCATTACTGTTTATTACAGGGTATTGAATATAATAGTTCCCTGTGCTATATAGTAGGACCTTGTTGTTTATCTATTTTATACATAGTAGTTTGTATCTGCTAATCCTAAACTCCTAATTTGTCCCTCTCTCACCCTCTTTCCCCTTTGGGAACCATAAGTTTGTTTTCTATGACTGTCAGTCTGTTTCTGTTTTGTAAATAAGTTGATTTGTATCTTTTTTTTTAGATTTCACATATAAGTGATATCATATATTTGTCTTTCTCTGTCTGACTTACTTCACTGAGTATGATAATCTCTAGGTCCATCCATGTTGCTGCAAATGGCATTATTTCATTCTTTTTTATGGCTGAGTAATATTCCGTTGTATATATGTACCATATCTTCTTTATCCATTCATCTGTCGATGGACACTTAGGTTGTTTCCATGTCTTGGTTATTGTAAACAGTGCCGCTATGAACACTGGAGTGCATGTATCTTTTCAAATTATAGTTTTTTTCTGGTTATATACACAGGAGCAGGATTGCTGGGTCGTATGATAGCTCTATTTTTAGTTTTTTAAGGAACCTCCATACTGTTCTCCATAGTGGCTACACCAATTTACATTCCCAACTGTTGGGATTTTAAGTCTGGAAGGCAGCACAATAGCATGGCCTCTGTGGTCACACATTTCTAGGTTTGAATCCAGTCTGTGCCACTCTCTAGTTTTGTGACTTAGGTTAAGATTCTCAGCCTCACTTTCTAATTTTAAAATGGAGATAAAATATCACATAGCTCTATGGGGAACATTAAATCAGATGACAGATGAAAAACATATTAGTTAGTTCTTTAGGCTCTGAGGAGAAGAGGTTTTACCCAAGCTACCTCTAGTAATGGGAATGAATTGTGAGGATAACATGTGGCAGTAAGAAAGAAGGATGATAGACAGAAAGTGTGGTATATACATACAATGGGATGTTATTCAGCCACAGAAAAGAAAGCAGTCCTGTCACATATTACAGCATAGACAAATCTTGAGGAAATTATGCTAAGTGAGACAAGACAGACACACATGGACAAATACTACAGTTCCACTTTTTAAAAATATTTATTTATTTATTTAATTTATTTGATTGCACCAGGTCTTAGTTGCAGCAGGTGGGCTCCTTTAGTTGTGGCTCACAGGCTCCTTAGTTGTGGCATGCGAACTCTTAGTTGTGGCATGCATGTGGGATCTAGTTCCCTGACCAGGGATCGAAACCAGGCCCCCTGCATTGGGACTGCAGAGTCTTATCCACTGTGCCACCAGGGCAGTCCCTACATGATTCCACTTGTATGAGGTATTTACAGTAGTCAAACTCAGAAACAGAACGTAGAATGATGGTTGCCAGGGGGTAGGGGGAGGGGGAAATGGGGAGTAGTTGTTCAATCATGCATGTTTTAGTCATGCATGATGAAAAAAATCTTAAGGGGTCTGCTGTACAACATTGTGTTTACAGTTAATACTGTACAGTACACTTAAGATTTTTTTAAGAGGGTAAATCTCAAGTTATTTAGTTTCTACCCAATCTGAATACAAAAGAAGAAAGAAGGATCCTAGGGGAACCATCAAAAGGCTTTTGGAAGACCAAAAGTAGTTCAAATAAATGATCCGATTGGAAAACTGACAATGTACTTAAGGGACCTACAAAGCTGAGGTGCCAGAGTTTTATTTTTTTTAATTTTTATTTATTTATTTATTTTTTTTGTGGTACACGGGCCTCTCACTGTTGTGGCCTCTCCCGTTGCGGAGCACAGGCTCCGGACGCGCAGGCTCAGCGGCCATGGCTCATGGGCCCAGCCGCTCCGTGGCATGTGGGATCCTCCCGGTCCGGTCCTGGTCACGAACCCGTGTCCCCTGCATCGGCAGGCAGACTCTCAACCACTGCGCCACCAGGGAAGCCCAGAGAGTTTTATTTTTTAAGGTTTTAATATTACATTACAATCAGTGCATAGTCATAAAGGTAAAACTCAAGTGTGTGAACTGCTGTAGACATGTTTTGGTGTTAAGTAATTTTACAATTTTTTAAAATTGGAGTATAATTGCTTTACAATGTTGTGTTAGCTTCTGCTGCACAGCGAAGTGAATCAGCCATACACATACACACATCCCCTCCCTCTTGAACCTCCCTCCCCACCACCATCCCACCCAACTAGGCCATCACAGAGCACCAAGCTGAGCTCCCTGTTCTATACAGCAGGTTCCTACTAGCTATCTATTTTACACATGGTAGTGTATTTACGTCAAACCTAATCTCCCAATTCATCCCACCCTCCCCTTCCCCCACCGTCCACACAACTGTTCTCTACATCTGCCTTTCTATTCCTGCCCTGCAAATAGGTTCATCTGTACCATTTTTCTAGATTCCATATATATGTGTTAACATACAATATTTGTTTTCCTCTTTCTGACTTAATTCACTCTGTATGACAGTCTCTAGGTCCATCCACATCTCTACAAATGACCCAATTTCATTTCTTTTTATGGCTAAGTAATATTCCATTATATATATGTGCCACATCTCTATCCATTCATCTGTCGATGGACACTTAGGTTGCTTCCATGTCCTGGCTATTGTAAATAGTGCTGCAGTTAACATTGTGGTACATGTGTCTTTTTGAATTATGGTTTTCTCAGGGTTTATGCCCAGTAGTGGGATTGCTGGGTCACATGGTAGTTCTATTTTTAATTTTTTAAGGAACCTCCATACTGTTCTCCATAGTGGCTGTATCAATTTACATTCCCACCAACAGTGCAGAAGGCTTCCCTTTTCTCCACACCCTCTCCAGCATTTATTGTTTGTAGATTTTCTGATGATGGCCATTCTGACCTGTGTGAGGTGATGCCTCATTGTAGTTTTGATTTGCATTTCTCTAATAAGTAATTTTACAATTTTGAATTCCATATTTTGTAGACAACTGTGTCAATATAATTGCAGTACTTCGAACCCCTGCCTTCATCTCTGGGAACAATAGATTTTCTTGCCAACCCTTTCATTAGTTTCTCTGACTCCACTATTCTCTTAGCCTCGCATACTTTTTTGTGTCTTATTTCTTTTTCTGTTTGTCAGTATTTTTATTCTCTCCATATTGTACCACTCAAACTCTATCAGGGGAATTTAGCTAAAATAGAGGATTATTTAGCTAAAATAATATCCATTGCCCCTCTTATGCAGAAGTCTTTAAGCAAAGTATTCTCAGCCTATGGATTGACCGCCCTTAGACTATATGTCCACCTTTGTCCAATTAGTGGCCATGCCTTCCTATACTCAAAGAATAGTCTAGAGCTTATTTTTCCTCAAATAAATTGGGTAGGGAAATTTCCTCATAGACATGTCATGCATCTAGGAAGACAAAATTACTATTATTATTTCTATTTGAAATTAGAAGACATTTGGTCTATTCTCTATACGACATAAATGAGTAATCTTTGTTCTAGGAGAACAATGTAGCTTGTCCAAGGCCAGATGACTTGTAATTAGGAACCAAGTTTGTAGTCTGTGTCTCTGGATTTCCAGTTCCAATGTCTCTCCTATGCCAGGTATTTTCAGTGTGGTAATCAGTATTGTTAAGGAAAATCATCATGTGGCAAAATTTTTCTTAGCAGCACTGATCTGTTGTTGCATTTGTCATAGTAACTGTTATCATGACTGAATGTTCAGATAGACAGAGAGAGAGAGAGAGAGAGGGGTAAAGATAGATACAGATATATAGATATACAAGTATATTTTAAAACCACAAGCTTGCAGTATCCTTTTTAAACAAATTTGATAATTTTTCATTTTTCAAAATATTACACATAAAGCTTCGCTCATTTCCAGTAAAATTGCCTATTCAATTTCATTTTAAAATGTCATTTGTGTTACCTTTGACCAAGTTTTTAAATAATATTTCCTTATTGATTATATGTAGGTGATAAGTTTCCACTTATTATATTCTCTAACTTATGAAGGTATATCAGATTACTCTTCAATTTGGCATGCCAAAATTTGTCCATATCAGCAAATATTTAAAGCAGAATATAGGTAACCAAGATTTTCTTTAATAGAACATTAATCCAGTATACAGACTTCCTATAAAATATTTGATGTTTTAAAAAATCATGTAGAAAGAGCCATGAGAGATAAAGCAGAATGAGACCCAAGATCCAGGTATTGTGCCCTTTACATTTTGGTCCCAATATCCTTTTATAATTGTATCTATCAGTATTTTCAGTCACCTTTTGTTACAGTTGAATTAAGCTCTGCAATATTACTTTTCCTCCAAATATAGTTCTCCTGAGCCTCACCCATATATCTATGTGTTCAGACCATTCATCTCTCAAGGCTTTTTTTTCAAATTTCATGTCTCCTATAATCCTTTTGTTAATATTTCAGCTGATAGTAAATTTTTTCATTCTAAATTCCCATGCCACTTTCGGCAGTTATCACTTTTTATTTCAAAGTAAAGCTATATTGGGTATATGCCTTGTCTACTCTATTATATTACAAGACCCTTGAAGGCAAGACTTTTATCTGATTCATCTTCAGTAACTTCCACTGACTTTGAAATTGATGCTCAGTAATGACTCAGCGAATCGATGAGTTTGACTATGTGTGCTGCCGAAGCAAGCGCAATGAATGAATAGTTTTGGTAGAGCTAATGGAAAATGAGAAGTGGTCTTTAAAAATGAAGAAAAGGGGCAGCAAATCTGAATAATGCATTCAATGAGGATAATACAATTCTTCACAACATGAGGAATTTTCAACAGATACAAGGTTTAGGATACCTCCGAGCAATTGAGATGCAGGGGGAAAATAGGGTGAAAAGTCCACACTTGGCATCGTTGTTATTTTCAAAGTGTTTATACTTTTTTGTTCTTTCATTTTGATCAATAAAATAAGTACATACTTCTTTGCAGGTACCCCTCTCCAAGATTTTAAAACTTATGGTTTCTGCATTTGTAATAAAAGGGGAGGCTGGGTGAGGCATATTAGTCCTCCCATCTCTGGTTGAAAACAAAACACTTTTATATATTATGTATGTTATGGTTATATTCAAGATCTTATGTTAGCAAGTTTTATTTCTTAAAATTTGAATTACATGTTGCAAAGACAGAAATGTTGCAATCTCCAAAGAAAGAACAGAAGACACTTAGGAAAGTTCTAAAGAAGCAAGAAGAATGGAAGATAGGAAAGCATTCTCTGGAATGCAAATTTAAGGTAGACCATGGTTTTAACAGTGAAGAGAATCAGAAATAGAAAGAAACCTTTAGTATGTGACCAGCTGTGAACTCCTAGGTAGCTTGGTGAAGTTTCATCAAAGGTGAAAAGTCACTGAAAAAAGATCCTTGGAAGGAAAGGGTCTTGAAGTTAGATCTAAGAGAAGTTCAGTTCTGGAGATGCTAATGACAAAATAATGATTGGAAAACATGGAGGAAACAGAAAGAAGGCCAAAGTAAAATGTCCAGTATTCTACATCATTTTTTGAAAGTGGTTCTTTCTCTGGCAAAAACAGGTTATTGATGGATTCAACATTTGTTCATGTACTCTATACTCAGGCGAGGATTTGATTTTTAAAATCAGAAATAAGAAATTTTCCAATCCTGTAAGACATTAAAAAATAAGTATCACTTGGCTTTTCTATCAGTACATTATACCCTCTGGGGGCATAGCAGAATCCGTTGTTCCAGAATCAGCTGTATAATCACCAAGATAATTAATGAAGCTTTGAAGCTAATTCTGGTTAATAATTCTAGAGTAGAGTCTCTGAACGTCTCTGTTGGCATTTTAGACTGGCTAATTCCTTGTTGGGGTGGGGAGTGTTGTCCTGTGTATCGCAGGATGTTTAACAGCATCCCTGGCCGCTATCCACTAAGGGCCGTAGAACCTCCCTAAATGTGACAACCAAAAATGTCTCCAGACATTGCTGAGTGCCCCCTGGGGGGCAAAATTACCTTTATTTAAAATAGATTAAAACTAATAAAAATGTAAACTAGCGGTCAAACCCCATTACATAAAATACTTTATATGAGTCTGAGTTTGTTCCCTGGATTACAGGGTGATAAAAAAAAAAGAGTCAATCCCCAAATCAGGCATGAGTGAGTGATTGAAAAAGTTGTGGTTTGGGAAAAACACATGGGGCTAGGAGTCGGGAGAAGTGAAATGAGTTCCAGCTGGGCCAGTCTCTAATTTTTTGTCCTTGAATCTATGGCTTCCCCTTGTCAGGACTTACTGATAAAATGAAGATATTTGAATATACTAGAATACACCACAGCCCATTCCTGTTCAAAGACTATGATAAGTTTGTGACTATTCATAAATGTACATACACCTGGTTCTTTGGGTATTGAACTCTCTCAAAGACTGGACACTCAAGAGAGCTAAGTGTGTTTTCTTCCCAGGGCCTGACCTGAAAGGTTTTTGGTCTTTTTTTTTTCCTTTTGCAACAGGATTCACCCCATGTCTACTCTCACTGTTTACTTCCACGAGAAATGGAAGGAAAAAAGTGTGCTCTGGCAAAGGCATTTATTTGGCCCTAAGATGATATTCACTTTTTCCACCTCTGGAGAAGAGGCCTGGGGCTAGGCTGTTTAGGTTATGCAAGCACCTTTTGCTGAGCTCAGAAGCATAAGCCAAGTGGGCAAGGAATCAAGAGTGAACTTCCACGGGAATTGCAGAGCCCATTTCTGTCCACTTGTCTCTCTTCCCAGAAAACCAACATCAGAGGATGTTCTGCATTTCTGCCCTAAGTAGGCTGCCATTTTCCCATTGCATCACAACTCTAAGATGAGAGATTATTCTGACTCCCAAGAGTTGTTTTCAGAGCACACCAGTTAATTAGGCAACAAGACAACAGGGTGGAGTGCTACTTTATTACTCTGGATGTCTCCACACCCACAATGGATTTGGCCTGGTGCCACTGCCAGCCACCTCCACAGCAGTGGCATCTTATAATGCAACCACACCCAGATGATGACAAATTGTATTTTTTAAGGACTAACTTTAATTTAAAAGTTGCATATAGTCATTAATCTAGGGGCAAAAAAAATGTGTTAGCTCTTCCCTCTCCTCTTCCCCAAACCCCACATAATTGTTTGAAATTCTGAGATGTAATGAACTAGCCTTTTAAGTGAATATTGCTGATAAAATAGGAGTTGGGGCAGCTGAGGCACATAATACCCAAGAACAGCATCTAGCTTCTGCTTAGCACCTTATAGCTCATGCGTCCTTCCACTAGTACTGTTTAATTATATCTTTATTAGGGTTCGATCTTGATATTGTACATTCTATGGGTTTGGACAAATGTGTAAATGTATAATGACATGTTTCCACCATTATAGTATTATACAGAGTAGTTTCACTATCTTAAAAATCCTCGGTGAAGATATCTTTATTATATTGGTTGATACACTTAATCAGTACAGTGTAACTGGCCTACCTTCTTTTTATCCCCTTTGTTCATTTTCCAGTGTGCCTCACATCATTAGTAGTTTAGGAATGCAATGTCTCACTTCAGCTAAAAGTGAAGACTTGAATTAAAGCACAGACTTCCTAATTCCACATCCAACACTATTTTGACTTCATTCATGAATTTGCAAATGAGCTAAAGGCATAAGAGGGACTGGTAACGGTAAGAAAAGGCATTTCCTCCAGTCTCATCCCCTGCTAGATAATAAGACATTTCCTCTCTTTTAAGGAGGGAAAATGTTTGAAAATTTAAGAGCTTAGAATGAGCTATTTGATTTTCTGAACTATTTGAAAAGGTGTCACTTCTTGATGGCTCAGATGACCTGTCAGTCCATCCAGCCATGTGTGGCTATTGTTCACTGAGGGTGACCCAATTCCTTACAAAAGCTGCACCACCTGAAGTACAATATGTTGTCCAAAGGAAGGGGCACTAATGAGGAAATGACTCCTTCACCCTGGAGGCTATTAGTTGTACCCCTAAAATTAGCACTGGTTTTTAGCACTTCCCATAAAATATTCAATACTTTAAAAGACCCGGAAGTGGATTTCCCTATGTGATCTCTAATTCAATGTAGCCAGCAGGCTAACAAGAACACCTTTCTAACAACAGATAACACTGTGCACTCTCCATACGCCAGGTACTATCTAAAGGCTTTACATAAATTTCCTCATGTAATCCTCATGGCAATCATGTTACCCTTCTCAGGTTAGTGGTGAAGAAATTGAGACAGAGTTTAGGTAAATTGTCCCTGGTTACACAGCAAAAAAGCCAGTTTTTAAATCCAGGTAGCATTGCTCCAAAGCCCAACACTTCTAAGTTACATCTCCTTTGGCTCTCAAGAAGGACTTCAGCATGTATAACTTGAACAGCTACCAATAATAATAGTTGCTTTAGCCTTTTCACACAATCATGTCAATTCTGTCAAGTGAATGATACTCTTATCATGATTTGTCTGAGATCAAAATGCTAGCAAGTCACACATTTCCAAAAACCGCTTGTCTCCTGTGGTGCAGATTGCAGAAGTAATCTTCTCTGTCCAGGCACTATTGGGATCCACCTCCAGGAGATGGTCCAGGAAAATTCCAAGACACTTGGCTTTAGCATTATGAAGTAGGAGTTTGGAAGGATGAAAATCTCCCCCACCCCATCAAAGTAAACCATGACATTTGCAGTTAGATCATATCGCTTAGGGGATGAAGGTACTGAGGATGTGTGGTTTTAATTGAAATAATTAGGAAAAATCGTTCTATTTGTCTTAGCCCTCATATCTTCATCTGTAAACTAAAGGGGGGAGTTGGATGACTTTCAGTGTTCTATCTAGCCCTAAAAGTACCTAACGAATTTCTAGAAATAGCATTTTTATTCTTAAAAATAATACCTACTTGGTCCAGAAAACTTATCAGACGAGGAAAATGAAAGAGGAGAACATTAAAAAATCATAAGTAATTCCACCAGAGATAATAAATGTTAGGATTTTCTTGTAAATCCATTTCTATCTTCCTTAATACTTAAATGTATAAATGTTTTAAAAATAGTATGATATTGAATGTCCATTTTTTTCCAAAGTCAAGTTTATTGAAGTGAAATTTATAAAGGCAAAATTTAAACTTTTGGGTGTACAGTTACATAAGTTTTGACAATCACTTATGTAACTACCATCACCTCAGAATATTTTCATGTGCACCTTTGTGGTCAATCCTGTATCCTCTCCTTTGATTCATAGCCCCTTGCACCCTCTGATCTGATTTCTGCCCTTGTAATTTTGTCACTTTAAAAATGTCATATGGGGACTTCCCTGGTGGTCCAGTGCGTAAGACTCTGTGCTCCCAGTGCAGGGGGCCGGGTTCGATTCCTGGTCGGGGAGCTTGATCCCGCATGCCACAACTGTAACTAAAGATCCTGCGTGCAGCAACTAAGACTTGGTGCAGCCAAATAAATAAATATGTATTTATTTATTATGAATATTAATAAATATTTATTTCATAATAAATATTTATCATTTCATATGAATGGAATTTTGTATCTGGCTTCTTTCATTTAGAATAATGTTCTTGATGTTCACCCATGTTGGAGAAGGTTCATTTCTTTTTATTCTTGATTAGAAATCCACTGTAAGGATGTACAGTAGTTTTTTTTTAATCCATTCACCAATTGATGTACATTTGGATCATGTCTGTTTCTCAGTGATTATGAACAAAGTTGCTATAAATATTCCTTTATAAGTTTTGTGTGAACATATGTTTTAATTTTGAGTAAATACTTAAGAGTGAGATTTCTGGGTCCTATGGTAAGTACATGGTAAACTTTATAGAAAGAACATAGGATTTTGTAATCTACATTTTTATTTTTTATTATTTTTTTAAACAGTGTTTTATTAACTTGGACTTTGAATTTAACTTATAGCATGTGGCACTTGTGATTTATTTATTTTTTTATTTTTTGCTGTGTTGGGTCTTCATTTCTGTGCAAGGGCTTTCTCTAGTTGTGGCAAGCGGGGGCCACTCTTCATCGCGGTGCACGGGCCTCTCACTCTTACGGCCTCTCTTGTTGCGGAGCACAGGCTCCAGATGCGCAGGCTCAGTAGTTGTGGCTCACGGGCCTAGTTGCTCTGCGGCATGTGGGATCCTCCCAGACCAGGGCTCGAACCCGGGTCCCCTGCATTAGCAGGCAGATTCTCAACCACTGCACCACCAGGGAAGCCCAACATTTTTAAAAACTTTGTTTGGAATTTTGCAAAGATAGCACAAAGAAGTCCTGTGTACCCTTTACCTAATTTCTCCCAATAATTAAGTCTTACATAATTATACTACAAAATCAAATCAAGGAATTTGATTTTGATGAAATGTGTGTTTGTGGTTCGATATTATTTTATCGAATGTGTAGTTTTGCATAATTAACACATCAATCAGGATATAAAATTTTCCATCACCACGAAGACCTCCCTCATGCTACCTCAGTATAGTCACATCTACACCCCCCACTCCCCATCCAACAGCCATTATTAACCCCCGGCCAATATTAATTTGTTTTCCATGTCTGTAATTTTGAATGTTATATAAATTGAATTACAGTATGTGCGTTTTGGAGATAGCATTCCTTCACTTAGCATAATGCCCTTGAGATCCTTCCAAGTGGTTACATGTATACATAATTCATTCCTTTTTATTGCTGAATAGGATTCCATGGTACAGACTAAAGTTTGTTTAACCATTCATCTACTGAGGGACATTTTAGTTGTTTCCAATTTGGGGCTATTACAAACAAAGCTACTGTGAATGCTTGTGTGCAGGTTTTTGTGTGGATATAAGTTTTCATTTTTCTGGGATAAATGCCCAGATATGCAACTGCTGGGTAGTATAATTAGTACATGTTTAGTTTTTTTAAGCAGCTGCCAACTTATTTTCCAGAGTGGTTGCACAATTTTACATTCTTCCCAGCAACATATGAGAGATCTGGTTTCTCCAAATACTTGCCAGCATTTGATGGTCACCATCGTTTATTTTAGCTACATTCTGACATCCCACTCTTCTAAAATTACTTTCTACTCTTTACTTTCTCATATACTGATGCAGTCAAAAGGTATTACATAGTCTTTCATGGAGACCCCACATTATTTTGCTCCTGGAACTTTGCGTATGTCATTGTGCTAAAAAATCAGTTACATTCCCATTACCACATGTTCAAATATTCTCAAGCCTCAAGGCCCACCCAATACAAAGTCCACATCTTTCAAAAAAAATCATTACTATCTTCCAGATAGAAATACTGTATCTTCCCTGGACACTTCATTTGTACTTATTTTATGACACTTTAATATTTTGTTTGGGACTTCCCTGGTGGCGCAGTGGTTAAGAATCCGCCTGCCAGTGCAGGGGACACGGGTTTGATCCCTGCTCTGGGAAGATCCCACATGCTGTGGAGCACCTAAGCCTGTGTGCCACAACTACTGAGCCTGTGCTCTAGAGCCTGGAGCCACAACTACTGAGCCCACGTGCCACAACTACTGAAGCCCACCTGCCTAGAGCCCGTGCTCCACAACAAGAGAAGCCACTGCAATGAGAAGCTTGCACACTGCAACGAAGAGTAGCCCCCACTTGCTGCAACTAGAGAAAGCCCATGCGCAGCAATGAAGATCAAATGCAGCCAAAAAAATAAATTAATTAATTTAAAAAAATATTTTATATTCTATTGAATTATTTCTGAGGCAAGTATTGTCTTCCTTACCAGGTTGCTAGATTCCTTAGCATAGAAAAATTTTTTATTTGTATGTTTTTCTCCTTACTTCCAGCACCTATGGTTTTCAAGCTTTCAATTACTGAAATTCAACATGACTCCTACAAATTGATATTGATCTAAATTTTTGATTGGCATTAATATCCTTATAGATAAGTATACAAGAGAAAAATGCTTAATTTCAAATCTCTATGCTGAACATTTTCTTAATCCTATACCATCTTTATCTTCATTGCATCTAGTTAATTTCTACATAGCATTCAAATTTTATAGTTTAAAATCCATTTATTCTACCCTAGGCCCAGATAGTAGCAGCCCATGCATGTGATCTATTAAGTGTTACTTATGGTTTTTCTGCCATCTCCAGAGGCATAAAAGACAGTCTCTCCAAGGCAACCATGTGCTTTATATCTGGACAGATTTCATTGTTAGAGAGCTTTCCCTTTCAGTGGAGTCATAACAGCCTCTTACTAACTTCAGTCAGGTTCTAGCTTTACTTTCTTGGGTTACATGGAGTATAACTTTTTTTTTCTGCTTGATCATAAAGAATTTCAAGACTTTCGTAAGTATTCAAAATGCCAATGAGTAACAATTCTGGCTTAAGGTGAGTTATAAACAGATACTATGATTTATAAACATATGAATGCTTGGTTTTCATCTAATGAAACAATAAGAAATATTCTCTCATGTAATTTCTATAACTCTTGACTACCTCTCCTTTGTTAGGTACAAACACTTTGAGTGGTAAAAATGTTCTCTTGGTGAATTGATATCTTTGTCATCATGAAATGATTCTCCTTATCTCTGGTAATATTCTTTGCTCTGAAATCTAGATTGTCTGATATTCATATAGCCAATCAAGCTTTCTTTTGATTAATGTTAGTATCATATATCTTTTCCCATCCTTTTAACCTATTTCTATCTTTATATTAAGGTGTGTTTCTTGAAAGCAGCAAATAATTGGATTTTCCTTTTTTTATCTAATTTGACAATCTGTCTTTTAATTTACATATTGACATATAACACACATATGTTTATGTCTAATACATTTATATAGAATATATTTACATTTAATATATATTTTACATAAAATATATAGGTTTAAATATAATATAGATTATTGATATGATCAGAGTTGAGTCTGCCATCTTTTTGTTTTCTATTTGTCCTTTCTGTTTTCTTGTTACCTTTTTCCTTTTTTCTGCTTTTGGATAAATCAAGTATTTTATGATTTCATTACATCTCCTTTGTTAATTTACTACCTATAGATCTTTAGTTCTTACTATTAAAGCAATTATTTTTAAAAGAGATTTAAATAATAAGAAAAATTCTCATATATTTACCCATGTAGTTATCCTTTCTAATGATTTTCTTTCCTTTGTGTAGATCCATATTTTCATGTGGTATGTTTTTTTCTCTTGCCTGAAAATCTTCCTTTAATATTTCTTCCAGTAAATGTGTGGAGTAAGGGATGAATTCTTTTAACTTTTATACATAAAAAAGTCTTTATTTCACCTTCACTTTTAAAAGATGTTTTTATTGGGCATAGAGTTCTAGATCGACAGAATTTTCTTTCAGTACTGAATTTTCTTTCAGTTGCTTCACTGTGTTTTTACTTGTGTTATTTCCAAAGAGAAAATCTGCCGCTTTCCTTATCTTTATTATTTTGTATATAACAGAGCCTTCTCTCCCTGCCCCACTCACCCACCCCCTGCAACTGCTCTGAAGATTTTCTCTTTTTCACTGTTTTTGAGCAACTTGATAATGATGTGCCTTGGTATAGGTTCCTCACATTTCTTGTGCTTGGAGTTCATTGAGATTCTTGACCTGTTGGTTTATAGTGTGGAAAATTTGGGGCCATTACTACTTCAAATATTTTTTTCTGCCTTCCCAGGCCTACCTTTGGGGGCTCCAATTACACTTATATCAGTCTTCTTATATTAGTTGTCCCACAGCTCACTGATGCTCTTGTCTTTAAATTTTTTTCCTCTGTGTTTTATTTTGTATCATTTATATCATATGTCTTCATATTCATTCATCTTTTTTTCTATGACATCCAATTTATCATTAATCATATTTAGTATATTTTTCATTTCATACTCTAAAGTCCAATTTGTTTTGTTTTGTTTTGTTTTTTTGCGGTACGCAGGCCTCTCACTGTTGTGGCCTCTCCCGTTGCAGAACACAGGCTCTGGACGCGCAGGCTCAGCAGCCATGGCTCACGGGCCCAGCCGCTCCGTGGCATGTGGGATCTTCCTGGACCGGGGCACGAACCCGTGTCCCCTGCATCGGCAGGAGGACTCTCAACCACTGTGCCACCAGGGAAGCCCTATATTTTGTTTTTATGTCTTCCATATCTCTACTTTATATTTTTGAATATAAAGCACACATTTATAACTGTTTTAATGTCCTTGCATTCTAACATCCATAACAGTTTTGAGTTAGTTTTAATTGGTTGATTTTTCTCCTCACTATTTTCTTGCTCTTCATATTTTCTTGCTTCTTTAGCATGCTTGGTAATTTTTTATTGAATACCAGACATTGTTAGTTTTATATTATTGAGTAGAATGATTTTGTATTTCTATAAATAATTTTTAATTTTGTCTTGGGACACAGTTCTTTTAGGAAAAGTGTGTATATCCCTTTGGATCTTGCTATTACCATTTGTTAGGTAGGACCAGAGAAATATTCAGGCTAGAACTAATTATCCCCTACTACTGAGACATAGCCCTTTTGAGTACTGTATCCAATGCCTTATGAATTTTGAGATTTTTCCAGTGTGGTTGATAGGAACAGGTACTAGTCCTGACCCTGTATGAACATAGGGTACTATTCTCTCTAATTATTTCAGGTGGATCTTTCTTTGGTCTTGAATAGTTATGTCATGTGCGTTTGGTGATCAATACTGTGCTGAATCCTTAAGTGTTATTCATATTTCTAGGGTACCCACTCTGTTCAGCTCTCTCATCTCCAGTATTCTGTTTTGGTAAATTCCAGCTGCCTTCATCTCTCTGGAATCTCAGCTGTCTCCTTAACAGAGTCTGCATGGCTGTGCCTGAGTTTCTCCTTCATTCTCTATGACTTAGAAATTTTCTTAAGACAGTAAGCTGGGGTAATTTTAAGTCTCAGCTTGTTTGTTTACTATCTCTCATGCATCACTTATCTGCATTTCAAGAGACTGTTGTCCAGTATCTTGAAAACCATTGTTTCATATATTTTATCTGTTTGTTTTTATTTGTTTCTTTACTTATTGCAGGCAGCAGTATAACTCCAGTTCCTATTACTTTCTTTTGGCTAGAATCATGAGTCCAGTCAATTCTTTTGATTGATTTTTCTTCTTAACATAAATTCTATTTCCTGTTTCTTGGTTTGTCTGGTAATTTTGGATTGTATGCTAGTCATTTTATGTTTACTTTGTTCAGTGATGAATATTTTTCTTTCCTCTAAAGGTCCTTGAGGTTTGTGCTGGGACACAGTAAAGTTACTTGAAAATACTTTGATCCTTTCTAGCCTTGATTTTAAGCTTTGTTAGGTGGAACCAGAGCAACCTTTTGTGGTTAATTTTTTCTCACTACCAGGGAAATACCATTCTCAGATCTTTAACTGAATGACAGGTTTTTCCCTTTGATTGGTGGGAACACAAGCCATCTCCTCTCCTGTTTTACTCTGGATATTATTCCCTCTACTTCTTAGCATGCTTTTCTCCACAGCCTTGAGTAGTTTTCTCACACACAGTTACTGACTATCACTCAGTTGAAGACTCTAGGTGGACAATTTGCTGCAAATCCCTCTTTGAAGTTCTCTCTTCTTGGTATCATGCCATGTAAATTTTACCTCCCTTGGTCTCCTCAATTCTCGGCTTTGTATCCTCATCTCAGGGAGACTGCTGTGCTCTACCTGTGTTTTCTCTCTCTATTCAACAGACTGGACACTATAGACAGTAAGCTGTGGCAGTATAGAGCTAACTTGGGTTCTGTTCCCACTCCCAAGGATCATGACCTGCATTATCTAATGTCCAGTGTCAGAAAACTCTTGTTTCATGAAGCTTTTTTTTTTAACTACTTTTTTTCTTTTATTGTTTCAGGTGGGAGGAAATATTCTTTCCTTGTTACTGCATCTTGGCCAGAAGTGGAAATCTTATCATTAAAAACAAAACAAAACAAAACCTGGTGTATCCCTTAGCGTACATATTTTTTTGTTTCTCTTTTCAGAAAATAACTCAGGTATTTTAGTTTTCTTATTTGCCTTCTAATCATTTTCTTCCTACTGAAATTATGAAAGCTTCAAGCATCTTTCACAGTGTTCCAGAAATTTTATTCTGTATAAACTACATGTTAGTCTTCAGTAGAGTATCTTTTCCTTTTCTTTTTCCCCCCTTTTTTCTTTATTTTTTTCCCTTTTTCCATTTTTTTTTGATTTTGGTTGTTTGATGTGCAATATGTTTTTGTATGCAGGTAGTAAATAAACTTTGATCTTCCAAAAAAAAAAAAAAACCAGCCAAAGGGCATAGGGAGAAGACAATGGAATCTTGATTGAGTAGACTTCTGTCTGATTCCAGCTTTCACCACTTACTGTTTGTATCTTTGGGAAAGATCTCTCTAAATTTTAGTAAAATAGGGATGCTAGCAATAATGTATGTCCAACCTACTCAAAAGGTTGTTCATGAGGCCCAAATGAGAATATGTATTAAAAATTGTAATTTGTAAAGCATTTTACATGTTAATATTGCCCTTCATCACCAAGATTGGTTCAAACTTGATTTTTTCTCTCTTTCAGTATATTTGGTGTCCTTCTGTTCCTTTATTTTCTTTCTGAATACATGCCTCTCTTTCCATGTTTTCTTCTTTCCTAATCTCACTGAATTTGTGTTTAGACCTCTGTTAAATATGGGAGAGTGTGAAAAAAATATATCAGAACAAATACATATATATATAGATAGATAGATAGATATAGATATAGATATATAGATATAGATATAGATATATCAGGAAACTTGAATTCCTGTCACAGCTCTTCCACTTATGGCTAACAGACTTGAGGAAAATCATTCAACCATGCTGATTTTCAGTTTTACTGACCATGAAATGGAAATAAGATATTATCTGCTTACCTCAAAGAGTTAATGTGAGGATCAAATATATAAAATATAGACAGTATATAAATATTTTTATATATACATATTGTGTACAAATTAGTATTATACTCTATTATTATATAAATATCCTATTATAAAAATAAAGTTTATATGCAATTGCTCTATAAGTACAATAATAATAAGTATATTAATAGCCTTTATTAATGCAAGTAACTGCATAGAGTTCTTAAATAATTTCCTATACAGTTTTACAATACTTCTCAGAAGCATAAGTAGTATTTTCTATCTAGAAGTGACAGAAAAAATAACCCCTATCTTACACTGTAGACTAAAGCTGGTTATTGCATTTTCCAAGGTTGTGTATGTAGATAACAAATAAATGTCCACTACTTACAGCTTCTTGCTCAGAAATATTAAAATTACTTTCTGGAAAAATACCTTCTTAAATAGAGGTGTTTTATAGTAAGGATGTGGTGATGAAATGCATTAATATCATGTGGGAGGTGTCACTCAAAATAAACAAAAAATCCACTTAATGCAAAATAATTTCTATATTCACTTTTAAATTTCTATATTCACTTTTAAATTCACTTTTAAATAACTCCTGCCCCCCCCCAATAGTGTTAGTTAACTAACTAGTAATATAGTGGAAACTAAAATTCAGATAAAAGAAATTACTACAGCAAAATTTCATTCTCTGATTCATTTAAAATATATATTGTAAAATTTTTATTGGAGTATACTTGATTTACAATGTTGTGTTAGTTTCAGGTGTAGATCAAAGTGAATCTGTTATACATATACATATATCCATTCTTTTCTAGATTCTTTTCCCATATAGGCCATTACAGAGTACTGAGTAGAGTTCCCTGTGCTATACAGTAGGTCCTTATGAGTTATCTGTTTTATATACAGTAGTGTATATGTGTCAATCCCAATCTTCCAATTTATCCCTTCCCCTCCTTTACCCCCTGGTAACTATAAGTTTATTTTCTACAAGGAATCATTCACTTTGATTAACTGAATTTTTCAGATGATTGAAGGCTATACACCTTTTTAACCCCAGGTTATTTTTTTAAGAATTGAGAGTATCATCAGGGAATTCCCTTCTAGAGGCCAAATATCTGTATTATATGCTAGTTTTACTCTATGGACATCGTTTTTAAAAGATTTTCACAGATTCAGGTGAACAGTGATTTGTATGATTATTTTTTACTTCTTCCACTAGAGTATAATTTCTTAGAGATTAGAGAGCACATCTATTTTATTCACAAGCTTAATGCTGCGCTCTCACATGATAACAGATAATTGTATGCATTCAGTAAATATTTGTTGTATTCATGTGGGGGGTATTATAGAATCTATTGGAATACCATAACATCTAACTTTGGACTTATATTTTTGACTTGTTAAATCACATTTTGGTAATTTGGTCCCATACCTGAGGATTCTCTGATTTATTATTCATTCTTACTGCTTTTTTCTGTCTAGTGAATCAAGATTGTTGTATGACACAATGGTTGGTGCTATTTAACTTGCTACTTGTTCGAATGAAATTTGTAAGTCTTAAAACCTAGATGTGAGCCACAGCTTGACTGCTTACAAACCATGTGGCCTGGTGTAAGTGCCTGTGCACAGGCATCCCTGGTGTCTCTCTCTACATCCAAATTTCCTCCTATAAGGGCACCAGTCAGTTTGGGTTAGGGCTCAACCCTAACGGCCTCATTTTAACTTAATCACCTTTGTAAAGGCCCTCTCCTCAAACACAATCACATTCTGCAATACTGGGATTTAAGACTTAAAAATATGAATTTTGGAGGGACACGGTTCAGTCTATAAC
This sequence comes from Mesoplodon bidens, assembly GCF_964165515.1. NCBI lineage: Eukaryota > Metazoa > Chordata > Mammalia > Artiodactyla > Ziphiidae > Mesoplodon > Mesoplodon bidens. The sequence continues at coordinate 126,836,865 of NC_138160.1, forward strand.
AGGAAGTGTCTGAGATAAACTAGTTATAGGTGTAAATAATATGGTCACTACAGTGTGTGTTATTTTAGAGCTTGGACTCTGGATTTCACTGCCTTTATTTTCATTGACTGTTATCATTTGCAAAGACCACTGCTTACAGGCTGTATGATCTTAGAAAAGTTATAGAATCTCACCAAACCTCCATTTTTTAACATGTAAAAAAAGAAAAAAATTATACTCTTTATTGTTGTACCTGTCACTTAGTAAGTGCACCATAAATGATAGCAAATTTTATATTTCTTTGCAAATAATTTAATAGATATATATACCACCTTTTCCTAATTTTGCTTATAAATCTAACAGTTTTCTTCTTATTGTATATACACACACATAAAAATATTTCACTGTAAAATATGCGTTACTTTTTTGCCAAAACTCATTATACTAGCTACTTCAGAATTAATTCATTGTGATTTTTTTCCAAAGGACTGTAGCTCCACAAACTTGTTTTCTACAGTCAGAATGAATCCTAGGAGACTTGAGAATTTTCAAGTGATGGATAGTGTAGGGTCATGGAATAGGAGTTCCAGTAGCATCAACTGTAGGGAGAAGCTGGATATTGTATTTAGGAACAAAATATAACCTGATACGTAAAATTTAATACAGTTAAAAATTAGGTATTAAAACATTCCTGTTTTCTTAATCCTAATTAACATAAGCAACAATTATGTCTATAAATAGTAGGGTCTGTATGCTTAGTGATCAAAGAATGCCCATCTCATCCTGTTCTTAGATAAAACAATATGCTTATCTTTATAGTTTCTCAGCCTTTCTAGACAAACAGAAAGGAACTCCCAGAGAAGGAGTAAAGGTACCTGTTAATGGCACATTTGAAGATAAAAGGGGGGTAAAAGCTATTTTCCAGTTAGTGTCTTTCAGAAAAGGCGAATACAGACATGTTAAATTAATGGGGGAAAACATGAGAATTTTAGGAAAGGAAATCAAAAATTAAGAAAATAAAAAGGAAATTAATTCATCTTCTAAGAACTGTTAGGACATATACTTTTTCAGTCATGGTCACAACGTAATTCTTTTTGTCATTATGGGTTTATGGTTGTGTGTGTGTGTATGAATGTGAGAGCAGGGGATAAACATAAAGGACTACGTTAGCAGTAGAATGTTGAACCCAGTTTAAAGCACTGTTAACGTCCGGATTCTCTTTGAACTGTCTGAAATGCCATGCGATGGCCACATAGGGTGTAAAAGGTGAGAAAGTGGCAAGGCTGGTATTAGCATCCAAGCTAGTTCCTACTCTGAGGTTTATTAATGGCACCATTTTTGGCAGGTAAGGAAAGGACAATAACACCTACTCTGCTGCGTCACTGCATTGCATAACAAGTCATGAGAGCTAATGGATGACAGATTGTTTGGAAAGATGCGGAAGGTGATTTAATTGTAAGGGACTATAATTATTTATTAAACTATTGTGATCATCAAGGATATCTCAGCATAGAAAAAGAGAAGATCTGAACAATGATCTGCTAACTTTGGATTTTGGAAATAACCTTTGTCCTTAGTAACATTACTGATCTACAAAATCTTGTTTACTTTATATTTTTCTTATCTCTTCCCTCTGTGTCAATATCCTTGATGTGAATTCAGATTCTGGGCCACTTGATACATGTTTTGAATTGTAAAGTTTATACTTTTTACAACCTAACTCCATTCCTTTTTTTTTTTTTTTTTTCCAGCACGCGGGCCTCTCACTGCTGCGGCCTCTCCCGCTGCGGGCCCAGCCGCTCCGCGGCACGTGGGATCCTCCCGGACCGGGGCAGGAACCCACGTCCCCCGCATCGGCAGGCGGACCCCCAACCACTGCGCCACCAGGGAAGCCCCCATTCCTTTTTAATGAGAAAAAAAAGGGTTTTACACGTTTGGTGAATAATTGAAAGAGCTGGCCAAAAAAACAAACCAAAAAAAAAAAAAAATAGAATTTAGAATTTCAGGAAAGTACTCTGATAACCTAATATAAAAGTACTCTAGTAACCCAAAACTCAGTTCTCTAAAACCTCAGTCCCATTTATTTGAATTTAAAGTCCATGGTTTTCAAAAATAAGGAGTGATTAACAGAGTGTATGATTAATCACCTCTGGATTTACATTTCTTAAATGAAATGCAGAAGTAGGTCTGATGACAAGAGCCAGCTGACATGTACTTCCAGTATTGGGGGTGCTCACTGAATCTTCTCTTGGCCATCTTATTCTCCTGGAAGAGGTTATCAGTCTGAATCCTCTTATTCATCATTTCAGAAGGTTCTGGGTGTTAGTAAGGAACTCTTCTCCAGTAAGAAAGAAACCAACTCCTTCATCCTTCCCTCATAGCAGGGATACTTTAGAGATGCAATCATCTTTTGGTTCTTTTGTTACACCCTATCACTACTTCCACTCCTGGGAATACTGTTCATTTGGGCTAGATTTGGTGTTCATCAGAGCATAGTACACAGTCACCAATTCTATTGTAAGGCAATCTACTGTCAATAACAGAGTGTATGGTTAGGATACATTTCATATGGTCTAACAGAGCAAATGGAAGATTAAAAAATTAGTATTGGTATGTCATTATGCAAGGAGGATTTTTATAGCCATCAGTGATGACCGAAACCTAGCAATGGCTTTGGCAAAGTTTAGATGGTTAATACTTTGATCTATTTCAGGTGTCATGGTTTAGAACACAATGATAGGATGAAAAAGAGAACCTATATCCTGACTTTTTTATTTTACTTCAGAATGTTTGGGGATTGTTATTTCTATGCCGAGGAAACTTAAATCTGTCATTGTGGACCACGTTTAAGAGATGTTGACTTTTCTTGGAGTCTTAGAAATTACCTAGTAAATCACATCATTATAATGAGATAAAAATGCAAGGCCAGCTATCATTAACTATAAAACTTACCACATATGATTGGAATTGTTCTAAACATTACACACATGATTTACCTCTAACTCTTACAACAATTGTACAGTATAGTTTTACTATCTCTATTTTACATATTAGGAAACTGAGGCTGAAAGCAAATAAGAGACTTGCCCAAGACAACATAGCTAATAACTCGTGAATCAAGATTTGAACCCAGATCTATTATGCACCAAAGCCAGGTTCATTTCCATCACACTGTGTAGTTGCAAAGACAGGAATAGAAACAAATTTTCTGACTCCCTGTCCCATTCTTTTTCCATTAAGCTAAGACAGTCAATTTTCAAACCTGTGATAGTAATGCAATTTGAACTTGTTTTCCATGGTCACTAATTTCACTAAACCACTGGAAAGAAATAAAGCTTATAGCACAGACCTTGAGACAAATAATTATATTTTATAGGAAAGAAATTAATTCATGATAAAAAGAAAGGGAAATATTCTAGCTTTGATGGGATTCAGAATATTGACACGATCTCAGCGTTGGATAGCCTTAGATCAGTTTTCTGGAACAATATTTAAAAGGGCTTTGATCCCATCAATTCTAACTTATATATGTGTCTGTGACACTGAATTGAGACACTTTAGAACAGATGCAGATGGAAGCAAAAGGAATCCTAGGTGCTCTTGCTATAAGCAGCTTTCTTCAGATGTAGAAATCTTTAAATCTTTACTTGGCTTGTAGGACAACCCATCTGTCTTCTTTTTCCCTCCCCTCCCACTTATGAAGGGAGCTGAGTTAGAAACATGTTTGTCTACGAGGAAATGTGTCTGGTGTTGGTGAGGAATTCAGTTCTGATATAGGATTATGGACTATTAAACTTTGAGTAGGGTCCTTGGACATAATCTGTTGCATTCTAGGGGAGGTATCATGAAGACACATTAGAACTACTTTAGAAATAGTATCTGTTGAAATCTGCCACCTTGACAGGATCCTAAAAGATGGAAACTAAATTGATGTGGTATATTAAGTTTAGCATGACCTTGAACAACTGGTTTTACAGTTTGGCTGTTGTTGTGGGTGTCACCCACAGTATACTATAAAAGTGAGCTGCATCTCCATGGGTTCAGTCTTAGAGCACCAGCTGGTGAGCAATGCAAGGAGCAGACGTGTAACCAACTTACATCATCTTCAACATGAAGATAGCTGCAGTGCCAATGCTTCTGACCCTGGCTCTTTGCCTCATACAAGGTGAGCAATTTACCTGTAGTCTAAGCCTCTTGCCTCACATCCCAAAGCTCTGGGCAGGGACTTGTCTCTCTCCCTCCCTCTTCAGTGTGTATATATATATATGTATATATATACATATATACATATATATATATCCCTGAAATACCTTGCCAGATGTAGAGTTTTGAAGAATTACATATGTGGTTTTATAACTATGTTATCTTTAGAAATGACAAGTAGTTTGAGATAATCTGAATTTTTATCCATCAGAAATCCTTCCATTAATTCAACATTAATTCTGAAAAGCTAATAGATTCTTCTCCATATTCCCCTCACCAAACATAAAAGTTCATAACAATATGAATTATATATATTACACATATATAGGATATTAAGCCTATGAATTGATGCTGATATGAATTATGTGTCTAACAGATATTTAAAACTTAGATGTACTTAATATGTATATTTTAATACTATATTTGTAAATAAAACATTAAAAATCAAATTCAGTCATCTGTTTTTATTTTAAAGCAGTAGTGCTTTCTAGCAAATTTTATTTTTGTGTTTTCAAATCCTAAATGGATTGAAAATATTTCATCTAATTGGTAAGGGACTTCTATGGGAGCTGGCAAGTAGGTTTTTGCTTTTGCTATTTGAATTTGAAGGGAACACAAGATTGCCTAGACTTAACCTGCTATGAAGCATTTACATATTTTAAAAGGAAACCTCAGAGATTGAGAGTGAGGAGACCATTATACACAAGTGATGCCCACTTTCCTAAAAAAGTGTATAGGTACAAAAAAAGTCTGTTAATGAGAGAGTATATTAGTCTGTGATTTTAATTAATCTTAATATTTACCAGATCTCTAATTTTTGTGGCTATAATTATGAGGCAGAGCTACCAGAATTCAGAAAATTTAATTTTATGTATATATGTGATATAAACTTTATGCTACACTATACCTTAAAACTATAATTGATATATTTGATAGGTGTACTATGTTATAATTTTAAAAGAGGCCTGCAATACTTTGTTCTGAAAGGATCTTTTAGAAATTAGATATTTTGAGGGGGTCAGAAAGCATATGAGTAAGTATTATTTTTTGAAGTAATTGGAACTTTATGAGTGAGAGGTCTTTGTGACTGTATATACTGCCTGGTGCAGTGCCCTCACTTCATTTGCCATGGTAAATTTTAATGTGTTCAAATCAATTTGTGGTTTTAAAATATACTGCCATTAAAATAAGCAAGATACTACACTCAGTAAATTGTTTTACTTATTAAATGTTTTACATTCCCTTAACTTTGGTTTCTGTATTTTTGTCCCAGATGCTGCAAGTGAAGGTGAAAATCAGGTTAGTCCTGCTTTTGCTCTTCATTGAATTCATTCCAAGATCCCTAAAGAAAAATGTTCTGTGGCCAACACCTTCATATTATAATACAGACATATTATACTCATGTGTACTAATAGCTTTTGTTAAAAACACAGAAACAGGTCTTTATGAATCAAGACATGAATCACACACACACACCAGTCAACGTCTTAATGATAATGGATATCTGCAAGAGGCAATCTACCACACTAAAGGAGTGCTTTAAAATTCCATAAACAAACACACTAGTGAATTACTATTGTTCAGTTTAACAGCTGGAAGTCATGATACACATAGGAAGCTGAAATAAGTTTTCTTGTGATCATTATGCAGAAAGGAGCTGTCTGTATCTTGTGTATAGTCAGTGTATATATTTCATTCAATACATATTTACTGAGCATCTATTGTATGTCAGATCCTGTTTGAGATGCCAGGGATATAAAAACAAAAAAGAACCCTGCCGTCATGGAGCTTACATTTTAGTGGAAGAAAACAAACAAGTTAATAAGTAAATTAGTAAAATATATACTACATTAAATAATGATTAGTGCTGGAAGAAGAATAAAGCAGGATGGAAGACAGGAATTTCTGGGGATGGAGATGGTATCAGTTTTTCTTGAGATAGTCAGGTAAGTTCTCTCTGAGAAGATAGCATTAGAACATGGATCTAAAGGTGAGGTGGGAGTGAATCATGAAGTTACTTGTAACTCACAGCAGACCAGGCAGAAGCACCTGTGATGGCAGAGGCCCTGACTCTGGAAGGGTCTGTACCAACTCTAAGGGATCTTTTGATTGAGAAATGAAGGAATCATTTTCTATAGAAATTAAACATTTTAAAATCTATTTGAAAGGCACATTGAAAGAGCCAATTACATACACACACACACACACACACACACACACACACACAACTGTGCCATTATTTCAGATTGAAAATATTTCTACTTATGTAGCAGATATTTGCTATGTTTCTCAAAGACCATGAACATTGAAAGAATAAAATAGTAAAAAGATTCTTTTCTACACCAAAACTCTTATAAATGTGGTTAAAATACTCTTGCTGTATTTTATTGTTACATTTTTTTTAAAAGAGAAACTTACAGGTATATTCTAGAGAATTCCATTATAGTCTCTATTATTTCATTTAAGTTTTCTGATTAAAGAGAGGTTCAGAAACTTCTATTGCATAAGTAGAGTGGGATGGTAGGGTAGAAAGAAAGCCTGGATTTTTGAGAATCGAAGAGCATGCTCATTTGAATATTTCATACTGGAAAAAGAAGGGTATTGTGTAAATCTTACTGAGCATGAAGCCATAATTTTCTTTTTTCAGCGTCTATGATAATGGGTAGTAGTTTCGGTGGATATTTCAAATTTTGCACTGATATTTCTCATACTGTTGAACTCTATTTCACAGAAAAACATTTAAGAAACAAATTTAGCCACCTCTCATGTTGGCATAAGCAAAAAGAATATAAAATGTAATTATTTATCTGGAAATATTTCTGATCATAGTCTTTGGATATTTTGTCAGAAATGAAAACTATTAATTTAGTCTTTCTTATAGTGCTGGAAATTTTATTTTCCAAGTTCAGTAGCTCAAGTTCTTTCTAGTACCATAAGAACATGTTGAATGTTACAAACATGAGCCAGAATAGCACAGAAAAGCACTGGAGTAATCTGCAAGGATCTTTACCATATGCTTAAATTTGTCATCCCAGAAGGGTTATTACGAAGCCATGGCAACCTTGTTAATGCCTTAACACAGAGCAGGGGTGATGCCAGCTCCTGAGGAGTTTATGATGATGCCTGGGGAGGAAAAATGGAAAACACTGGGCAATATCACAGCCAGTGAAGGAAAACAGAAAGAGCTTGGCCCTAAGGGGCTCCAGTTTCTCTGAGACAAGTGGAGAAAACACAAAGAGTAACTATAACAAACAAAACAAAAATGAGCCAAAGACTGGAAGTTAGATTGCAAGTAATCGGTTGCTGAGAAGTCATCTCACCAACTCAGGATTCCTTTATGGCCCAGACCTGTTCCTGTTTCAGCCCTCTCTATTATGGTCATTGGGAGGCTATTTCATTTTTCCTAGAGAAAAACACAACTGCTGATTTCAATTTTTATGGCCTTTTCCTATTTCCCAAGAGAATACACTGGATAACCTCATAACTCAGAAAAATAGCATCAAGTTCCATCTTTACTAATTACAAACTGTGAACAAATTTCTTAACCTGTTCTCTAGGACTCAGTTGTCCATTCATATAAAAATAAAAGTGTGTCTTTCTAGGATTTAGCTATTTTTCTAATTATGACATAGGAGAAATCCAATTCAGGAATTATCTTGATTGATAATGTTCTTTTTCAGTTGACCACTAAAAACTATTTAAAGCTTCATTCTAGTGTTATCATGAATCTTTGTTTTCAGCACTTTCTTTAAGACCTACCTCACAAGGGATATATTTCTATTACAGAGACACCAGGCTGTTCTCTGATTCTATGACAATGTTTTTATCTAGACTTTATAGAATCAGTTATATCCAGCCAGCTAAGCAGTAACTTGCAATACTGGCATAAGATACTATAGAATCAGAGACCAGACATGGATCTCAAGAGGCCCAGTTGTCAGTCTGTTGCCAGAAATTATTGCTCTGCTACTCAGATAAGATCACTGGATGGTGATAATAATCTTAGAGATGTTTTAGTAGGTCACCCTTAACGAAATTTCCTAGGGCTGGTCTCTGAAATTATTTATTCTTCTTCACCATTAATCATTCATTCTGCAAGTGCTACCAACTGCCTCCTGTCTATAGGATGCTAGGTTAGTTACATCATTATCCATTAGATGGTACGCACCATTTAGGCAAGGATCCTTCCTGCCTTATTTATTGCTGTATCCATGACACACAGAAAAGTATAGTATCCTCATAATAAGTGTTTGTTGATTAACTGAATGATTATTATAAAGATATAGGAGGCTGAATAGAATTCTATAATCTGTCCTTTGGAAGAGGTTGCATATGTCAGAGTTGGAGCAAAGGCTTGATTGATTTACTTGTTTTTTCTGGTACAAGGATCTTTATGCTTTGTTTTTTCAAAGTCAAAACAAAACAAAAAACCAAAAGAAAAAAAAAAAAGAAAACAGATTACAAAGGCTTTAAAGGACCAGTGAATTTCCTAAACTAATAGGTAGTATAACATTTTAAATCAGTACTTTACTAGGTAGTGCAAATGCACCATTAATATTAAGCTCCTAGAAAAAAAGTGAGTGACATATAGCAGGCCTTCATCAAATACACTGCAACATTTTCATGTATCTTTTAATGGCAAATATTTTTGAACTACTGTGTGCTAGGTATTTTATATGCATCATCTTAGCAGATTCCAATAACAATAATGGCAATAGCAACAACAACTATAATAATAAAGCAGGAGGAAGAGGAGAGGTAGAGAATCTAATTATTGAATATCTGCTATATATCAGGCACTCTTTGAGACATTTACATGCTTATGATATTTAATCCACACAAAACTTATGAAGCACATATACTTATATCCTATGTTTTTACAGATAGGGTAAATGAGCCTTTGAGAAGTTCATTTGCTATGGCTATTGGGCTTGTAAATGAGAACCCTGGAAGATAAGCTTAGATCTTTTGACTCCAAGTCCCTTGTTCTTTCCATTTCACTAATGATTTTAGATGAATGCTTTTAGGTGAATTTTCAATCTCCAACAGACAATCCAGATTCATTACTTTTATTTGTATTATCTGTATCAACTGAGTGAATGTCTCCCATACAAAGGGGGTGGTGGTCATGAAATAATATTGTTCTTAGAAGGTAAAGTCTTGCTTTGATGAGATTTCTGTAAACACTTTTTTTCATATTTTCCTAAGGAAACATGCAATGAATATAGGGCACTGATGAAAAATGGAAAACTGTTTTGTTCCCAAGATAAAAATATTTTTCAAAGCCCTGATGGAACAGTGTTCATCAACAAATGCGCCACATGCAAAATGATATTGTGAGTAAAGTTTAATCTTTCTTTCAAGTGTTTTGAGTTACCAGTTATTCTCTGAACTACTAAATGTATTATTTTTATTTTCTGTCAAATATATTTTTCTAAATCTAAGTGGGTAAATAAAAATGCTTACAGGTCACTGTGATACCTACCATCAAGTAAAGTTGGATAAATGCCACCCACTTGGAAAGATTTTAATAATCACTCATGGTATTCCAAAATATCCCAGAGGGCCTGGTATCAATACCTCATGCAGCACTTAATAGTTTTTTGAGGATGTACTTCCAAGTTGAGTTTTCTAACCCTGGGAGAAAAGAATTCTTGAGCCTGTTAAGACCAGACTCTGTTGTACCCCTGAAAATGATGCCAGACTCTTCTTGTGAGAGCCAACCAGGAGAATCAGGATATACCCTAACTCTGTGAGCTACCAGTGTCTTCAGACATCTAGGATTATGCTAGCATGAGATGGACTCTAGGATTGACTGTAGCTTCAAACTCCCCGCAACTCAGAAAGAATTAATATCCCGGAGGTTTACTGACATGTTTGCAATGCTTCTTAACTATTTTCTTCTCTCCAGTGACACTCCATAGGTGGTAAAGGCTTGAGTTATCAGTTGCAAGTCCTCAAATCAAAGGGACCGAATTTGTTTTTGAACAGGGAATTCATTCTCGGTTTCTGACCACCATCAAAACTTTAACTCTGGTACCAAGCCAATACAAAACTTACCCACTGAAGATAATTATGTTATAATCAGCTTTTAAAATGCCAAGTTGGTAATGTGTCAAGGGATTTAATCTGACATAGTCATTAATATTGGGATAACGAAGCTCTGATCACATGTGCTGCTACTAATGAAGACATTGCAGGAAGATGAAGGAAGGCAGGGCAAAATTTAGGGAGGGAGGACTCCCAGGGCAAGTTTAACAATCCTTTCTTAGTCTCTTGAAAGCTGAATGTAAACCAGCAGGTGTAATATTTACTAAAGAGTTTCCTCCTTGTTATATAAGATGTTTTGTTAGGAGACTGAAACTATAAATAGAATAAATTTATTGAAAAATAATTAAAAATAAAAATTAAATGCCTTTAGACATACAAGGCAGGTTATTTATCACTTTGAAGTCACTCACGCAATTATTATCTTTATTACTTATGTAAATTATGTTGGGATAAACTTGGCTTCTTAACCTGGAAAGGAGGAGACTGTATGAGGCATTAAAGTTATCTTTAAATTGCTGAATTTGCTCTGTGGGTCCTTAGAGATTGGAACCTCGGACCAAGACAGGTGGGTAGATTTTGGATCAATCTGAATATGGTCTTTCAAAGGGAGCATTCCAAAAATGATATAAATGGCTTTTAGAGTTGGTGACCACCTGGGTGATGGAAGTGTTTAAGGTTGGTAATCTGTTATACAGTTAACAGTAAAGATTCTTACTTTTAATAGAACCACATTTGAGATATATTTCAGCACTGAGGAGAAATTTACAGTACCTGTGGTCATTTCCAGACATACCTCCAGTTCTGACAAGCTAGGTTAAGCTGAGAAGAATAGCCAAAATTAAGTTTACCGTGTATGATGTTAGACCTAAAATTGGTCAAGCATATCTGAGCTATTCTATTCTTTGCTGTCTTCCAGAGAAAAAGAAGCAAAATCCCAGAGAAGGGCCAGGCATTTAGCAAGAGCCAGGGCTACTGCCCCAGCAAAGGTGAGACTATTTGGAGTCAACTTGTCATATTTGCTTTGGAGATTATGTTCAACTCTATTCAGATCTCTTTATTTCTTAATTACTAGGTCATACCTGTTGTGAGGCCAGCTACTTAGAAGGGAGGGAACATGGCGTGGTCCAGGGGTAGGCTAAATATCTGGTACAGCTTGTCCATAGGCCCAACCCATGACCCAACTCTCTGAAAACATTTGCGGCACTGACAGATGCTAAGAGGTGGTATAAGCCAGTGTGATGTCTGCTTTCCATGGCCATTTCTCATTTCTACTGTCCTGTCTTAGCTCCAACAAGAGACTTCATGGGACTGTAGAACTAAGTTCAAGTCTCAGAATTTGGACAATTTATGTATATCTGGGTCTCAATTTTTTCACCTCTGAAATGGAATGTGGATCAAATGAGAAACTAAGTTTTAAAAGCCAGCTACAATGTTTAACATGTGTTAGCAGACATTTGACTCATTTTATTTCCTTTCTCTTTTCCTCTTTCTCTTCCGACTGAACATATTTTCTGATACTTGGAGATTTCCCCTAATTCAAGTAGACTTGCTTATTTATATCTATTTTGCAAATTTGGATTCAGGCTAATATTTGTTGGAGAAAACTGTTCTGTGGTAAAAACTTTTTTTAATTAAATAAAATGAAAGAAACTATACAGATGCAACCCAACACATAACCATTTCCCTTTATAAATAATTTTTTATTATACAAAAATTCTTATTTATACAAAAAAATAAAAGTTCTAGGCCCAGACTTGGTGAAATCTGTGTCTACAACGTCTTACAATAAGTTATTGACAAAGCTGGGGCTATTGCCATGTATTCTGACAACTACTCATATTATTCCAGGTCTCCTATGTAGCTTCTTCTCCAATATCTTCTTTCTCTTCCTCCTCTCCTGCCTCTGACACATAACTAAAATGATCAGTCAGGGAAGGCACACCCAAATTACATTAATATCCCTGGTCTAACCAAGCTACCATCCTCCTTGTTAGTGTTACTCAGGACTGTCTGAGCACCTCAGCCTCCGCAGTAGACCGAGTCAACCAAAGTCTCTGCCCGGGCTCAACCAGTCTCACTTTTAAAACAATAACATAGTCACCACACAATTGGTCAATAACTACAAACTCTTTGAGCAAAAGGGAGCTGCTTCTATGTTCCCCCAAATCTGTGAGGGTCAGAAAACTTTACTGGTACTTTTCAAATCTGCCTTTCTTTGTGACATTTAGAGAGAAGCTTACTCTATAAAATCCATTCTCTTTCTCCTCCTCTTTTTTCTTCATGAAAAACTGATATATCATTGGTGTTTAAAAATATAAAATACAAGAAAGTGATAAACAAAAATCCCCCAAATACACACACACACACATTATGCTTAAACCTACTATTTTAAAACATTACTAGTGGTACATTTTCATATGTAGACACACATTTACTGAATTTTAATGAAATAGGATTTTAAAGAAATAAAATTATAGAATATTAAGACATTATACTTCTCTGTTACCATTTTATGCCTGAATTATAATTTTGACCTCTAGATAAAGTTCTTATGGTTACATGTTTTGCTACCTAGGAAATAATTTACTTATAAATTAAGGCAGTTATTATTTGGCTGTTTGCCTTCAAGTAATTTCTGTCTAGATGTTTACTTGTCTGTGTGTGAATAGATTAATGCAATTATAGTATATTTTTATTGTTGTTATTTTCCTCTTAACTGTAAAAGGAAACAATCTACTTTCTCTGCTTAGATTTTTCCCATCAAAAATTAACCCTTTTCTCCACACCCTCTCCAGAATTTATTGTTTGTAGATTTTTTGATTATGGCCATTCTGACTGGTGTGAGCTGATACCTCATTGTGGTTTTGATTTGCATTTCTCTAATGATTAGTGATGCTGAGCATTCTTTCATGTGTTTGTTGGCAATCTGTATATCTTCTTTGGAGAAATGTCTATTTGGTCTTCTGCCCATTTTTGGATTGGGTTGTTTGTTTTTTTGATATTGAACTGCATGAACTGCTTGTAAATTTTGGAGATTAATCCTTTGTCAGTTGCTTCATTTGCAAATATTTTCTCCCATTCTGAGGGTTGTCTTTTCGTCTTGTATCCTCTTGCACTGTTGGTAGGAATGTAAATTGATACAGCCACTATGGAGAACAGTATGGCGGTTCCTTAAAAAACTAAAAATAGAACTACCATACGACCCAGCAATCCCACTAGTGGGCATATACCCTGAGAAAACCATAATTCAAAAAGAGTCATGTACCACAGTGTTCATTGCAGCTCTCTTTACAATAGCCAGGACATGGAAGCAACCTAAGTGTCCATCGACAGCTGAATGGATAAAGAAGATGTGGCATATATACACAATGGAGTATTACTCAGCCATCAAAAGAAATGAAACTGAGTTATTTGTAGTGAGGTGGATGGACCTAGAGTCTGTCATACAGAGTGAAGTAAGTCAGAAAGAGAAAAACAAATACTGTATGCTAACACATATATATGGAACCTAAGAAAAAAATGGTTCTGATGAACCTAGGGGCAGGACAGGAATAAAGATGCAGATGTAGAGGATGGACTTGAGGACACAGGGAGGGGGAAGTGTAAGCTGGGATGAAGTGAGAGAGTGGCATGGACTTATATATACTACCAAATGTAAAATAGCTAGCTAGTGGGAAGCAGCTGCATAGCACAGGGAGATCAGCTCAGTGCTTTGTGACCACCTAGAGGGGTGGGATAGGGAAAGTGGGAGGGAGACTCAAGAGGAAGGAGATATGGGGATATATGTATATGTATAGCTGATTCACTTTGTTGTAAAGCAGAAACTAACACACCATTGTAAAGCAATTATACTCTAATAAAGATGTTAAAAAAAAGAAAATTAACCCTGCTTCTTACTCTCAGAATAAGAAGCTTTGTTCAAGAAGTTTCCTCCTATAGACATCCTCTCTCTCTTGCATCATCAATTTATTCTTCATTACTATGTATGTCATTCTTTAACCTTATGACTCTGATATCCAATCCATCAACAAGTCTTGGTTTTGCATCCAACGTATATTCCAATTTGACTCCTTTTCATGATTTCCATTCCTACCACCCAAGTTTTCTGAAATCCTCCATAATTTCTAATCACTAACATCTTTGGCCTATGGAGAAACTTTTTTTTTTAATTGATCAATTCATTCATTCAGTGTTTCTCATTGATTTAAGTTGCCAACTTTGTAGGATATTAAATTCATAGGTGTGCATGTATGTCTTTCTAAGTTCCCTTTTTTGTTCATATTGTTCATTTCTTTAATAACTAATATGACAAGTCCCCTTTGTTAGCTCACTTTTTCAAAGTTGACTTACCTATGCACAGATATATATTTTTCCACATATATATTTGAAATCAAAAATTTACTAAGTTTATAAAAAATTCAACTTGAGTTTGAGAACTCAATGTGGTTAAGGCTACAGAGAATTTATAAATTAATATGGGTAAAATTGACTTTTTACAATAGTAACTTGCCCAAGTCAAAGGCATAGAATATCTTATTAATTCATATAATTTTTCTGTATCTTATGAAATCTGTAAAATATTCTCCACAGGTATTTTTTGCCAATACCTAGAAAATTTGTAATTTTATTGCTCTTTTGAGTGGTATTTTATTGTTTATGGTATTTATATCTGATTATTGTTGGCATAGACAAATTCTATTGATTTCTATAGGTTTCTCTTCTGTTAAAAACCTTTATGATACCTTGTTAATTCTTATAATTTATCTGTTAATTCTGTTGTCTTTTTCTTGGAAGTTGATCACATCATCTGCAAATAATAGAAGCTTTATAACTTCCTTTTCAATCTTGTCACTTCTTTATTTCTTTTTCTTTCCTTTTATCATTGGTGAGGATCTAGAGTTCAATACAGTAGTTCAACAGTAGCAATAATAATGAACTTCAATCTGCCCTTTCTCTGCCTATATTAAATGCAATATAGCTAAAGTTTCTCCATTAAGTATATTGTTTACCATAGGTGTTTTTCTATAAACTTTAGTAAGTTTAGGAAGTTCCTTTCTGTTTTTATTCTTCTGAATATGTTTTGATCATTATCACATGCCTTCTCTGCAACTATTTTTTTTTATTTTATATATATATTTTTTTACTTTTTGCTTTATACCAAATTTAATCAGTTATACATATACATGTGTTCCCATATCCCCTCCCTTTTGCATCTCCCTCCCACCCTCCCTATCCCACCCCTCCAGGCGGTCACAAAGCACCGAGCTGATCTCCCTGTGCTATGCGGCTGCTTCCCACTAGCTATCTACCTTACGTTTGGTAGTGTATATATGTCCATGCCGCTCTTTCACTTTGTCACAGCTTACCCTTCCCCCTCCCCATATCCTCAAGTCCATTCTCTAGTAGGTCTGTGTCTGTATTCCTGTCTTACCCCTATGTTCTTCATGACATTTTTTTTTCTTAAATTCCATATATATGTGTCAGCATAGAGTATTTGTCTTTCTCTTTCTGACTTACTTCACTCTGTATGACAGACTCTAGGTCCATCCACCTCATTACAAATAGCTCAATTTCATTTCTTTTTATGGCTGAGTAATATTCCATTGTATATATGTGCCACATCTTCTTTACCCATTCATCCGATGATGGACACTTAGGTTGTTTCCATCTCCGGGCTGTTGTAAATAGGGCTGCTATGAACATTTTGGTACATGTCTCTTTTTGAATTATGGTTTTCTCAGGGCATATGCCCAGTAGTGGGATTGCTGGGTCACACGGTAGTTCTGTTTGTAGTTTTTTAAGGAACCTCCATACCGTTCTCCATAGTGGCTGTACCAATTCACATTCCCACCAGCAGTGCAAGAGTGTTCCTTTTTTTCCACACCCTCTCCAGCATTTATTGTTTGTAGATTTTTTGATGATGGCCATTCTGACTGGTGTGAGATGATATCTCATTGTAGTTTTTTTTTTTTTTTTTTTTTTTTTGCTGTACGCGGGCCTCTCACTGCTGTGGCCTCTCCCGTTGCGGAGCACAGGCTCCGGACACACAGGCTCCGCGGCCATGGCTCGCGGGCCCAGCCGCTCCGCGGCATGTGGGATCTTCCGGGATAGGGGCACGAACCCGTGTCCCCTGCATCGGCAGGCGGACTCTCAACCACTGCGCCACCAGGGAAGCCCTCATTGTAGTTTTGATTTGCATTTCTCTAATGATTAGTGATGTTGAGCATCCTTTCATGTGTTTGTTGGCAGTCTGTATATCTTCTGTGGAGAAATGTCTATTTAGGTCTTCTGCCCATTTTTGGATTGGGTTGTTTGTTTTTTTGTTATTGAGCTGCATGAGCTGCTTATAAATTTTGGAGATTAATCCTTTGTCAGTTGCTTCATTTACAAATATTTTCTCCCATTCTGAGGGTTGTGTTTTGGTCTTGTTTATGGTTTCCTTTGCTGTGCAAAAGCTTTTAAGTTTCATTAGGTCCCATGTGTTTATTTTTGTCTTTATTTCCATTTCTCTAGGAGGTGGGTCCAAAAGGATCTTGCTGTGATTTATGTCATAGAGTGTTCTGCCTATGTTTTCCTCTAAGAGTTTGATAGTGTCTGGCCTTACATTTAGGTCTTTAATCCATTTTGAGCTTATTTTTGTGTACGGTGTTAGGGAGTGATCTAATCTCATACTTTTACATGTCCCTATCCAGTTTTCCCAGCACCACTTATTGAAGAGACTGTCCTTTCCCCACTGTACATTCCTGCCTCCTTTATCAAAGATAAGGTGACCATATGTGCGTGGGTTTATCTCTGGGCTTTCTATCCTGTTCCATTGATCTATCTTTCTGTTTTTGTGCCAGTACCATACTGTCTTGATTACTGTAGCTTTGTAGTATAGTCTGAAGTCAGGGAGCCTGATTCCTCCAGCTCCATTTTTCGTTATCAAGATTGCTTTGGCTATGCGGGGTCTTTTGTGTTTCCATACAAATTGCGAAATTTTTTGCTCTAGTTCTGTGAAAAATGCCAGGGGTAGTTTGATAGGGATTGCATTGAATCTGTAGATTGCTTTGGGTAGTAGAGTCATTTTCACAATGTTGATTCTTCCAATCCAAGAACATGGTACATCTCTCCATCTATTTGTATCATCTTTAATTTCTTTCATCAGTGTCTTATAATTTTCTGAATACAGGTCTTTTGTCTCCTTAGGTAGGTTTATTCCTAGATATTTTATTCTTTTTGTTGCAATGGTAAATGGGAGTGTTTCCTTGATTTCACTTTCAGATTTTTCATCATTAGTATATAGGAATGCCAGAGATTTTGGTGCATTAATTTTGTATCCTGCAACTTTACCAAATTCATTGATTAGCTCTAGTAGTTTTCTGGTAGCATCTTTAGGATTCTCTATGTATAGTATCATGTCATCTGCAAACAGTGACAGCTTTACTTCTTCTTTTCCAATTTGGATTCCTTTTATTTCCTTTTCTTCTCTGATTGCTGTGGCTAAAACTTCCAAAACTATGTTGAATAAGAGTGGTGAGAGTGGGCAACCTTGTCTTGTTCCTGATCTTAGTGGAAATGGTTTCAGTTTTTCACCATTGAGGACGATGCTGGCTGTGGGTTTGTCATATATGGCCTTTATTATGTTGAGGAAAGTTCCCTCTATGCCTACTTTCTGCAGGGTTTTTATCAGAAATGGGTGTTGAATTTTGTCGAAAGCTTTCTCTGCATCTATTGAGATGATCATATGGTTTTTCTCCTTCAATTTGTTAATATGGTGTATCACGTTGATTGATTTGTGTATATTGAAGAATCCTTGCATTCCTGGAATAAACCCCACTTGATCATGGTGTATGATCCTTTTAATGTGCTGTTGGATTCTGTTTGCTAGTATTTTGTTGAGGATTTTTGCATCTATGTTCATCAGTGATATTGGCCTGTAGTTTTCTTTCTTTGTGACACCCTTGTCTGGTTTTGGTATCAAGGTGATGGTGGCCTCATAGAATGAGTTTGGGAGTGTTCCTCCCTCTGCTATATTTTGGAAGAGTTTGAGAAGGATAGGTGTTAGCTCTTCTCTAAATGCTTGATAGAATTCACCTGTGAAGCCATCTGGTCCTGGGCTTTTGTTTGTTGGAAGATTTTTAATCACAGTTTCAATTTCAGTGCTTGTGATTGGTCTGTTCATATTTTCTATTTCTTCCTGATTCAGTCTTGGCAGGTTGTGCATTTCTAAGAATTTGTCCATTTCTTCCAGGTTGTCCATTTTATTGGCATAGAGTTGCTTGTAGTAATCTCTCATGATCTTTTGTATTTCTGCAGTGTCAGTTGTTACTTCTCCTTTTTCATTTCTAATTCTATTGATTTGAGTCTTCTCCCTTTTTTTCTTGATGAGTCTGGCTAATGGTTTATCAATTTTGTTTATCTTCTCAAAGAATCAGCTTTTAGTTTTATTGATCTTAGCTATCATTTCCTTCATTTCTTTTTCATTTATTTCTGATCTGATTTTTATGATTTCTTTCCTTCTGCTAACTTTGGGATGTTTTTGTTTTTCTTTCTCTAATTGCTTTAGGTGCAAGGTTAGGTTGTTTATTCGAGATGTTTCCTGTTTCTTAAGGTGGGATTGTATTGCTATAAACTTTCCTCTTAGAACTGCTTTTGCTGCGTCCCATAGGTTTTGGGTCGTCGTGTCTCCATTGTCATTTGTTTCTAGGTATTTTTTAATTTCCCCTTTGATTTCTTCAGTGATCACTTTGTTATTAAGTAGTGTATTGTTTAGCCTCCATGTGTTTGTATTTTTTACAGCTCTTTTCCTGTAATTGATATCTAGTCTCATAGCATTGTGGTCGGAAAAGATACTTGATACAATTTCAATTTTCTTAAATTTACCAAGGCTTGATTTGTGACCCAAGATATGATCTATCCTGGAGAATGTTCCATGAGCACTTGAGAAAAATGTGTATTCTGTTGTTTTTGGATGGAATGTCCTATAAATATCAATTAAGTCCATCTTGTTTAATGTATCATTTAAAGCTTGTGTTTCCTTATTTATTTTCATTTTGGATGATCTGTCCATTGGTGAAAGTGGGGTGTTAAAATCCCCTACTATGATTGTGTTACTGTTGATTTCCCCTTTTATGGCTGTTAGTATTTGCCTTATGTATTGAGGTGCTTCTATGTTGGGTGCATAAATATTTACAATTGTTATATCTTCTACTTGGATCGATCCCTTGATCATTATGTAGTGTCCTTCTTTGTCTCTTCTAGTAGTCTTTATTTTAAAGTCTATTTTGTCTGATATGAGAATTGCTACTCCAGCTTTCTTTTGGTTTCCATTTGCATGGAATATCTTTTTCCATCCCCTTACTTTCAGTCTGTATGTGTCTCTAGGTCTGAAGTGGGTCTCTTGTAGACAGCATATATATGGGTCTTGGTTTTGTATCCATTCAGCCAGTCTGTGTCTTTTGGTGGGAGCATTTAGTCCATTTACATTTAAGGTAATTATCGATATGTATGTTCCTATTCCCATTTTCTTAATTGTTTTGGGTTCGTTATTGTAGGTCTTTTCCTTCTGTTGTGTTTCTTGCCTAGAGAAGTTCCTTTAGCATTTGTTGTAAAGCTGGTTTGGTGGTGCTGAACTCTCTCAGCTTTTGCTTGTCTGTAAACGTTTTAATTTCTCCATCAAATCTGAATGAGATCCTTGCTGGGTAGAGTAATCTTGGTTGCAGGTTTTTCTCCTTCATCACTTTAATTATGTCCTGCCACTCCCTTCTGGCTTGTAGAGTTTCTGCTGAGAGATCAGCTGTTAACCTGATGGGGATTCCCTTGTGTGTTATTTGTTGTTTTTCCCTTGCTGCTTTTAATATGATTTCTTTGTGTTTAATTTTTGACAGTTTGATTAATATGTGTCTTGCCGTATTTCTCCTTGGATTTATTCTGTATGGGACTCTCTGTGCCTCCTGGACTTGATTAACTATTTCCTTTCCCATATTAGGGAAGTTTCAACTATAATCTCTTCAAATATTTTCTCAGTCCCTTTCTTTTTCTCTTCTTCTTCTGGAACCCCTATAATTTGAATGTTGGTGCATTTAATGTTGTCCCAGAGGTCTCTGAGACTGTCCTCTGTTCTTTTCATTCTTTTTTCTTTATTTTGCTCTGCAGCAGTTATTTCCAGTATTTTATCTTCCACCTCACTTATCCGTTCTTCTGCCTCAGTTATTGTGCTATTGATCCCATCTAGAGTATTTTTTATTTCATTTATTGTGTTTTTTATCGATGCTTGATTCATCTTTAGTTCTTCTAGGTCCTTGTTAACTGTTTCTTGCATTTTGTCTATTCTATTTCCAAGATTTTGGATCTGGGAAATAGAATCTTGGATCATCTTTACCATCATTATTCTGAATTCTTTTTCAGGTAGACTGCCTAGTACCTCTTCATTTGTTAGGTCTGGTGGGTTTTTATCTTGCTCCTTCTCCTGCTGTGTGTTTTTCTGTCTTCTCATTTTGCTTATCTTACTGTGTTTGGGGTCTCCTTTTTGCAGGCTGCAGGTTCGTAGTTCCCGTTGTTTTTGGTGTCTGTCCCCAGTGGCTAAGGTTGGTTTAGTGGGTTGTGTAGGCTTCCTGGTGGAGGGGACTAGTGCCTGTGTTCTGGTGGATGAGGCTGGATCTTGTCTTTCTGGTGGGCAGGTCCACGTCTGGTGGTGTATTTTGGGGTGTCTGCGGACTTTTTATGATTTTAGGCCACCTCTCTGCTAATGGGTGGCGTTGTGTTCCTGTCTTGCTAGTTGTTTGGCATAGGGTGTCCAGCATTGTAGCTTGCTGGTCGTTGAGTGAAGCTGGGTGCTGCTGTTGAGATGGAGATCTCTGGAAGATTTTCACCGTTTGATATTATGTGGAGCTGGGAGGTCTCTTGTGGACCAGTGTCCTGAAGTTGGCTCTCCCACCTCAGAGGCACAGCACTGACTCCTGGCTCCTCAATTTGGGATGATTTGTTGTCTATTCATGTATTCCACAGATGCAGGGTACATCAAGTTGATTGTGGAGCTTTAATCCGCTGCTTCTGTGGCTGCTGGGAGAGGTTTCCCTTTCTCTTCTTTGTTCTCACAGCTCCTGGGTCTCAGCTTTGGATTTGGCCCCGCCTCTGCGTGTAGGTCACCGGAGGGCATCTGTTCTTCGCTCAGACAGGACAGGGTTAAAGGAGCAGCCTCTTCGGGGACTCTGGCTCACTCAGGCCGTGCGGGAGGGAGGGGCACGGAGTGCGGGGCGAGCCTGCAGCGGCAGAGGTCGGCGTGACGTTGCACCAGCCCGAGGCGCGCCGTGCGTTCTCCCAGGAAAGCCGCCCCTGGATCCCGGGACCCCGGCAGTGGCGGGCTGCACAGGCTCCCGGGAGGGCGGTGTGGACAGTGACCTGCGCTCGCACACAGGCTTCTTGGCGGCGGCAGCAGCAGCCCCAGCGTCCCACGCCCGTCACTGGGCTCCGCGCTTTCAGTCGTGACTCGCGCCCGTCTGTGGAGCCCCTTTAAGCAGCGCTCTTAATCCCCTCTCCTCGCGCACCAGGAAACCAAGAGGGAAGAAAAAGTCTCTTGCCTCTTCGGCAGCTCCAGAGTTTTCCCGGACTCCCTGCCGGCTAGCTGTGGCACATTAGCCCCCTTCAGGCTGAGTTCTCGCCGCCAGCCCCAGTCCTCTCCCTGCGCTCTGATTGAAGCCCGAGCCTCAGCTTCCAGCGCCGCCCGCCCCGGCGGGCGAGCAGACAAGCCCCTCGGGCTGGTGAGTGCCGCTCGGCACCAATCTCTGTGCGGGAATCTCTCCGCTTTGCCCTACCCAGGTATGTGGGGAGTTTCTTGCCTTTTGGGAGGTCTGGGGTCTTCTGCCAGCGTTCAGTAGGTGTTCTGTAGGAGTTGTTCCACGTGTAGCTGTATTTCTGGTGTATCCGTGGGGAGGAAGGTGATCTCCGCGTCTTACTCTTCCGCCATCTTACCCGGAAGTCTCTCTGCAACTATTGAAATAATTTTACAATTTTTCTCTTTTAGTCTGTTAACGTAATACATTTTTTGATAACCATGCTAAATGTTAAATCATTATTATTTTCTTAGGGTAAATCATACTTAATCATAATGCATTTTTAAATACACTATTGAATTTGCATAGTTATTATTTAGAAAATTTGAAACTATTTTTGTAAGTAAAATGAGTCTATACTTTCCCCTTGCTAATTATTCTTATCTGGTTTGGGAATCAATATAAAATTACCCTGAGGGGTGACACTTCAGACTATTGCTGAATAAGGAGGTCAGCTAATTCCCTCCCCAAAGAACAACTATAAGGCTACACAAAATTGAGTAAAACAACCATTTTAGCATTCTGGAAATCGACCAGCAGCCTATGTTAATCTGACAATCAGTTATGCTTGAAAAATTGTTGAACTCTGGGTAAGAGCAATGGGATTCTATGAATCTTTATATTCAAGAATTTCAACAAACTCTAAATGGGACAAATCAAAGAGATCTACACTTGGGCTCATCATGATCAAAATGTTGAGATCAAGAGAAAGTTTTAAAAGTAGCAAAAGAAAAATGACACATTATATATGACTGGCTTCTCATTTAAAATAATGAAGGCCAGAAGGCAATGGAAAGATGCTCAAAGGGCTGAAAGAAAAAAATGTTAACCAATATTCTATATCCACAAAAATTACCCTATAAAATTAAGGCAAAATGAAGATATTCCCATATCAATGAAATCTGAGAGAATTTGTTGCTAACAGATCTGTCTTATAAGTAATAATAAAGTTCTTTAGTTTAAAGGAATGACCACCAGATGGTAACTTGGAATTAGAGAAAGAAATAAAAAGCACCAGAAATGGTAAATATAGGGGTTAATATGAAGTACTCTATAAACATATGTCCCTTATTTTCACCTAGCTTCTTTTAAAGATATAATATTGTATATAGCAATGATTATAACGCTGTTTTATTGGGTGTACAAATATAACATGTATGATAGTTACAGTATGAAAGAAGACAGAGAAAATAGAGCTACAATTGGGGCCAAGTTTCTATATTTTACTAGAATTAAGTATTAATTGGTAGTATATTGTGATAAATTAGGATGCTTATTGTAATCACTAGAGTAACTGATCAGAAAATGACATGTATAATAAATGCATAAAATCAACAGGAGAATGAAAAAGACACACTAGTAATATTTAACCCAAAAAGAAGGCAATAGTGGAAGAATAGAGAAGTAAAAAGAACAAGAGTATATTAAAAACAAATAGAAACATAGCATATGTAAATACAATCCTATCGATAATTATATTAAATGTAAATGGTTTTAACATCCCAATCAAAAGGCTGAGACTATTATATGCTAAAAAAAAAAACCCAACTATGTCTCCAGTACATACTCCTTAAATTCAAAGTTTTAGAAAAATGTATTTTAAGTCTATTAGAAATGGGGCATTTTGGGGAGAGACTATTTCAGACCAATATATCAATTAGTTAATATATTTATTGATAGGTTCAACTTTCCTCCTGCTTAGTACACCAGCGGAGGTATTTTCTACTTTTTTCGTAGCCATGTCTCCATTTTGGTTTTCAAATGCATTAACGTATGGATACTCACAATATGCTTTCATTGTATTATTTCTCAATGTTCAATTATTTCCAATATCATTATATATATTTTTAAATTGTCATCTTCTCTTTCTTTTTTTATCAGTTGTACTAGAAAACTATAACATTAGCCTTTTTATTAATTTTCTCTGTAGTTTCTGTTCTTTATGTCATTCATTCCTATTTGCTCTGCTGCTCATTTTACAGTGAATTGAGCAATACTTAGTCTTTAAATTTTAACTTTCTAAATTTCATGACAAGTGTATTTGAAGGTATCAGTGATCATCTATCTCAGATTTGTACTTGAAGTGTTTTCATTTGTCATTCTTTGCCAAATATTTCTTAATTTTCCTCCCTCCCAAATTTATTTAGTAATACATTATTTGATTTACAAATATGTGGTACTTTTTTTCCATTTTAAATCAACTTAATTTTATTGAATTGTGGTCAAAGAACATGGGCCATATGACACTGATCCTTTGGAATTTCCTAAGACTTTCTTTGTGGCCTGATAAATATTCTACTTTTATAAATGTTTTATATCTTCTGAAAAAATGTTTATTTTCTGTTTCTTGGATGTAGTTTTCTATTAAAATCTAATGACTTAAGCACCTTAATTTTTTCCTTTGATATATCAGCTTCTGAGAAGTTTGTGCTAAAAACTCTAACACCAGTTATTGATTTATTTAATTCTATTGGTTATCATTTGACATATTTAGAGCTGGTATTATTGAATGTATGCTCATGATTATTATACCTTCTTGTTCTTTTCTTCCTTTTACTTCATGTAATGTCCTCCTTTGTTACTTATGATACATTTGGGACTGAATTCTATATATTAAGTATTAATATTTTTGCTTCTGCTCTCTTCTTATTCACTTTTGCCTTGTATCTTTTCTTATCCTATTATAATATTTGTGTGCTTTTTAATTTTAATCTTTCTGTAGTAAATTTTTTTCTGCTAAAGTGAGTTAGAAAATATTGAAGCCAAGCTTCAGCCTCTGCCTCTCCTGGTAAGTTTCAGGAGAGGACAAAGGATAAGGCTCAGAACTGAAGGTTCTAGAACCAGTGTTAACTCCAGTTTGCTGCCACTTCACCATGTCAAGAATCCATCTGTAAGCTCTCAGAAATTGTCAGCATCAGGAAGAATTGTTCTCTGTAGGCTGTGATCCACCAGCCCTTGGGGTTTGGAAGAGGAGGATGTGGAGTAGTAAATGCTTACACCTGTTCTCATCACCTCCCAGCTGGGCTTTTGATCTGTCCATCACCCTGCCAACATCTGTGACCTAGTAGGCTGCTGTTGATTTCACTGGTGAAGCAGGAGAGGAGTGATGGCCCCAAGTTGATTGCTTGGATCCCTATCCCCATGCTTCTGCAATTTCTCCAGAAATGATTTTTGAGAGAAAATCAGCAGCTTTTCCTTATGCTTCTGATTTTTCCTTATGCTCCAGCCATATTTCTCTTCTTTCTGCTCCTTAAACAGGAGAATCTAGTTCCTATCACAAATCTTTTGCAATTGCAGTTCTCCATGCCTGGAATGTTCTTTCTGCAAGTCTTTAATGTCTGGCTCCTCCTCATTAATGCCATCTCACCTCAAATGTTACCTTTGCAGAAAGATCTTTCTTGACATTATATTTAAAATAGCCCCTATTCTGGGTGCTATCATATTGTGCAGTTTATTTTTCATAGCACTTGTTATAATTTAAAGTTTTTTATTTACTGTCTATCTCTTCCCCTGTCTATTTAACGAATGTAAATCCATTAGAGTACGTATTCCTTTTCTCTTTTTTTGCTGTGTCAGGGTCACAGTCTAGTGGAATGCCTAGAGCCTAGTAAGTGTGTAATGGGTTTTGAGGAAGAAATGAACAACAAGTGAATGGGGTAGCACATATGGCCATGACTTAACCTGTTTTCACTCTATTTTTAACTTCTTCCTAAATATATGACATGAAGAGTGGGGTATGTTTCATAGATTTTCTTTTCTAGTTTAAATTCTTTTTCCTTTTTAATTGTCTTCTAGGAGAGTTCCTCAGTGTAATCTTCTGGTTCAAAAATTTATTTTACATTTGTGTCTATCCTACTTTATTCTTGATATTGTGTGCCATACTAAGTCACAGGTCCATATCCTAAGTTTTCCAAATCTATAATAAAGACATTTTTGTTATGACAATAATGATATCAAAAAATGTTTTGCAATGTGATATCATATTCTTTGGTTTTAGATAGAAATTAAGTTCAAGTTAACTCTGAATCAGAATATCTAGCTTATGTCACAATAATGAGTTGCCAAATAATGTTTCATAACTATTTATTTCTTCTTCACCACAAGCCTGTAATGTGGATAGGGTGTGAATTCCCATTTTTCAGATAAGGAAAGTGAGAATCAAAGAGGTGAAGTGAGTGGGTGGCAGATCTGAGATTCCAACACTAGTCATCAGTTATTACCTAGTGCAATTGTTCTTCTCACCAAACAGGTTTGTCCCTATGTATATGTCATATAATTAGAGCAGAGATTTTCGGATTTCTCTCATCATCCCTAAAAGGTGTTTAGCTTTATTGGCTTGATTATCAGCAAAGAAAACGTTTAAAAAACAACAGCAACAACAATAAATGGTCAGGATATGCTAGGCACTGTTCTAAGAACTATACATGTATTAATACATTTAAATCTCTTTATAATCCTGAGAAGTTGGTAATATTATATGCATTTTGCAAATGAGGACACTATAGCACAGAGTGGTTAAGTAACCCAAATCACACAGCTAATAAGTGGCAGATTTAGAATTATGAACCCAGCAATCTGGCTCTTGATCATTACTCTAATCTATAATACTATAAACGTTATTGTAGCTTATAGTTTGCAGAGAGCTTTCATATCCATTGTCTACTGGACCTCATGACTACCCTATAGAGAAGGCAGGCAGGTTTTGATTGACATACAGTTTGCTAAGTTTCAAAGAGGTGACTTGGCCCACCTAATCCAGATAGCAGGTGTCTGAAATCTTACTGAAATCATTTTTTCTGAAATCTGATTATATGTTTCTGTTCTTGGACCATGCTTTATTACCCACGATTTTATTAGTTCACTGCAGTCTCCTTATTATATTTTCCTTCTCCACTGAGTTATATTGTTGTGGGCTTAAAATATTAATCTATTTATGCATCTAAGGAATATTTTATCTTTATAGTTTGATGTTCCTTGATCATGTCTCTTGCAGTTGAATTGCAGTGATTTCAAGAAAGGAGAAAGGGATGAGGATTTTATCTGTACCTATGATAATGCAGCTGTTTGTGGCACAGATGGGAAAACGTACAGTAACAGATGTACACTATGTGCTGAGAACGCGTGAGTATTCTCTGAAGCAGGCTTTCTCCCTAAAGCATGTTCTCTGTATAATTATATAACACATTTTTTCTTACATCTTTAAGATAACAATCCATTTTGTGGGAGTTAGCCATCTATAAATTATTAGGATCCCTTCTTTTACTATTCTTAAGAGAAAAAATACATATGTAGTATAACACTTTATATTTTACAAGCACACGTGTGCAATTTATCAGATGGTTATCACTTTCTGTGAAGTAAGACATCTGATATATCTATATCTGTATACAAACACACACATACACATATATCTATTCATACATACATATACATACACATTTATCTGTTATCTATTTATCTATCTCCTTTCTACCTATTTAGTATATCCTTTTTCATAGAGAATTATTTAATTATCAAATGATATTTATTTATTAAATGCTCAGTAATTTATAATATTAGGGTAACTGGGACTTAATATTGAACTTCTTCCCATCTATTCAACATTCACCAAATGTAGCTAAAGCATCTCATTGCCCTATATTTTGTCCTCATTTGGTTCTTTCTTTACCCTCAGTGCTAGGTTTGGTTATTGACTGTCTTCAACCAACAAGATGGCGTACCTCCTTTGCAGGTTCTGGCTTATGACCTCAGTCTTGAATTGGCTGCTCTTCAGTTTTTGCAAATATAACAACCAATGTTTGAGAAGGCTAGTAAGAGATAATGATACATATTCAGTCTTAAGGTTCTACAAGCTTTATCCTTCCTTATAATAAGTATCTTTACCAAACCACAACTGATTTAGATCACTCTGATCCCTCACATGACTGCACTTTCAGAAATACACTCTAAAACTGTGTCTTCCACTTTCACCAAGGGTCAATATAAAGAAACAGAAAACAAAAAATAGGTAAAGAAAGAACAATTTTTTATTACAAATGTATTAGTAACACTACTAGGAACACACTATACACTAGTTCTTACCATGTTTTATGTGGGGAATCCTGTGATAGCTTATTTAAGCCTCTAATTTATGGTATATGTCTTATTATTATACAATGAGAATCATCCTGCTCATTGTGTTTCTTTCTTAGTTCTGTCTGCTAGGAAACTCTGCAATAACACTGGAATTCCAATTTTTATATTTTTCCTCAGCTGATCTCTTTTGGTATAACTTTTTTCTTATCACTTTTAACTACTTAGTTTTTTTCTTTCTATTGTTTTTATTATATTTTTATTGTTACACAGATGTTATAGATCTTTTTAGAGAGTAAGAAGTGTATCATATTTATGCTACTATGTTTTCAGATATGCTTTTAAAGTTCTATAGACTGAACAATATTAATTAGGGCCTTACATACTTTCCATGAAAAACAAAATATTAGTTATCATAACCCAAATGAAGAATGGTATAATAGTATGCTGGATACTATAAACTTGAATTCAATTATTTAAAACAGCATGATCATCAACGACAACAAAGTTCCTTGGGTGAAAAAAAAAAAAGTTCCTTGGGTGGCATCTAATATCTAGTTACAAGATTTACTTTTTCCCATTCTTCTGATATGGGTCCTCTCTGGAAACAGGAAAAAAAAATCTGGAAATAACATTTACAGGTCTGAATCTTATCATCTCTCCAACATGCTCTTCAAATTTCTTTGACTGTAATTTATAAACACAGACTTTCGTTAGAAAAAGTAAAGAATGCAATGTGACACCTATTTTCAAAAGCAAAGGAGAATCACAATACATGAAGAAAAACTGCATTTGGTGAGAAGTTCCATGATATTAAACTGCTGTGTCTACTAACTTTTAATTCCAGTAAAACCAGATCTCAAGTTCGCATAAAAGGTGAAGGAGCATGTAAGAACAGTAATCCAGAGCAGGTGAGGACGAATGTCAGAGTTGGGGGGAACACTGGGGGGCTGACTTTGAAAAGAAAGAAGATGGTCTCCTCTTCCTTCTTTGATGGGGGTGTTTGGAAAGAATTCATTCTTGCTGCACCTGAAATGGAATACTGCTCATTTAGATGAAAAGCAACTGATAGTTCCCGAAAGGGGAGCAGGTTACTTTGGTATTTAGACCTTTCATCTCTATTTCTGCTTTGTATGAAAACAAAGGAAGGAAGGAAGGGAGGGAGGGAAAGGAAACTACATGTGTTGTAGAAACAGAACTACTTCAGTTACTTAACCTGAGTAGAAACCCCAGCACTGTCACTTGCAGTCAGGAGATTTTAGGCAGATTACTTAACCACACTTTACCAGTGTTTCCATGTCTAAAAATGACAATTGGACTAACACCTTCTTTCTATGCTAAAATTCTGTGAGCCTGTGATAATAGGGGAAGTGAGTGAGGTTACCCCCATCAAGACATTTAGCACATTGTATTTTTTCTTTAGATTTTTAAAAACTATACTTTATTTTTTCTTTTTTAATTGAAGTATAGTTGATTTACAATGTTGTGTTAATTTCTGCTGTACAGCAAAGTAATTCAGTTATATATATATATACACACACACACATTCATTTTTATATTCTTTTCCATTATGGTTTATCATAGGATATTAGCACATTGTAATTTTTTTAGCTGTATAGCATTATTTTTGTGAGAAAAAGATAAATATATGTATATGTGTGTAAATATGCTTTTGCTTTTATATGCTTAGGGAAAAAAGGGAGATACCTAAAATATCACAAATACATTTATCGCTGGAAAGTAGGATTACTCTAGGATAGTGGTTTTCAATGTTTTTTGTCTTAGGACTCATTTAAACCCTTAAAAATTATTGAGGACCCCAAGGAGCTTTGTTTATTTGAGTTATATCTATAGATATTTATTGTATCAGGAGTAAAAACTGAGAATTTTAAAAATATGTTTTTCATTTAAAATTACAGTAAACCCATTACATGTTAACATAGATAACCTATTTATATAAAAAAGCCACATTTTCCATAATTAAAAAAAAGTGAGAAGGTAACATTGTTTTACCTTTTGTAACTCTCTCTTTTATTGAAGTATAGTTGATTTATAATGTGCTAATTACTGCTGTACAGCAAAGTGATTCAGTTATAGATATATTCTTTTTTAAAATATTCTTTTCCATTATGGTTTATCATAGGATATTGAATACAGTTCTCTGTAGCACGTTGTATTTTAAATATCTCTTTGTATCACCCAGTAGATTGTGAGCAAGTTGAGGGCAAGGACTGTGTTCTACCTTCGTTCTAACACATCATAGGTTATCCACGTTTACTAATAAATGAATAAACAAGTAAACGAGTTCTATAGTTAACCTTTTGAATTATACAGTACTTACTAACCTACTTTTACATGACTGGCATTGCTCTAGGTAGCTAGTGTGCACTAGGCAGAGGGGCACTGGGCTCTATAAAATTTCTGAAAATAGTGTTGTAAGCATTACCATCCGGATGGTAAATGTCAAGTTTCTTTCCCTGTTCTTCAGGATATATGTAGTGAGTTTCGGCCTTATGTGAAGGATGCAAGACTTGGATGCACAAAGGAACGTGAACCAGTTCTTGGTCCTGATGGAAGGACACATGACAATAAGTGTCTGATGTGTGCTGCGCTATTGTAAGTATCCTCACCCCCAAGCTGGCCAGCAGGTGGACCTGATGAGAATGCATTTGGTTGCTGTCCTGAGAGCCACTCCACAGAGAGATAAAGTCCTTTTCCTCAAGCATGTTATCCTTTGTCTTTATAAGGTGAAATGGGCCTTGCTCCCAGAGTGGCTTCTTCTCTTTTTAATTCATATTATCTGATAAAGTTTCTTAAAAAGAGTGGATAAAGCGGTTATGCTAGTTATTTAATTTATTTAATTATAATGACTTGAAAATGCAGTGTTTTATAAGGCATAATGTTTCAGAATTTAAAAGGTGCTCTCTTGTGGAATAATCTAGGTCAGTCATTTGACATGCATTGCTTCATTCAGGCATGTATAGATACTCTTACTGAAGATGACAGTCTAATTTAAAATAATGTCATGTGGCTGAATTTATTAGTTGTATAAAAGGTGGGACTTTATGAAAGGGAAGAACTGTTGGGTTAATCTTTCTCTCAGTGCCTGACACTGCTCTGAGCACTGAGACATAAATATGAGAAAGATCCAAAGAGTCTTTAATATTCTGGCGGTTAAAGCATAGATTCTCTAACCCGTTTGTCAGCAAGCCTTAAAGTGCTGTATTTATATCACTGGATTTTTAAAAACAGGAGAGAGAAAGATTTAACAGATTAAAGGACTTCACATCTGTCTTTGAAAATTATAGTATGCTGTGTGGAATTCAAGGGCATGTCCTCTCAGGTTTAAAAATAGTTATTATAACTGGTTTCCAGACAGGAAATCATCCTCATTTCCACTTTCTTATCTAGGAGGCATCATGCACTTTTAGTGCTCAAACCTGCCCTAATTCTATGATTCTGTGTTTCTTTTCATGTGCTAGCTAAAAAAGAGAATCTGACCTCCCTGACTCCTGGTTGGTTTCTTCCTCTGTAGAACTAAGATAGTCTTGTCTATCTCCAAGTTCAACTGCAGTTAGATAATAGATCTGAAAGGACTTAGAAGCTCAGTTCAATGTAGCTTTTATTGACAAGGGTGCTTTTACATGAAGGCAAACAAGTACTTCACAAGGTATAAAAAGCTATACATAAGGGTGTGGATGACAACATGTACTTCAAATGCTTAGTTTGGTTTCATCCTTGTCACAGCATTGTTTTAAAGCTCTTGGTTCTGCCTGTTAAAGCAAGTTTTCCTGACAATCTTCTGTGTGTCAATCCAGGAGTCACACCCATCCAGTTTTACAGAACAAGGCTTCTAATTGATCGTCAGTCAGTTTCACACCCATCCTTATCTTTGGCAATTTTCTGGCTCAAACATTCAAGACAGGGCAAAGCTTGTCTCATGTAAGTGGATGGGTTGAGCAAGTTGAGCAAAGGATATGGAAGTGCTTAGCACAGAGCTGGACACTGAAGACATGATAAAGTCATAAACCGACCAACTATTTTCTTAACAGCTTAAAAGAAGCTGAAGAAAATGCCAAGCGAGAAGGTGAAACCAGAGTTCAACGAAGTGCTGAAAAGGTAAATTTCTCATCAACACAATTTGGTTTGTGTGGACATAAATATTAACAATTTATACTTGAACCTTTAAGGTAATTCAGTAATGTCATTGTTCTTCATTATTACATTGAACTTTTCTCCTTGATTTTAAAGTTTCCCAAGTTGAATTCCTAGTACAATATTCCTAGTATAATATTCCTAAGTATATTAATCACTAGATTCAAAGTTAAAATAGCATTTCCCACCTAAAGCTCAATATACTCTGCTTGCTTTAAAAAAACAAGAGAATATAAGACAAAGTTTATGCAAATTAAATTCTTAGTTTCCACCAGACTTCTCTTTGACTTAGTGTAAATTACTTTTGCTTTGAATAAATTAGCTAAAAAAGCAACTTAATATAAATTTGACAGGAATAACTTGAAAATAATTCCAGAATCTTTTAAACAGTATATCCACTGGTGTATTTTATGTATATTCCCACTGATGCAAATTAGTTATTCATTTTTCCATTATGGTTATTATGTTCAGAGAGGCGTGCATTTATAAAGGTCATGCTTCTGATTAAACAAAAACCTCAAACAATTATTGATATTGTTGTTTTTAAAATAACCTTAAAATTAAGGTTTTTCAAATTATTCGATGATTTAGTTTTTCAATCTAGTCTAAAAAATTATTCCTTTTGTTAATTGAATACGCATTGTAGATAACACAGCCTGGATTTCTTAAATCACCAAGGTTATTAAACCCTACTTTCAATGAAAGTGATAGCAGCTACTTTGGTAATGAGTAGTCTTTTGTTGAAAGGTCAGAACACCTGAGTTTTAGTCCTTCTCTGGGTGTGTGAAACTGA
Source organism: Mesoplodon bidens (assembly GCF_964165515.1). NCBI lineage: Eukaryota > Metazoa > Chordata > Mammalia > Artiodactyla > Ziphiidae > Mesoplodon > Mesoplodon bidens. The sequence continues at coordinate 126,869,931 of NC_138160.1, forward strand.
GCAACTCATCTCTTCTGTCCAGGTCTCAATTTTCATTATTAGTAAAATAAGGAGGCTGGGTAAATGATCTCAATTTTACCCTCCTGTTGGATTCTGATTCTGTGTCCTGCACCCTTTTGTGCTAATAAAAAGATACTATTTTTGTGGATTGTAGGGCATATATTTTCCTAAGGGGAGACACAGGCACAATTTTTGGTAGTTAAGAGCTGAACTTCCACTTCATAATGCCATTCAATGAAACAAATGTCCCACCCTAAATAGGGCATTCAAAATTTAAATTAAGAAACACAGAGCATTCATAATTATCCATAGTGTGTTCAACACTCACTGAGATTTGAAAAGCAATTTTGTTGTGGTGGTTGTTAAATTTCAGTATAACACTTTGGGTCATCTTGTGATATTCAACATTTTATTACTTCATAAACAGGGAGTTTCTTTTCCCTTGTCTTTCATCATGTCTCAGCTACTTTTCCTTCTTTTTGTCTGTGGCTGGGGTCATTGTTTTGGTGGGGTCATTGGACATGATTATGTTGAACAGGACTGCATTATTGTGATGGCTCAATATTTGCCCCATAATTAACCTGTCAGTGGGTTGATCACACAGCATTTCTTTAGAATCTCCTTGGATGAATCACAACTTATAAACTGAAATTATCATTGTTTCTTTTATGGGAACCATTGAGCATCAACTTTATTACCACACTGTGATTATCAGGTGACTGTCTTCTGCGTCTGTATTCCTAGATTGTTACAACCAGGAAGTTCGGAACACACCCATTACTCCTCTAAAGACAAATATCTCTTCATTAGATTCTCTTTTAAAGTGTCCTAATGAAGTGTGAGTTATATATTTTTTAAAATCAGAGAATACTAGATCTAGAAAAGGTCCTAAAGAGCAGCTATTCTGAAAACCTCCTTTGTGTTGGTAGTGAAACTGAAGTCTCAAAGGTGATGTGACTTTGCTATGGTCTCCCACTGAGTTAGAGCCACAGTTTAATTTCCCTTCTGACTCCAAACCACACTTTTTTAAAATAAAATTTTTAATTGAAGTATAATTGATATGCAATATCACATTAGTTTCAGGTGTACATCATAGTGATTTGATATATATATATATATATACATTTCAAAACGGTCACCATGATAAGTCTAGATACCATTTGTCACCACACAAAGTTCTTATAATATTATTGACTGTATTCCCTTTGCTGTACATTACATCTCCATGACTTATTTATTTTATAACGGGAAGTCTGTACCTCTTAATCCCCTTCACCTATTTCCCCCACCCTGCCCCACTACCCTCCCCACTGGCAACCACCAGTTTGTTCTCTGTATCTATGAGTCTATTTTATTTGTTCCTTTGTTTTGTTTTTTTAGATTCCACATATAAGGAAAGTCATACAGTAATTACCATTCTCTATCTGACTTATTTCACTTAGCATAATACCCTCTACAACCCATCCATACTGTCACGAATGGAAAGATTTCATTCTTTTTCATGACTGAATAATATTCCATCCATCCATACATATACATTGTATATATGTATATATCACATCTTCTTTATCCATTCACCTACTGATGAACACTTAGGTTGTTCCACGTTTTGGCTATTGTAAATAATACTGCAGTGAATAAACCATACTCTTTATGCTCACGTTTTTGTAGCTGAAATGGGAAGATGAGGGTCATACAGTTGAAAAAGGCTACAGAGAAGCATTTTTATAGATTATATTATAGTAATATATGCTATCAAGTAGTGTTTTGGTATAGCGTTTTAAAGTTTATATATATATTTATCATATATAATTAAATATAACTATTTTGTATACACAAATACCCCCACACACACATATATGGCCCTAATCAAATAGAATTTTCAAAACACAGAGAGAAACATGAAAATACTGAATTCAAGCATCAATCAGGAAATTTGTGTGTATAAACCTCTTCTGAATTTTGGGAGGAAGTAACATTTTTAGGTTTTCTAAATAAAGATTAGTCTTGATGGTCTGCATTTCTTAGTGGGTAATGAAGGAAAATAAGGTTCACTCCTTCTGAGGTTTCCACCTGCAGTGTTAGAAATGAACATTGATAAAGGTGGCAGAGTATATATAAAAATGATCCACAGAGAAAACAAATAGAGTAAGCATAATGCTGTTGGATACCATGTTATTCCTTTTTCCTTGCAAACTAAGTAAATTGTTCTTGACTTGTTCCATATTAAGTAGCTCTTAAGTATCTCATCTTACAGATTCTATATTCTGCTCATTGGCAACACTTTTGTTTTGTCTTGGCTGCTGTGTTTTGTTATGTCTTTGTTGGAACCTCATGACAGATCTTTTATTTATTATCTTTTTCCATAGATTTGAAAGTTAACAAAAACTATCTGATTTCAGAAAGTATTTGCTCAGCCTTATTCTTTCCTAGGCTCTTTCACCTTTTAATAAATACACGACATAGTATACACAGGTACTGAGTAATTTGACAATGTAATGACTATTTCTCATTAATACATTGTGTGTGTTCACCAACACTTTCTAGATATGACATTCTTTGACTATAAATCCATGATGCACATTTTCTAGATTAAAGAGTAGAAAAGTGCTAAATGTAATTACTTGTCTTTTTAAAGAATGTCTGCAAGGAATATGAAAACCAAGTGAGGAATGGAAGACTTCTTTGTACATTGGAGTGGGAGCCAGTCTGTGGCCCTGATGGCAGGATGCATAGCAACAAGTGTGCCCTGTGTGCTGAAATTTTGTAAGTATAGATGTGGTTTCTTTGGAGTTACTCAAAAGGTGAAGTGGAGATTGAATAAAATGATGAATAAGAACAATGTTCATGGGAAGATTTGTTGTTGAGAATTTTTTTACCAGTTTTATGTCCTCTACAAATCATAATACCACCTAATAAGTAGGCTCTAATGCTATATATTTCTTTTTTAATACAAATGGATTCTAATATCCAGTAGGATGACTGGATTACAAAATACTTGTTAATATTTTCCCCCATGACCTTTGTAAGCCTTTTTATGAGCTAGTCATAGTACAGAATGAGGGTTAAAAGCAGGCACTAGGACTTTGATTCTTTTCCTTCAGTAATTACCCCATTGTGGCAGAATAGATGGGATGCCCACAAAAAAATCCATGTTCATATGTGAACTGGATTAACTCTATCTTTTCATCTTGGACATCTGACCGTGGGGGAAGAGCAAATCCCACAACATATAAATTATGGCATTTATAAAGATGGCTCAGGAAAGGTCTCATCACATTTTCTTTCAGATCCTTGAACTCTATGAGCTCTTTCCTACACTTTCTGACTGCTAGTTCTTGTTCTGGCCAGCTAATGTCTCTTCTATGGTTTGCATTTCAAGATTATCCTTCCTTGGATGAATCTCCTAAAATCACTAAATTCAATCTTTATAACACTTGTAATTTTATTTTATAATAATCATCATAGTTGGTATTTGTATAATTATTTCTAGTACTATTTGTTGACTGTCACTCTTCTCTACTGGTCTGTAAGTTCTAAGAAGATAGGGTATGTGTTTATACTGTAAACTACTGAACTATATGCCCAGGGTGCTGTCCAATGCTTGCCAAAAAATAATTACTAACCAAATGTTGAGTAAATAAGTGAATGAATGAATGTATGGACAAAGATCCCTGCTCTCAAGAAGCTTAAGGGTAATAGCAAAAATAATCCTTGGATGTACACACACACACACACACACACACACACATTGCAAGACAGAATGAAAACTATCCTATAAGAGAAGAATATCCAAGTATGAAAGCACACTGAAAGATGTAGAACTCATTTCCACTTTGAGGTATGGGATGTCTTCTTAAGAAGGCAGAATTTAAGCTGGGGAGGTTTAAAAGAAGGGAAGATGACAAAAGAAAAAAAAAGATTGTTACAGTGGAAGGAAATGGCAAACTTAAAGGCAAAATGAAAGGGGTTCTTTGGGGAAATGGTGAAGATTTCAATTTGATAAGGGGCTTTAAGGTGATTTGAAAATGTTTGTTCTAAAACTCAGGAACACTTAGCTGTTTTTTTCCACTTGCGTCTAAATGACTATTTTGTAGCTTGAAGATTCAAAAAATCTGTATTCACTTCCTTATTTTTGTTTCTTTCTCCAGCAGACAGCGTCTTTCAGAAGAAAAAAATAAAGCAGATGAACCCCTGAGAAAGGCTAAAGAAAAAGTTAGAAGAGAAACTGAGGTGAGGATTAGTTTGATCAATTCAGTTACGACTTTTGTAGGGTGTGTGTGTGTGTACTTTACTCTAGAATACATTTTCAATATTTATTTATTTTTCCTCCACTACTAATGGGTTTCTGGAAACTATTTTTTAGTTACTATTTTATAAGATTTAGAATACTTATGACATTATAATTTTTAGCTCTATTTGGAGGAAATTAAGGCACATTAGTAAAAACAGTTCCACACTCCTGAATGAAGGTGATATATCAAGCCTTATCTGAATTCAAAGTTGATATACATTCTTCAAATGTGTGACAGTTGTTTTGGGGGTTTTCATTTTGAAAGCAATAGCAATGTAAAATTTTAATATGATCCTTTTAAAATCATACAACATTCTACTTTTATAACACCTCTTAACTAGTCATCTGCCTTTTTTCCACTGCTACCATCTTAGCTCAGATACCTAATAGCTTTCTTTTGCATTGATACATTAGCATCCTGCTAATGTATGTTAGCATACATTAAAGATGTTCTAGCCAACATCTTCCTCTATCTTCAAGATTCAATTATTCTTCCATGTTGTTTTCACAGAGTAGGAAATATTTCCATGAACTAATGGCATTATGAAAATCTAATGTTTAAAGGTATTCTAGAGTGTATTTGGACCATTTCACTCCATTAAAGAGACCCTATTTAACTTATTTCTTAGAGTTATCCCACCTTCTATGAAGTGTAGTTCAGTTTCATAAAATAGCTCATTCCCTTAGTACACCTTCTGCCTTCATGTAACTATATCCTAATTGCTAAGGCCTCAGTTTCAACTGCTTTCTTTCCTTCAATCCTAGGTTACACAGTCCTTTTAATTTTAGCTGTTAAATGTCCCTCAACTATCCTATCTTTCACTTTCAATTTCTTCCTTCCTTTCTCTCTTCCTTTTCTTTTTCTCCCTTCCTTCCTCCCTCCCTCCCCCTTCTCCCTTCCTTCCTTCTTCCCTCCTTCCTTCCTTCCTCCCCTCCTCCCTCTTTCCCTCTCTCCCTCCCTCCCTTCCTTCCTTCTCTTCTATAGTTTCCCTAGCTTCAGTCTTTAGTCACTTAAACCCTCCACACATCCGACTGGATAATCTTTCTAAAACAAAGATTTGATTAGGTCCTTCTCTGCTATAAATATTGTTTTCCATTTCCTAAGAATAAAGTCCCAAGTCCTTTCAAAGTTTAGTAGTCTGATTTTGACTTATCTTCAAGGTCTCCTTTTAACCAGTTCCCAAACCTTCCTCTTTGTGTCCTGCTAATTCTTTAGCCACTATACTCCTGACTGTAATAGATTATCTCAAAATAACATATTCTTTTACGCCTCTGTGTCTTTGCATATCATAATTCCTCCTGGAGGACTTTTTTGCCACATTGTTCTCCTAGGCACATTCTAAAGATACAACTCAAATATAAGCTCTTCTCTGAACTTCCTTGGATCATTCTTTCCTATATGCTAGTGCATACTTAATTTAGACATGTGTCATATCCCTTAGCTTTTTATATTGCAATTCCTTATCCTTTTCACTTGACATAAAAGCGCTAAATCACATTCATATTTAATCCCTTTAACTTAATATATTTGTTGAACACTTAAATGGATGAATCTTGATTTATTATCTTTGGCTGCACTGGGTCTTCGTTGCTGTGCACAGGCTTTCGTTGCAGTGCACGGGCTTCTCATTGTGGTGGCTTCTCATGTTGCGGAGCACGGGCTCTAGGCGTGCGGGCTTCAGTAGTTGCGGCACGTGGGCTCAGTAGCTGTGGCTCATGGGCTCTAGAGCGCAGGCTCAGTAGTTGTGGCGCATGGGCTTAGTTGCTCCACGGCATGTGGGATCTTCCCGGACCAGGGCTCGAACCCGTGTCCCCTGCATTGGCAGGCAGATTCTTAACCACTGCGCCACCAGGGAAGCCCCAAATGGATGAATCTTATAAGAAGAGAAATATCACAAAAATTTTGGACAATTATAAATCCTAAATGTTTTATTTTTTATCCTTAATTCCTCTTTTCCAATATCTTTGATAAAGAGTATCTAAAGTTTATAGAGAACCATATCTAAACTGTCTCATTTTCTTTATTCAGAAACTCTGCAGTGAATATCAGGATCATGTAAAGAATGGAATACCTTTCTGTACCAGAGAATATAAACCTATTTGTGGCCCAGATGGGAAAATGCATGTCAACTTGTGTTCCATGTGTCAAGTCTTCTAGTGAGTACAGTTTCAGAATGTCAAAGAGAAAAGGGATCCTTCAGTAATCTAATAGAACTAGCTTGTTTCATAGATGGGCAAACTGGGAAGGGAGTTGAAGAAGTTACATGGAGAATGTAAGTAATAGAGCTGGGAATAAGTACCTAGAGCATTTATGCCAAGATGTCTGTTACCCCCGACACTCATTCTCTTAGCACTGGAACATCCTGACTTACTTATGCAAATATCAAATTCTCCCTACTGCTGAAGCTTCATATTGTGAACCTGTTGTACAAGTTTATAGGCATCTCATCTTCCAGAGGGGCGAAGACCCAAAGTTAACACTTACTGCAGAAATTGATTATTGAAGTTGCCCATGAAACAACCATGAACTCTTATTAAATTACAGTAAATGTTACTTTATATAATGTGACATTTCTCAGTAAGTTATAACTGAGTTTGGTTTCAAAATTTGGGACTGCACTCAGTTTATCTGACTGAGTTCAGATTAAGTAGTTGACTACATTTAGAATCTTTGGTCTTTTGTAATTTGACTGACAACCAGGTATGGTTGAAATACCATCAGTTAACTGTACATACCATGCAATCCCATTGTACAAAGCACATTTAGGCTCATTTGGTTTATCAATGTATGGAAATTATTATTTTTCCATCCATCCTACCTTTTCTTACAGATAACACAGCCATGAGTAAGCAATACATGTAAACTGAATTAATAAAGCTACGGCATACATGATGTGGTAGATAGAACATAGACTTGAGAGGAGAAATCTGGGTTAGTTGTGGGCATATCCTGAGATTATAAGCAAAGCCCTCACCTCACCTTGTCTCTGTGAAACAAGGGGACCAGTCAATGTGCTTTATTAAGGCCACTTTCAGGCTCCAGGTGTAATGTCACCACAGTACTAGGTTTTTTTTTTTGCGGTACGCGGGCCTCTCACTGTTGTGGCCTCTCCCGTTGCGGAGCACAGGCTCCGGACACGCAGGCTCAGCGGCCATGGCTCACAGGCCCAGCCGCTCCGCGGCATGTGGGATCTTCCCGGACTGGGGCACGAACCCGTGTCCCCTGCATCGGCAGGCGGACCCCCAACCACTGCGCCACCAGGGAAGCCCACAGTACTAGTTTTGATATCTCCTTGATGAACACTGATGATGTTCCTTTTCTGACCACAGCCAAAAAAAGGTAATTTACAGAAAGCAAGCCTCCCAAATCCACAAGTAACGCTATCTTTATTTCAGTGTTATGCAGAAACTATGAAGAAGTTATGGTATCTTATCATACTGGAGGCTGTTTTGTTGCTTCTCATTAGTATGTAGTGATAAAGGGGCAAAGTTGCTCCTTCTTGAGGAGGGAGGACAGGTTAGCAATGCAGAAATGTGGAGAAACCATTGACTGTGTTTGGTCCTACGGATCTGTCCTGTTTTTGTTTTGTTTTGTTTTGTTTTTTCTCATTCAGCCAAGCAAAAGCTGAAGAAAAGAAAAAAGATGAAGCAAAAGCTGAAGAAAAGAAAAAAGATGAAGCAAAAGCAAGAAGTAAAAGAGAACCTGGAAAAGCATGCTTATATGCAGTGAGTAGACTTTAATTTGAACATACTTCAAAGAGCCTAAAGGCTGGAATATTGCCCTGCAAAAATCCCCAGAAAACCTTAACCTTTCAATCTGGAGATGACATTAAGATGAATGATATGGGAGTTGATCAATTCTTGCTGCTTCAGAGACTCTATACAGTAAAAATAACTTATTTGCAGTCTGAAAAAAAATGATTTCTAGTTCTAGTTTCATCACTTACAGACTATGCTAGCTTTTGCTTACCACTTTCCTGAGACACTTAGTGTATATTTTCTACGTGTGAATTTTTGAAATTTCACATCTGAGTTGGGTTCAAAATACATTGCACACACACAGAAAACATGGTTTTTACCTTTGAAATATTACAATATTCACTTTCATGGCTTTATATAAGTTACCGTTAACTTCTTCTTTAGATGATGAAAGTCTCCTAATCTTCCCTCTAAATTCTATTCTTTTTCTTATCCAACCATCCTCCCTAACACAGCTGGAGTAAAGTTTCAAAATATTAACTAGATCATAATACTGCTCTTCTTAAAATGCACAAATAACTCATTATCAACTAAAGGATGCATTTCGATCTCCTTAACTCTCTTATTTGGCTCCTTACCGTCATTCAGAAATTCATGTTCTGCTATAGGCCATGTAGTTTCTCACATGTGCTTCTCAGCTTATTTTAGCAATCTAAAATGTGTATTTCTCAATCCATTTCTTAACCAGGAAAATCCTATTTACTCTTCAAAGTCTCACTCAAAGTATCCTAGTTCCCTGACATCTTCCCTGATTTCCACAATCAGATTTCATGGTCCCAACCTCTGAGTTCTCAGATTTTCTTGTACCTGTATGTTTGCACTTATTCTATTTAGATTATAGTGGAGTTTACTTATCTACCTCTTTTATTATACATCCTATTATGTCTTATTTGTTTCCATCTCTTAGCAAATCACGAGGGTTTTTTTGTTCAATTGAATTTTATATTTGAGAGAAACACAACTAAAATCCTGGGCTCAAAGATTAGTTTCTACCAATGTAGATGCTTCAAACTTCTGCTCTGAATGGGAATAAAATGTGTGTCCAAATTACCTTCTCTATCTTGGCAGAAGCTGTGCAGTGAATACCGCAAGTTTGTGAGAAATGGAAAACTCGTTTGCACCAGAGAGAATGACCCCGTCGAGGGCCCAGATGGGAAAATGCATGACAACGCCTGCTCCATGTGTGAGGCTTTCTTGTGAGTAGAGCTGCTGCTGGGAAAATGAGGGAGGGTTTTGTCCTTTCTGCTTCATTTCTCTTTTTTGGAGCTTTATTCTATTTTGTTTCTTAAATTGTGTTTGTTTCTTATCAATGGCATTTTTTTATGACACATTTTTGCACAATGTCCTAATTGTCAAAGAATGATTCCTGCATATCAATCACTGGTTGAGTTCCCATGGAAGTGTAAATGACATGAAACAAGGATCATACCCTTGCAGAGTGGGATATGAAATCATCTGAAAACACATGACAGATCATCCCTTTTAGAATAGACAACATGGTATATCCTCTCAAACCAGAGTCTACTGTATTCCTTAAGTCTTTGTCCCAAGGGATACTCTATTTTTTATATGCCCAGAATCTCTGAAAGGATTCAGTCATTCCATCTTCCCTAGTGGAGAGCAATACAACCCAGCAGATTTGTCCCATAGCGTAAGTGAGCCATGGAAGCATTAAAAAATCTGTTAGATGGAAGTCATGACTATGACCATATAATCATAACCAACATTTATTGGCATATAATCGGCATATACTTGGGTTTTGCTACCCAATCTCATTTAATCTTCACAACAACCGTATGAAATGGGTTCTGTATTATCCCAAGTTATAGACGGAAAAAAATTAAGGCCCAGAGAAGATGAGAATGATGGAAATTTCGGCCCAGGAAAAATGAAGAAAATGATAAGATTTCTCATTGTAGGGTGTAGACAGGGTATAATTATTTAGCAAAACCATTATCAACTTCTGGTAGTAACATCTGCCTGTTACGCTCATTTCAGTCTGTTTTTCTTTACCTTAATCTTTCAGAGATGAGGAAGTAAGTCTGCCACCTAGTGGTCATCTCTGCTGTTTCCTCTGACAAGTTTCCATTATGAAAAGAAAATGCTTCTTAAATTTTATAGTCAACTTAGACTCACAGTAAAGTTTGGATCAGTATCTATATAAAGAAGTATAAGAAACCCCACAATTTTGGAGCTATTTTAGTTAGTTTCTTCCATCAATATAAAAATTCCTTATCCAATTAAAATTTTATTGCCTCATACTTTATGGATGTGTTAGCAAAGGCTATTGCCTTTCTTAAGAACCATATTTCCCTCCATAGTCATTTCTTAAACACTTTAATATCACATACAAATACTGTTTTCAACTTTTAAAAAAGTTTTAAGTTGATCAATGAGCAGTTTTTACATTGACTGTAATGTATGAAAACGTTTTAGCAAATTATTTTTGTCTCTACAACATGATTGAATTATCTGCATTACAGATCTAATTATGCTGCAGACTGAGTATATTAAACTCAATTTGCAACACTGTTACTCATCCAAAATGGTTAAGAGCTATTACTCTCATTTCATTTTCATCATATGCCTGTTTTTTTTGTTTGTTTTTTTTAAATTTATTTTATTTATTCATTTTTGGCTGTGTTGGGTCTTCGCTGCTACACACGGGCTTTCTCTAGTTGTGGTGAGCAGGGGGCCACTCTTCCTTGCGGTGCACGGGCTTCTCATTGCAGTGGTTTCTCTTGTTGCAGAGCACAGGCTCTAGGTGCACGGGCTTCAGTAGTTGGGCACGTGGGCTCAGTAGTTGTGGCTTGTGGGCTCTAGAGCGCAGGCTCAGTAGTTGTGGCACACGGACTTAGTTGCTCTGCAGTATGTGGGATCTTTCTGGGCCAGGGCTCGAACCAGTGTCCCCTGCATTGGCAGGTGGATTCCTAACCACTGCGCCACCAGGGAAGCCCAATATGCCTGTTTTTGGAGTGTTCACTTTCAATAATGCTTACAATGCTGATGATAACAATCACTTTTATCAATCACTTTATTATGTACTGGATACTAATTCTAATTGCTTTACATGTATCAACTTATTTAATGCTCACAACAGTCCTATGAGAGAAGTATTCTTATTACCTCTTCTATCCCTCTACTCCATTTCCCCATTTAAAGATGAGGAAAACACAGAGAGGTTAAGACACGTCTTATGTTCCTTATTCTATTTGGCTGCAGAGTCTTTCTTCTTAACTTTCTTCTTAATCACCATGCTATACTGCCTCCCAGAAGCTAAATATCACCACTTTATAAAGAGTTCTGCACCTTTTTCAGATGTAAAAGAATCAGCAAATAAGAAAGTCCTATTCCAGGATATCTGCTGGGAAGCTATATAGGTCTACTCATTAATTAAGGGGTTTTCCCTTGAACACCATTCTCCTGAGTTGTGGTAAATCATTCTAATTATTACCCAATAAAATTACACCTACTATGAGTGGATCTTTGGAGTTGCTTGAGAATAATCGATGCAATGAATGATCAACCTGTGAATGTTAAGAATCTATACTACTGTATTAAGATTCTTCTGTCTCTCATTTTTCCTGTTTCTTATAGTCAACAAGAAGAAAGAGCAAGAACAAAGGCTAAAAGAGAAACTGCAAAGGTAATTTTCTCACAAATTCTTATATTATACCCTGACATTTTTTCTCTGCAATAACATTCTAGATATCTCATTAGCATAAATGTTTTCCTGTTTTTTATGGGACAGAGAAAGACAAATATCATATGATATCGCTTACATGTGGAATCTTAAAAAATGGTACAAATGAACCTATGAAACAGAAACAGATGAAATGAAACAGAAATAGAGTCACAGATGTAGAAAACAATCTTATGGTTACCAAAGGGGAAATGGGGGTGGATAAACTGGGAGACTGGAATTGACATATACATAGTACTATATGTAAAACAGATAACTAATAAGAACCTACTATATAGCACAGGGAACTCTACTCAATACTCTCAATGACCTATATGGGAATAGAATCTAAAAAAGAGTGGCTATAGGTATATGTATAACTGATTCACTTTGCTGTATAGCAGAAACTAACAAACATTGTAAATCAACTATACTCCAATAAAAATTAATTTAAAAAATGAATAAATATAACCTTTAACCTGGAAAAAAAAGTCTTAAGTAACAAGTTTCCTGAGTATCAATTTTATTTCAAGACAATTCAAAATTTAAGGTTTATTTCATAAAAAGTGGAGTTTAACTTACTTTGTAAGGAATATTTCCCATATTTGGCTTTTCTTAAGATTTCTGTTGTCAGGCACAGGTTATTACTATCAATTTTTACAATTTACTAATTTCAGGTTACATAATTCCTACCTCTTAGCTATTTTAACGAGAGAGTACAACATCCCTATCATTCACATTAGTTCAATTTACAAAACAAAGTGCACATATATTATCATATTTGATCTTTGTCAGCACCCAGCTATGGAGGAATACTAGTATTTTCACTTTCAATTATGACTATTAATTAAATCCTTTGAATTTCTAATTATTTTTAATCTACTTCACATTTCTATATACAATTTTATATTTCTATATATAATTTTACAATTTTATAAGTAGCAGAGCAAACTCTGTCTTTACATAGATGTAGGATTACTCTCAGATAGCCTTACACAAGGTTTACCTTTATTTATTCTATTTCCTAACAACAGCTTCAAAAGTATAAGCCTAATAATTTTGGGAGAAAAGTTGACACAGTTTAAAAGGTTGCCTTTAAACTGATTCATTTTCTCAGTAACTTTCTGTTACCTGGAACCATCTTTTTATTAGTAATTCAGAATTGAAAATTTGTTTTATCCATAGTGTTTTATCAGTTTCTAAATCCTATTAGATTTTTCAAATGGTCTTAACACATTCCTCCTCCTCTCCACTCCCATTGTTACTCTTCTGTTTCAAATATGCATCCCCCATCCCTGGACTTTATCAAGTAAATCCCAGAAAGGTGTCAGTTTCTCCAGGCATCATACTTTCATATTTGTTCTCTCCCCCATATCTTTGTTTCAGATATGTCTCTTTTTTAAAAAATAGATCCTTATTGGAGTATAATTGCTTCACAATACTGTGTTAGTTTCTGTTGTACAACAAAGTGAATCAGTCATATGAATACATATATCCCCATATCCCCTCCCTCTTGAACCTCCCTCCCATCCTCCCTATCCCACTGTCTAGGTTATCACAAAGCACAGAGCTGATCTCCCTGTGTTATGCAGCTGCTTCACACTAGCTATTTTACATTTGGTAGTGTATATATGTCAGTGGTACTTTCACTTTGCCCCAGCTTCCCCCTTCTACCCTGTGTCCTCAAGTCCATTCTCTATGTCTACATCTTTATTCCTGCCCTGCAACGAAGTTCATCAGTACCATTTTTTTTTTAAGATTCTATATATATATGTGTTAGCATCAGTATTTGTTTTTCTCTTTCTGACTTACTTCACTCTGTATGACAGACTCTAGGTCCATCCACCTCACTACAAATAACTCAATTTCGTTTATTTTTATGGCTGAGTAATATTCCATTGTATATATATATGCCACATCTTCTTTATCCATTCATCTGTTGATGGACACTTAGGTTGCGTCCATGTCCTGGCTATTGTAAATAGTGCTGCAAAGAACATTGTGGTAAATGTCTCTTTGAATTGTGGTTTTCTCGGGGTATATGCTCAATAGTGGGATTGCTGGGTCGTATGATAGTTCTATTTTTAGTTTTTGAAGGAACCTCCATACTGTTCTCCATAGTGGTTGTATTAATTTACATTCCCACCAGCAGTGCACAAGGGTTCCCTTTTCACCACACCCTTTCCAGCATTTATTGTTTCTAGATTTTTTGATAATGGCCATTCTGACTGGCCTGAGGTGATACCTCATTGTAGTTTTGATTTGCATTTCTCTAATAATTACTGATGTTGAGCATCTTTTCAGGTGCCTCTTGGCCATCTGCATGTCTTCCTTGGTGAAATGTCTATGTCTTCTGCCCATTTTTTAACTGGATTTTTTGTTTTTTTGATATTGAGCTCCATGAGCTCTTTGTATATTTTGGAGATTAAATACAAACACTTTGTCTGTTGTTTCATTTGCAAATACTTTCTCCCATTCTGAGGGTTGTCTTTTTGTCTTGTTTATGGTTTCCTTTTGCTGTGCAAATGCTTTTAATTAAGTCCCATTTGTTTATTTTTGTTTTTATTTCCAGTACTCTAGGAGGTTGGTCAAAAAAGATCTTGCTATGGTTTATGTTATAGAGTGTTTTTCCTATGTTTTCCTCTAACAGTTTTATAGTGTCTGGTCTTACATTTAAGTCTTTAATCCATTTGGAGTTTATTTTTGAGTAGTGTTAGTGTTCTAATTTCATTCTTTTACATGTAGCTGTCCAGTTTTCCCAGCACCACTTAATTGAAGAGGCTGTCTTTCCTCCATTGTATGTTCTTGCCTCCTTTGTTGTAAATTAGGTGCCCATATGTGTGTGGGTTTATCTCTGGGCATTTTATCCTGTACCACTGACCTATATTTCTATTTTTGTGCCAGTACTATACTGTCTTGATTACTGTAGCTTTGTGGTATAGTTTGAAGTCAGGGAGCCCAATTCCTCCAACTTTGTTTTTCTTTCTCAAGATTGCTTTGGCTATTCGGGGTCTTTTGTGTTTCCATACAAATTGTAAAATTTTTTGTTCTAATTCTGTGAAGAATGCCACTGGTAGTTTGATAGGGATTGCACTGAATCTGTAGATTGCTTTGGGTAGTATAGTCATTTTCACAATATTGATTCTTCCAATCCAAGAACATGGTATATTTCTCCATCTGTTTTTGTCATCTTTGATATTCTTCATTAGTGTTTTATAGTTTTCTGAGTACAAGTCTTTTGCCTCCTTAGTCAGGTTTATTACTAGATAAGTTTATTCTTTTTGTTGCAATGGTAAATGGGAGTGTTTCCTTAATTTCTCTTTCTGATTTTTCATTGTTGGTGTATAGAAATGCAAGAGATTTCTGTGCATTAATTTTGTATCCTGCAACCTTACCAAATTCATTGCTTAGTTCTAATAGTTTTCTGGTGGCATTTTTAGGATTCTCTATGTATAGTATCATGTCACCTGCAAACAGTGACAGTTTTATTTGTATTCCTTTTAGTTCTTTTTTTTCTGATTGCCATGGCTAGGACTTCCAAAACTATGTTGAATAAGAGTGGTGAGAGTGGACATCCTTGTCTTGTTCCTGATCATACTGGAAATGTTTTCCGTTTTTCACCATTGAGTATGATGCTTGCTGTGGGTTTGTCATATATGGCCTTTATTATGTTGAGATAGGTTCCCTCTATGCCCATTTTCTGGAGAGTTTTTATCATAAATGGGTGTTGAATTGATCATATGGTTTTTATTCCTTAATTTGTTAATGTGCTGTACCACACTGATTGATTTGCGTATACTGAAGAATCCTTGCATCCCTGGGATAAATCCCACTGGATCATGGTGATGATACTTTTAATGTGTTGTTGGATTCTGTTTGCTAGTATTTTGTTGAGGATTTTTGCATCTATGTTCCTCAGTGATATTGGTCTATAGTTTTCTTTTTTTGTGATACCTTTTTCTGGTTTTGGTATCAGGGTGATGATGGCTTTGTAGAATGAATTTGGGAGTGTTTCTCCCCCTGCAATTTTTTGGAAGAGTTTGAGAAGGATGGATGTTAGCTCTTCTCTAAATGTTTGATAGAATACACCCGTGAAGCCATCTGGTCCTGGACTTTTGTTTGTTGGAAGATTTTTAATTACGGTTTCAATTTCATTACTATTTATATTGATAGGTCTGTTTATATTTTCTAATTCTTCCTGGTTCAGTCTTGGAAAATTGTACCTTTCCAAGAATTTGTCCATTTCTTCGTGGTTGTCCATTTTATTGGCATATAGTTGTTTGTAGTAGGCTCTTATAATCCTTTGTATTTCTGCAGTGTCATTTCTGATTTCTCCTTTTTCATTTCTAATTTTACTTATTTGCATCCTCTCCCTTTTTTTCTTGATGAGTCTGGATTAGTTTGTTAATTTTGTTATCTTCTCAAAGAACCAGCTTTTAGTTTTATTGATCTTTCCTATTGTTTTCTTTATTTTTATTTATTTCTGCTCTGATCTTTATGATTTCTTCTACTGACTTTGGGTTTTCTTTGTTCTTCTTTCTCTAGTTTTTTTTTTTTTTTCGGTACGTGGGCCCCTCTCACTGTTGTGGCCTCTCCCATTGCGGAGCACAGGCTCCAGATGCGCAGGCTCAGCGGCCGTGGCTCATGGGCCCAGCCGCTCCGCGTCATGTGGGACCTTCCTGGACCGGGGCATGAACCCGTGTCCCCTGCATCAACAGGTGGACCCTCAACCACTGCACCACCAGGGAAGCCCTCTCTAGTTGTTGTAAGTGTAGGTTTAGATTGCTTACTTAAGATTTTTCTTGTTTCTTGAGGTGAGATTGACTGCTATAAACTTCCCTCTTAGAACTGCTTTTGCTGCATCCCATAGGTTTTGGGTCGTCGTGTTTTCCTTGTCATTTGTTTCTATGTATTTTTTGATTTCTTCTTTGATTTCTTCAGTGATCTCTTGGTTATTTAGTAGCACACTGTTTAGCCTCCATGTATTTGTGGTTTTTACAGTTTTTTTCCTTTAATTGATTTCCAGTCTCATAGCGTTGTAGTAAGAAAAGATGCTTGATACGATTTCAATTTTCTTAAATTTTCTGAGGCTTGATTTGTGACCTAAGATGCGATCTATCCTGGAGAATGTTGTGTGTGCACTTGAAAAGAAAGTGTATTCTGCCACTTTCGGGTGGAATGTTCTATAAATATCAATTAAATCTATCTGGTCTATTGTGTATTTAAAGTTTGTGCCTCCTTATTTATTTTCTGTTTGGATGATCTGTCCATTGGTGTAAGTGGGGTGTTAAAGTCCCCTTCTATTATTGTGTCACTGTCTATTTCTCTTTTCATGGTTGTTAGAATTGCCTTATGTATTGAGGTGCTCCTATATTGGGTGCATAAACATTTGTAATTTCTTCTTGGATTGATCCTTTGATCGTTATGTAGTGTCCCTCCTTATCTCTTGGAACAGTCTTCATTTTAAAGTCTATTTTATCTGATACAAGTATTGCTACTCCAGCTTTCTTTTGATTTCCATTGGCATGGAATATCTTTTTCCATCCCTTCAGTTTAAGTCTGTATGTGTCCCTAGGTCTGAAGTGGTGTCTTGTAGATAGCATATATATGGGTCTTGTTTTTGTATCCATTCACCTAGTCTGTGTCTTTTGGTTGGGGCATTTAAGCCATTTACATTCAAGGTTATTATCAATATGTATGTTCCTATTACCATATTCTTAATTGTTTTGGGTTTGTTTTTGTGGGTCTTTTTCTTTTCTTGTGTTTCCCACCTAGAGACGTTTCTGTAGCATTTGTTGTAAAGCTGGTTTGGTGGTGCTGAACTCTCTTAGCTTTTGCTTGTCTGAAAAGCTTTGGATTTCTCCATCAAATCTGAATGAGATCCTTGTGGGTAGAGTAATCTTGGTTGTAGGTTTTTCTCTTTCATCACTTTAAGTATATCCAGCCACTCCCTTCTGGCCTGCAGAGTTTATCTGCAAAATCAGCTGATAACCTTCTGGGGATTCCTTTGTATGTTATTTTTTGTTTTTCCCTTGCTGTTTTTAATATTTTTTCTTTGAGTTTAATTTTTGTTAGTTTGATTAATATGTGCCTTGGTGTGTTTTTCTTAGGGTTTATCCTGTATGTATACTCTGTTTTTCCAGGAAGCTTCCCCTTCCAGACCTGTTGAATCTCCTCACCTTGATCTTTCCTAGCTTTTATAGACTGTGATGTGCAACATATCATAAACATATATATTTTATATTGGTCTCCACCAATTTTATTAGCCTTCTTCTGCACCAATATTTAAGCACCCTCAAAAGAATGCTGATGATAAACATTTACAGATCCACTATAGTGACATCACAATTCTAAGTCTATGATAGAAGCCTTTTTTAAAAATTAATTTATTTATTTTGGGCTGCACTGTGTCTTCGTTGCTGCACAGGGGCTTTCTCTAGTTGCAGCGAGTGGGGGGCTACTCTTCGTTGTGGTGCGTGGGCTTCTCATTGCAGTGGCTTCTCTTGTTGCAGAGCACAAGCTCTAGGTGTGCAGGCTTCAGTAGTCATGGCACGCGGGCTCAGTAGTTGTGGCGCACGAGCTTAGTTGCTCTGTGGTATGTGGCATCTCAGTCCAGGGCTCGAACCTGTGTCCCCTGCATTGGCAGGTGGATTCTTAACCACTGCACCACCAGGGAAGCCCTGATAGAAGACTTTTAAATGCTTACTGACTTACTGCTACGTGTAATCACTTTTCTTTTTACTTCTTACTCTGCATTACTTATTCTTCATAATAGACAAAAGTGTAGGGAGGGTAGGAAACCACTCTGAGAACATATTTTCTTCATTTTCCAGGAACTCTGGATTGAATGTCTCTGCTTTTTCTAGCTTCTAGAGGCCGTTCATGTTCCTTGGCTCCTGGACTGTTTCCATCGTCTTCAAGGCCAACAACATTGCATCTCTTAATTGTTCTTCTGTAGTCATATCTCCCTCTCACTCTCTCCCGTCTTACTCTTCCAGTTTTAAGGACTGACCCTTTTGATTTCATTGGACATACTAGGATAATCCAGGATAATATCCCTATCTCTAGGTCCTTAACTTAATCACATCTGCAAAGTCCCCTCTGCCCTACAATATATTCACAGGTCCTGGATTTTTTGTATCTCTCACAGTGCCTAGCCCAGAATATTCGAGTAAATTGAAGGTTTTATAATTAGATAAGTGACAGCAATCTTATATTCCAAACAGTGTGTGACCTAGGCCTCTGAAAAGCATCTTGGCTAATACTAACCTTCTGCATCATCTTCTTGATGCATCCATTATATTGGGGACATTATATCATAGTTTTCAAAGGGGTAATGTGGAGGAAGCTTTCAATATTTAGTTACCTGATTCTTAAACCCTCCCTCACTTGGCAGGAGCTGTGCAGTGAATACCGTAACTATGTGAGGAACGGACGTCTTCCCTGCACCAGAGAGAATGACCCCATCAAGGGCCCAGACGGGAAAATCCATGGCAACACCTGCTCCATGTGTGAGGCCTTCTTGTGAGTAGAGCTGCAGTCACTGCTCCTGCTGAGTGTCGGAGAAGACAGGCCTGTGGTGGGCGAGAGAGATGATATTGAAGGTTTTTTCTAGGAGGCAGATGGCTATCTTTGCACTGAGTTTGGGGATTTACTCTTACAAAGCCATATACTTGGTGCATTTCTTTGTAGTGTTCTCAGTGTTCTGAAAGGTACTTGAATTGCCATTAAGGGAGGATCATGTGCTAAGAGGAAACTCCTCCAGAGTTAATGGCATATAAGGATTGGAATTTTTGTTCTCTGCATACATACTGTCATGAATAATCCAAAGATGTAATCACTGGGTGCCAGCAAATTAAAAATTTGCTAATATTTAGTCATTCTTTTAAGTATCCTACTTGCTTTCTGAGGAGAAGGCTGATATCTTTGTTTTCCAAAAGAAACAGAGTAGTGAAAATTTATTTACTGGTTGGCCATGGCATATGTGTCTTATTCTTTAAGCAACACTAAAAACAAGAAGAATATGGAGAGGTGTACATTTACCTTTCTACTCCCAAGCTAAGTTGCTATAGGTGTAGAAGTAATGGAATATATCTATCAAGAGAGATTCCCCTTTAGGATAATATGTATTGGGTACTAGGAATGATTGTTCCCCCTGCCTTTCTCTTACAGCCGGCAAGAAGCAAAAGAAAAAGAAGCGGAATCCAGAAGAGCTAAGAGAGTAGCTGAAAAGGTAGTTATCTTGGAAGCTTCGTACCACAATGCGGTTTTGCAGTTTCTCTTTAAAAATAACTCATGGAATCGCTGAAGGCCTATGTGAGAGAACTCAAGGTTTAGTTAGTCCAGGAGTTGATAAAGTTTTCTTAAAGGGCCAGACAGTAGATATTTTAGGTTGTGACCATTCAGTCTCTGTCACAACTACTCAACTCTGCTATTGTAGCTCTAAAACAGCCATGGATGATATGCAGATAAATGGGCATGGCTGTGTTCCAATGAAACTTTACTTACACAAAAAAGGTGGTAGGCCAGATTTTGCTCACGGGCCACAGTTTGCAAACCTCTGATTTACTCCATGCCCTATTTTTAAATGAAGATTTAAAATCCAGAAGGAGGAAGAACTTGCTTACAAAGGTAGTGAGACTATTGGTATCAGAATCTACATATTTTTTCAAAGTTCTCACAGTTGCAAAACAGGAACAATTGAAACTTAGACTTCCTGACACCAAATCTAGCATTATTCCTAACACACTATGTAGCCTTGGATGAGCACATTTGGTCAAACCAGGTGTGTTCCTTCTTGTAACTTTAATTATCTCTGGTGTCAGCAGTTGGCAGAAAAATAGAAGAGCAACTTTCCCCAATAATATTTTCTTGGTTTCGAAATGACTGACTCCAGGTAGATTTTTCCAGGTTTGTGGATATTTCCTTGCCCCCATCAACAACTATTGATATTAAAAATAATCTCTAGTGAAGTATCACTTGGAATTCTGTATGATTGGTTTGTTTACAGTTATTTTTCCCACAATTGTGAGCCTGAATTTAAAAATAATGAGTAGCTCACATGCTTCCCTTTTCAACATCAATAAGAAAATATTCTTCCGTATCAGACGATTTCTGATTTCACATTAGCTACTACCCATAAACTGTCCTCTCATATCATATTTCTTTTGCTAAATATGACCAGTTAGGGAATCAGGCAGTGAACCTTGAAGGAAAGCTAGGAAAAAACTCACTCTTGTCCTCACTGAGTTTTGACTTGAACTAAAAGATACAGAAAAAAACACAAATTCAATCTTACTTGCCACCAGTAATTAATTATATGATCTTAAGTGATTTGCTTATTCTATCTCAATTCCTCATAACTCTGAAGCTAAAATTTACTGAGTACTTCCTAGATGTCAGTCATTGTAGATATACATTATTTCACATTATTCTCATAACAATTCAGCACATATACTGAATACTTAATAGATATTGGCCATTATTATTTTAACTGTGTAGAATAGATACTATCATTATTTCCATTTTATAGAAGAGGTAACTGAGGCACAGAGAGGCAAGACCCCCTCATCCAAGGTCTCTTGGTGACAGACTGGAATTCTAACTAATGATATTATATAGCTGTCAACATATTGGGCTTATCTGGACATACCTGGAATATTATGTTAAATTCTTTAGGAAAGGGGAAGAATTAAGAATGCAAAATGGTGCAAATGACTGAAACAGATTGGAAGAGAATGGCTGAAGTATCTGGGGATGCTTTGATCTTGGAAAAGAACATAGGGAACTATGGAGAAGGACAAGAAAGCTTTCTCCAAATATTTGAAGGACTCTCTGTGTGCAGAGAGAAAAATATCCTCAATTTTTCTGAGGGAAGTAGAATATGTTGACTTTGCTTAAAGGTTCGAAAGAACGTATTCATCCTATGCAGTGACATCTTAGAAAAATAAAACTCTAAGAATAAGGATCCTATAGGATTGATTAGAGATATTTTCCAAGATCCTCCCAAAGTAGCACTATGGTTAATCTCTGGGAATGATCTAAGAAATTTTGGAATGAACTATCTGGAGGATAACGAACTCATCACTGCAGGTGTTCCAGTGCAAATTAGACCACTTCTTGGCAGGCATGACATAAAGGGGATTGAGACATAGTACAGATGATTGCACCAGGTGAACTTCAAAGTTCTACCTAAACCTTAATTCTTTAAAACTCTATGCCATGTGCAGTGTTTTTATTGCATTATAATATAATAGAGAGGGACAATAAAATCTTGACTAAGGACTGTGACCAGTCTGCAGAGAACCCAGTTTATTAAGAGGTTCTTGCTTGTGTGTGACTGCAGGTTCAGTCTGGATTTGGAGGCTATATCTCAAGAAAAAAGAAACAGAAACCTCTTTTTAAGTCCCATGTGCTTACTAGGAATTGAACAACTGCCAGAAAGAAACATTCATAGGTCATTTTCTTTTTTTTTCCAGGAAACACTTAGTAGGGATCCAACAAAGTAATTTCCAAGAAGATACCCAAGCTCTTGCCTTTTCTCCTCCTTTTAGGATACATGCAGTGAATTTCGGAGCCTTCAGAAAAATGGAAGTCTTTTCTGCACTCGAGAAAATGATCCTGTGCGTGGCCCAGATGGCAAGACCCATGGCAACAAGTGCGCCATGTGCAAAGCAGTCCTGTGAGTGCACAGATGAAGCCCATGCTGTGGGTGGCAGAGCCGGGAGGCAAAGAGCTGGGAATATAATATAGATTGTGTTTGTCCTTTTCTTACATGTAAAAGTGACAAATGATGATCTCTAAAGCATTTTGGGGTGAATCTCTCTTTACAGAGGCTAAGATTCACAATTCTAGAGATAGGCAATAGATGACTAAGTTATTACACTACATTCTCCATTAGTTCTGGGGTAGCACCTCACAATGATCACACCATCTTTCTTGATAAAATCCTAAGTCCTTTGCTGTCAGGTGGATCCCTTTTCTGGATTATTTTGTAATCCCCATTGGGGAGAACATACACAGATTTTACTATCAATCTAACGCCTCTACCTGCATTTTTGAAAAAAAAAATCACACTTTTAGGAAACTAAAAATAGATTTACACAAAGTTTGGAAGTACACCTAAAATATTTGTCATTAACAGTCATTTGCTGAACATGTACAATGTATAATGTGTATAACGGTTGGTTATACAAAGTTGAATGAAACAGTACTACCAAAAATCATGTAGTTCAGTAAGGTTTAGACATGGGCATAAATTAATATAACACAAAGGAGGAATTGCTAAATTAAAAATGATATATACGGGCTTCCCTGGTGGCGCAGTGGTTGAGAGTCCGCCTGCCGATGCAGGGGACACGGGTTCGTGCCCCTATCCCGGAAGATCCCACATGCCGCGCAGCGGCTGGGCCCGCGAGCCATGGCCGCGGAGCCTGTGTGTCCGGAGCCTGTGCTCCGCAACGGGAGAGGCCACAGCAGTGAGAGGCCCGCGTACAGAAAAAAAAAAAAAAAAAAAAAATGATATATACAATGTGTTATGGTAGTTTAGGAAAGGGAGCGTTAATAGAAAGTTTTATGGAAGAATAGAACTAGATCTGGTAATTTGGATCATAAGTGAACAGTATGGGAAGGAATGAGAGGAAGAAGGAACAGCATAGGTAAAATCTAAAATTAAAGAAACTGTAGTATGTACATAAAGAGAGCAAGTCATTTTAGTTTAGTTAGAGCTTACTCACTTCACCAACTTTGAATGCCAGATCATGGATTTTGAAGTCAATTCTATATACAGTGGCAAGCTGCTAAAATTTTTCAGCTAGGAGAGTAAGCAGCATAAATATGGTTCCTTTTGGAAGATTCACATGTCAGCAGTAAAAAGGAGAAAAGAAGAAGGGACTAAAATTTAGAATACCGCTGGCGGTAGTAGGGGATTACAGTAATCCAGTGAGAGGTAACTAGAGCAAGGGAGCTAGAATAGAAGGTGAGTGGGTCAACATAGGAGACACTGTGAAAGTGAAACCAATGTCCTGTGGCAACAGCTATGCGAGCTGAAGGAGAGGGAGCAGTTAGGGATGGCTCCAATGTTTTGTTCTTTGTGCAAGAGAATCCAGGAGGAAGAACACATTTGGCAGAGAAGATAATTATTTTGGGACCTTTTGAACGTGAGGTATTTGAGAGAAATCCAGCTGGAGGTTCACATGAGCATTTACAAAATGCTAATTAATTGCTCACCTAGTCTTGCTTGAGGTTATGTAAACACTGGTTTTCTTCTACTGCAGTGAGAGCTCTTCCAGGCAAAAGGATGCGACATAATTCATCTTTCTATTGATATTTTCAAAGAAGAGGGCCTGCAATGTAATAGGTGTTCAATAAATGCTGGTGAATTCCATACAGATCTAATTTGGTCATATGATGAGAAACTCATAGAAATGCATTCCATTCTCTGTAATCTATTATTCCCTACCTCCCACTTTCCAATTTCCAGCCAGAAAGAAGATGAAGAAAGAAAGAGGAAGGAAAAGGAAGATCAGAGAAAACCTGCAGGGCGTGGTTCCAAACGTGGCGGAAGAGGGAAAGCTCAGGTGAGAGCAGCCTCTAATTTCCATAACCAGAGTTATGGCTCAACTCAATGGCACTGGGACCCCGGCAGACCCTATGGTCAAAGGCTACGAATGTATGTAGTGCTGAGTTGGAAAGCATCCTTGGAAGGACAGGGGATTTTCCCCTTAAGACTGTAGAGTAATATCTGAGCAATTTTTAGTTTCTCTAGGGCTCACTTTGACTTCTTTAAACTTGGAAATAATTAACATGAATACCAGACCCCAGTCTCTTGACTCCTCTTCATATCATCTAGCTTTCAGGCCAATAAATGATCCTAGGAGAGTAAGTGGTATAAATGTGGAGACGTTCCACATCAGCATCACATGCTCTTCATTTCCTTTCATTATTCTCTCTTTCCCTGAATGGAGCCACTTTTTGGAAGTATATTTTCTATTGTTCCCAGGCAGGATAATATGGTGAAAGAGCACAGGTTTTCGAGTCACGTAGTTTGAGGTATCATCCTACCCATGCCACTTGGACTTGCAAAGCACTGAATAAATCACTTCATCTCATTCAACTCTAGTTTCTCTTACTTAGCAGTACTCTTATAGGGATACAATAAAATAATTTAGGCAAGTGTTTAGCACATTTCCTGAGACTTTTTTTTTTTAAGTGTCAGCATGACAGTGTTGCATGTGAGCCCACTCCTCAGGCATGTGAACACAACTGCCTGAGATCACAGCCACCTTATTTCTATTCTTATGACCTGGGGATATCAAGACCATCTCTTTGCCTCCAGATCTGATACAGGCCCAATATCTGCCTTTGATAAATTTTGGCTTTTCTGTTTTTCCATATTTTCGCTTGTAGGAAGCTGAGTTCTCACTCTCAAATGATAGACTTGTTAAGACCCTTTTTCTATCTTCATAATTTGCTCAGGCCTGTCTTCCTTGGCATTTTGAATGATTCTGTGCATTCTCCCAGCACTTCTTTCTCCCTTCTATCTACATTAGAGGTCAGCAAATTTTTTTTTTTCTGTAAAAGGACAGATGTCAAATATTTTAGGCATTGCGGGTCACACGGTCTCTGTTGCAACTATTCAACTCTGTTGAATAGCCACTGTTGTGGGAAAGCAGCCATAAATAATATTTAAATGAATGAGTGAGGGTGTGTTTCAAGTTTTATATATAAAACTTCATATGTAAGAACAGACAGCAGGACAGATTAGTCCTGTAGGCTATAGTTTGCTTACCCTTGATTTGTGCGATTAAATCCCAACCAGCTTTATAATTTCCCTTTGTAGAACCTTAAAAGCAACATTACCCATGACAACAGATGTCTTAGAATATGGATGATTCCAGCCCCTCCTCTTCTGTAGACAGCAATCCTAGATGTTACGTGCCTTATAAGAGGACATAGACAAGAACTTCTTACTCAAATTATTTAACAAACTTAATAACAATACAACAGACCAAGTCATCCAAGAGGCCTGCTCTCTTCTTCCCTTTCAGGACCCATGTGCTGAGTATCAGGGACAAATGAAAAATGGAGCACTCGGCTGTACTCGGGAGGTTGATCCTATACGCAGTGCAAATGGCAAATTGTACAACAATAAGTGTACCATGTGTGAAGAGAAACTGTAAGTAATTTTCTCAACCTGCATGTCTAAAAGATAGCCACATATTCCTCCTGAATTAATGGTTATTTCTCATTTACCTATAGCTCCTTTCGTGAACACTACCCTTTTTGTTAATTCTCAAATATTATCTCTTTCTCTTGCATCCCCTAAGGAACAATGAGCCCTAGTAAGGGCAGCTAATCAGTGGCTGATTCCTACTCTATTTTCTATCATAATTCTGTGAACTGTGTCATCATGGTAGTTAATGGCTCTTTAGAACACATCATGCCTAAATCCTAAGGAGGGTTTGCAATGGTCATTTGGAATAACCAACATAGTTTAAGAGGGTTGCTTCATGTCATATGTATGGGACACATTTATTGCCCAATCCAGGGTTTGTTCCTTCTATTTATTTTCTTTTGGTGAATGGTACTGATTGGAGTGCTTTATGATCCAACTCAGCCACTCTTGATTTGTGTTATTGCAGCAAGTAACATAACCACTATTGGTCCTATCTGTATACTGAGGTAGTTTTCTAGGTAACCTTGATGGGTACTTATAGTTCTAAAATTTGATGCATATATCACAGTGCTATTAATTATGGTATTTAATTGATATGCATTTAATGAGCACTTAATGCTTCTCCACACACATTTTTTTCCTCCTTGAAAAAAAATCACAATCTTGTGATTGTGTTACTACAGGCCACGTGATAAAATCTAGTTATTCCAAATGTTGCATTTTACAGATGAGAAAAACTGAATTTTTTTTTTAAGTACAAGGTCTCATGGGGGAGTGACTTCAGAGCTAAAACTAGAATCCAGTTCTTCTGAATACCAGCCTAGTATTTATTCCATGTCATAAAATTCTTTAATAGAAGCAGGGTGGCAGAATGGGGCAGTGCTAGGGTATTAGCATCATATGGTTATTTCGGCTCCATGTTCTTGGATGGGTTATTTCACGTCCCTAGGCTTTAATCTGCTCATATTTATAGTGGGGGTGGGGCAGCCATAATCATAGTAGCCACATGATGTTTCTTTTGAAAGTTAAATGAGAAAACCTATGTAAAACTCTTACCACAGTGCCTAGCACAAAGGAGGTGCACAAAAAATGTGAATGGTCACTATTAGCACTGTAATTAATGTTCAGCAAATAACAGGTGTCACCATTAATAGCAATAAAAGAATGACTATTATGATCTCTTATGCTACCCTATGTTGCCCCTTTGCACACCTCATACTTTGTAGGTATGATGTACGTAATTGAGATAGCTCTTCACATATAACTATTTCTTTCTGCATCACATATTAATAGTGGGTAATTTTGTGAAGGAACAAATGATGATTCTCAGATGCAAACAATTATTAAGATAAAACTTTGCTGATACAATCCATGTCATCTATGTTATAAGATACTTACCTATGTTATAAGATACTTATTCCAGGTAACAAAATATTTAACAACATAACAAAGTATTTAACAACATAAATCAAATAATTTTACAATCTTTGGAACCCATTCATCTGACAATGGTTTTTGACTGCCTACTATATAATAGGCACTCTTCATGGACAGGTGCTCTTCAAGTGAACAAGACAAAATTCCTGCCATATGGAACTATAATATAGGAAAGACAGATTATAAACAAAGAAGTAAAAAGCTACATAACAAGACCAGGTGTTGATAAGATAAGTAAAGCAGAGTAAGGCAAAAGAAAGGGATTGGAGGTGCTACTTTATGGTGTTTGGGGAAAGCCTGACAGTAAGGGAGACCTGAAAAAGGGAGTGAAATGAGCCAGCTGGCCATCTGAAGGAAGAAAGTTTCAGGCAGAGCAGGAGCCAATGCAAGTTTCTGTAGATATATATGAAATTCTCAAGCTCAGGAAAGAGAGAGGAGGTCATTATGTCTCAAGATTACTGCGTGGAAAATTGCAGTAATTAATTTGGAAAGATCATGTAAGGCTTTTTTAGGCCAAGAGAAGGACATTGGATTTTATTCTATGTGTGATCAGAAGCCACTGGAGATTTCTGAGCAGAGCTGTGATTGTAAATTGAATTCCACCAGACTGAATCATTATAGGTGGTCTCTTTTTCCTAGTATTTAAGATTTCATGACTTTATATTTGTTTGAATCTTCAGGATACATTTACTACCACTTCCCTATTTTTTATATATGAAAAGGGAGCTCCCTAAAATACACACACACACATATTCATGTTATATATATTCATACACGTTTCTTTTAAGCATAAAGCCAAATGAAAATTTTATTTTTTTACATCTTTATTGGAGTATAATTGCTTTACAATGGTGTGTTAGTTTCTGCTTTATAACAAAGTGAATCAGTTATACATATACATATGTCCCCATATCTCTTCCCTCCTGCGTCTCCCTCCCTCCCACCCTCCCTATCCCACTCCTCTTGGTGGTCACAAAGCACCGAGCTGATCTCCCTGTGCTATGCAGCTGCTTCCCACTAGCTATCTATTTTACGTTTGGTACACAGACCTACTAAAGAATGGACTTGAGGATATGGGGAGGGGGAAGGGTAAGCTGTGACAAAGTGAGAGAGTGGCATGGACATATATACACTACCAAATGAAACTTTGAAGGAGAAATACGTGTACTAGAGTTCTGCAGTATTTGGATCTTGGGCCAACTGCATCAGAATCACCTGGCTTGCTTGTTAAAAATCAGGTTACTGAATCCCGATGTAGATCTTGTCAGTAAAATTGTTGGGACTGATGGTGAATCTGATTTTAAAAATCTCGTAACTGATTCTTAATGTACATGAAAACTTAGGAACCACTGGCATAAATATTTTATCAGAAAGGTGAAAGGTTAAAAAAAAACCCAAAAAAACATGATCCTAAGGTACTTCCTATATCACTTGTCTTCTTTCTATCTTGGGCTCCAATGATATTATAATGAATTGAAATGGTACTATAATAGATTGACCTACAAATTGAGGAATAAGAATGGTGAATTGGTGAGGCATTAAAACCACAACTTATGATAAAAAGTTGAAAGAACTGAGGAAGGCAGACTTGGAGACCTGAAACTTGCCTTTAGATATCTAAAGGATTAATATCAGGAAGAGGTAATGGATTCAGCAGGCTTGTTCTGTGTTTTCCTGAGAATGTGAAGTAAGACTAAAGGATGAAAGCTATAGGGAGATGAATTTGGATACAAATAAAGGAGACTCTGAGATTAACTTGACTTGATCTGCCGAGAATATCTACCTTGTTATGAGGGAGCTTCTTAATAACCAAAGTCACTGTCCATCTGTGAGAGGTTCTCTAGGAAGGAGGTGGTTTAGTGTACATAAACTCTAAGCCCCTTCCAAATCTGAGTATGTGTCTGCAAGATGACTACTGACTCTTTTCTTTTCCAGGCAAGAAGAAGCAGAGGCAAAAAAGAAGAATCCTGGCTACAGATCAAATGGGAATGCATCAGCATTAAGAAAGGTGAATCATTAACTAGGTTTTGGCAAGAATGGTCTTTCTGTAAGTCACTACTTAACTATCAAAAATGTGGAAAGAGGTTGTCAATGTTGCCAGTCAAGATATTGCCCTTAGAACATCAGAAATCATCATTAATGGGAATATCCCTGATAACTTTTTCAGTGTAGAAATTTAACACCAAATGGAAATCTTTCAGTCGAACACTTTATAAAACAGTTTTATAAATAGTAGTTTATTTAAGTATCTCAATAGCCTAGTCAACTAAGTTTTTTTCAACCTCATTTTGTAGATGGGGAAAATGAGGTTCGGCTGCTGTAACAAATTACCACCAACAGTGGTAAAGCAACCCAAATTCATCATCATACATTTCTGGAGTTCAGAAGTCCTAAATGGGTCTCACTGTGTTACAGCTGAGGTGTCAGTAGGGCTGCTTTCCCTTTTGGAGGTTCTGGGGAAGATCTATTTCTTTGCCTTTTTTTTTTTTTTTTAATTTCTAGAAGTGCCTGCATTCCTTGGCTTGTGGCCATCTTTAAAATCAGCAGAAGCCAGTTGATTTTTTTTTTTAAGCTGCATCATTCTGACACTGATTTTCCTGCCTTCCTATTTCACTCATAGGAATCTTTGTGATTACACTGGGCCCACCCAGATAATCCGGGATAATCTCTCCATTCTAAGGTCACCTGGTTAGCAACCTGAATTCCATCTTCAACTTTAATTCCTGCTTGCCATGTGAGGCTACATATTTTCAGGTTCCAGGAATTATAACTTGGACACCTTTGTGGTCCGTTATGGAGCCTCCCACAGCAAGGTTAAGTGGCTGCCCAACTCCTGAGTCAAAATCTTCCAATTTTCAAGCTCAGTCAAATACTATGTGAAAATAGCCATTTCCAATTTAATCCTTCCTTCTTTTCAGGATGTATGTGATGAGTTTAGAAGTCAAATGAATAATGGACAACTTACTTGCACCCGAGAAAGTGACCCTGTCACGGGTCTAGATGGCAAGACATATGGCAACACGTGTGCTATGTGTAAGGAAAAACTGTGAGTTATTTTTCAAAAATGGGCCTTTAATTGTGAGTCTTAAAGGAAATAATCATTTCTTATCAGCTTGAGAAAATGACAATTATTTTTAAAGCACACCTGAGGTGTTTGTTCACTTTAGTTGAAACATTTCTTCTCATTTTTTTCTTCAAGGGCAAAGGAAGCAGCCGCAAGAAAACCGAAAGCACAGGACTACATGAGAAACGCAGCTGAAGAGAACAATGAAAAAGAGGTAATATATGTTAGATGTGCTTATACTTAAATTTGGATGATTGGTTGCAAGATTGATTCATTCAACAAATACTTATGGAATGCCTACTCTGTCCCAGTCGTTGTGGATATAATGATAAACAAGAAAGACATGGCCAGAACTTCAAAGAAACAGCATGGAATTCAATGCCCTAAGAGCAACTCTGATGCAATTACCACACATTTGCAGGAACAGTGGTAATTGTAAAATTATTGTTATTATCAAGTGGATTTTTTTTCTGAAGTTTTAAAACAATTAAGCAAATAGATGCCAAAATTACAAGCAAGAAAAAAAAGTATCAAAAGCTTGGAGCTCCAGATGATAAATTCTTTTTTTTTTCTATTTTATTTTATTTTATTTTATTTTTGGCTGTGTTGGGTCTTCGTTTCTGTGCGAGGGCTTTCTCTAGTTGTGGCAAGCGGGGGCCACTCTTCATCGTGGTGCGTGGGCCTCTCACTATTGCGGGCTCTCTTATCAGAGCACAGGCTCCAGACGCGCAGGCTCAGTAGTTGTGGCTCAGGGGCCTAGTTGCTCCGTGGCATGTGGGATCTTCCCAGACCAGGGCTCGAACCTGTGTCCCCTGCATTGGCAGGCAGATCCTCAACCACTGTGCAACCAGGGAAGCCCCAGATGATAAATTCTTGACTTGGCATTCTGGTGCCATCTTGTATTCAATTGGGGTTTTTAAAAATAAGGTTCAGTGCTTTACAATAGCAGCACATAGAATATGACAACAGCACAATCTCTTCTAATCCATCTATGGACTTCAATTGGAAAAGTGAAATAGTGAAATTTCCCCAGGAAAGTTTTCCCATTAATGAGGCAACTTTTCATTAGTTCTATACTGACTACACAAAATGAAACATTAATAGTAATGTTCATTTTTGAAAAACATGTTGGGAATTATGCATTTTGGTAGATGAATGGCTTTGCGAAAAGACTTTATTGTACAACTTCAAATGATCTCTACTGGACATCTATTCTATTTCTAATATTGATCATTTTTTTTTCAAGTTTTAAAATATCTATTTTAGGAATTTCAAACAAGAAGAAATACTCTTTCAGCAGACCAGAAAGGCTCTTCACCCAACTTCCTCCCACTCCCAACCAAGTCCTTCTTCCAACAGCCTGGAATGCTATGCTGAACTTATTTATACTTATTATATACTTATGTAAATATAAATAAGTAATTTTATACTTATTATATTTACATTGAGCCTAATGGGACTGCTTTTTTAGAGCTTTGCCAAGGTCAGGAGTAGAAAGAAGTGAAGAAGATATGAGAGCATGAAGTATATTCATTCACAAAGTGCAGTCTTGAATTGGGTCCTAGAAGGGAGACTTTAGCACCTAATCTGATGACCCAAAAAAAGAAGAAAGAAAGGTGTCAAACATGAATTTTATCTAATTATTTTCCCAAATCAAGTAGAATAATAGATGAGTTACACTAGTGAAATACATACTAATTACATATTTCTAGTAAATTAGGCACTATACTAGGGATCCCTAAGCATGGAGAAGAGCTATGCACAAAATCTGCTATTTCCCCCCCAGCTTTATTGAGCTACAGTTGACATATAACATTATGTAAATTTGTGTACAACACATTGATTTGATAGACTTACAGATTGTAAAATGATTACCATTATAGTGTTAGCTAACACCTCCATCACGTCACATAATTACCATTCCTTTTTTGTGGTGAGAATATTTAAGATCTACTCACCAACTTTGAGTATATAACAGTATTATTAGCTATAATCACCATACCGTATATTAGAGCCCCGTAACTTATCTTTTAACTAAAAGCTTGTACACTTTGACCAATGTCTCCCATTTTCTCCAATACCATCCCCTGGTTAACGACCCTTCTATTCTCTGTTTCTATGAGTTCAACTTTTTTAGATTCCACATATAAGTGATGTCATACAGTATTTGACTTTCTTTGTCTGACTTATTTAACTTAGCACACTGCCCTCAGGATTCATCCAAGTTGTCACTAATGGAAGCATTTCCTTTTCTCATGACTGAATAATATTCCATTGTCTGTGTGTGTGTGTGTGTGTGTGTGTGTGTGTGTGTGTGTATCTTGGCTATTGTGAATAATAAAATCTGGTTTTTTCCAAGCATAGTTGACTTACAATGTTGTATTAGTTTCAGGTATGCGGCAAAGTGAATGAGTTATACACATATCCACTCTGTTTTTAGATTCTTTTCCCATATAGGCCATTACAGAGTAGTGAGTAGAGTTCCCTGTGCTATACAGCAGGTTCTTACTAGTTATCTATTTTATATATAGTAGTGTGTATATGTCAATCCCAATCTCCCAATTTATCCCTCCGAAAATGTGTTATTTAAAAAAAAACATTTTACTGAAGTATAATAGTCATATAGAAAAAGTGTATATATCATAAGTGTACAGCTATTACTAAGTGATCATATCTGTGATGTTAACACCAGATCAAGAAATAAGATATCACCAGCAGACCAGAAACCCGATCATGCTTCCTCCTGAATAACCTAGTTTTGAGCTGAGCTTTCTCTTGGGGAAGAGAACAACATTCATTATTCATTTTGTCATTTATTTAGCTATCATTTATGCATTCTACAAATAATTATTAAGTACCTACTATTTTCCAAGCATTACTGTGCATATGAGAACAATAGCCATAAACAAAACAGATAGAACTCTCTACACTTACGGAGTTTATACTGGAAGAACACAGATCATAGATGTGAATAAATAAAATGTAATAGCAAGGGGGAAATAAAGTAGAAAAATGCTCTAGTAAATGCTGGGATACAATTTTAAGTAGCTTGTACAGGAAAGAGCTCTCTGAGAAGGTGACATTTGCACCTCCTAAAGGGATCAATTCCATACATGTAAGTGAGGGGAGAACATTGCAAGAAGAGGAACAGCAAAGCCTTGAGGCAGGGATCACAGTACAGCAAGGAGCCCAGTACAGTTGACACAGAGTGACCACAGAGACAGTTATGAAGGAGGCAGTCATTAAAGTAACAGGACGCCATCTTATGTAGGATTTTGTAGACCATTTTAAAGGCGTTAGCTATTATTCTGAATGAAGGTTTTGAAAAGAGCAGTGACATGATGTGATTTATGTTTTAAAAGAATGACTCTGCCTGCTGAATTGAAAATACACTGCAGAAGGACAAGAGCAAAAGCTAGATAGCTAGTTAGCCACAGCAATAATCCACAGAGGCTGGTTTATACCATGGTGGTAGCGGTGGAGGTCATGAGAGGTGGATGAATCCTAGGTCTATTTTGGAGGTGG
Organism: Mesoplodon bidens; assembly: GCF_964165515.1. NCBI lineage: Eukaryota > Metazoa > Chordata > Mammalia > Artiodactyla > Ziphiidae > Mesoplodon > Mesoplodon bidens. The sequence goes on from NC_138160.1 coordinate 126,903,868, forward strand.
AGAATTTGTTCAGAGTTGATGTGCTATGTAAGAAAAGAGAAGCATAATTCTGTCTTTGTTGCTTCTTTATAATCCTTTATTTTAGTAGTTCAACCTTGGGGCAGCAGATACCTGAAAAATACTAAGGATATACCTGGTTCAGTCCTACCTTTACCAGTGATTCTTAGAAGGTGCTTGTCGGGCTTCCCTGGTGGCGCAGTGGTTGAGAGTCCGCCTGCCGATGCAGGGGATATGGGTTCGTGCCCCGGTCTGGGAGGATCCCACATGCCGCAGAGCGGCTGGGCCCGTGAGCCATGGCCGCTGAGCCTGCGTGTCCAGAGCCTGTGCTCCACAACGGGAGGGGCCACGGCAGTGGGAGGCCCGCGTACCATGAAAAAAAAAAAAAAAAAAAAGAAGGTGCTTGTCTAAACTCTCCCTGAATTATCTATATTGATATGGAACTCACCACAGTCTAAAACAGTCGCTTTAGATGTTTGAATTATTTTAAAAAACTAATTAGAAAATACTTCTTTAGACCTCTGAAATAATTATCAACAGACAGACTACTATTAAATTTTCTATTTCTTCTCAGAAAGTGGTTTTCAAGGAATTTGTTAATTCCGTCTAAGTGGTCAAATTTATTGGCAAACAGTTATTAATAACATTTCCACATTATCCTTTTAATATCTATATTTATATAGTATACCACTTTTTATTTTTAATATTGCTAATGTGTGTTTCTTGCATTTTGTCAATTTTGTAAATAGTTTATCAATTTACTAATCTTTTCACACAACCAATGTTTGGCTTTGTTCTGTTTTCTATTTCATAAATTTCTTTTATTATTTGTTTTCTTCTATTTCCTTTGAGCTTAATTTGCTTATTATTTGCTAGTTTCTTGAAATGGAGGTTTATTGATTTTAAAACTTTTTCTATTTATGTATTTACTTAAAACTTTCCTTCAAATCACTGCATTAGCTACTGAGTTTTGATATTTTGTATTTTCATTATCATTCAGTTCAAAACACTTCTACATTCCGTTATGATTACTTTAGAGTCATGAGTTCTTTAGAAGTGTGTTGCTTAATTTCTAAATACTGAGGAATTTTATAGCTATCATATTTATGACTATAATTATTCCACTGTGATCCTAAAACTTACATTTTATGACTTCAATTTTGAAATTTATCAACACTGGCTTAATGACCCAGAATACGGTCTATTTTGGCAACAATTTCATGTCCACTTGAAAGGAATGTATAGTCTGCAGCTGTCGGATACAGAGGCCTATAAATATCATTTAGGTCAAGCTGGTTAATTTTGTTTTTCAAATATTATATGTTGATATTTTTTGTCTGGGGTATCAATTATAAAAAGAAGTATGTTAATATTTCCATTTATGTTTGCAAATTTGCCTATTTCTCCCTTCAGTCAGTCAATTTTTGCCTCAGATATTTTGAAACTATACTTTAGGTACATAAATGTTTGGGATGGTTAATTACTGAATTTATTATTTTATAATTAGAAATTCTCTTCTTTATCTCTGCTATTACTTCTTGTCCTAAATTCTACTTTGTGGGATATTAATATAGATATACCACCTTTTATATGATGAGTGTTTGCATGTATATATTTTCCATCCTTTTACTTTTAACCTACTGGTTGAATTATAAAGATATAGTTAAAGAATCATTAGAGAAATGCAAATCAAAACTACAATGAGGTATCACCTCACACCGATCAGAATGGCCATCATCAAAAAATCTACAAATAATAAATGCTGGAGAGGGTGTGGAGAAAAGGGAACCCTCTTGCACTGTTGGTGGGAATGTAAATTGATAAGGCCACCATGGAGAACAGTATGGAGGTTCCTTAAAAAACTAAAAATAGAACTACCATATGACCCAGAAATTCCACTACTGGGCATATACCCTGAGAAAACCATAATTCAAAAGAGTCATGTACCACAACATTCATTGCAGCACTATTTACAACAGCCAGGACATGGAAGCAACCTAAGTATCCACTGCCAGATGAATGGATAAAGAAGATGTAGCACATATATACAATGGAATATTACTCAGCCATAAAAAGAAATGAAATTGAGTTATTTGTAGTGAGGTGGATGGACCTAGACTGTCATACAGAGTGAAGTAAGTCAGAAAGAGAAAAACAAATATCGTATGCTAACACATATATATGGAATCTTAAAAAAAAAAAAAAGGTTCTGAAGAACCTAGGGGCAGAACAGGAATAAAGACGCAGATGTAGAGAATGGACTTGAGGACACGGGGAGGGGGAATGGGAAGCTGGGACGAAGTGAGAGAGTGGCATGGACATATATACACTACCAAATGTAAAATAGATAGCTAGTGGGAAGCAGCCTCATAGCACAGGGAGATCAGCTCCATGCTTTGTGTCCACCTAGAGGGGTGGGATACGGAGGGTGGGAGGGAGATGCAGAGGGAGGAGATACGGGGATATATGTATATGTGTAGCTGATTCACTTTGTTATACAGCAGAAACTAACACACCATTATAAAGCAATTATACTCCGATAAAGATGTTAAGAAAAGTTATTATAAAAAAAAGATAGAGTTCAAGTATACTTCTTCTAAATATTATAAGTTGAGTCATTTTGATTCTCCAGTCTGATAATGTCTGTTCTTTAACTGAAGTACTTGGTCCTAGTAATATTTAATGTAATTAATGACACCACTGAATTTAAGTCTTTCATAATCTTATTTTAAAAATTTCTCTGTGTTTTTTTCCCTTTGGTCCTACTTTAAGTTATTATTATTATCATCATCATTATTAAACTCACACTTCCAAAAGACTACCAAGAACAAATAATGTTCCTTCTTCTACATGAAAAATCTATGTATTTTTTACCTTAGGAAACATACTGACAACTGACATATACTGAGCACTTAGTGTGTGCCAAACACTGTATTATGTATGCATATAAATGCATTATCTGATTTGATTCCCTAAAACAAATGAGGCAAGAGCTATTATTATTCATGTTTTTCAGATGAGAAACTAAGGCTCAGAGAAGTCAGATAAATCACTCCTCTAACTAGTGGCAGAGCTGGGACTCAAAAACCCATATGGTTACCTAGCATTTACCTCTGAGTCTCTCCTTTCTAGATTGTATATAACCAGTGTCTTCATTTAAGAAAAAAAAAGGGGGATATTATTTCTTGCATGGTAGTTTTTTTCCTATGGGCATACCTCAGTTTATCTGTGCCCAATATCATGTAGGATTTCTGTTTTCTTATTGCTTTGTTTTTCCTTGTATCTTGGTTTAGCTACTTAACTTCCCTAGTAAAAAGCCAAATCTAGGAGGTTAAATCTACCTAACAGTGGTGTGAAACGAATATGTGAGTTTGTATAACCTATGTTACAGTTCCTTTACTAATCATTTATTCATACATGATTGAGGAAATCAAGAGGTTTTCCCCAAGCTCATATCTCTTGAGTGCCATTGAGCAAATGTGCTTTATGTTTTGCTTGTTCAGAACTCTGAGATGTGCAAACACTACCGAGTATTACCCAGGATGGGTTACCTTTGTCCAAAGATTTTACAGCCTGTCTGTGGTGATGATGGCCAGACATACAGCAATCCTTGCAAGCTCTGTCATGAAAATCTGTAAGTATACAAGTCCAATGAGTCCATCTTCCAGTGTAGAGGCTCTTGATGACAGTGTTGACCCAGAGCAGTGTACTGATAGGAATGTGAGGTGTGTTACAAACAATTTACTAATCATAACAGTTAAAATTCAAATGTTGTGAATGATCTTATTCATGCATAAAATAGAGAGGATTTAAGGTTATCCCTTTAATAAAACTGTTCATATAGTTTACTGAGTGGAAGAGAAAGGAAAAAGTGGTGGGGTTACAATAATTAGAGAAAATCTAAGCCCATGTGCACTCATGGGAGCATGAACATCATCTACCCTTCGTGTAAAGAGAAAAAAGTTGAAAATCATTGCGATACAGAGTCAGCCCAGCCTCTAATCTCTAATGGCCTTATGACTACCTGATAGTCACAGATTTCCCATCCTCTCCAAGTCTTCTTGGAGCAGGAAGTGCTATCATGCAGAAGAAAGCACACTGGAGCAAACGGCAGACCTATTCTCAATTTATTATAATCTATCTGCAGGTATGTTATCTTATCATTCTGAGATTCACTTTCTTCCCTGGAAAACTTGAGATAGTTCTCTGGGCCAGCTGACTTCACAGGATTATTGAGAAGAATTGCGATTTTTATTTTAGTTAAATACAAGGAATTTGTTTTATTACTTTAATTATTGGTTGTAGATTTGTTGTTGCTTTTCTGCTCGAATGCTATTTACTCTCACATCCATTCACATTCTTCACCTGTTCCCAGCCTTCATTTGACCAGCTTTAAATAAGGGCATGGTGGCAAATCTTGACTTTTCTACCCCACCCCACCTCAGACTTACATTGCAGTCCATATATGTTCATTCTCTCCTTCTTAGAACACTATAAGCAAGGCCCAGAATGTGAGGATGGGACTGATATCCTGCTTTTCAATCCCAGGAAAATTTCTGAATTTACATTTATTTCCTTTTAAATCAACTAATTCACAAAAGCAAGAGCCATTCTGCAGTTCATATACATAGACTAAAATCTGGATATGAGGGCTTTATATGTTATATCTGTAAGTAAGTCACTTTCATATTCACAGTTTCACTGAATTCTCACTGCTCACTACAGAGTGGTATCATCTTCATTGCACATAAAGTTAATCTGAGGCTCAGAGAGTCCAGGTAATTTGTTTAAAATGACAAAGCTAGGAAGTAGATCAGATTGGATTTTAATCTTGTTGATTTGGGTCTAAACACAGTTTTCTTTTCTCTCCACTACACTACTGTTATATCCAAGGCAGTAGTTCCTTAAACATTTGGGGATCAAAGATTCCTTTGATAATATAGAGAAAGTTACCTCTTTCCACAAAGGAAAAGAAAATGATGAAACATTAAAAATTTGTATGCACAATATCTGTGGGCACATAAATCTCTTGAGGTCTCTCTATGGATCTTACAGAGTTTTAATAATTAAGGAATCTTAATTCTTATTAAATGTTTAAGGAATGAGTACAACCATTCATGAATCTGTTGCTATATATGTCTTATTTTCACCCCAGAAATCCTTCAACTTCTCTTTATTGTAAATGTCAGGCCCTAAATTATCCATCCAGTGCTCTACAAGCATTCTATTAACTGTATAAACCCACAGCAAGTTTACTCAAGGGAGCTTCAGAAATTACAGAAATGCCCATAATAAAAATATTGATAAAGGATTGTTTAAGTAAAGAACTGTGAGTATACATTAGGAAGAGAAGATTCAGGCTATCCCAGGGAAGATGGAACATTATTGGTTTCCATGGTCTTAGAGGAAGTTATAGGGAAGCAGTTTCAACTTGCACAATGTTCAAAGACAAAATGAACTGTCCTGATAGACAGTGAGTTTCCTATCACCAGAGCAAACAAGTAGATGTTTGCTATATAATATTTCTCATGAGAAAGGCATTAAAATTCATCTTTTAAGATTCTTTCCAACTACTGATATAAAATTCACACTTTATGATCATATATTGTTATATTTTATAACATACATATAGAATTTATATATATTTATGTAAAATACATTTTACAAAATATATTCTATTTTATAATCCCCAAGTCACATTATAGGTATCCAATAAAGTCAAACTTCTCTCTGGGATCCAGTTTTCCCATCTATAAAATAATGGCTTTTGCTCCAGATGATCTCCAAGTTTATTTCTGACATTCAACAATTCCATGACTGTGTAGTGTACAGGAGAATGAAATGTGATGAAATAGAACCAGGCCTGGAGTACAAATCGGGGGCTAAATCAGAAGAGAGAGAATAAACCTGAATGATGCCTACTGGAAAATAGTTGAATGCAGATCCCGGCCCCTATCCCTAATTTCAGTTCTGGTTTGATGCCCAAATGTCACTCATATTGATCCTTGGTTGTGTTTTGTCTTTTTTTTTCATTATAACTTTGAGTTTTCCCATCTTTGAAACTTCCTCTTCTGTTTTAGAATACGCCAAACTAATACACACATACTCAGGGAAGGAAGATGTGAGGAGAATAGCAACCCAAAAGCAACACCTCTCAGCGTGCCAGCACCTGTAAGTACACTGGCGTTCATGATTACAGTGTCAGAACCAGGTGGTTCTGCTTCTGTTCTCTTGAACTGAGTGATCGACATTTCTCTGGCCAGGGAAATGATACTAGGTCAGATAACCCCAGAATTGGTCACATCTTCATTGTGAAGATAATTAAGTAATTACTGAAATATGTGGGAATAAAAATATAGTAGTTAACATTTTTAAATGTTTACAGTTTACTGGGATCATTGACAGACTGTTTATGAGCAATGTACATAATGTAACACTTCTGCAGAGTTGATTTTATTTTCTGTGATCTGCAATACAAAGATGAGACAGAGACCAAGCGAGGTCAGATACTGAAAGAAGTGGACTTAAACCTTATATCCTCATATCAATACTTTGCATTAAACTGTTTACCAACATGAAAAGTTGCCTTTTTCATTTAAATTCCCTACAAGGATGTTATGACACACATCACAGTAATTTCACCTTATCTGAGGTTTTGTTTTCCATGGCTCTAGTTACCCAAGGTCCAAAAATACTAAATGGAAAATTCCAAAAATAAACAACTCACAAGTTTTAAATTGTGTGCTGTTCTGAGTAGCATGATGAGATCCTGCACCGTCCTGCTCCATCTCACCCAGGAGGTAAATCTTCCCTTTTTCCAGCATATCCCACCTCTTAGTCACTTACTAGCCATCTAGGTTATCAGATCAACTGTCATGACATCACAGTCTTTTGTTCAAATAACCCTTATTTGAGTGAATAATGCCCCCAGCGTGCAAGAGTAGTGACACTGGCAATTCGTATATGCCAAAGAAAAGCCAAAAGGTTCTTCTTCTATGTGCAAAGTGAAAGTTCTCACCTTAATAAGGGGGAAAAAAATATTGTGTGCTGAGGTGCTCAGATCTTTGGTAAGAATGAATCTTCTATCCACGAAATTGTGAAGAAGGAAAAAGAAATTTATGTTAGTTTTGCTGCTCCACCTCAAACTGCACAAGTTACAGCCACATTGTGTGATAAGTGCTTAGTTAAGATGGAAAAGGCATTAGATTTGTGGGTGGAAGACATGAATAGAAAATGTGTTCTGACTGGCGGCAAGGTGCTGGGCCAGAAAGCATCAAGCCTCTACCAAGACTTCAGCAAGGGATCCCCTGAAATTAGTGACACCAAGCCATTTACTGCAAGTAAAGTATGGTTACAGAGATTCAGGAATAGATTTGGACTGAAAAAAACAAAAATTACTGGAGTGGCTGCGTCTGCCAGTGAAGAAGCTGCTGCCACATTTCTGACAGAGTTGAAAAGGTTGATTAAAGAGAAAGGATGTCATACAAAACAAGTCTTCAATTACAATGAGGCTCCTCTGAAAGAAGATACCCAATAGAACCTGCATTCATAAAAGTGCAAAGGAGGCACCAAGGCATAAAACATGGAAAGACAGATTAACTCTGGTACATACCACAGGGCATATGATTAAGCCAGGCATAGTGTACAGAGTGAAGAACCCACTTGCTCTCAAAAACAAAAATTATCTGCCTGTGTTCTGATACCATAATCAGAAAGCATGGGTGATAGCCATCTTGTTTATGGAATGATATCAACCAATGCTTCAACCCAGAAGTGAAAATATACTTGGAAGAGGAAGGCTTGGAATTTAAAGTCCTACTAATAATAAACAATGCACCTGGCCATCCTGAATCTGTGTGCTATGAAAATGAAAATTTCAAGGTTGTATTTTTGCTTCTATATATAACCTCATGACTTCAGCCCCTTGACCAGGGCATCATTCAATTTGTCAGGGTCACATACACCTGCCTGGTATTTGATTACATTTGATCAGCAACTGATGTAGACCCTAATCTGGACAAAATGCACTGATGGAAATCATTCACTATTGCTGACACAATAACATTCCTCAAAGCTGCAATGGATAAACTAGACCTAGAAACTGTAAATGCCTGCTGGAAAAATTTATGAAGTCATGAATGATTTTAAAGGCTTCCTGGGGATCAATGGAGAAGTTAGGAAAATCATTCACAGGGCAAGACAAGTTGATGGAGAAGGATATTCTGACATGCTTGATGAAGTGGAAGAACATATTGAAGGCCACTGAGAAGTGTTAAAGACCGAGGAATTGGAAGAACTTATTGAGTCATCTACAGAGGGAGAGGAAGATGAAGAAATTGAAACAGAACCAGCAATGTGAACATTACCAAAATTTGCCAAAGTGTTTCAAGTTGCACAGATATTAAAGGAAAAAATTATGGAATATGATCCTTGGATGGAACACAGCATTAAAGTCACCTGTATGATCACCAAAGGATTACAACCTTTGCAGCACTTTGATGAGTTAGAAAAAAAGAGTGACACCTTCCGATTACAATGTCCTTCCAAAAGTTTTTGGCAAAAAAACCCTTAAACTATCAAAGATTCCCAACCATTGACATTATCTGCTCCTGTCATCCAGCCATCAACATCATCATAGTTTGATGGATTAACTGAAGCAGATGATCCTCCTTCTGACCTATTCAGAAGGTCAATGGTAGCCTAATGCTATGTCACAATACCTATATCATTCACCTCAATCTCATCACATAGGCACTGTATTATCTCATATCACCACAAGAAGAAGGAGTGAGTACAGTGCAATAAGATATTTTGAGAGAGGGAGGGAGAAGGACCACATTCACATAACTTTATAATTGTTCTATTTTATTATTATTGTTGTTAATCTCTTACTGTGCCTAATTTATAAATTAAACTTTATCAGAGGTATGTATGTATAGGAAAAAAAACATAGTATATATGGGGTTGAGTGCTATCTGTGGTTTCAGGCATCCACTGGGGATCTTGGAACATATATCCCGAGGGTAAGCAGGACTAACATTCTCCCTGGTGATGGCATTTGAGGAATCTCTTCCTCAGGCAAGATGATATGTGACCTGGGGAAAAAACTAGGAATTTTCAAATAAGAGAAAATTTTTTGTTACCAGATAAATATGGGTTCAGACTTTTTGATGTTTTTTCACATGCGAGACCTTTGGCAAATCACATAAATATGTAAACCAAAGCTCTCACTGAGTTTTTGAAAATATTTAATAAATACTTTTAAGCATTTGGCCCAGTGTTTAAAAAGCAATGGCATTTATTATCAGGCCTAGGAGTCTAAAGTATGAATGTAGAGAAACAGCACAATGTTTCTCTGGCACAATGCTTATTTCTTTTAAATAATTTTAATAAATTATTTTTAATAAATTTATATTTGGTATTAAAATATACTTATCTTTAATAAAAATATATTTTAATAAGTTAAGATTTGATAGCTAGTTATTATTATTCACAACTGTTTCTACTCTGTTCCACTGCCACAGAAAGCTTTGGCAATAATGGAATTAAAAACAATTCTGCCAGACTTGAGGATCTTAAGCAATACTAGATGAGACCATATTCAAAAGAACTCAGCAAGCCTTGATATGCGAAAGTGGAAAAACAAGAGCTATAAGCTAGGTGTTTCTGGTTTCACACTGGTAGCTGGAACGCAGGGTAGGAGGCAGGGTACTGGAATGAAGTCAGGAGACCTTCACTGTTTTCTCATGTGGGTTAAAAAGGTCATTTATCTACTCTGGGCATTACACATATATAAAGAGAGGTTTAAAACTTTTGCTCTAGTCCCTCTGTTGTGTTGGCTATCTTCTTATCTTATTAGATATAAACTGTTAGTGGTGTGCTTCTCATTTTATTGCCAGAATATACTGTCTCCCCATCTTACAAACACACCTGGTCACATACATCCCGAACAGGGAGGTAAAAATAATCTTTATGCAAGTCTTATAGACCACACCTTAGACTATGCCTTGCTGTAATCTCATGTAGACAATATGATGAAAACTACTTTATGAGGAATTTGCCATAGAATAATACTAATAAGATGTATTTATTCAAATAATGAAGCATCTTGCCAGAGCTAAGAACAAAAGGTTTTGCAATTTCCTTCCTTTCATTTTGGGGTGTTTTTTTTCCCGCTAGAGTTATATAACAGGCATTATTAATGACAGGAATTATTTATGGTTTTATCTGATGGAACAAATCATTAGAGCAAGAGGTGTCCTGGGGATGGGTTCAGTTCCTGCTGTATGATTCAATTATGTGATATTGGATACCCCAAGGTGATATGGGTGGGTCATGGCCCAGCACTGCTCTGATAACCATTATGGGTGTAAATCCTGGAGGCTGGAAACTATTGCCTAAACCTTGTTCCTCTGTAGAAGATTCTCTAAGAGAGTCTGGAATCCCAAGAATGAATAAAAGGCCTGGCAGTCACAACTTTCCTGGAAAAATAGACTGAAAATCCTACTTTTACTTCCTATTCTAAGAGGTACTTTTCATTATACAGTAACTACTAAGATTTATGCAACTCTTTAGAGTTTTATCTTCTCTTTCCTTCTGCATCCTCACAGTAAATCTGTATTTAGGGCAGGGATCGTTATCTTTCCCACTTTACAGAAAATCAGCCTGGGAGAAATCCTGCAATTTACCAAAGTTAATCAGTATTTGTTCGGGGTCCACTGTAGCCCTGACTTCATTTCTTGTGCTCTGCCACCATCCTTTAGTTGTCAGGAGATTCTGAAAACCAAGGGCTCTAGAAAAGGCATTATCTCAATTAAATAAAGATTAGCTACACTGGAAGGAAATTCCTATGTTAAGAAAAATACCAGTACTATTTTCTGAGATGAATAAATGACTATTCTCAATTCCATGACAAAGATTTTCAAGGATTCAACAAGACCATAGCTTGCCAACTCAAATCAAAGGAAGCCTGATGGGAGTTTCCCTGGTGGCGTCGTGGTTGAGAGTCCGCCTGCCGATGCAGGGGACACGGGTTCGTGCCCCGGTCCAGGAAGATCACACATGCCGCGGAGTGGCTAGGCCCGTGAGCCACGTCCGCTGAGCCTGTGCGTCCAGAGCCTGTGCTCCGCAACAGGAGAGGCCACAACAGTGAGAGGCCCACGTACCGCCAAAAAAAAAAAAAAAAAAAAAAAAAAAAAGGAAGCCTGATGGGGTTAATGTGAGAACTAAAATGGAGGTTTGAGTTTGGAATAATAATGCTGCTAGTGTTCCAGGTAGTACCAGCAGACAAGATGCAGCTACCTTTTTAAAAAATTTAAACGTTGATTTAATGTTTTAAATGTTGATTTCAAGAATATACAACTACACGGATGAGTCAGGCAGGAAGACAGCTGATTAAAATCTCATGGCCTAAAACAAACTATAATAGTAAAGCATTAATTGTTAGAGGAATTAGACTTAAGTCCTGACCAAATGTGACATCTTGGCAAGTCAGTGAACTTCTCTGAAGCTTAATTTATTCCGTTGTGAAAAGATGTGAATGACACCTTCCTTTTTTCATTACCATAATGGTCTCATGTAATCAAGAGCAGAGTTCATTTTTGTATCCACCTCAACAGGTAGTATATACTAGATAATAAATACTCAGCGAATCAACCTGAATAAAATGTGAAAGTGATTTGAAATTGTGCATTCTTAGCAGAATGCAGGAATCTATGGATTTCTTTGACTATGTTATTACCATCATAAATGTATAGCCTGCATTTCTACGACGTCTTTGAGTTTCTAACATCTAACCTACCCATCTTCTCTTGTAGGTCAAATGATGAAAGAGTTGGTGAAAGCCATGAGGGAAAATGTGTATTCCAATTTCTGAATTGCCTACCTTCACCATCTGTATACACGAAGAATTCTTCAGAGCTCATCTTATTTACTATAGAAAACAATACAGAACTGTTGGGGGAATGGACTCACTGACTTTCAGTCTTTTCCATCTCTTTCCTCCTACATTCTGTGATCTGAGGGCACAGAGACATCTTCACCCAGTCTGTGCTGTGGAAACCTCCTGATCACAATGCTGTCTGTCCAACTGCTTGTTCAATAAAAGTAAACCCCGCAGACTGCCATTTCTCGGATTTCTTTGTCACTGCCTGGATAATGGGAACTTGTTTTTGCAGAAGCTGAATGAACTCTACCTTTTTGTTTTTCTAAGCCTATAGGTGGACAGAGAATGCTTTCTTCAAATTCAAGTTGCTGTCACGGTTGGGAAGGAATGTCTAAGAAGAGAAGTGGGGATGTAGGGGTTCCCAGGCAGCCAACAGCTATATAAAACCAAACCAGCTATGAATCAATAATTCATAATTTCCTATATCAGGGCCTTGGACCCATACATAGTCTGGGGGAAGACCAAGGCAACAAGAGTTACCAAGGTGTGCAAGTCTGAGCAGCACTGTCTGATAGAAATATAATACTAGTTACATATGTAATTTCAAATTTTCTAGTAGCCACAAAAGAAATGGGTAAAATTAACTTTAGTAATTTATTTAGCCCAATATATCAAAACTATTATCATTTCAAATATAAAAGATATATAACATTATAATAATTAATATAAACTTTTTCTTTTTTTTTTTTTACTAAGTCATTGATATTGGTATGTATTTTATACTTACAGCACATCGCAATTTGGACCAGCCCCATGTCAAGTGCTCAAGAGCTACATGTATTATAGCTAGAGGCTACTAAACTAGACAGCGACCTAATACATATGAGAAATCCACCAGAGAATATAAGCACTAGATAGTGGTGGGATGGAACACGTGTAAGCTCCTGCCTCAATGCTGAAACACTCTCATGCTCAGGACCTTGCTACCGGTGTCCTGTGACAGTATCTAGTTACATTGTTCACTTGCAGATTCCAGGCTAATGCTGAACACACTGTAGATGGAGGAAGCTGTGGGGAATCCACCATGCTTCTAGTTGTTCGCAGCTCTAGAACTGTGCCAGGAATGGCAGGCCTACTTGGATTTGGGAAGTTAATTTTGTATTTATTCCTCTGCCCTTTTTCTTTTAGATAAGTTGCCACTAGGCCCATTATAGTAGGATTTTATGATCTTTGTCCTCTTTAACTGAGTGAAGATACATCATTCCCTATGGTGTTTTTTTTTTCTTTTTATGTTATCATTAAGAAAAAAGAAAGAAGACTTGTTAATCATTTTTCAAGCAGGAAAACACAGAGCCATTTCAGAAAAAGAAAAAAAAAAGGTGAGAAAACAATGTTGCTATTTTCCTTGGTAATTCCAGGACATATAGAATGGGTTTACAGATACTATAACATCTGAGATGTATCTCCTTCCTGGTTATTTCTAGGAAATCCAGAAACACCATTTTCCTGGCTAAGACATATGATTTTTGAGAAGTAGTCACTTTATGTCATTTTGAATATTTTACTGAGATAACAACAACAAACCCCCTGTACTGCCTTCATCATTATTATTTTGATTATGATTATCAGGTAATATGCACAAAAGACTATGTTCTCTCACACTCAAGACTTGAGCAACCCTTGATAATAATTCTGAGCACCAGGGAGAAAGTGTGGCTCAGGGATATGGTGAGGTGAAGGATAGGGTGGTCTAGAATGGGGTGAGACACAGGAGTGGAGAAAATTCCAGGGACCCAGTCAAAGTCAAGGGTGAAGTGGGGGTACAGAGGTCAGGGATGAAATGAGAACCAAGTAAAATAAAGCAGGGAATGGACTGAGGCTCTGGGATTGGGGTTAAGAGTGTGAATGTGTTGAACACATTACTTGGGATTAAAAAAAACAACAACTGAAAGTTGTTTATTTTGGAGACACAGTCTAGAGGCAAATATAAAATGTCATCTGTGTCAAAATGGTCACAACAAAATAGCTGTGTTAACTATCAAGTAAACTGATTTTTGAGTTGCTTCCTGAGTTATATCTTGACATCCAAATGGAAGGTAAATGAAAACCAGACCCATCTTACTGATGTTTCACAAACCAGCCCTAAAATTCTAAACCGGGAAGTGACAAATGATCCTGAGATGGACCTAAAGAAGGCCAGACTATTTCTTAAAGAAGCCCAGACTATTTCTATCACCTCTTCCTGGTCACTACCACAGACTTATGCATTTCTCTATAACTATACCTCAGATTCCATTTTCAGAATGTGGGTTTTCATAGAAGTACCACTGTCAAGCTCCATATTTTTTCATGTAAGGAACTCACCTGAAGTCTCCCTCTCTCTCTCAAGGCTTCAGAAACAAGTACAGAGAGGACCTGCATAGATTACAGGTCAGAAAACGTTTTCACTAAAGAGCCAGATAGACTTTGTGGGATACACAACCTCTGTCACAACCACTCAATGCTGCTGTTGTGTTGATATAAGGAATTTACATTATGTAAATTCATATGCATAACTATGTTCCAATAAAACTGTATTTATAAAAATAGGTGGTGGGTCAAGTTTGACCTGTAGGCTGTAACTCAGTTATAGTTAAGAATCTGTCTCTTTAGCTACATGTGAATCAATGAAATTAGAACACTCCCTCACACCATACACAAAAATAAACTCACAAAGACATGGCACCATAAAACTCCTAGAGGAGAACATAGGCAAAACATTTTCTGACATAAATCGTAGAAATATTTTCTTAGATTAGGCTTCCAAGGAAAAGAAATAAAATTTTAAAAAACCAAATGAGACCTAATCGAACTTAAAAGCTTTTGCACAGCAAAGGAAATCATCGACAAAACAAAAAGACAACCTACGGACTGGGAGAAAATATTTGCAAACGATGCAACTGACAAGGGATTAACTTCCAAAACATACAAACACCTCATACAACTCAATATCAAAAAAAACTCAATCAAAAAAAGGGCAAAAGATCTAAGCACACATTTTTCCAAAGAAGGCCAACAGGCACATGAAAAGATGCTCAACACATCACTAATTATTATGGAAATGCAAATCAAAACCACGATGAATTATTACCTCACACCAGCCAGGATGGCTATTATCAAAAAGAACACAAATAAATAAATGTTGGCAAGGATGTGAAGAAAAGAGAACCCTTGTACACTGTTGGTGGGAATGTAAACTGGTACAGCCGCTACAGACAATAGTATGCAGGTTCCTTAAAAACTAAAAATAGAACTACCATATGATCCTGGACATATATCCAGAAAAGATGAAAACCCTAATTCAAAAAGATATATGCATCCCAATGTTCATAGCAGCACTATTTACAATTGCCAAGACATAGAAGCAAACTAAGTGTTCATCAACAGACAACTGGTCTAAGATGTGGTATATACATGCAGTGGAATATTACTCAGCCACACAAAGAATGAAATATTGCCATTTTCAGCAACATGGATGGACCTACGGAATATCATACTAAGTGAAGTCAGACAAAGAAATATTATATGATATCACTTACATGTGGGATCTAAAAAAGAATATAAATGAATCTATATACAAAACATAAACAGACTCACAGACATAGAAAACAAACTTATGATTACCAAGGAGGAATGGGAGGGGTGGAGGGATAAATGAGGAGTATGGGATTAACAGATACAAACCACTACACATAAAATAGATAAGCAACAGGGATTTACTGTATAGCACAGGGAACTATATTCAATATCTTACAATAACCTATAATGGAAAATAACCTGAAAAAATATATCTCTATATAGATAGATGTAGATAGATAGATGACTGAATCACTTTGCTTTACACCTGAAACTAACACAATAGTGTAAATTAACTATATTTCAATTTTACAAAAAGAATCTCCCTTGTCCTTCTTTGCAACTTAATTGTCTTCTCTTTGCTCCCTTCTGTACACTTAAACACCAACCACACTTCTTATTCTATGATAATAATAGAAGATAATAAATGTTGACATTTCTAAACATTTAATATGTGCTTAAAAATGAGGAAAGCACATTCAAAATGCACATTTGTACTCCAATCCAATACTCTTTGTGGCCTTGCTGGTTGACCTTGACCAAGGCCAGTCTCATATATAGCACAGTTAGATTATGGTAAATGAAGGGAATGTGCCCTCAAATAGCACTCCCTGTGGCCTTTACCAATGATGGATAATACTTGTTTCCCTCATAGTAAAAAGCATAACAAGACATCTTGTTCTTTCCCTGATACCATCCTGGCACACAAATCCCTTTTTCTTTCCAGTATTGAAATTAAAGTTCAATATAAATAATATGTGACTATAAATCATTCTTCAAGCATGAAGGGAGAACAGAAAGAAAGACTTGGTCATTTGAAAATCAGTCCCAAGAAAAAAAATCTAATAAAACATTCATCATCCTTGATGGACTTTTCACTTGACAGTAGTCCCTTCTGGATTATTTTGAGGGATGATGAGCTGTCTTCCTCCAGGCTATTCTATGCACTCTATCCTTATCTGTTACAGTCCTTGTAAATATCTTTCTAGCCTAAAGACATTTACTTTTTACCTTATTTTTTTCTTTAATGAATTTTATATCCTCTTTTCATTTCAGTGAACTTTTCAATGGCCTAACAGACTTGCTTGTCTCCATCCTTTACAGCTTTCTTTTTTTTAAGTCTCCAAATGACCTCTTCATCCTTTACAGCTTTCTTGTTTTTTAATCTCCAAATGACCTCTTCAAAACACAGATGTTTAATTCCCCATTTTAATTTTTTTTGAAAACTCCTAAGCAGCCACACTGCACTAAAACACAGTAAAATGAGAAAAACCTGAAACCCAGGCATTATCTTTCCAGATACCTTTTATCCTCTGTACAGTTAATCACTAAATCTATTAAATCTTTGGTTTAAGCCATCATCAATCTTTCATGATTGATCGAAACAGCCTTATACATGTTCTCCCTGCTTCAGCCTTCTCCCTTCCATTGCATTCTCCACTGCAGAGTGATGATCTGAAATCCAAATTTGATAGTATTATGCATGAAACTTTTAAGTGGCTTCTCTAGCTCCCAAGATGAACACCAAACTCCTCCTGACATGCAAGGCCTCTGTCCACCTCTTCAGGCTCAGCTCTTACACTGTCCTCTTTCCCTTCTACCCTAGAATAATTTCCTTAAACTTGTTCCTTTATGTCCTCTCCTCTTAACATACCCTCTTTATCCACCCCTGGCCCTTCTCCCACTTTTTCCTTCCATCTCACAAGGTTCATTCCTTCAAACTCTGGAATAATTTTTTCTCACCTCATTAAAGGTGTAGCTTTTTTCTAGAAGCCTTCCGTGACTTCTTTCCCCTCTGTGAATTAGTTATTCCTTTCTTATGCTCCCATAACATCCTGTCCTTACACCTATATTACCAGCTGTCACTGTTTCCTAGTTGTTTATTTACAAGTGCATTTCTCTCACTAGACTGTGAATTCTTTAAGAGAAGAGATGGTTTAATGTCCTTGTTTTTATTTCCAGTGCCTAGCAAAATACCTAGCATGGAGTGTTGCTTATTAAAAGTTGTTGACTAAAGCTAGACCCTTAAGAGACTTAAAAGAAAATTTAAAACAGGCACTCTCAGTTATGGTCAATGACATAAAGCCTACAAGGACTTCTGTTTTCAAAGAACTTAGAGATTCTGCATTCCCTTCCTGGTACAAATTAAAAATTGCTGGCACTGATGGTTGGAAACGAGCTAATTACCTGAAAATATGAACTTATAAAATGTATCTCCTCCCCAGATGAAGGCTAGATTCATGAGATGTTTCTCAGAAATATTAGAAAAAGCTGCAGCTAAAGAAGAATGCAAAAGCAGTATGAGCCCAGAAAAAAATATGCTGTGAAGTGTATTGTTATAATTAGCCTTATTGTAACTTTCAACTAATTAATTTGCTCTTTATCAGCTACATATATGATATGTAGTGATAAAGAAAATCTCGATCAGGGCAAGGTTATTTTATTTCAGATTGATAAACTCCCAGGTTGACAGAGCTAGAGGAAAATTAGAGATGATTTATCCAGCATGTTTAGTATATGGGAATCCTGAAGCCAAAAGAGGGGAAGTGATTTTTCTAAGCTTACCCAGATGAGTGCAAAGGAGAAATACAAATTCAAGTAAATGGTTTTTAATCTCATGTCCCTTACACCACTCCCTCTGGCCTCATGAACCACAGTTCCATGCTTTTCATGTAAATAAAATTATCTATCTGATTATGTTTTCAGACAAAAGGGTGGATTTTGTATCAAATGATCCCAGAAAACTGTTCATTATCTACAGAAACAGTCACGTCTGTTAATTTGTGGAATACTTCACTTCCAAATCTATGGATCATGTGGCAGGAGACAGTACACATGCAGATTTTTTAGCATAGAGTAATGGGATCAGCAATGCAAAGTGAATTCTAATGGCTTGACTTAACACGAAAGAAGTCCTGGGAGCAGTAATAAAATGGAAAGTTGCCAGCTATTATATTCTCATCTCTGGATCCACTTTGCTCCTTAAATTTTAAGTTAGAAAGCTGCCAGAACTCCTACTGCCAAGGTCTCTAAAAATGAGCTTTGACAAGTTGTGTTCACAAAGGATATTTGCTTAGGTCCTGGCCTCTGGTCACAAGACAGACATGGATGATTCACGAAGGAAATGCCCCATCCGTCTCCACCCAGAGGCTGTTCCCAGGCACCCAGGAGAGGTGTAGGTAGCTGGAGAACCTCCAGTTGTAAGTACCCACTGAAGAATTTCTGGTGGAGCTGTTTACCCCCAGGTTAGCACTTATCTGGAAGCACAAGGTAGGTTTCTAAAGATGAATAGAATTTTGACATAGTCATTTTAATGTCAATATGTCAAACAAGAAGTAATTAACACAGCATCAACAACTAATGCAGTAGTTAAAAGCTATTAACTAGTTTTCTTTTTATCTTTCCTTGACTCTCTATCACAAAGCTTGAAGAAAAAGGTATGTATTTTTACTTTACAGGATATTTGAAATAAACTGGACAAAAACATAAGAAGGGGCAAAAAGTTACTCTTAATGGCTTGAATACTTTAGAAAGTAACCAAAGCAGAAGAAATTAAATTTTCAAAAGAAATCAAAGGGACGGAGTACTAACACTGACCAAGACTGCTGCCTGGCAGCTTCCTGAAGATGAAGAGACTGCTGAGTGTATGACTATACAAAGTATCTGCTGAACCCTAGATTCATGGGGTTCTCAATCTCAGTCAAAAATCACCCTGTCTCATGGGTGGCACAGAATCATGGAGCAGCCTCAGTGAGGGGACCCATTTAAGGCTGGCTTGCACTGCTGAGATGCAGGCAGCAACCATGACTGTTCAGAGATAATAGGGCCTGTTCTCATTTTCTGTGCACTGCTTAAGCATCTCAGATCCTCATAAACTCCAATCATGAATGAGACCAAATCTCCCCAAAACTAGGCAGAATGAAGACCTCAGAGTCAGACGTAACTTTATTTAGAGAAAAAGAAACAGATAATGTTGTACATCTACACTTATTTTTTTTTTTTTTTTTTTTTTTTTTTTTTTTTCTTTTTGCGGTATGCGGGCCTCTCACTGCTGTGGCCTCTCCCGTTGCGGAGCACAGGCTCCGGACGCGCAGGCCCAGCGGCCATGGCTCACGGGCCCAGCCGCTCCGCGGCACATGGGATCCTCCCAGACCGGGGCACGAACCCGTATCCCCTGCACCGGCAGGCGGACTCTCAACCACTGCGCCACCAGGGAGGCCCCATCTACACTTATTGATCAAAACTGACATCTACTCTGTGTGGGATCCATGTTGAGGATTGCTAGGAATTCCTGTGTAGTGCATGTCCACATTAAAGGCTGGCTGCCCCAGAATCACAGCTAATCAATTAGTTTTGAAAAAAAAACCTTGAGCCTGTTAAGGAACTGGTAATAGAGATGGGTGTGGATTTGTTGAAGGGTTTTTTGATTTGGGCAATGTATTGTGATGATGTTGAGTTTCAGGTAATTCTATGTACTGTTTTTAAATCCTTAGTTACTGAGTAGATGGTGAAAGGAAAATGCAGTCTTGTTAGTTTGTTGACCAGATTAATTTTTCGTATAAGTATTTCCAGAAGGAGAAGATTATTTGACTATATTCATTCAGTTTGAACTATTTTAAATCTTATTCATTTTGCACATATTTATAGAGCAAGACTAAGTGCCAATATATGTGCTGGACACACAAGGGTTAGTCTAATCAGAAACAGACCTTACCCTTATGGGCTTATAATTCTTTAGAGTGTGGAATTAGTCAAATAATTGTATTTGCTTCATTACATACTGATTAGAGGTACTTAAAAAGGAATGGAAAGTTGGGATTGTATTTTGGGAACTCTCTGAGAAAGTAGGTCATAACCTGAGCTCTGAAGGTAGAATGAGTTTAGGTTCAAGAAAAAGACAACACATTTGATGGCGTGGTCGTGACAAACCACAAGACTGAGATGGAGGGACTATGGAGCATTTGAAGCAAAAACAAAACAAAATTTAAAAAAAGACAAAACAAACAAACAAACATGGAAAATGGCAAAGAGCCAGGTGGTATAAGGCAAGGTTGGAAAATCAGAAGGGTACAGATCACATAGGGTCTTTTAGCTTATACTAAGAAGAATTTTTTTATGTGCAGTGAAATGCAATTAAAAGAGCATAAGTACAGGAATAATATGATTCAATGGACATTTAAATTACAGAAATTAGAGGCTACAGAGGAAAGGAGAAAGTGGAGGGATTAGTTGGGTGACAGACAGATGATGGTGGCCTGGCCATGGTGGTGGTGTTGGATAAGGGAAGAAGGGAGAAGAGCTCAAATATGATCCCTTTTTCTCTAAATGGTCCAAACTCCTTCCCACCTTGTATTAGAGGTACTTTATCTACCTGTCTTATGGTAATCATAGAGACCCTGAGACTATCATCGTCAAGCTCAATCATCCCAGAGTCACTGCTCTCAAGCCATCACTGATACCAACATTGCAAGCAGACATGGGTTCTGGTCCCACTGAGACATGCCCCTTCCTTTGTTTTCAGTTTTCCCTACAAAATCAGGGAGTTACTCTAAATGATCTCATGTTTTACAACTTCAAGATAAGAGTTAGCTTGGAGATTTTTTTAGTAGATAAGATGTGATAAATATTTTAAGTCAAGGCATATAGATTTCAGTGAAACATCTTCCAATTATGGGGCTTCAGTTTCTTTAGCTGAGTTGCCACAGAAAATCTCTAAGACTAATTCCAGGTCAAATAGTCTGAGAATAAAGGAGATTGAGAGAGAAGCTAAATTTCCCAAATCTGTCCTGTTAACGCACTCTTCCTTTTCCCACTATAGCATAGCAGGCCTCCTTTGTCTCTTCCTGTCAGGAGGTCCTGACAACAACGGCATCACGTATGTTGTTAGCTGATGGACATACCTGGGTTCTGGTTCCCTTGCTTTGTGGAGGGGGAAGCTAGAGAGCTTTTGTCAGGCTAGGATATGATTCTATGTTTAGATTTTCCTAGTAAAGTCCAGGGGTGTCTGTGAGTATAATTCTAGTTGTATCATTCTTTTCAACTCAATTTCAGGTGAAATGTCCATATAAGAAAGTAGATTGAGTTAGTTCAATGGAATAGTGAAGCACTGCCCTGGTATATATCAACCCATCTGTGGCAACAATTTGGTAACCTATGAAAACCCCTGCATCTTGTGTGTTGAGAGCATGTGAGTAATACTAGGAGAAAAGAAGAGAACAATGAAAAACCTTAGTGCAAGGTGATTACCTCTTCTACTAAGTACAACAGGCTTGAAGCCAGGAATTTGCTCCAGTTTGCTCAGATAATGATCAGTCCCTGCTCAGGAGAACATGTGGCAATACAAAGCCGCCAATTGATAGGTTTTTTTCACTTGAAGCTTTAAATATCCCTTTGAGTCCTTAAAATTCTTTGATTTTAAAACAAACTGTACTTTTGCCTTCTCTCAGATATCTTCAACTTCATATGTGTCTGAAACTCTGAGCTAGGATAGGTGACTATAAAGTTTGGGTCCTCTGGCTAGTTTAGTTTTTGGATTTATGTGACATAATTATCAGTGATTAGACACTAAGTCTCACAAAACTGTGGCTTCAGGGTTGATCTCTGTATAAGACAGTGAAGTTCACAGGGAGAAAAACTCTCCCCATGGCACCAGACTGGAGCCCTCCATCCAATGATCATTTTGTAATTTTCACAAAGAGCAATGAGACAGGAATGCGTAAACCTCAGGCCACCCCCACGAATGAGGAATTCAGCCAAAGTGTAAGAGTACTGACAGAGTAAGATGAGGACTGATATACCTCATATATCATAAGCTGATTAAGTAACTTATTTTCAAAGAGCTTATAATATAGGTCATAGTATCTTCAGTGGCATCTTAGAATCATGGAAGGATAACAGGGTAGGAAATCCAATAACCTGGCTTTTGTCTGTAATCAATGTCCTTTATGCTCTTAGTTTCCTCAAATATAAAATAAGGGTGATAGATAATTTTACAAGTATTTTTGTAGCTCTGACATTCTATTAATGAAATATTTATTCTGATTCTTCCTTCAGGAAATCTCAGGGAAAAATTAGATTTCTACATGATGGAAAATGCTGAGTGGACTCAGACATGAAAGAAGTACCTTTTTTTATCTTTCCATTGAGAAAATCCTTCTCTTGCAACTCACCCCTCCTTGGATGTGTTCTTAGTGAGAGAGAGCTACCCCTAGTGAGCTTGTAGACCTCTCCCCTCACTGATTTGCTGCCTTCCATATTCTCCCTAATAAATAAACTTTTCTGAAAGTCTCATTTAACATGGGTCTCAGGTCTGTGCCTCAAGCCTCAGAAGTAGAGCAAAATGAACATTTGAGCCAAAGGTCAGAGACAAACACAGGGCTTAATCAGGTCTCTGATACTGTAAACTGTGGAATAATCTATCAATATGTAAAGGCTCCTGGTTGTCTCCCAAGGAACACAACAGAAATTTCTTCCATAATCCTTTAGAATTAAAAAAAAAATCAATTAATAGGAAACGTGCCTAAAATAACCAGCTGAACTTCCCCTCGCAGCTGTAGCCAGAGTAGTCATCCATCCACCAGCTCTAGTTTGTCTAAAACAGACTTGGTATAGAAAAAGTACACCCTGGGAGAGTGCTCTAAGCTTTCACAGCTCTTGTCTGAGAGGAAACTGCTATCTAGAAATTAAATGAAGGTATAAGAGCATTCTCAGAACTACCAGTCTTGCCTGAACCAAGATGGCGGAGTAGAAGGATGTGCTCTCGCTCCCTCTTGCGAGAACACCAGAATCACAACTAGCTGCTGGACAATCATCGACAGGAAGACACTGGAACTCACCAAAAAAGATACCCCACATCCAAAGACAAAGGAGAAGCCACAATGAGACGGTAGGAGGGGTGCAATCACAGTAAAATCAAATCCCATAACTGCTGGGTGGGTGACTCACGGACTGGAGAACACTTATACCACAGAAGTCCACCCACTGGAGTGAAGGTTCTGAGTCCCACATCAGCCTTCCCAACCTGGGGGTCCAGCAACGGGAGGAGGAGTTCCTAGAGAATCACACTTTGAAGGGTAGTGGGATTTGACTGCAGGACTTCGACAGGACTGGGGGAAACAGAGACTCCACTCTTGGAGGGCACACACGAAGTAGTGTGCACATCAGGACCCAGCGGAAGGAGCAGTGACCTCACAGGAGACTGAACCAGACCTACCTGCTAGTGTTGGTGGGTCTCCTGCAGAGGCGGGGGTGGCTGTGGCTCACCGTGGGGACAAGGAAACTGGCAGTAGAAATTCTGGGAAGTACTCCTTCATGTGAGCCCTCCCAGAGTCTGCCATTAGCCCCACCAAAGAGCCCAGCTAGGCTCCAGTGTTGGGTTGCCTCAGGCCAAACAACCAACAGTGAGAGTACCCAGCCCCACCCATCAGCAGTCAAACCGATTAAAGTTTTACTGAGCTCTGCCCACCAGAGCAACAGTCAGCTCTACTCACCACCAGTCCCTCCCATCAAGCCTCTTAGATAGCCTCATCTGCCAGAGGGAAGACAGCAGAAGCAAGAAGAACTACAATCTTACAGTCTATGGAACAAAAACCACATCCACAGAAAGACAGACAAGATGAAAAAGCAGAGGGCTATGTACCAGATGAAGGAACAAGATAAAACCTTAGAAAAACAACTAAATGAAGTAGAGATAGGCAACCTTCCAGAAAGAGAATTCGGAATAATGATAGTGAAGATGATCCAGGACCTTGGAAAAAAGAATGGAGGCAAAGATCGAGAAGATGCAAGAAATGTTTAACAAAGACTTAAAAGAATTCAACAACAAACAAACAGAGATGAACAATACAATAAATGAAATGAAAACTACACTAGAAGGAATCAACAGCAGAATAGCTGAGGCAGAAGAACAGAAGTGACCTGGAAGACAGAATGGTAGAATTCACTGCTGCGGAACAGACTAAAGAAAAAAGAATGAAAAGAAATGAAGACAGCCTAAGAGACCTCTGGGACAACATTAAATGCAACAACATTCGCATTACAGGGGTCCCAGAAGGAGAAGAAAGAACCCGACAAAATATTTGAAGACATTATAGTCCAAAACTTCCCTAACATAGGAAAGGAAATAGCCACCCAAGTCCAGGAAGCACAGCGGGTCGCATACAGGATAAACCCAAGGAGAGATACACTGAGACACACAGTAATCAAATTGGAAAAAATCAAAGACAAAGAAAAATTACTGAAAGCAGCAAGGGAAAAACGAAAAATAACACAAGGGAACTCCCATAAGGTTAACAGCTGATTTCTCAGCAGAAACTCTACAAGCCAGAAGGGAGTGGCATGATATACTTAAAGTGATGAAGGGGAAGAACCTACAACCAAGATTACTCTACCTGGCAAGAATCTCAGTCAGATTTGATGGAGAAATCAAAAGCTTTACAGACAAGCAAAAGCTAAGAGAATTCAGCACCACAAAACCAGCTCTACAACAAATGCTAAAGGAACTTCTCTAAGTGGGAAACACAAGAGAAGAAAAGGACCTACAAAAACAAACCCAAAACAATTAAGAAAATGGTCACAGGAACATACATATCGATAATTACCTTAAACATGAATGGATTAAATGCTCCAACCAAAAGACACAGGCTTCCTGAATGGATACAAAAACAAGACCCATATATATGCTATCTACAAGGGACCCACGTCAGACCTAGGGACACATACAGACTGAAAGTGAGGGGATGGAAAAAGATATTCCATGCAAATGGAAATCAAAAGAAAGCTGGAGTAGCAATACTCATAACAGATAAAATAGACTTTAAAATAAAGGATGTTATTAGAGACAATGAAGGACACTACATAATGATCAAGGGATCAATCCAAGAGGAACATACACAACAATTATAAACATATATGCACCCAACATAGGAGCACCTCAATACATAAGGCAACTGCTAACAGCTATAAAAGAGGAAATCAACAGTAACACAATAATAGTGGGGCACTTTAACACCTCACTTACACCAATGGACAGATAATACAAAATGAAAATAAATAAGGAAACACAAGCTTTAAATGACACAATTGACCAGATAGATTTAATTGATATTTATAGGACACTTCATCCAAAAACAGATTACACTTTCTTCTCAAGTGCACACGGAACATTCTCCAAGATACATCACATCTTGGGTCACAAATCAAGCCTCAGTAAATTTAAGAAAATTGAAATCATATCAAGCTTCTTTTCTGACCACAACGCTATGAGATTAGAAATGAATTACAGGGAAAAAAACGTAAAAAACACAAACACATGTAGGCTAAACAATACGTTACTAAATAACCAAGAGATCACTGAAGAAATCAAAGAGGAAATCAAAAAATACCTAGAGACAAATGGCAATTAAAACACGATGATCCAAAACCTATGGGATGCAGCAAAAGCAGTTCTAAGAGGGAAGTTTATAGCTATACAAGCCTACCTCAAGAAACAAGAAAAATCTCAAGTAAACAATCTAACTTTACACCTAAAGGACTAGAGAAAGAAGAACAAACAAAACCTAAAGTTAGCAGAAGGAAAGAAATCATAAAGGCCAAAGCAGAAATAAATGAAATAGAAACAAAGAAAACAATAGCAAAGATCAATACAACTAAAAGCTGGTTACTTTTTTTTTTTTTTTTTTTTTGCGGTACACAGGCCCCTCACTGTTGTGGCCTCTCCCGTTGCGGAGCACAGGCTCCGGACGTGCAGGCTCAGTGGCCATGGCTCACGGGCCCAGCCGCTCCGCAGCATGTGGGATCTTCCCGGACCGGGGCACGAACCCGTGTCCCCTGCATCGGCAGGCGGACTCTCAACCACTGCGCTACCAGGGAAGCCCTAAAAGCTGGTCCGTTGAGAATATAAACAAAATTGATAAACCACTAGCCAGACTCATCAAGAAAAAGAGGGAGAGGACTCAAATCAATAAAATTAGAAATGAAAAAGGAGAAGTTACAACAGACACCGCAGAAATACAAAGCATGCTAAGAGACTACTACAAGCAACTCTATCCCAATAAAATTGACAACCTGGAAGAAATGGACAGATTCGTAGAAAGGTATAACCTTCCAGGACTGAACCAGGAAGAAGTAGAAAATATGAACAGACCAATCACAAGCACTGAAATTGAAACTGTGATTAAAAATCTTCCAACGAACAAAAGTCCAGGACCAGATGGCTTCACAGGTGAATTTTATCAAACATTTAGAGAAGAGCTAACACCCATCCTTCTCAAACTCTTCCAAAAATTGCAGAGGAAGGAACACTCCCAAACTCATTCTATGAGGCCAACGTCACCCTGATACCAAAACCAAAGATTCTACAAAAAGAGAAAATTACAGACCAATATCACTGATGAATATAGATGCAAAAATCCTCAACAAAATACTAGCAAACAGAATCCAACAACACATTAAAAGGATCATACACCATGATCAAGTGGGATTTATCCCAGGGATGCAAGGATTCTTCAATATACACAAATCAATCAATGTGATACACCATATTAACAAATTGAAGAAGAAAAACCATATGATCATCTCAATAGGTGCAGAAAAAGCTTTTGACAAAATTCAACACCCATTTATGATAAAAACTCTCCAGAAAGTGGGCATAGGGGGAACCTATCTCAACGTAATAAAGGCCATATACAACAAATCCACAGCAAAAATCATTCTCAATGGTGAAAAACTGAAAGCATTTCCTCTAAGATCAAGAACAAGGCAAGGATGTCCACTCTCACCACTATTATTCAATATAGTTTTGGAAGTCCTAGCCACAGCAATCAGAGAAGAAAAAGAAATAAAAGGAATCCAAATTGGAAAAGAAAAAGTAGAACTGTGACTGTTTGCAGATAACATGATACTATACATAGAGAATCCTAAAGGTGCCACCAGAAAACTACTAGAGCTAGTCAATGAATTTGGTAAAGTTGCAGGATACAAAACTAATGCACAGAAATCTCTTGCATTCCTATACACTAATGATGAAAAATATGAAAGAAAAATTAAGGAAACACTCCTATTTACCATTGCAACAAAAAGAATAAAATACCTAGGAATAAACCTACCTAGGAAGACAAAAGACCTGTATGCAGAAAACTATAAGACACTGATGAAAGAAATTAAAGATGATACCAACAGAGAGATATACCATGTTCCTGGATTGGAAGAATCAATATTGTGAAAATGACTATACTACCCAAAGCAATCTACAGATTCAATGCAATCCCTATCAAATTACCAATGGCATTTTTTACAGAACTAGAACAAAAAAATCTTAAAATTTGTATAGAGACACAAAAGACCCCGAATAGCCAAAGCAGTCTTGAGGGAAAAAAACAGAGCTGGAGGAATCAGACTCCCTGACTTCAGACTATACTACATAGTTGCAGTAATCAAGACAATACGGTACTGGCACAAAAGCAGAAACATAGATCAATGGAACAAGACAGAAAGCCCAGAGATAAACCCACGCACCTATGGTCAACTAATCTATGACAAAGGAGGCAAGGATATACAATGGAGAAAAGACGGTCTCTTCAATAAGTGGTGCTGGGAGAAGTGGACAGCTACATGTAAAATGAAATTACAATGAATGAAATTAGAACACTCCCTAACACCATACACAAAAATAAACTCAAAATGGATTCGAGACCTAAATGTAAGACCAGACACTATAAAACTCTTAGAGGAAAACATAGGAAGAACACTCTTTGACATAAATCACAGCAAGATCTTTTTTGATCCACCTCCTAGAGTAATGGAAGTAAAAACAAAAATAAACAAATGGACCTAATGAAACTTCAAAGCTTTTGCACAGCAAAGGAAACCATAAACAAGACGAAAAGACAACCCTCAGAATGGGTGAAACTATTTGCAAACGAATCAACGGACAAAGGATTAATCTCCAAAATATATAAACACCTCACGCAGCTCAATATTAAAAAAACAAACAACCCAATCCAAAAATGGGCAGAAGACCTATATAGACATTTCTCCGAAGAAGACATACAGATGGCCAAGAAGCACATGAAAAGCTGCTCAACATCACTAATTATTAGAGAAATGCAAATCAAAACTACAATGAGGCATCACCTCACACCAGTTAGAATGGGCATCATCAGAAAATCTACAAACAACAAATGCTGGAGAGGGTGTGGAGAAAAGGGAACCCTCTTGCACTGTTGGTGGGAATGCAAATTGACACAGCCACTATGGAGAACAGTATGGAGGTTACTTAAAGAACTAAAAATAGAATTACCATGTGATCCAGCAATCCCACTACTGGCCATATACCCAGAGAAAACCATAATTCAAAAAGACACATGCACCCCAATGTTCATTGCAGCACTATTTACAATAGCCAGGTCATGGAAGCAACCTAAATGCCCATCGACAGATGAATGGATAAAGAAGATGTGGTACATATATACAATGGAATATTACTCAGCCATAAAAAGGAACAAAATTGGGTCATTTGTGGAGACGTGGATGGATCTAGAGACAGTCATACAGAGTAAAGTAAGTCAGAAAGAGAAAAACAAATATTGTATATTAATGCATATATATGGAACCTAGAAAAATGGTACAGATGAACCGGTTTGTAGGGCAGAAACTGAGACACAGAAGTAGAGAACAAACTTATGGACACCAAGTGGGGGAAGTGGCCGGGGGGTGGGGGTGGTGTGATGAATTGGGCAATTGGGATTGACATGTATACACTGATGTGTATAAAACTGATGACTAATAAGAACCTGCTGTATAAAAAAAAATAAAAAAATAAATAGGAAATGTGGAGTGTTGTGCTCCTCCTGGCCATTCCCGTTTCCCACTTTCCACATTAAACAATCTCACTTTCAGACTCAGCCTTTAAGCAGAGGCATTTATGCATGTCTGGCTTGGATCAGCAGGGCCCTACATTTTCACCAGCCCTCATTTTCTCCGTAGAAGAGGTCTACATTAATGGTATTCATGAATGTCCCATTGATTATTGGGTTTTTTGTGTTTTTGTTTGTTTTTTTTTGTTTTTTGAGGTACGCGGGCCTCTCACTGTTTTGGTCTCTCCTGTTGCGGAGCACAGGCTCCGGACGCACAGGCTCAGCGGCCATGGCTCACAGGCTCAGCCACTCCGCGGCATGTGGGATCTTCCCGGACCGGGGCACGAACCCGTGTCCCCTGCATTGGCAAGCAGACTCTCAACCACTGTGCCACCAGGGAAGCCCCTGATCATTGTTTTTTTTCTTAAGTTCTCTTGACACTCTTGACACATTTTAACCTTTGAAAACATATAGGGACATGTTCTTCTTTGGGTTATATTCTCTCTCTCTCTTTCATATATATATATATATATATGTACACACACACACACACACATACACACACACACACATACTTTATATGGAAAGAAGACTAACATAAAACTAACATGTTCTCTTTTCCTCAGCAGCTTGCTCCCTACTGGCCTGGGAAAGAATATCTCTTTTGACTCTGAATATCCTATAAGACTGTTGTCAGATTGTTTATATGTTCTGTTGGCTCTTTGACCTTAACTACCATGCTGATTACATGGGGTGACACATGGCTCCAGGGTCATCTTAAAATTATCTCAGCATCTTATTAGAAAGAAGCCAATGGACTTCTCCCACTGGCACTTTGGGTATCTGTTACAGAGGCGCCAAGGGAAGGATGCCATCTGAACTGGCACAATATGCAGTCTCTACCATACAGAGCTTAGGGTAAATCAGTGGAAACAACCACCTTGGGTCTATCATCTTTAGAATATGAAAAGCAAATAGCTCTGGGGAAAATGACAGTCTCTATCTTTATAGTGTGTCAATTTCCACTGCTCTGAGTCCTGGGCCATGCAGGAACACCAAGAACTCCAGGGAGGATTGGTTTCCAACATTATTGCTTTGACTTCATGTTCACAAAGTTTTTCCTTCAGTAGTAATCCATCTTCGATTAACACCATTCAGGAGCTTTTTAATCTCAGACATTTTAATTTTCATCTCTACAAGCTTGATTCATGTCTTACATGTTCCTAACTTTTTTTTAACATCTGGAATACAGTTACAATAACTATTTTTATGGCTCTATCAGCTAATTCTTATATCTGTGTCCATTCTGGGTTTGCTGCTTTTCTTCTCATTATAGATTTCAGGATATTAGACATTATGAATTTTACCTTGTTTGGTTCTGAATATTTTTTTATTTCTAGAAATATTCCTGAGCCTTGTTCTGACACATAGCTCAGTTACTTGGAAATATTGTGATCCTCTGGAATTTTGCTTTTAAGAGTTAGATGGGATCAGTGCAGTATTCACTAAGTGGGCTAATTACTCCTCATGACTGAGGCAAGACCCTTTTGAGTACTCTACTCATTGCACCACGGATTATAAGGTTTTCTGGTCTGGCTAATAGGAACAAGCACCATTACCAGCTCTGTATGAGACATGGGCTCTGTTATCTAACCCTCTCCGGTGGTTCTTTCTTAGCCTTGGGTAGTTTCCTCACACATAAGCACAAATTAGTGATCTGCTGCGCTTTCTCTCCAGTTCTCCCATGGTCCTGCATACTATAGCCACTTTGGTCTCTCTCCTCTCAGCTCTGTCTCCTCAATTCAGGGAATCCACTTGCCCTCTCGGGGCTCCTCTTTCCTATTCCTAGAATCTCTCACAATGCAGAAACCAAGGCCAACCACAGAGCTTACCATATTTGTTTCCCATCTCTCAGGAATCAGCACTCTTCATTGTCTGACTAGACAGTGTCAATGTTTCATATATTTTGTCTGATTTTTTTGTCTTTTCAGGTAGGAAGCATAGCTGGTCTCTCTTAGTCCGTATTATCCGAAAGTAGAAGCCAGCTTTATCTTTATCATGTCATTGTACTTATGTTTTCCTCTGATATCTTCTAAAGTCTAGACTAGAGTACAATGTCATTATTTTACTTTTTCTAAGGGCTCAAAAGATAAGATCATGCTCTGTAATAATACAATTCCCCTCAACACACACAGATGATAATAACATGTTTACTTAAATTTGCTATACACAACAGTAAGAACTTTCATAATAATATTTTTTTCTGTTATTTGAGAGTAGACATTTCCAAAAAAGGAAAGGAGGTGAGCATATTTACCTAAATGCAAGACTTCCTTCCTTTTAGTGCAACCCCTAAAAGATGATCAATTCCACAAATACCCTACCATTGTCAACATGAAAGGAGCATCCCCCTTAGCGTTCCTAGCTTTGACAACAACTGCCTGTGCTTTCTCTCCCTCTCCCTCTCCCTCCCTCTCTCCCTCTCTCTCTCCCCCACCCCACTCTCTGGCAGGTGTTTTGAATTTTGAAATCCCTCTGTCTGAAATCCCTACTTGTTGATCAGTCCCAGGTTTTTGTCATTGCCATCTTCTCTTTACCCATCCCCACCTCCTCTGCTTGACAATCCCTCTCAACAACTATAATTACTCTATTGCCTGTATATACTTACAACTCACATTTTCACATCATGAGACTGTACCCATCT
Source organism: Mesoplodon bidens (assembly GCF_964165515.1). Lineage (NCBI taxonomy): Eukaryota > Metazoa > Chordata > Mammalia > Artiodactyla > Ziphiidae > Mesoplodon > Mesoplodon bidens. Next base: position 126,935,921 of record NC_138160.1, read on the forward strand.
TCTTAGTATCAGATAGTAAACATCTTAATTTCACTGGCTCAGAATTTTAAAAATCAATCTATCCAATATAAATTTTATTTTTTCCTTTCTAAATGTGCTCCTCCGTGTGTTTTGAGTTAATGAAAGTTAATGTCACTACTCTGAGTCCTTTCTCAGTCAAAGTCAATTGCAATATATAATTTCTATATATTCCTTATTTCATCTTAAGTATAAATTAAACCCATAAACATGTATTTAATCCAAGTCTTCATCACATTTCATGGTTTATTTTTATATTCTTAATATTACCTCAGCCTGCATTCCCTTCTCCCAGACATAATTCTGCCTCCATTCTATAATGATTTAAATATGATCTGTTTTTAAAAGCACTATTTTTTGTGTTATAATTCAAACATCTTAGTATGACTCATAAGATACGTTTTTCATCTGCTACAGGCACTCTATGCCCAACTTTAACCATAATAACTCTTGAAGGACTTTTAACAAACCCCATTTACCCATAAGGTGGCAGTAAAGCACTGCCGTTTAAATCAGTAACTTTGACTAGACCTATGAGCAACTCATAACATACCAATAATATGATTTTGAGGCAAGTTGCTAATGCTCAATGAGCTACATATTTCTCACCACTTAAAATGGTGATAATACACGGCTCCAATCAAGATGGCGGAGTAGAAGGACGTGGAACTCACTTCCTCCCACAAACACATCAAAAAATACTTCTACAAATGGAACAATTCTCACAAAACACCTACTGAATACTAGCAGACCTCAAACACCTGAAAGGACAAGAAAGATCTCCATGTAACCAAGTAGGATGAATGGAAAAAAAGAGGAAGCAGGACAAGACCTGCACCCCTGGGAGGGAGCTGAAAAAGAGGAAAGGTTCCCACACCCTGGGAAACTCCCTCACCTGTGGGGAGATCAGCTGGGACAGAAAGAGAGCTTCAGAGGCTCAGAGAAGAACACAATAAACAGTCTGTGGCAGGCAGAACAGAGAGAGACCTATACAGATGGTCATGCCACCACCCTGTGTGCCCCAGCCTGAGACATGTGTCTGCTGGTATGGGTTGGGACTGGGTGCTGAAACTTGGGGTTTAGAGGACAGACCCAGTGAGAGGACTGCGGTTGGCTGCACAAAGACAGCCTGAAGGGGCTGGAGTGTGATATGGTCTCATCTGGGAGTCTTTGCGGAAGCCCAGGCCTGCCATAGAAGCAAAGTGCCATTGCAAAGTGGCATGCAAAAGGAGGGGGTGGGGTCACCTTAGCAGCCTCTTTATCCACACGCCAGCCCCAACCTCCAAAGGCTCCAGGAGAGCATGCCCCAGCCACTGTCTTAGGGTTTCCCCCCTCAGCAGACTCCGCTCCCCAGCTGCCACCTCAGCGGGCTCTTGCACCACAACTGCCACCTTGGCGGGCTCCAGGAACAATTGCCAATGGGTTGCCCGCATGCAGAGGCAGGGCTGAAAGCAGAACTAAGCCCCAGGGGCTGCACAACTTTAGGAAGCAAGACTAAAATGTCTCCCCGCTGCTGCGCAAGCCTCAGAGTTACACCTCCACCACTGGCTTTCTAAATTCAGCACCTGCAAGACATCCAAGTGGACAATGGGTGCTCCTGTGGCCAAGATGGACCTGGCCTTAGCAGCTGTCGGCCACAGCGGGTCCAGGTGCATGACTATAGCAGTCTTGGGACCTGACTTCAATGGATCTGTGCTGGTGGCCTTGTGAAAACAATGCCTGGGGGACACCAGGGCTGAATGCCGACATTCCCACGGTTGAGGCAGGGCCAAGGGCAGTGACAACAACAGTGTATTTTGTGAGCTTGCACAATGGGTGACAGATGAAAAAACAGAACACACTCACTGGTGAACAGCTCTGGCAGAGGAATACTCAGTAGCTCCTTTCCCAGTGGGAGCACCCCAATCCCACTTACCTCCCAACACAGCTCAAAAATGCAGCTCAGAAATGAATCTGGGGCCCTCTACTACAACAACAAGGGAACAGACCCAGCCCCTGACAGGGCAGTGACAACCACAGTGCAAAGAGGAGGTCCTGATCAATATCCAGTGCAGGCTCTGGTCACCACAACACCAGTCACACCTCCCATCCAGGGAAATAACATCCAGCATATACTGAGAAAAGAGGCAACAGGCATCCACACTAAAAATAGCCCTCACAACAAAATATATTAAATCCACACAGGCTAAACAGGAATGCTCCCACATAAAAATAGCCCTCCAAGACCATAGTAGATAATGGTTTCTCCCAAGCTCATACAGCCAGAGAAATATAAGTAAAATGAAGAAGCAGAGGAACCACTCCTAATTAAAGAATCAAGAGAATTCCCCTGAAAGAACAATCAATGAAACAGACCACTTTAGTCTAACAGACACTGAAGTCAAACAGGACATAATGAAAATACTGAAGGAATTAAGAAGGACTATTGATAGAAATGCAGATTACTATAAAAAGGAACTAGAAACTATAAAAAGGAACCAAGAAAAATTAGAGAACTCATTTGCAGAGATGAAAGCTGAGCTAAAGGCAATGAATACCAGACTGAATAATGCCAAAGAACAAATAAATGACCTGCAAGATAGAACAATGGAAATCACCCAATCAGAATAGCAGACAGAAAGCCAAATGAAAAAAAATGAAAGCAATAGAAGAGACCTATGGGATAATATAAAGCATGCCAATCTACACACACTAGGGATCCCAGAAGGAGAAGAGAAAAGGGGATTGAAAATGTATTTGAGGAAATTATGGCTGAAAACTTCCCAAACCTAAAGAAGGAAACAGATATCCAGGTACAGGAAGCACAGAGAGTCTCAAACAAGATAAACCCAAACAGCACTACACCAAGAAATACTATAATAACAATGGCAAAAGCTAACAAAGAGAGGATTCTGAAGGCAACAAGAGAAAAACAAAGAGCTAATTAAAGGAAACCCCCAGAGGACTATCAGCTGATTTCTCTACAGAAACGTTGCAGGCCAGAAGGGAGTGGCAAGGAATATTCAAGGTCCTGAAAGGGAAAAATCCACAACCTAGGATACTCTCCCCAGGAAGATTATTATTTAGAAGAGAAAGAGAGATAAAGAATTTCCCAAACAAGCAAAACCTAAAAGAATACAGCAATACTAAACCTATCCTAAAGGAAATATTGAAAGGTCATCTCAAAATAGAAAAGAAGTAAGAATCTATAGGACAGACAAAATCGTAATCGGAAGGTATATCACTCAAATAATCCAGAACACAGATTTTTTTTAAATAAAAAAATTTCTATGGAAGTGATGATAACCACAATGAACAGCAAAAGGATGAACATCAAGATATAAAAGAGGACAGCAAAATCATAAAATGTGGGGAAGAGAGTAAGAAAATGTAGATTTTTTCCCCCCAGAATATGTTTGAGGCTATATAACTACCAGTCTAAAGCAAGCAGACATAGGAAGAGATTGATATATTTGAAAGACAGGGTAACCACAAATCAAAAACATACAATAGATTCACAAAAACCGAAAAGAAAAGAACACAAGCATAATACAAAAGAAAATCATCAAACCACAAAAGAAGAAACAAAAAGAAAAAGGGACAAAGAAAAAAATATAAAATCAATGGGAAAATAAGGTTTAAAATGGCAATAAATACATGTCTATTAATAATTACCTTAAATGTCAATGGATTAAATGCTCCAATCAAAAGACACAGACTAGCATACTGGATTAAAAAACAAAACAAAACCAAGATCTTACAATATGCTGCCTACAAGAGACTCACTTTAGGGCAAAGGAAACACATAGACTGAAAGTAAGGGCATGGGAAAAGATATTTTGTACAAACGGAAATGAGAGGAAAGCAGGGTCACAATACTCATATCAGACAAAATAGACTTTAAGACAAAGGCTTTAAAACAAACTTTAAAACAAAGAAAGATAAAGAAGGACACTATATAATGATAAAAGGATCAATACAAGGAGAGGATATAACACTCATCACCACTTATGCACCCAAATACATAAAACAAATACTAACAGACATAAAGGGAGAAACTGATGGGAATACAATAATAGTAGGAGACTTTAACCCTCCCACTCACATCAATGGACAGATCTTGGAGACAGAAAATCAATAAGGCAACAGAGATTCTAAATGATACAATAGAAGAGTTAGACTTAATTGATATTTTCAGGACATGACACCCCAAAAAAGCAGAATACACATTCTTTTCAAGTGCACATGGAACATTCTCTAGGACTGACCACATACTAGGGCACAAAACAAACCTCAACAAATTTAAGAGTATAGAAATTATTTCAAGCATCTTTTCCAACCAAAATGGCATGAAACTAGAAATCAGCCACAGAAAAAGAAATCATAAACAATTACATGGAGAATAAATGATATGCTTCTAAAAAAACCAATGGGTCAATGAGGAAATCAAAGAAGAAATTAAAAAATACCTTGAGGCAAATGACAATGAAAACACAACCACACAAAATCTCTGGGGAATTCCCCGGTGGTCTAGTGGTTAGGACTCAGCACTTTCACTGCCATGGCCCAGGTTCAATCCCTGGTCAGGGAACTAAGATCCCACAAGCCATACAGGATGCAGTAAAAAGCAGTTCTTAGAGGGAAGTTCACAGCGATACAGGCCTTCTTTAAGAAACAAGAAAAACTTCAAATAAACAACCTAACCTACCACCTAAAAGAATTAGAAAAAGAACAACAAACAAAACCTAAAGTCAGCAAAAGGAAGGAGATAATAAAGGTCAGAAAGAAAATAAATAAAGATTTTAAAAAATAGAAAAAAAATCAATAAAACCAATAGCTGGTTCTTTTAAAGGGTAAACAAAATTGACAAACCTCTAGCCAGGCTCACCAGGAAGAAAACAGAAGACCCAAATAAACAAAATAAGAAATGAAAGAAGAGAAATCACAACAGATACTGCAGAAATACCAAAAAAACATACTATAAACAATTATGTGCCAACAACCTGGAAGAAATGGACAACTTTCTAGAAACACACAGTCCACCAAACTGAATCAAGAAGAAACAGATAACTAGAACAGACCAATCACTAGAAGCAAAAAATAATCTGTAATAAAAAACAAAAATAAGAATCCCTACAAACAAAAGTCCAGGGCCAGATGGCTTCACAGGCAAATTCTACCAAACATATAAAGAATAACTTATACCAATCCTTCTTAAACTCTTCCAAAAGACTGAAGAGGAAGGAACACTCCCAAAGACATTCTATGAAGCCCCCATCACCCTGATACCAAAACCAGACAAAGACACTACCAAAAAAGAAAAGTATAGGCCAATATCTTTGATGAATATAGATGCAAAAGTTCTCAACAAAATATTAGCAGATTGAATCCAACAACAAATTAAAAAGATCATACACCACAACCAAGTTGGGTTCATCCCAGGGTCATAAGGCTGGTTCAACATACACAAATCAATAAATGTGATAAACCACATCAACAAAAGAAAAGACAAAAACCACATGCTCATCTCAATAGATGCAGAAAAATCATTTGATAAAATTCAACATCCATTCATGATAAAAACTCTTACCAAAGTGGGTACCGAGGGAACATATCTCAACATAATAAAAGCTAACTATGACAAACCCACAGTCAATATAATACTCAACAGTGAAAAACTGAAAGCCTTCCTGCTAAACTCTGAAAAAAGACAAGAATGTCCACTCTCACCACTTCTCTTCAGCACTGTACTGGAAGTCCTAGCCACAGCAACCAGACAAGAAAAAGAAATAAAATGTATTCAAATTGGTAGGGAAGAGGTAAAACTGTCACTATATGCAGATGACATGATACTATATATAGAAAACCCTAAATACTCTACACAAAAATTATTAGAACTGATAAACAAATTCAGCAAAGAAGCAGGATACAAGATTAATATACAGAAATAGGTTGCATTTCTTTACACTAACAGTGAAATATCAGAAAATAAATGTAAACAAACAATCCCTTTTAAAATCGCATCCAAAAAAATAAAATATTTAGGAATAAACTTCACCAAGGAGGTAAAAGATTTATATGCTGAGAACTACAAAACATTAATAAAGTACACTGAAGATGACTCAAAGAAATGGAAAGATATGCCATGCTCTTGGATTGAAAGAATTAATATTATAAAATGCCCATGCTACCCAAAACAATCAACAGATTTAATGTGATCCCTATCAAATTATCCATGGCATTTTTCACAGAACTAGAACAAATAATCCTAAAGTTTATACAGAACCATAAAAGACCCAGAATTTCCAAAGCAATTTTTAGGAAAAAAAACAAAGTAGGAGGAATAACCTTCCCAGACTTCAGACAATAATACAAAGCTCCAGTAATCAAAACAGCGTGGTAATGGCAGAAAAACAGACATATGGATCAATGGAACAGAATAGAAAGTCCAGAAATAAACCCACACACCTATGAACAATCTTCAACAAAGGAAGCAAGAATATACAGTGGGAAAAAGACAGTCTCTTCAGCAAGTGGTGTTGGGAAAGTTGGACAGCCACATGTAAATCAATGAAATTAGAACACTCCCTCACCCCCCACACAAAAATAACCTCTAAATAGTTTAAAGACCTAAATGTAAGACATGACACCATAAAACTCCTAGAAGAGAACATATGCAAAACATTCTCTGACATAAATCGTAGCAATCTGTTCTTAGGCCAGTCTCCCAAGGCAATAGAAAACAAAAATAAACAAATGGGATGTAATCAAACTTATAAGATTTTGCACAGCAAAGGAAATCATAAACAAAATGAAAACACAACCTATGGACGGGGAAAATATTTCCAAATGATGCAACTGACAAGGGATTAATTTCCAAAATATACAAACAGCTCATACAACTCAATAACAAAAAACAAACAACCCAGTCAAAAAATGGGCAGAAGACCTAAATAGACATTTCTCCAAAGAAGACACACAGATGGCAATAGGCACTTGAAAAGATGCTCAACATTGCTAATTCTTAGAGAAATGCAAATCCAAACTACAATAAGGTACCACCTCACACAGGTCAGAATGGCCATCATTAAAAAGTCTACAAATAATAAATGTTGGAGAGGGTATGGAGAAAAGGGCACCCTCCTACACTGTTGGTGGGAATGTACACTGGTGCAGCCACTATGGAAAACAGTATGGAGGTTCCTCAAAAAACTAGAGTTATCGTATGATCCAGCAATCCTACTCCTGGGCATATACCCAGACAAAACTATAATTCAAAAAGATACATGAACCCCTATGTTCACAGCAGCACTGTTTACAATAGCAATAGCCAAGACATGCAAACAACCTAAATGTCCATCAACAGATGAATGGATAAAGATGTGGTGTATATATATGTCTGTGTGCACACACACACATACACACACACACACACACTGGAATATTAGCCATAAAAAAAGAATGAAATAAGGCCATTTGCAGCAACATGGATGGACCTAGACATTATCATACTAAGAGAAGTCAGAAAGAGAAAAACAAGTACCACATGATATTACTTATATGTGGAATCTAAAATACAATACAAATGAACATATCTATGATACAAAAACAGACTCAGACACAGAGAACAGACCTGTGGTTGCCAAGGAGGAAGGGGGGCAATGGTGGGAGGATGGATTGGGATTTGGGGATTAGCAGATGCAAATTACTATCTATAGGATGGATAAACAACAAGGCCCTACTGTACTGCACAGGGAACTATATTCAATATCTTGGGATAATCCATAATGGTAAAGAATATGAAAAAGAAATATATATGTATAACTGAATCATTTTGCTGTACAGCAGAAATTAACACAACACTGTAAATCAACTATAATTCAATAAAATTAAAAATAAAATAAAATGGTGATAATAATAGCATATACTGGATTTTGAGGAGAAATGAAGGTCCAAAAAGTTTAAATAGGTTTAAACTTTAAAAGGTTAAATAGTTTAAATAGATGTCCAGGTGAGTAACAAATGGGGGCAAAATCTTAGGTAGAAGCAAGAGGGCCCCTCTTTCATTGCCTACTTATTAATGCCCATTTCTGAACCCAGTTAAGGGAGAAAGCTTGAGATGGAGAGAGATGTCAGCAATTTATGATGTTACTTTTCTTTTTTTCTTCTTCCCAGGATGGTGAGAGCTCCTAAAATAGTCTATGCTGAGCTCTTATTCGGGTTTCACATTAGATGAGAGTTGAGAAATGTTTCTAACTAATGAACAAAACATTACTCTTACAATTCTATGGGCTTATTTTTTTTCCCTACTGACTAGATCCTTTTTACCCAAAGAAAATCAATTCGAAGAGTCAGAATTGAGTAAACTGTTAACCATATATTTTCCAAACAAAAATTAGGAGTTAGTTGGAGTGTGGGTCTGTGTAGGCAGCCAAAGAGGTTCATTGTTATTGAGACAGCATGCAAAAAATAAGACAACCTACACTGCAGTTAGTTTTCTTCAATTTAAATTTTAAATCTGTATTTTACTGTAATTTTGCTTTGAAATAATAATATATATTCTTCAAGAAGAATTTAAAAATACAGAAAATTAAATTTTAATTAAAAAATAAAATTAACCAAGCTCTAACATTTGTAACTTGGCATAATGAAAAGGCTTATAACATGAAAATAAATAAATAAAATAAAATAAAGCAAAACATTAAAACTAAGACACACTGTCATTAATATTAGATGAAAATATTTCCTGAACTCTTCCTTTTTTTCTTTCTCTCTTAATGACTAAGTATATAGATTTAGTGCAATGGAAGTGATATCATAAAAACAGGAACATGCTACCTTTGAAATGAGAATTTGATGAATACAAGGTCCATATGCAAAAAGAAAAAGAAATCAGGGACTTCCCTAGTAGTGCAGTTGTTAAGAATCTGCCTGCCAACGCAGGGAACACAGTTCGATCCCTGATCCAGGAAGAACCCACATGCCATGGAGCAACTAAGCCCATGTGCCACAACTACTGAGTGTGCGCTCTAGCGCCCATGAGCCACAACTACTGAGCCCGTGAGCCACAGCTACTGAAGCCTGTACACCTAGAGCCCATGCTCCACAAGAGAAGCCACCTCAATGAGAAGCCCACACACCGCAATGAGGAGTAGCCCCCGCTCGCCGCAACTAGAGAAAGCCCGTGCACAGCAACAAAGACCCAATGCAGCCAAAAATAAATAAATAAATAAATTTATAAAAAAAGAAGAAATTATAATTTAAATGTGTGTAATAAATAGAAGATGAAACATTTAAAAGATATTTCCCAGAAAATAAAAAATAACAAATGTATAAGGAAAAACTCTAATAAAAAGCGTGTATCATATCTACTCCGAACATTACAAAACTTTCATGAAATATTTTGTTTTAAACTCTAAATAAATGGAAGTATATACCCATTCACCAATTAAACAATTCAATATTATAAACAGGTACATTCACTCTAAATTGTTTTGTAGATTCAATATAATCTTACTCAAATAGGTAGCAGTTTTTTTTTTGAGAATAACAATTTGATTTTCAAATTTATATGAAAATGTAATAGGAATAAAGAGCAGACAATATAATCTTGAAGAAAAACAAAGATGAAGGTCTTACACTACCAGACAACAAGACTTATTCTCAAGCAGTAATAATAAAGAAAATATATTGGTGCAAAGATAGACAAAGAGACCATTGGGATGGAATTTAGAGTCCAGAAACAGACTCATACATATATGATCATTTGATTAACGACAAAAGACACTGCAAAATTATGAAAGAGAACACCCTTTCATATACCCATGGGATATACACGTTGGAGAAAATGAATACTGACTCATCTTAATTTGAATTGATACTTAAAAAACCAATTCGAAAAATCTTTTGAAGGGAAATATGTCTTCATGAACTTAGTGTAGGCAAATATTATTTAAACTGGCAAAAAAAAGCACTAAGTCTAACTAAAAATATGGTGAACCATGCAATATTAAAATTAAGAATGTCAATTCATCAAAATACACCACTAGTAGAGTAAAAGGTAAACCACCAACCAGGAGAAAATGTTTCCAATACATATATCCAACAAGTGGCTCATATTAGAACTATGTGGTGTCTAAGTTTTAAGATTAAATAGAGAGGTCAGCTAGAAAGAATACACTCACTGCTGGAAGAATTAGGCTCCCTCTGCTTTCTTTCCTTTTTTTAAATTCACATGAGCAGTAATATATCTTAAGCACACAGGAAGCTTAGTGATTCATTTATTCCCTCATTTTGGTGCGGAACTTTGGAGTTTAACTTTCCATCAGAGATGACTAAATCTAATTTTTAAATTCATTTCTTTCAACCTTTATTTCATGGTGTCTCTCTTCATTCTTTCCCTCACCTATCCAACCTATCAGAAGAGGAAAACAATAAAACTGCCCTTTTCCAAATCTTCAAAAAGTCTTATCTGTGAAAAATTTGCAGAATTTTGTAATCTCATTATTTCTGCATCTGAGGTTAAATTTCAGGTTAGGAGTTAAGCTTTGACACACCAGACATCTTTTTCTTTCCTTATTTTCAAATTTTGCAATGTACTTTACAACCTGGTCTCCATGTATTTTTTTTGGATGCTGATGGAAAATTTTGACACACTTTTCATTTTTGTGGTTCATTTGTTTAAATCTAGAAGAAGTCAATTCTATGACCTGATTTCACTCTGCCACTGTGCTTTGGTTATCAATTGCTGGATAGCAAATATTCCCAAACTGAGTGACTTAAAACAATAACAACATTTTGTTATTTTCACAATTTGGCGGACTGACCAATTAATCCTGCTTCATGTGGGGTCAGCTAGAGTACTGGTGTGGCTGGAAGCTTCAAAATAACCTCATTCACAAAGCTGCAGTTGGTACCGCCTGATATCATGGAGCTCAGCCATAACCATCACCTGGGAGCATCTGTTCTATTCAGCTTCTCTGCCATAAATAATATTAATTCAATTTTAACATATTTTTTTCTGGCTGGAGAGACTTTCCTGAACCCTGAGCTTTTCATCTACACTCTTCTTGAAAAATGGGCAATTCTTTTAGTTTACTTTTCCCTTCCTTAATCTTAGTGACAGGTAGAAGAACCACATGGCAGACAAAGCAGACTTCAGAATAAGAAATATTACCAGGGATAAACAGGAACATTACATAATGATAAAGGGGGCAATTATAGATGTGTGTTCACCTAATAACAATCCTAGATGTGTGTTCATCTAAAATCAGATTATCAAAATATATTAAGCAAAAATCAATAAGATTCTAAGAAAAAATTTTAAAAATTAACAAGTATAATTGGAGATGTCAACACTTCTCTGTCATTGATAGAACAAGTGGATGGAAAATCATTAAGAGTATAGAAGACCTGAACAATACAACCAGACAAATTGTTGTAATTGATATGCATAGAGCACTTCACCAAACAACAGCAGATTACATAATTTTTTTCAATTGCACATAAACATTCACCAAGATAGACCATATCATGAGATATAAAACTAATCTTAAAAACTTCACAGAATAGAAATCACACAATGTATATTCTCTAGAAGAAATTAAATTAGAAGTCAACAACTGAAAAATATCTCAAAAATCCCCAATTATTTGAAAGTTAACACATGGTTTCTAAATAACCCATGAGTTATAGAGAAACATTCAAGCAGTTTTTAACAGAATGAAATATGAACACAATCTATCAAAATTTGTGGGTTGCATCTAAAGTAGTTCTTAGAGGGAAATGCATAGCATTTAATGGTGTAAGTAAAGAAATGTATTAATCGGTAATCTAAGTTTTCCATTTAAAGAAACAGGAAACAGAAAAGTAAATACAATCTAAAGCAAGTAGAAGGAAGGAAATAACAAAGATAGGGGCAGAAATCAGTGAAATTGAAAGAAGGAAAAACACAGATAAAAATCAGTGAAACAAAAAGCCATTTATTTTAAAATGGTTGCCAAAAAGGGAGGCTGGGCCAGGAAGGGAGTAAAAATAACCAGTATCAGAACTAGTGGAGGAAACTCACAGATACTAGTTGGATAATAAGAAAATATGATGAATGCACTCCATGCACATGAATTGAAGTGCTTAGATGAAATAGACAATGTATTAAAAGTCACAAATTATTAAACTCACTCAAGGAGAAATAAATAATGTGAACAGTTCTATTGAGTTAAAAATTTTTTCAATAAAGACACTTCCAGGGCCACATGGATCAAAGGTAAATTCTACTACACATTTAATGAAGATTTAATCCAAATCTACACACTCTCTTCCACAAAACAGAAGAGGACGGACCACTTTCTAACTCATTTTATGAGGCCAGCATTACCCAGACATCAAAGTCAAAGATAAGAAAAAAATCAATATATAGAAAATTTCCATAAAATATTAGCAAATCAAATTTAGCAATATGTATTTCTGGATAAAACAAAATCAAAACAAAAACCCTCTGCCAACTAGATATGGAATGGAATTTCCTTAACCAGATAGAGGGCATCTGTGAAAAATCTGGATCCACCATTATACTTAATTATGAGACACCTAATGTCTTCCCCCTAAAAACAGAAAGAAAACAGGGGTTTCGGCTCTCAACACTTCTACTCAATATTGTATTGGAGGTTCTAGTCAGTACAATAAGGCAAGAAACAGCCCAAAAAAGGGAAAGAAAAGAAAAAGCATCCAGATAGGAAAGTAATTAATAAAATTGGCTTTATTTGCAGACTACGTGATCATCTATATAGGAAGTATGATGGAATCTACAAAGCAACCTATTAGAACTAGTAAGTTTAGCAAGGGTGGAGGGTGTAAGAACAAAATACAAAATAAATTCTATTCCTAGGTACTAAGAGGAAATAATCATCAATTTAAATGAAAAATAATACTATTTCTAACAGCATCAAAAATACAAACTATTAGGAAATATGTGATGAAAGTTGTGCATGTCCTGTACATTGAAAAAATAATTTGCTGAGATAAATATAAAAGTCCCAGAAAAGTCAAAACAACATTGTAAAGAGCAAAGTTTGAAAGCTAACTGGTTTTAAGAATTATTATAAAGTTACAGTTATCAAGACAGTGTGGTATTAGAGTCAGAATAGACAAATAGATAAAAGGAAAAGAATAGAGAATCCAGAAATAGAGCCATACAGTTATAGATAACTAATTTTTACAAAGATGCAAAGACAGTTCAGTGGAAAATGATAATCTTCAACAATGGTGCTAGAATGATTGGATGTATTTAAGCAGAAACAATGAACTTCAATCCACAGCTTACATCACATACAAACACTAATTCAAAATGGATCCTAGAAGTAAAATATAAAACTATAAAAAGTTTAGAAGAAAATATTTTGTGACCTTAGGTTGGCCAAAAGTCTAAGATACGACACCAAAAGCATTATCTATAAAATAACTATTTGTAACATAGACTTCATCAAAATTAAAATCTTCTTTTTAAAAACACTTAAGGAAGAAAGATGAGACAAACTAGAGAAAGTATCAATCTTTACAAAGCACAAATCTGATGAAAGAATGGAATTTAGCTCATATAAAACTATCAAAACTTAATAAAAAGAAAACTAACAACAAAATATAAATGTGCAGAAGATCTGAATGGACATATTAAAGCATATATATGGATGGTAAATAAGCCAACCAAAAACGTATATTTGGAAATCAAAGGGATGGAACTAAAATATTATGATATGTGAAAGAAGCCAGACAAAAAAAGAGTACATCCTGTATGATTCCATTTATGTCAATTCTTTTAAAAAATTGCAGGGGAATTCCCTGGTGGTCCAGTGGTTAAGACTTTACTTTCCAACGCAGGGGGCGCAGGTTCAATCCCTGGTCAGGGAGCTAAGATCTCACATGCCTCGCGGCCAAAAATCCAAAACATAAAACAGAAGCAATATTGTAACAAATTCAATAAAGACTTTAGAAATGGTCCACATCAAAAAAACAAATCTTAAAAATATAAATTAATAAAATAAATTTTTAAATTGCAAACTAACCTATAGCCACAGAAAGAATCAGTGGTTATCTGGGGTTGGTGAGACATGAAGAAACTTTGGGGATGATGTTGAATATGTTTATTATCTTTTTTTTTGGCCACATTGGGTTTTCGTTGCTGCGTGCAGGCTTTCTCTAGTTGTGGCAAGCGGGGGCTACTCTTCATTGTGGTGTGTGGGCTTCTCATTGTGGGGGCTTGTTGTGAAGCACAGGCTCTAGGCACATGGGCTTCAGTAGTTGTGGCCTGTGGGCTTCAGTAGTTGTGGCACGTGGGCTCAGTAGTTGTGGTTCACGGGCTCTGGAGCACAGGCTCAGTAGTTGTGGCACACGGGCTTAGTTGTTCTGTGGGATGTGGGATCTTCCTGGACCAGGGCTTGAACCCGTGTCCCCTGCATTGGCAGGCAGATTCTTAACCACTGCACCACCAGGGAAGCCCCCATGTTTATTATCTTGATGCTTGATTTTATGAGTGTATACAAATGTCAAAATATCAAATTGCACACTTTAAATGTGTGTGGTTTATTACTGGTCAATTTTACCTCAATAAAACATTAAAGAAAATAATTAAAAGACCACCCATTCTCATCATGCAAATCAAAACCACAATGAGATAGAAACTTATACCTATTCATCATGTTATGATGGCTATTATAAAAAAATGATAACAAGTGTTGGTGAAGATATGGAGACATGGGAACCCTTGTACACTGTTGGTGGGAATGTAAATTGGTAGAGCCATTGTTGAAAAATGTACTGAAGTTCCTCAAAAACCAAAAATAGAACTACCATATGACCCATCAGCCCCTCTTCTGAATGTATACCCAAAGGAAATGAAATCAGTACCTCAAAGAGATATCGGCACCTACCATATTCACTGCAGCATTATTCAGAGTGGTCAATATACGGAAACCATCTATGTGTCCACTGACAGATGAGTGGATAAAGAAATTGTGGAATATATATATACAATGGAATATCATTCAGCCTTAAAAAAAAAAAGAAGAAAATCCTGTCATTTGCAACCACATGAATGAACCTGGAGGACATTATGCTAAGTGAAATAACCTGACACAGAAAGACAGATACTGTATGATCCCACTTATATGTGAAATCTAAAGAAGTCAAATACAAAGAAGCTGAGAGTAAAAAGGTACTTACCAGGGGTAGGGAGGTGAGGAAAATGGAAAGATGCTGGTCAAAGTGTACAACATTGCAATTACATAGGATGAGTAAGTCCAGAGATCTAAGTACAGCATGATGTCTATAGTTAATAATACCATACTGAATACTGGAAATTTGCTAAGAGAATAGATTTCAGGTGTTCTCATTTTAAAAAAATGTTAACTATGTGCTAATTAATTGTGTTAATTAGCTTGACTATAGTAATTCATTTTGCTCTATATATATGTATATCAAATCATAATGTTGTATACATTAAATACAATTTTTGTTAAAAAGTAAAACACCAACCCCTTCATCTATGCACACTGTCTCCTCTACTGTTGTTTTCTCAAAGACGTTGTTTCAGCAATTATATCAATGTGCTGGATTTTCAATGTACTCTTTCTTCTGGACTGCTCCCAGTAGCTTATATACTTCCTGCTATTTCTCCCATTAAAAAAAATTATATATATATATAGCCCATGTATAAAAGAAAATAAATAATTCCGGATTCCACATCTTTGCTTTTCCTTTATTAACTTCTTCCTATTAGACCAAAATACCTCTAACGGGCAGGCTACATACACTGACTCCAGTTTATTCCCTTCTATTTTCCCTAAAGTCTACTCTTATCAAGTTCTATCCATGACAACAGCAAAACTGTTATCATCAAGACCAGAGATGCATCCATGTTGCAAAAGCCAATGGTCTTAACCCTCGTTTCATTTTACGTATCAACAGCATTTCACACAAGAAAATACTTCTTCCTCTATAAAACATGTTTTCTCCCCTATTAGGCTTCCCAGATAACTTCCTCTTGGATACTCCATCTCAGTCTCTGCAAGTTCCTATTCATCAGCTGATCACAAAACACCGGAATGCTGCAGTGTTTCAGCCTTTGGACTGATTCTGGATTTTACTTATAGTTATTCTCTTAGTGATCTCTAGTCTCTATCTAGATTTCTTTCTCCAATCCATACTTCTTTTCCAAAATCTAGATTCTTGTACACAGCAGCCCAAGTCTCATTTTTATTTTGAATGTCTGATGAGAATCTCTAACTTATTCTGTCCCAAACTGAGCTCCTAACATTTTTCCCCCTACAATTGTTTCTTTCTTACTGCTCCCCAACTCATGAAACGGCAACTCCAGTTTTTCCAGTTGCTAAGCCAAATCCTTGACTACACTCTTTTACTCACACCCAACATGTGACCCATCAGCAAATTCTTTTGGCTCTATCTTCAAAATATGCCCTAAAGCTAACCACTCTTCATCACCTCCATTGCTAAGCCTCAGTGTAGCCACTGTCTTGTTTCACTTGAACTATTACAATAATCTTCGAAATACCATCCTTGCTTCCTCTCTTTCAGTATGCATTCAACATTGTACATCAACACAACACATTCAGCCAGAATAATTCTGTCTAAATAGAATTTTTATCATGCCACTTCCTTCATCATAAATCTCTAATAACCAGGTTAGTTCTTTGATGAAGGCCCCATACTCCTACCTGGGAGCTATTCTCTGTTGTTTTTTATTTTGTCCTCTGGTCCCTTGGTTATTCCCTCTGAATCACCTCCCCTCCCCTGGAGAACCCCCTCCCCCATAAAAAAATGGCTTATGTGTACAGCTAAGTAATTTTCTTAACCTACTTTCTGCCCATAAATATTTTGTATCACATTTCACAAAACATGGCTTCTTCATTTTTTACTGTCTGTCCCTTTCAGCCTAGGCTTGCTTAGTTTCTTCAAAAATGTTTTGGGTTGTGCAGATACCATTTTGCATTACACTTTACTGGACAAAAGGCACATTTCAAATCTATTCGAGAGAAGTCCTTCTCAACCTTTGGTCCCTGTATGGTTACTGTCAGACAAGGCCAAGTAGGTGCTCTATTGTTTCACAGACAGTTGATGAGATATATCCTTAAGGTCCTTAGAAGGTCCTGACTAACTAGTACAAGGGGCTTATGAAGGATTATCTGAAAACTATCTGAGGTTTAAGAGGGTTTGATAGTCTCATACTTGTATACACCTTGAGACGTTTTACTGGAAGCAACCAGGCTTTTATTTTTGTCCCGAGTCTCTTTCTGAAAGAGACTAGGGATGAGAGACAATTACTGTTTAAAATCCAGAAAGCCCTAGGTTTTTATATCCCCTCTAGATTCTGCTTGAAAACTGAGCAATTCCTTCTTCAGCTCAGCTCTCTTTTTTCTGTGCCTCTTGATGAAATCAGTTGATATTTTCAACATTTAACCTAGAAATCTCCTTAGCAAGATTTATCAGTTTATTGGATGACATTTTTCCTATTTTCCATGTTTGCTAAACTTTTCATCACTGAATTTTTTAAAAAGCCTCCTTTCCTCCAGCTTCTTGTAACATTTTTTGTCATTTTTATTTAAGCCCTCTCCAATGGCCTCCTTGAGGCTCATCAGCCTTCTGCTAATAGTTTCTTCTAGGCCCTTCTAGCTTCTGCCTACCACTCAGTCCCAAAGCCAGTGCCACGTTTAGATGTTTGTTATATGTATTTGTTATTTCCACACACAACTTCCAGATACCAAATTTGGTTATACTTATTAGTGCTACATTATAAACCAACTTTAAATCAGTGGTATAGAATAACAACCATTTGATAGCATTCATGGATTCTATCAAGGCAGGGAACAGACAACAGGCAATATAATTTCTCTCTGGTCCATGACATGGAACTTCAGTTCCAGAAGATTCAAATGGTTGAGATGACCTGAATGACTGGGAAGTAAAATCATCTGGAGGTTCTGACATCTGACCAGGCTGAGTTCAGCTGGGACTTTTGACGGGAACATTTATGTGGGACACTCTCATGTAACTTGGGCTTCTTACAGCATGATGGCTGCATTCTAAAAAGGTACACAGCAAGAAGGTGATCCTGTTCAAGCTCCCCCATTACATCCTGAGTATGAGGACATGATGGGGGCTGACAACATGCCTTATAATATATAGGTCTCCATAAAGAGCTGCTTTCAGTAATCCTAAACTTTTTGCTGGTCGCAGTGACTGGGTAACACTTTATACTGTCTCCTTTGAGGAGTGGAGTGAGTGAGCATGTCCTAAGTGTGGGGGAAAGGGTGTGCAAAGTTATCTAGTAGTCACAGGGGATAATTGTCTACAAAATTCATACTCCACTGTTAGAATACACAATTATTGCTGGGAAGTGGAAGCCCAACAAGGGAATTGATTTTTCTACCCCAAATTGCATATAACTGTGATCATGTGACTAGTTCTCAGCAATGATGAGTGTGTTGTGTTTTACTTTAAGCCAGGTTGGTAAAAAATCATGTGTGACTCCTTCGCAATAACATTCTTCCCATCACCTTGATGCAAATGAGCATGGCAAATTCGAGCCATGTGTTGAAGTCAGAAATGAAAGAGGACTAGGTCTCTTCATCACAGCTTGGAGAAAAGCTGCCTGTAAATCAGGGATAGTCATCTGGACTTGATAACAATTGAAAAAACAGACCTCCTCCTGTGTAAGTTATTATGCATTGGGGTAATTTGTTATATTAACTGAGATTATCCTACATAAAACAATTTTTAGGGAATTCCCTGGTGGTCCAGTGGTTAGGACTCTGAGCCTCTACTGCAGGGGGTATGGGTTTGATCCCTGGTCAGGGAACTAAGATCCCACATGCCGCAAAGCACGGCCACAATTTGTAATAAAAGGTATGATGTGAAATTTACCTGCATCAAGAGTATGGAGATAAGGGAGGTATTGGGTTGTACTATCTGACAGATACAGGATGGATTCAGTTTTTCGTATACTCAGGCAACAAGACCAAGTCATACTTATTGACTTCTATATGTAACATAACTGAATAAAATCTAGCTTTTGTAAATTGAGTCATATAAGCATTGATCCTCCCACCCAACATAGGTAGCTTCTACTATTTTTTCTAGTGTTTAGGAAGGATACTGGCATATGACAAATAAATCTTTACCCTCAAAGGCTACAGAGTAATAACGAGTAACATCTATAAGTTAGGTATATACTCATAATATAACACATGCTATATGCCATGAAAGGTAAAATGTTATGTTTTATTATAAGTCAGAAGAGAGAGATTGATTCCTTCTTGGGCAACTGTGGAAAACATTTCAGAACAGTCTTTATTTTAGCTTGTTCAGGCAAGTTGAATCAGATTCTGATAGGCAGGGGTAGCAACAATTGTTTTAGAGAAAATATTAATGAACAGAAGTGCAGGAAGAGAAAATACAGATTACTCAGGAGTCTAGCGGTACGAGCCTCTGATGCTTGGAAAGGAAACCAGGAGATGAAATTGAGACAGAAGGTAGGCAAGATCACAGAAGAACCTTGAATCCCAAGCTAAATCTCTTTAACTTTATTGGCTAAGCTTTGTAAGCAATGGGGGAGGCACTCCCAGTTACTGTTTACCTGGAGTAACTTGTCTGGACCAGAGCTGATAGACATGGGAGAGAATCTGTGTAGCAGAAATAATGGTATTGTTGAACTTAGAAATAAAAATTCTTGCAGAAGCTTTTCTCTAGTTTAGGGCAAACCTAATAATGCCTTGTTCGAACTAAATCACTTGACCTATGAAATACTGCTTCCTTGTGATTTTAAAAGACTTTGGCAAACTTTCCCCCCATATGGTAGAATGTATTAGCAAACATTTAAGAGGCTTCCTCTGATGGTTATAATTAAGCTTCAAAGGGAACAGGCAAAGTCAGACATTAAGTTGGGCTGAAACTATTTCCGTTTTCCTATTGTTACCAATATGCAATCTACCCTAGCTTGCTTTCCATTACATTTTCCAGAGGGTGAATAAAGGTTCCGAGTTTGGTGGTAGAGAAAATCAGTATGCCAGCAAAAATTTTTAATGCTATATGATTCAGAGCCAGCTGAGTCACCTTGGGCCACTGTATACTCTGTAAACAGCACGACACTCCAAACTTTTGGGTGCTGGACTATTTTCAATCTCCTTTTCAACTATCTTTACCAGGTATCCTGTGCTTCAGCCTACTGAACTATTTTGTATTCATACAGTCAGTAGTCTTCACACATTCATATCTATTCTCGTAGATTTCAGCTTGATTTTATCTATACCTGTGTGCCCTCCTCCTCTACTTCATCATCTGGTCTTTTTTGCTACAGAACTATTATTTTCTTTCAAGATTCACAGTTGTGCAAGTATATTTTTTTAATGAGAACTTCTATGATGATACTATCATTAGAAAAGATGTATAAGATGATACTATCTTAGAAAAATTAATTGGATCTTTATGCACTCACAGCACCTTGAAAAATATATTTTCTAGAATGTTATTACATTATATTTGAATTGTATTGTTTATATCTGACTTGCTAAATTGTGAGCTCCTTGAGTACAAGAATAACACAATGTTATAAGTGTTAAATTCAAGATGTGCAAATTGCTATGAGAAGCTAGAAGAAGCAAAGCCAAATAAACCTACAGAAACCATTCAAAAGCTTCAACACTCAAAGAATGGTATAGAAAATTAGGAGGCAGTTAAGCTAAGGTAACCAAAATATTAGTGAGTAAAAAAATGTAAATAAATATGAAAACAGTTTGCATTTTTTCATTCAAAAATATCAGTAGGAAAATTTAGAAGAAAAGTAAGATAAAACCCTGTCTTGCCCTCAGGATCATTATAATCTCATAATCTCACATTGTAGATAAAGCTACCAAACAAGAATTAATCAGTAAATAATGTAACATAGTAATTCAGTACCAACCTGAACTGGTACTGGATATATATGTGTCTACTATATACCTTAGATATACCAGTCTAGTTACCATGTCAAAGAAGACAACAAAATTACTCTGACCTATTTTTCTTGACACCTAAGGATAATGGCATCCTTCCATAGTGTCCCTAAACCTATACTATAATAATCTCTTTTTCTCTCTCACCCAAATTAGTGCCAAGCTGTAACACTTAAATTTAAAAATAAGAGATTTGAGGAGGCTTAATACAAAAACACATATACAAAATGCAACCTTAAAAATGAATTCAAGTAGAAGTATACAAAAACAATAAAGAAAGAAAATCAAGAAGAGAGAAATCTCTGAATGAATTTTCTTAAGACAATATTAAGAGTGATAACATCATAAATTGATACAGCCACTATGGAGAACAGTATGGAGGTTCCTTTAAAAACTAAATATAGAATTATCATATGACCCAGCAATCCCACTACTGGGCATATACCCAGAGAAAACCATAATTCAAAAAGACACAGGCACCCTAGTGTTCACTGCAGCACTATTTACAATGGACAGGTCATGGAAGCAACCTAAATGCCCATCAACAGATGAATGGATAAAGAAGATGTGGTACATATATACAATGGAATATTACTCAGCCATAAAAAGGAACGAAACTGGGTCATTTGTAGAGACGTGGATGGACCTACAGACTGTCATACAGAGTGAAGTCAGAAAGAGAAAAGCATATTGTATATTAACACATATATGTGGAATCTAGAAAAATGGTACAGATGAACCGGTTTGCAAGGCAGAAATAGAGGCACAGATGTAGAGAACAAACGTATGGACACCAAGGGGGGAAAGCGGCAGGGGGGTGGGTGGGTGGGTGGTGGTGGTGGGATAAATTGGGATATTGGGATTGACATGTATACACTAATATGTATAAAACAGATAGCTAATAAGAACCTGCTGTATTAAAAATATAATAAAATTCAAAAAAAGAGTTATAACATCAGTTAACTTCCAAAAGTTTTATATAGAAAACTATACTTTATGACTTAGATTGATTTCCACTGTGGCTAAAGTAATACAAATAAGTGTAGATAGCTTTGATCATAGTGAAATAGGATACGAAGGGAGTGTGGATGATGGGGTACAGGTGATCAATGGTGCAGGTTACATGAATTAAAAGAGAGGGAGAGAGAGCTGCCACTCAACAACGTGCAAATTGCAAAATCTGACTCCCAATGATGTGATTAACTATGTGCTCCTGAATGAGAGTCAGTGAGTATTAGAACCTATTCCTTCTATCTCATTAGGAAGCAGGGAAGGATAGAGGGGTTTATAAGTGAGATTACAGTCCTGTTGAAATGTGGCTACAGGAAATCAAAGAAATTAAAGGAATGGTAGAAAACTAGACATAAGCAAATATCTACATATTTAAAACAAGGAAGAAGACAGATTTTGGAAAATGTTAGCTAGAATAATAACTAATGACCTGTGGTGAACACATAGTGCAAGTTATTTTTTAAAAATCATATTTGTTCTTTTGAATAAGTGTGGAATTGCTAAATACAAGACAAAAATTTGGATAAAAGATTAATAAGATATAGATTCTGTTCACAAGAAACATCTAGACAAATAGAGGATATGTCTGATGGGCATAATTTTACAAAGTAGAATAGTTTCACAAGAAAAGCAAAGATACATGTCATGAGAACAATGAAAAGTAAGTATTACTAGTGTCAGACGGCAAGATTCTCAAACTCAAATGCCTTCTAGGGTTAGCAAGTAAAGAATACATTTGAATGTGGCGGTTACCACTAAACTTTAGCTGACATTTGCCACGGCAATGAAGGACCCCCCCCCAAAAAAACTTGTGTTTTATTTTCCTGTTAAATATTCAGACTGTAAAAGTCGTGGACTATTTTTTAAAAATTAAAAAACATTGCGTGGGTCAAATAAAATATATCAACAAGCCAGAACTGATCTTCATGGTACTAGTTTAGGATAAATTCCTTAGAGGATTAAGAAATGTTCTGTGAAGAACTCAGTAATTTGGACTTCCCATTGTATTATATATAGAATTTAGATGTGTAGTGATTTAAAAAAAGAAGATCCCAAGCAAAGACAACACCACGAGTTAAGGCCGGGAAATAGGAATGTGATGGAAGTAAATGAGAAACTATGGAGAGCTTATTTTGGAAGAGGTGTAGTCTATGATGATGTGGAACAGGAAATACGATAATATGAGCACCTAGGGGAAAAGGTGAGGATGATCAGCATTCTACAGAGATTCTTTAAAAGCAGTCATGCCAAATATACTTTACTGTATTTCATAAGGGTGAGAGCTTGGTAGCATGCCAGAAAAAATATGAACATTGATTTCAGTAGAGTAACTTTGGAGATAAGTTCGTAAAACATCTTCGAGCCTTTTTTGTTCAACATTTTTCAATGATATTGATCATGATCAAGAAGACGTTTACTAGATTTATAGCTGATACAAAGTTGGGAGTGATCACTAATGTGATGACATACTCAAGTCTAAACAATTTTGAGAGACTAAATGCAAAATTCCAACAAAACAGTCAAGGTGTTTTTGAGCCAAGAAAGTCAAAGAAATAAGATGCATGAAAATAACCCAGAAAACCATCTTTATTATTAAGAATGGTAAGACTCAGAAAGTTTAATTAACATCCCTTAAATCACAGAATTTGTGGCAGTAGTGGAATGCACATTCCAGGTCTATCTAGAATCAGAGTCTATGGTCTTTCTTAGTCATCACAGAACCACCAACTATATAAAAGTACTATGTCTAAAGTTCTTAGAACTTTAGATTGTATTTTGTATTGAGTGGAAGATTGAAGTAAATGTTCTTTAAGGTCACAATAAACTTAAAAGTCTATGTTTTATTATTTTCTGATAAAATATTAATGAAGTTTGGACCTAATATGCGGAGTAGAGTAGGTCAATTTTTATATAAGCTAATGTTTATAACTTATTTTAATTGTTCTTTTCTTCATTTCATAGTAGCAGCAGAAAATACTTGTCTCAACAAAGATATTTCAAACTCAGTCATTTAACAAATATTTTCTGAGTGCCTATTAATTGCTAAGAACATTTAAAAGTCCTGTGGATACCACAAAATTTCTCCCATTAAGGACCCACATTTTACCAAATGGGCATGTCTCTGGTTCCCTTTCTCATTGGCTCTCCTCACTTCTTCTTTTCCCCAAAGATAGCATCTAAACCCGGAAAAAAGCTTCATGACACTTGCAGAACAGTGTCTCATCTGCACTGGCCTCTGGTGAGGTGTTTCTTACCAGTTGGTTCCTGGATATTGACTTCAATCCCCCCATGAACTGCTGCAAAATGTCACATGGCTCCCATGGTCCCTGTGTTCCCTGCTTGTTTCTCTACCCACTCCAACTCCTTTTTTATCTATCTGATATTAAGGACTCTTGGGGAAAGAAAAATTTATATTAACAAATAAAATGTCAAAAAATACAAACACAAATATGTGTATGTCCCTGGACACAGACCTAAGCGTTTTCAAAACAATGAAGCTGCACCTCAATAGATGAAGTGATATTATAGAATAAGCAGCAAAAGTTATAGAATCAAAATCACCCTTAAAATTCTTTAAATGTGTACAGATGATTTTGTGTATATTACTCTGAATGGTAATACCTGTGGGTAAATGTATCATCTTATGTAACAGAAAATGTAATTTTACAGTGATTTTGCTCTTAATTACATAAAAGAAAATGTGTATAGCTAATTTTTGGAAGTCAACTGAATGTATGTTGGGACTGCATTCTACTACGTCTATATAAAAGCCATGACTTTTACTGCCTTCTCCCATACCTCCTTTTATTTATTTTGTGTGTGTGTGTACATGATTCAACTCATTGAAACTTACCCTTAAATGATTTCCTGTATTCCTTTCAGAGTATTACAGAAAACAAAATACAAACTTCTCCCATCTATTTACTTGTAGCCAAAAGACTAGAAATACACAGCTTCTTTAGCATTTAGCTTCTTTAATTTCTCTATAAACTTCTATTATCTCAGCTTCTTAGTAAAGGAGCTAATTTAGTGTTTCCCATAGTATGTTTCTTACCTTTCCCTTTAAGTTGTATGAAAAGAAAATAAATCTTTCACATGGGCTCAAAAACCTAACAAAAATTATTGTTCAAGATACTGGACATATCTTAAAATATTTATATATACCACTGATACAATATTCCCTCCCCAACACCTGCCCAGAGTCAAAATTTAATTTGTGCTTTCATGCTCCCAAGCTTTGTTGTGGTGAATAGGGTAAATGATGAAGAAACAGAACTGAAAACATTCAGAAAAAGAGGGTAGATTCATTCTTCCTAAGAATCATTCTACCAAAGCACCTATTGAAGGAAAGCTCTTGAAGGATGGGGGAGGTAGGGAAGGACACAGTGGAAGGTGAAGAGACAGTAACATTTAGGTAAACAGAGATTCTGAGAGTTTAAAGCAAGGTACAGAAGCAACTACCATAAATGAAATTTGGGGGAGAGAAGTTTAAGCAGATACCTTAGGAAGGACACCATAGATTTTTATGATGGAATATCACTGACTACCACTGTTTTTCATTCTTTGTTAACTCTTTTGAACTGTTTTCATTTTGAAACACAAGGTTATGCTTAGACTGGCCCTAAATATTCTGATCACAGAGAAGAAGAAAGAAACGGAGAAGGCAAAAGCGCAAGTATTGGGAGTGGAATGGGGAAGAGGAAGGGAGCACCATACCTAAAACCAAGCCTTTGCAATGTTTCAAAGTTTCCAAGCACTGCCTTCAGGGAGGTGGATCTGAGATCTGTTCTCCCATCTTCTTGCTTGGCTGCAAACCTCAGCATCTCAGCATTTGGCTTGCTGTGCATTGGGTGAACCAAACCTGGTTTGGTTAACACTTGCCAGGCACATACTTTTCCTTCCCAATCCTATCTATACTCCTCTCTCCTCTATCATTTAAGTTCAAGTCTTTAAAAATTGTCAGGGAGGCAATGAAAAGAAAATAATTCTCATTTTTATCACAGTCATGCTTCAGTTCTGAATAAACAGTAATATCTTATTTGATTATCAATTCAGTGAAATATAGTCACCATTTTCAAAGACAGAAAATTCATCCTAAATATTGAGATGAATCAAAGTAAAATTCCTAAAAATATGTAACTTCCAAATGGAAAACAAATATCCTGAAATAAAGGGAATAATAGCTGAACTTTCTATATATTTTCTTAAAGTGACTGTTTTAAAAGGAAACCAAATATTTAGATATATAACTTCTAAGTTAGTTATTTATACAATGCATTAATCACTTGTGTTTAAATTGGGCACATTTTTCATAGTCTTCCCATACTCAAAATTGTTATATTTTTCTTCATGATATTTTTAGTAGCAGTTTGTGATTTGAGACAGACTTTCTCATAGTTTATCACTATAACCATTGTGGGGGTTTTCGTTGTTGTTCCCTTAAAGAAAGGTTTGGCATCCCACTCTTTGACCTGTCTAGCAATTAAATTGGCCATGACAGTAGGATTCATCCAACTTTGTATGAAAAGTATATTTTCAAGTAGTCAAAACATAAAGAGCTTTATTATGACTATTTTCTTTTTTACTTTTCAGAAAACGGGGAAATTTTAAATATTCCGCATTTCAAATATTCCTCAGTTCAGTAACTGTTAAAAATATTTTTTACAAATTAAAAAAAGAGTAATATTCCATTGTATATATGTGCCACATCTTCTTTATCCATTCATCCGATGATGGACACTTAGGTTGTTTCCAGCTCCGGGCTATTGTGAATAGAGCTGCAATGAACATTTTGGTACATGTCTCTTTTTGAATTATGGTTTTCTCAGGGTATATGCCTAGTAGTGGGATTGCTGGGTCATATGGTAGTTCTATTTTTAGTTTTTTAAGGAACCTCCATACTGTTCTCCATAGTGGCTGTACCAATTCACATTCCCACCAGCAGTGCATAAAAAGAAACGAAACTGAGCTATTTGTAATGAGGTGGATAGACCTAGAGTCTGTCATACAGAGTGAAGTAAGTCAGAAAGAGAAAGACAAATACCGTATGCTAACACATATATACGGAATTAAAAAAAAAATGTCATGAAGAACCTAGGGGTAAAACGGGAATAAAGACACAGACCTACTTGAGAATGGACTTGAGGATATGGGGAGGGGGAAGGGTAAGCTGTGACAAAGCGAAAGAGAGGCATGGACATATATACACTACCAAACGTAAGGTAGATAGATAGAGGGAAGCAGCCGCAGAGCACAGGGAGATCAGCTCGGTGCTTTGTGACCGCCTGGAGGGGTGGGAAGGGGAGGGTGGGAGGGAGGGAGATGCATGAGGGAAGGGATGTGGGAACAGATGTATATGTATGACTGATTCACTTTGTTATAAAGCAGAAACTAATAAAAATAAAAAAATAAAAAAAATAAATTAAAAAAAGATACATTGACTCCCTTGTTCATTTTGACTCAAAATTGAATATTTTAAAACATAACAATCAGATTTCTGCCCAGAAAATGATTTTGCTGATACAGTTCTGGTGACAGTGTAGACTACCTACCTCTTTCAGGTACACCTTAGATGACGTGGACTCTGAAAATCCAAGTTACACCCAAGATTCCATTCCCCTGTGGCTACTCATCTGGATCACAGACATGTAGGACCTGTATGAAAGAGACGTAGCACCAAGTGGGACTCCACCAGTGAGTCAGTCATTCATTTCATGCAGCAAAACCTGAGAGGGAAGAGCAAGGAGGATGTATTGGCTATTAGGAAAGCGCAGATTAGTGGCAGAAAATGACATCCTCAAATAATAAGATCTAAAGTATGACTCATACAATTGTCCTAATTTTTAAGATTGATGGGAAGCATAAAGCATTTCTTTAAGTTGGTGACAGGTTCCAATAAATGCCTATGTAGTATTGCATATGGTTTTAGAATGTGAGTTTATAAAGAAGGTGGAGATCCCAGCTCCCTTCATCATGTCTATATATATGTCTGAGTGTGTGTTTTAGAGCTCTGGGGAGTGTCCTGACAGAGAACCTGAGCTGGACAAAGCAGCCTTAATCTGAGTGAGCTAACCAGCACCATGAAAATATCAGGTGTCCTTCTGCTCCTCTCTCTGGCTCTTTTCTGCTTTTATTCAGGTGAGTTGTGTGTTTTTTTTTTCCTTAAAATTAAAATCCAATACTTATACTAAACTGGAAATGACAAATGAATTTGTCCACCATATTTCAAAATCCTAACAATTTTTATATAAAAGACCAATTCTGAGAGATCATCATAATGACTGTGATAATGAAAATGGTGATTGTAATAATTACAGAAATAACATTCATTTGTTGAGCATATACTATATTCTAGGCATGTACTCAGGGCTTTTATGCATTATCTCCAATACACATAGCAAGGTATTCATATCCAAATTCCATATATAAGAAAATTGTGGCACAAACAGTTAAGAAAATTGCAAGGACTCGTAACTAGTAAGCAGAATTTGGAATTTGAATCCGGGTCTTTAGACATCACAGATGATGTCTGTTCCATAGAAATAGTATGGAGAATGGATACTTATTTTAAATATTAGCTTGGCTTTCCAAGACAAGGGAAAGCTTTCCAGTTCTCATTATTCTTCTAACTAGGACTCAACTGAAATTGAAACAAGCAGAAAACAGGTAACTCAATTGGAGAATCCTTCAGAAAAAAGTTATTGAAACTTAGAATTCAGAAACATATATGCTATTGGTGAACTAAACAATTCTTCAAGTAGGGGAGTATCTTTGGCCAGCTAAATGAGCAATAGTCATATATTCTATGAATTCAGATTGTTCAAAGGACAATTGTACTTCAGTTTGAAGTTTTTCATCACATCATCATCTGTGTGAATGAACAGGGCCATTGCATCTATTTCTTTCCTTCTTTATTATTTACTCTATGCTATTGTAGTGGGCAAAATATACACTAGAGTCTCTGGACCCAAAACCTAGGCCCATCTCATCTACCAATATCCTGTGTCAACTAGAAAAACAGCTCAACTCTCTGAGAGATTCTCTCATTTTTAGAATCCTAGACATGAGACTGAGTCCTGGGACCTTCCAGGTCTGGTGTATCATTTTCTGTGACAAAAGTAGTTGAATTTTGCTGCTATCAGAAATTTAAATGCCCAAACACGTAAAAACAACAATTTTTCAATGAGATTGAGCACGTGAAGAAGTCATTGTTCATGGGAAACTGGTCATATTTTCATAAACAAATCCATTCAGAAATATGAAAAAAATGGATAAATGATTTCTGCGATATTATGTAGTAAGTTTGACTACTAAAGCCAAGTAGCTCAAGTAAGTGGCTCAGTCAACTGCTGAGATGACATAAAAACAGATTTGACTACATTAAAATCTACTTGCAAAGACTGACTCACAAATCAACTGATAATCCTCTTATTGCTTCTCTTTAGAAAGGCTAATTGATCTATTTAATTGGACCTGGTTGACTAATACAAACAAATACTATCGATAATACTAAAACAGGGCCCTTGATAGACATGTTGGCATTTGGGAATGCATAGTGCCCAAGAGCCTTAATGTTGAGACCAAGAGAAATGAATTTCAGTCCTGGCATTTCCATTTTATAGCTGTGTGACCTTTCTGAGTCTCATTTTCCTCATCTGTAAAATGGGAATATAAAAGGACTAGCCCTAAATAGGGAAGTAAATGAGAAAATGCATGTAAAGTGCTTAACATAGTGGATGGAACATATTAAGTGTTCAAAAAATGTCTATTAATATTACTATTACTAAGTTTTAATAACAAGAGTACTAGGTGGACTCAGGCATTGTTATTTAAGCTTGCTTCCACTTTGACATTTCATACATATAAGATGTTGGGCAAAATCTCTCCTCTTCTGATCAAAGATCCGTACAGCTGAGAAATGACTGAATATTGTAACAATGAGTCTTCCCTGGTTATAAAAATCACTTGGAGTGGTTACAGAACTATAGACTTCCAGACCGTATTTGGTCTTATATAATGGAATTTTTCAAGTGGTTGCCCTGGGAATCTGTATTTTTTTTTTTTTTTTTTTTTTTTTTGCGCGGTACGCGGGCCTCTCACTGTTGTGGCCTCTCCCGTTGCGGAGCACAGTCTCCGGACACGCAGGCTCAGCGGCCATGGCTCACAGGCCCAGCCGCTCCGCGGCATGTGGGATCTTCCCAGACCGGGGCACGAACCCGCGTCCCCTGCATCGGCAGGTGGACTCTCAACCACTGCACCACCAGGGAAGCCCGGAATCTGTATTTTTAATAATCAGTCACACCATTGCAATAAGGTTGGTAATCACTACAGTAGATGAGCATTAAGTTTTTTTCAAATTTAAAAGCTTTGTTCTCTCCTTATCCTTATCAAAATTCAGCAGCTGGTACCAGGATTGAAGCTAAGACTTTTATTATTTCAGGATTTTAAACTACCGTGCTAATTAGCCACAACCTAAAATCACACATACAATTATAAAGATGCAAGACTGTATTTATGGACTTTTTCTGTTTCGAGAATTTAGAGAGATGTAGCAGGAAAAATGAGTCACAGCAAAGAAAATGAGTTTGTCCTTGCCAGTCTAAATTTGGGCCAAGTCTTTAAAGATGCGTATAGAAAGCAGAAGAACAATTTAGGGCTCAAAGAACAAACATCAAACCCAATCCCTTCCCTCAACTGCCTGTGACAAAGTCTTTGGGGAGGGACCAAAAGCACTGAAATTTGGAATGGCAGAGTTAGAGGAAACTTTCCAACCCAACTTCTCCAAAGTGATGCCAGAAATGATAAAATCATTCCCACAGTAAATTAGTGACTGGGCCAAGATGGGAACATGAATCTCCAGATCCTTAGACTATTTCTCTCACCCCACCCCAACCTCCAAGAAATATTACCTCATCACAGTCCACATCCACATATCACTTTCCAACTTTCTACTGTTCCCTAAGAGGAGAGCATGTATAAAAGAAAATAACCAAGCCATGACTTGTTGAGATGTCCAAGAACCAAGAACAAGTATCATCCTAGGCTTGGGGATTTCCTAATTTTGCAAATCCCACTTTTTGCATATTCAGAAATTACAGTGTTTGGATTTTATGCTTTTTTTTCAGGTGTCTTCAGTCAAGGAGTTCAGGTCAGTACATAATTTTATTTATCCTTCAGACCTGAGTGGTTCTTGGCTGGTACTCCCTGACCAAAGAGGTTGTCTATGGGTAAAAGAGCAAAGAAATGGACAAGCAGGCCAGATGAAGAAAACAGCAGAAGTACTTAGTTTTCTAACTACAATATCTTTATGAGAATACTGTTTTCAGTTTAAAAGAACCTAAACACCCACTCCCAGATTTTGTTAAAGTAAAATGAATATAAATAAAAATAGAATGAACTTGTGGTAACATTCATGCTCTTTCACTGATTTCACTGTGTGATCTTAGGCAAGTTACTCAGCTTTTCTGAGCTACAATTTCCACAGCTATAGAAAAGGGATATTATTATTTACCTCATAGAATTGGACTTAAATTACATAAACTATGTGGAAGCATTTGGTAAATTATGCATAGTTACAAAAACTATGAAAGGATTAGTTATTGATCAATAATTAACAGCTTCTGAAAGAGTTAGGTCAGAGGTTATTATATTCTTTTTAGAAGTAAGGCAACCAAGAGTTGACAGAAAACTTCTTTAGTGCTTTGTACTGAGTATACACAAACTGATCAATCAAACTTAAATACAACTTGGGTTAAAAATTGGAATGGGCACAAATTATCTTTATTGTTTGGCTGATTTTTTCCAAATTAATCCACCAACATTTTTCCAGTTTTCTTGTTCTACCAAAAAGGCAACAGAAACGAGGTATTTGCCCTGCCAATAACATCCCATGTCCATACTGAACATTAATATTTGACTTGGCACTGGTTGTTGTTTGCCTTGCTGTGCCCAAGAAACCTTGGCATCAGAAGTTTCCAGACACTACTGCCAACTAATTGGAGTTGGCAAAGAAGTTGAAAAATATTTTCCAACCCTAATATACCTACTACATTGCATAAGACTTTTTTTTTCGAATTTTAGCATCTCAGAAATTGGAATGTGTCTTACAATGAAAGACATCTTACAATTAATTGCCTCTGTGAGTGTGTGTGTGCATGCACCTGTGTGTGTCTAATGCATGCACACGTGTGTTTGTACTAGTATACATAATTGTATATTTTTAAATTGATTTCTTATGTTTAAATACATATGGTAGCACAGCCTGTGCTAAATATCCAAACAAAGAAACATGAAAAGGACATGAGATCCAGCCAATACATTTTATATCCCATTAGGTAGTAAAATATGATTAAGACCATTACACATAGGTTTTTAAAATATGGAATTTAATCCTGATTTTCTCATTAACACACAAGTCAATTCCTTTCTTTGGGCTCTCATTTCCCAGATTGTTAATGTTTCCCAGATTTTTAGTGGTTCTTAAAGTTCATTTAAAATAATCTATCTGCTTGCTTTAGGATCTCTGGGGATGCTTACTAAATATTATTATGTAGATCCTCAGGGACCATGCCAGACTTACTGAATAATAATCCCAGGTGGGAGGTTTTGAATCTGCGTTCTAAGAATCTAGTGCTGGGATGCACTGACTTTGGAGTGCTCAAGTATTTTGGAGACTATATAGATGAGCTCCAATTTGAAAACTTCCTGCCTGTGTAGTTTGAAGGATGTCTCCTTCCCTTCTCATTGCCTTTGTTTCCACATCTCTAAAATGAAGAGTTGGATTTAATGATCTTTAAAGCCCCTTCTGGCTTAGGTATCTGAATCAGTCTGCATGCCTTGCGAAGAATGCTCTCTTTTCCATTCAAATATAAAAGGCAGGGGCTTCCCTGGTGGCGCAGTGGTTAAGAATCCACTTGCCAATGTAGGGGACATGGGTTCGAGCCCTGGTCCGGGAAGATCCCACATGCCACAGAGCAACTAAGCCCGTGTGCCACAACTACTGAGCCTGCGCTCTATAGCCCACAAGCCACAACTACTGAAGCCCACATGCCTAGAGCCCGTGCTCTGCAACAAGAGAAGCCACCACAATAATAAGCCTGCGTACTGCAACAAAGAGTAGCCCTGCTCGCCGCAACTAGAGAAAGCCCGCGCGCAGCAACGAAGACCCAACGCAGCCAAAAATAAATAAATAAATACACAAATATAAAGGGCAAAGAGGGTACCACCTTTAGGATGACATCAAGGCTACCCCTTCTCTTCTGCATGCCTGGAAAGAGGGTGACAGTCCCAAAGCCAGGCAGAAAAAGTTGAAACTAAACTTAGAAGCATGCCTGTCCAAGTCTGATCCAGCCAAGACGAAAGGAAGAATGATTTTTTCCAACACTCAAGTCAATCTTTTCATGCCAAGAAGTCTCTTCATTACGAAGCATCTGATGGGAGATTACAGCTAGCAGTCTAAATTAGAGATTTGTAAAAGTTTCTCATTCTTTCAAAAATATTATTTGAGCTAAACAAAAAGCACGTTCTGAGACTTTTGGAATTCATGGTCCTACAAATTCACGGTCATTTCCCTGTAAATGTAAATGACTAATATGCTAACAACTCCAAGTAGGAACATTAAATAACATAAAATAATAATAAAATAAAAGTAACTTAAAAACTACAATTTACCATCACCACCCTTCATTACAGAAATTGTAGTATAATAACAAATGCTTGAAAGTCATAATCTCAGAATAAGGATAGTCCTTTAACCTGGATAAATTTTGCTTTTAGAATCACTTACTACACTATGTTTATTTTTCTTAGTTCCCCTATCAGGCTGTGTATTTGGGAACCATATACTTAAAGAAATGTTTAAATGAATATTTTTGATTGGAATTAACAAACCTCTCAAAAACAATAATTGGCAACCATTTTCTTTTACAATAATTTTGGGGATATCTAAGTTCAGTTTTATTTGTATTTTAAGATAAATATATGGTCAATTTTAATAGTAAAACAATGCTCCATGACTAGAATATGTTTGGGGCTGTTCATTTTTCCTAATTAGCTTGAATTCACTTATAATTAATATACTGAAAGAATACCTAAATACAATTTGGAGATGTTAACCAGCCTCTACAACTTAACTACAGAGGAAAACTGAAGCCTCAGAAAGAGGACCTTGCTAAGTCAAGTTTACCAACAGCAGTAAAGCTATGCAGTCAACAACTCAGGACCCCTGACTCCATACTGAGTGAGCTTCCACAGCTCCATGCTACCTATAACCAGCAACAGAAAGCCATTGTGCAGTTCATAGGAAAGTGCTTTGAGCAGTATAATTGTCTAACAAATACACAACAGTGTTCACTAGCCTCATGTCTTAAACAAAGAAATAATTAAAACAATAGTTTCAAGTAAGATAACCTGTCTCCACATGTTGAAGGAATTCTGAAACTTGAAGGAAGTGGAGGAAAAGAGAGCAGAATTGACTGCATTGGCTCAGGTCAGAAATGTTGAGGATGGGTATAGGTAGCAAATTTGGAATTAGTGAAGATGCTTAAGATAAAGAAATACATGAAAGACAACACTTGCAAGGGGATAGAAATGGTGATGTTTTAATCTGAGGGTAGGCTGAGGAATCTGAAGAATGGTGCTGTTATGAAAAATGGAAAAATTAGAATGTAAAACTAGTTTGGAGGGAAAAATAAAGAGTTATATTTTGGTCATAGATGAATTTTAAGTATGAATCAGATTGTTGACTAAAGGTGTCTTGTACCTTTCTGACAAACAGAAATTGGAGTTAGAGATTTTGATGAAGACTCAAGAAAAAAAAGTCTAGGACTCATTAGCATCATCTGGGAAAACATGTTCTCAGAGAAAATCAAGTGTACAAAATTTTCTTGAAAATGAACATGAATACTCAGGAGGAAACTAGAAAAGACAATAAAAAGGATAGAGAAGAAACAGCTGAAGAACTGGAGTACTGACATATACAGAAATCAGGAAAGAGTTTTGAAAAGATGGGAGTGGTCAAGAGTGGCACATATAAAGAAATCATGAACGTTTTATAAATAGCCAATGGATGTACCCTGAAAGATGTCATTTTTTTAGATCAGTTTTGGTAGTGTGGAAGGAGCGTGAAAACCGGGAAAGTAGAAGCCAAGTCAGGGAGGGGTTAGGAAAACTGGTACAATATAGAAAGGGATTGATTTAACCACATAGGTAGTAAAAGGAAGAAGAAATGAAGTCCTACATCCTAGGGAAGTGTGTGTGTCTGCAAATTTTCTTTGGCTTTATTTGTAGAATTAAAATATTAAACTAAAATATCAATGATGCTGACTCTTTAGTTGATTTAGTGACCATATAAACTCACTTAACACCCAAGTTAAATGATTTTGTAGTCACTGTTAGCAAAGATGACTAATTTGGGTAACAAAAATGTCACTGCATTCCAAAATATTTTAGAAGGCACAGTTCTTTGAAGAACCATAAGAGGTCAGGCTGATACTAAACACTGGCACCCAATGCCTGGAAGTAGTATCTGAAAGCTGGACATCTAAGGAAATAAATGGAGGCACTTGTTAAATTCAACACCAATCTAAAATTTTTAAAAAACTGTTTTAAGGGCTTCCCTGGTGGCGCAGTGGTTGAGAGTCCGCCTGCCGATGCAGGGGGCGCGGGTTTGTGCCCCGGTCCGGGAAGATCCCACATGCCGTGAAGCGGCTGGGCCCGTGGGCCATGGCCGCTGAGCCTGCGCGTCCGGAGCCTGTGCTCCGCAACGGGAGAGGCCACAACAGTGAGAGGCCCGTGTACCACAAAAAACAAAACAAAACAAACAAACAAAAAACTGTTTTAAGCTAAGTAAAGTAGGGTAAGAAATAATGGGCTCAAAATTTCTAGAACGTGATACAATTTACATTATTAGTGCTTATAACAGTAATCTTACACATGACACTTGACACTTTACAAAGTGTTTTCATAGGATTTATCATTACAACAACCCTAGAAAACAGGCATTACCAGCCCCTTGTTAAAGATGAAGAAATTTAAACTCAGAACACTGAGTGCACAAAATAATGCAGCTAATAAGTGGGAGAAACAGAATTCAGACTTAGGTTAGTCTAATCCCATCTTCAGGATAATTCCCTAGAATTACAGAGTATTAGGACATTTTAAGTAGGGGGGGTAGGGGTTGTCTTTCAGCTCTCCTAGGTCTCCCAAATGCCTCATGGAGGACACTTTAAAGGAGAAAAGATAACCCTATTGTCACCCTTTGTCTAGACCTGCTTCAATTTGGACTGAGAAGCCAATTGCTTGGATTCCGTTTAAAGGAGTCTAAAATAAAAATACAAAAGAAGAGAGAAAATTTAAGCAGAGGAATAACACAACACTCCAAAATCAGCCTACTTCTTTTTGGTTCTGAGAGATGTGGGCTCTTTCTAGTCTCAACTCTGATATTCCTCTGCCTCACTCTTTGTCTCACAAAAGGGATTTCTGGCTGGCTCTACAAAGGCATTCTTAACCTCCCCCAACCTCTGGGGCTCTCAGAGAGTGGTCCTTTTCTGCCCCCAGTCACCAAGCTAAAAATTTTCACACAGTGAGTGAAGTGGATCCTTTAGACATAAAGGAGGAAGCATTTGGGCAATAGTTGCTGTTCTCCCACCCAACTGCAGAACTAAGGACCCAGCTTTATTTAAGCTACTCCACCGGAAGAAATCACAGCTAAATCTTGGGTTATCAAAGCTGGAGCATCATTAGAGTTCATCTAGTCTGACGGTACTTAGCATGTGCTATGAGTTACAGAGCCTTTCAGAATGTGATGAGAGACACAGTTAGGGCAGGCCTACAATGAGCAGCTTATTTTCTACACTCCTCCTCCAGGACTATTTCAAATATTCCACACTGACTTTCTACAGCTCTCAGGTGACCACTTTTGATCCTTATAAAAACCCTGGGAATGAGACATGGCAGCTGTGTTTTCTGGTTTTGGGGTTTTCTATAATTTTTTGGTTAAGAAAATTGAGGCGCAGGGCTTCCCTGGTGGCGCAGTGGTTGAGAGTCCGCCTGCCGATGCAGGGGACACGGGTTCGTGCCCCGGTCCGGGAAGATCCCACATGCCGTGGAGCGGCTGGGCCCGTGGGCCATGGCCACTGAGCCTGCGCGTCCGGAGCCTGTGCTCCACAACGGGAGAGGCCACAACAGTGAGAGGCCCGCGTACCGCAAAAAAAAAAAAAAAGAAAAGAAAATTGAGGTGCAGATATTGAGTACTTTGTCCAAGATAACACAACTGGCCAATGGCAAATGGCAGAACAAGGTCTATAATATGATTCCTGAGCTTACTTCAGGGATCATGAAAGGCCACTGCAATTTACAGGTATGTAGGTTTGTATCTATGTTAAGGAGGTTTGTTCATATACCGTTTGGTTGGTTAGGTTTTTCACTGAAATCCTTTGCTTTTCCTAGTCTCATTCCCACGGGGCAGTGGAAGTGGCAAGTGGGTTTGGGGAGGCAGCTGGGTTCTAGAAATTCTCAAAGCGAAGACCCTCCCCAAGTGCCACTTCCATATCTGCTTTCTAAAGGACAAAAGGCGCTGCATCACAAGATGAGAGGGCCGGCTGCCAGGGAAAGGTGGCTTAAGGAGGCGTCTCTTTCATGTAAGAGACTTTCTTTTTTTCTTTTCCTTACCTGCCCTGAGAGGCCACCTCCGGTATCTTCCCCATAAGCGTCTTTGCCTTAAACATCTTTGCCCCGGGTGTTTTAGCCATGGGTAACTAATTAGCTGTAAGGCAATTCTGCCGTAAAAGATAAACTAACAGGTTGATCGGATTCGGTTTCCACTGGTAGACAGTTTGGTTTCATTTATCCATTGATTCAGTACTCCAATTTTTTTTTTTTTTTTGCGGTACATGGGCCTCTTACTGTTGTGGCCTCTCCCATTGCGGAGCACAGGCTCCGGACGCGCAGGCTCAGCGGCCATGGCTCACGGGCCCAGCCGCTCCACGGCATGTGGGATCTTCCCAGACCGGGGCACGAACCTGTGTCCCCTGCATCGGCAGGCGGACTCTCAACCACTGCGCCACCAGGGAAGCCCTCCAATTTTTATATTACATAAATCTTAGCCCTCATAATAGTCTAGACGGTGAGGGGCACACTGGCAGTCTTAAAATAGTGGATGATAAAAACTACACATATGGGCTCGATAGAAAACATGGTGATAATACTTACTTGACAATATACCAGGAACAAACAACAGTGTAGAAGCTTTTACAAGGCAATTCAAAGCTTAGTTACAAATGTGCATCCTAGTATTTGTAAAACAATACCTCTGTTAATAAAGGCAGAAATTTTAGCAAAAAAGAAACAGTGCGATGCCAAACGAGGAGACGAATCAACCAAAGAAAGATATAATACTATGAACTAAAGACGTTGATGGCAAATGCTTAGGTACAACGCACAAAATTAAATTAGGTATTTGTGCAATATGGCCCTGAATTTGCACACATTTTAAATGAATTCAAACATGCTGTATTTTGCAATAAAGTCTTTTTAATTTTGCTATGAAAAATAAATTTCATTATATCCTCATTAATGTCCCTCTTTTATTTTTAGTAATTTTATCTTTTACAGCAAAATTGCCTTACGGTCAACTAGCTATCAGTGAAAGTGTTTGTGGCAAAAATGCTTGTGGCAAAGATGCTTACAGAAAAGAAGTTTATAGTGAAAATATTTACCTAGAACCTGTAGAGACACACGTATCTCTGACTGAGATGCCCTTTTCTCAGCTTCCACATTGCCTCTATTTGTCCCACTACGGCATTTACAACACGTTGTGCTGAAATTACCTGTCCCTCTGTTTCCCTAATGCAGATAAGACGGTGAGCTTATTGAGATATTTATAACCGCTTCCTCTTTATATCACTAGCACCCAGAACTGTGTTTTCAAAATACTATCAATAATTACCCATTAGCTCTTTGTGAAATAAAGGAAAATATCTATGATGATTCTGTGGTTTAAAGAATTTTCTTGACTCAAGCACACAATTGCAAATGTGTATATTAATGACATAAATACAAAGTGCATTAGCTTTTGAAAAAAATACATTCTATGGCTTACAATATCCTAAAGATTTTCCAGCTTTTATTTTCTGTCTGGAGACCTAAATAAAAGATTACTCTCCTGGAAGTGGTATGAGAGGATGGAGTGATCTTTAAGAGCAGAGGAGAGAGTGGGCCTGTAGGTAGGACTGTAAGAAGCCTAGGTATCTCCTATCTGACCGTGCGCTAAGAAAATCTCTGGTTAGCACCATACTACCCAATCTTAATGGTACAAGATGTCAAATTTCAACAAAAAGTGCATACGTAAGAGTCTCAGGTACCTTAAATCTGATATATGTGATAATATTTTTAAACTCAGTTACATAGCTCTTTTGCTGGGCATTTTCTCATGCAAACCTTCAGAGGCCTTTATCAGTATATAATGGTTTGCTAATACTTTAAACAAATGGTTCCTGTTACCTCTGCCCATACAGTTCCCTAACAAGGTATTTTAAAAAAGCCTACATGGCCTGACTATAAGCATGGTCAAGGGTATACCATGACAGTTGGTCTTTATTTCTCTCTATGAGGATGTGTTGGAAATCAACCATAGTATACTGTTGGAAATTCTGGGTCAGCTATGAGGAGTATGTTCAAGCACTGGTCTCAATGCTTCTGGTTGTGTGGCACTGGTAAGCCACTTAATTTCCTGAGGATCAATTATACATATTGGCTAGGGCTTCCCTGGTGGCACAGTAGTTAGGAATCCACCTGCCAATGCAGGGGACATGGGTTTGAGCCCTGGTCCGGGAAGATCCCACATTGCCGTGGAGCAACGGAGCCCGTGCACAACTACTGAGCCTGCGCTCTAGAGCCCACGAGCCACAACTGCTGAGCCCACGTGCGACAACTACTGAGGCCTGCGCGCCTACAGCCCTTGCTCTGCAACAAGAGAAGCCACTGCAATGAGAAGCCCATGCACCGCAACGAAGAGTAGCCCCCACTCGCTGCAATTAGAGAAAGCCCATGTGCAGCAAC
Source organism: Mesoplodon bidens (assembly GCF_964165515.1). NCBI lineage: Eukaryota > Metazoa > Chordata > Mammalia > Artiodactyla > Ziphiidae > Mesoplodon > Mesoplodon bidens. Next base: position 126,975,982 of record NC_138160.1, read on the forward strand.
GAAGACCCAATGCAGCCAAAAATAAATAATAAATAAATAAATAAATAATTTAAAAAATTATACATATTAGCTAATATGTATAATATTGTGCATCTCAGGGTTATTGTGGGACCACTGAGTTGATCCATATGAGAATAGTTTGGAGATTATGAAGCAATTAATAAACATAAGACAGTATTATTATTATTATTATTTTTTTTTTTTTTTTGTCGTACGCGGGCCTCTCACTGTTGTGGCCTCTCCTGCTGCGGAGCACAGGCTCCGGACACACAGGCTCAGCAGCCATGGCTCACGGGCCGAGCCGCTCCACGGCACGTGGGATCTTCCCGGACTGGGGCACGAACCCGCGTCCCCTGCATCGGCAGGCGGACTCTCAACCACTGCGCCACCAGGGAAGCCCCAAGACAGTATTATTTTAATGGAACTGTGATGGGGTAAAGAATGGTCCCTTTATTCACGTTTAAATGTCACTTCATTCAACATAGCTGCCATCTGAAGGAGTTCAGTTCTACCTACTGCATATTGCCTGTACCCTGGAATAAAATGGCTCAAATATTATTTGCACGCCAGCTATTGACTCAACTGACACTGAATTGAAAAGAATCTTAAAACTTCAGACTACTTCTGAGAGACCACTAGAACCGAGGGGATATATTAATAGCATAAGCTCTATCATTCCTTCTATAGAGCCCTTGATATTAATCAGTCATAGCGTGTGTTCTCACCAAGGCTTGATGCAACCTCAGAATCCTTCAAAACAGAGCAGTTTAGGGTAGCCATTACTCAGTTATTGTAGTAGGCACAAAAGTTCAAATTCTACAAACACACTCTGGGACAGAGTAAATTAACATAATGACATTGAAATTTTGTTTTCAAGAGTTAATAAATGGATGTAGCAGCCACAGGGAAAACTAACAAGCTAACAGATAACATCTGAGAGCTCCTAGCATTGATCTTTAAAGCAATGCAGAGGGCTTCCCTGGTGGCACAGTGGTTGGGAGTCCGCCTGCCGATGCAGGGGACATGGGTTTGTGCCCCGGTCCGGGAGGATTCCACATGCCACAGAGTGGCTAGGCCCATGAGCCATGGCCGCTGAGCCTGCGCGTCTGGAGCCTGTGCTCCGCAACAGGAGAGGCCACAGCAGTGAGAGGCCCGCGTACCTCAAAAAAAAAAAAAAAAAAAAAAAAAACTGAAGTAAAAAAAAGCAATGCAGAAGGAGTGCTACTGGAGTTACATTAATACAGTTTAAAAAAAATGCCATTTAAAGACCAAAATCTACTCTTAGTTGGAACAATTTAGTGTTGGAGCAAAAAGTCATACCTATAGCATTTGCCTTACTTCTTCTGTAATAAGTAAACATCTGGCTTACATCATTATCTTACTCCTGAATACAATAATTATAGCCATGTATCTCCTATTTCTTAAAAAGTCTTAATTATGTTTAATATATTCTAGTTAGAAAAGGAAAGTGATTTCCTATTTCAGGAAACTTTACATCACAACTACATACAATACTATAGAAGTAATTCTAAGTTTGCTGTCCAAAGCTTCTGTCCTGAGGGACAGTCCCTTAGAAAGAATGCACTAATATCAATGTCAGTGTGTTTACTTTGCTAGATTGACTGTGGTGAGTTCCAGGACCCCAAGGTCCACTGCACTCGAGAATCTAATCCCCACTGTGGTTCTGATGGCCGGACATATGCCAATAAATGTACCTTCTGTAAGGCAGTGGTGTAAGTATCATACTCACCAAAACTTCCTTGCAAACACAAACTTCCAGAATAAGACTATGGCACTTTCCTTGAGATATTCTAGGAAGTTCTACTCATACCCACCCATAGAAACTGAAGAAATAAGTTGCAGGCAAATGGCTTGAAAACATATGGGTCTGTGACACAAATGAACCTATCTGTGAAACAGAAATAGAATCACAGACATAGAGAATATAGACTGGTGGTTGCCAAGGGGGAGGGGGTGGGAGAGATTTGGATTGAGAGTTTGGGATTAGCACATGTAAACTAGTATATATAGAATGTATAAACAACAAGGTCCTACTATATAGCACAGGGAACTCTAGTCAATATCCTGTGATAAACCATAATTTAAAAGAATATGAAAAAGAATGTATGTATATGTATAACTGAGTCACTTTGCTGTACAGCAGTAATTAACACAACACTAAATCAACTATACTTCAATTAAAAATTAAAAAAAAAGAAAACATATGGGTCAAAAACAAACCAAAAAAATTATCTAAATTATTTGAAAACATAAACAGTTAGTTTACTTTGTTATTATTAAATTTGACTCAGGAAAATTATTTTAAAAATTTATACATCTTTAAGAATTTTTACACAGCTTCTTATTTTTTCCTTTATTTTTAATTAAAATTTCAATAATTTTCATTCAGTTATGTTTGTTATTATTAATAATTTTGGAAAAGATGAAAGAAATTTTTTAAAGTGCAGTCGAGTTTGAAAATTCAATCAAAATCAAAAACATGAAAAACTTGTAAGAAAATTTATCAAGAAAAATATTACTTTAACCAAATTACTTTCAGACATTTTATTTTATCACAAATTATATGTTGCTAAGGCACCAAGTCCCATTCATTCTTCTCTTTTAGTCTGATGAAAAGAGCCTTTCAATAAAGAATAGAGAAGAGGATTATCCCTTATTATCCAGACATTCAAACTTACAGACAGTATACTAGGAAGATCCTATCAAGGGCCAATATTTATTGAATTTACATGTTTCCAAGAAAGAACAGGTGCTGTAGATTTTAGCCAACTGACTGTGAGATTCCTGATTAAATTAATTTATAATTAATATAAATTTATTCAATCAGTCAATCAATCTTTTGGTCTGATTGCTCTAAAAGCAAGGGGGTTTAACCCAGATAAAAGTTTAATCCAGATAAGTTACCTCACTTCCTCTATCACTGTCATCATTTTCTTGTATTAGAGTTTCTTCTATGAATGCCTTAATTTCTGTCAATTTAGCCATAAAATTCCTAAGCACAGGGATTATATAAATCCCTATCAATAATAACAGGGCTAAGCACATAGAATGATATAAATAAATAATGAATCAATGCATAGTACATGTGTGCCTATGTTTCTATATAACATATCTGAAAAATCAATACCAAAATCTTCCCAGGAAAAGTGCAGTAGGGTAAGGTGAGATTTGATTTAATGGTCCCATAATGCTGAGAAGGCCTGATATATGTCTGCTATAAAATGCCAAATGCCTGAATATTTGGTTCAACTTCTTACATCTTCTATCAGGTTAGAACTATGACAGTATAGTCTCCTTGCCATTATATCTCCTGTCACTTTTACCTTTTCTAGTTGTATACATATTTATTCTCAGATAATGAACAGTTAAAACCAAAAAGTCTAAACCCTAGTAAAACTCTGAAGTTTGTTAAGATTCAGGCTTTCTGCAGTTAGGCAGATGTTACCTCTGAGTGCATTTAAATAACCCCTGCCTAATCACAGACATGGATACCTGTAAAGCAAATGATTACATGGACTATGACAGAATTAAACCTTTTTCCAACCTCTGTGAGGGATACTAATGATATTGCACTGAGCATTCATTTGTCTTTCTTTTTTGTAGGAAAAGTGGTGGGAAGCTCAACCTAAAGCACTATGGAAAATGCTGAATCAGAACAAGTGTTTTCTGCTGACTTGCCAGCTCCCTCATCCTTCTTTTCTTGCCTCTGCTCTTACTTTTCTCTAGTGAATCCCTTCAATTTATAAAGACACACCTTCTACTCTACCTTGAGCTTGGGGAGTTCAATATATATTTCCCTTGATTCGCTTGTCAATAAAGTAAATTCTGTAGAAGTACTATTTGTGTTTTTACTTTGTGATCAAGAAAACAAAAAGATACAATACGGAATACTGACCTGGCGTAAACCTGGATAAAAAGACCTGTTTTTCTGATCAAAATCAACCATGCAGTCACTGTGGGATCTTAGGAAAATCCCTTCTCCCTCTCTTATTCTTGGAATTTCAATGTGAATAATGAAGGATTTTTAACAAAATGACCATATGTTTATAATTATTTTACAATATCTACCATTTAAGTCTTAGATCATGAATTATAGGTTCTTCCCAATTTCAGGAAGAGTATTTTATATAAAAATAAAACATTTATCCGCTCTGGACCATAGTTTGCTTATCTCTATGGAATGATGGATTACATTACTACGTAATAGACATTACATAAAGACACGATTTGGTTTCCCAGCAACATTGAAGGGTCTAACAGTTAGAAAGAAGTGAATATATATTCAATGAATAATGAATAGATGCAAAGTTTCTAAAAGTGTGCACATTAAAGAATGTAGTTAATTGATCTTAATCATGGAATGAGAGAACTGGATGAAATGTGAGAAATCTTAAGGTCCAGAGAAAGTTTACTTATACTGCCAAAGAAAAAAGCTCCAGTGAGTAGAAAAGTCAAGGTTAAAACATAGCTCTTTGGGCTTCCCTGGTGGCACAGTGGTTGGGAGTCTGCAGGCCGATGCAGGGGGCACGGGCTCGTGCTCCAGTCCGGGAGGATCCCACATGCTGCGGAGCGGCTGGGCCCGTGAGCCATGGCCGCTGGGCCTGCATGTCCGGAGCCTGTGCTCCACAACGGGAGAGGCCACAGCAGTGAGAGGCCCGCGTACCGGAAAAAAAAAAAAAAAAAAAAAGCTCTTTTGATAATTAGCTCAGTCTCCACGTAGCTGGCTCAATCCTAGGTAAACAAGTTGAATATACAAGTATCTCATTCTTAGCCATCCAGTTGGAAGTATTGAAAAATCTCCCTTTGAGTACTCTAATTCAGTAAAGCATGTATTTACAAATAACATCTTCCTGGGTGAACTCACACAGAAGACCTCTCTAGATGCATTTTCTAGTGATCATCCTTCTGCCAGCAAACATTTACTGGATGCCTACTCTGAAGCAGGCTCTGTTCTCCGTGCTTAGAATCCAGTGATGGACAGGGGTGAGAAAGGAAAAAAAAATCCCTATCTTAATGAAGTTTACATTCCAAGAAGGGGAAATAGACAAAAAAACCCCATAATAATAACATAGTAATACTTAAGGCCAATTGCAATTTTAAGCCAGATGGTTAGAAGAGTCCTAACTAGGAAGACATGGAGATGAGGGAGTTAGCCAAAAAACTTCTTGTAGAACAGCAAAGGAAGAAGCCAGAACACAGTCCTTAAGGCTGAAGCACACCTAATTTATTCAAGGTTCAGCAAGGAAGCCATGGTGATTTAAGAGGAGTGAGTGTGTGGGCAAATTACAGGTGATAAGGTCAGAGAGGCATGAGCCCAAATCATGAAAGATTTTGTAGTCATTGTTAAGACTTTTTCTTTTATTCTTACGTATAAAAGTGTGTTAACTATAGATATTAAGATCATGTTTCTGTTTGTAAAATCTCAATTATATTTTATGCACATAGATGTTACCCTTTATATATATAATTGAAGAGGGCCTAGCCAAACTGGGGGATGCATTTGATATTTAGGTAAAGAGCCCGGGAGTGGATTAGGTCATGCTAGGGAAAATAAATACCTTCTCCTCTGTCAAGTGTGGCATTTGCACTCTTCCCTTGCTGAAGAAAAATAACCACATAATACATAATTAGGATAAGGTGATTCTAAGAGGGTGGATCTTTGAACTGTACTGACCAGAATGTGAGTCATGACTCTGACATTAGGTATGTGTTTTTGAACACGTCATCTGACTTCTTTGTATTGTGATTTACTCATCTGTAAAATTGGGATACTAGTCTTCACCTCCTAAATGTACTGTGAAAATTAAGAAAATGATGCATGTAAGCACTTAGTCTCTGATATGTAACAAGAGCTCAAACATCAGTAACTTTTATTATTATATTCTGTCCTCAATTTCAGCATTATATTGTCTTTATAAAGCACTTGTCAGGATATCTTTGCTCTTTTTCTCAGTATTTGCATAGTTTTTAAAATGTCTATCTTCTGTTCATTTAACATTTTTGAAAATTCACGAGGTGGTTTTTTTCTGTCAATTTAATCTGTGTACTAAATTCCCTGCTCATTAGAGAAATTAAGCCCTTTTCTCCTCTTTAGTTTCTACTCCCTGAAGTTATTTAGCTACTCAAACATCAACATGTAGAGTGCTGTGTGTATTTTGATAACTGAATCACTTCACATTTTTGGAAGTACTACCTCTCTACGTGGCTCACTCCTCCTTTCTCCTATTGGAACTTTCACCTCCAGCCAGGCCAGATTCCTGTCAGCTGTCCACACAAAAATTACATTTCTACCACTTCGCCTTCTCCTGCCTGAAATGCCTCTTGTACCACCTTCTGTCACTCTGCCTGCCTTTCTCCCTCATACAAATCTCATATCTACATCTTAAGACTACTATTTATTTGCAGGCTTATTTCCAGTGCCATAATTGAGTAAGTGAGCAAAATACTATCTCTTGTTTAGTTCTGAGCTAGTCTTTGGGTATGAAAGGGAAGCATATAAAAAGCAAACCACAGAAGACCAACAATCATATGCTTCTTAGAAAGAAGAAGCAAGTCATATATAAAAATCAACACTCAAAATATAGGAGTTTGGGTTCAAGGATGTATACATTTGTCAAACCTCAGTGAATGTACACTAAAGATTTATGCATATCATAGTTTGTGAATGTTACATCAAAAGAAAAGGGTGTAAACATGTAGTGTAGTCTTAGCTATAACATGCATAGTGAAGTTCTCAGAGGGAAGGGTACTGATATCTGCAATTTACTTTGAATTGCATCAAAGATGGATTAATGAATAGATAAATGGATCAATATGGGATGAAACAAGTGTAGTAAAATACTAATGGTTCAATCTAGAAGGTGGGTTTATAGGGAATCACTGTAAAATTATCTTAATATTGTTGTATGTTTAAAACTTTTCCTTAAAAGTGTTTTTTAAATGATTTTTAAAAACACACAAACTCTGCCAACAGGAACAGATACTGATGATTCTGTTTATGTTCCTCATTGTTGTGATATCCAGGAAGGAACACAATGTTTAAAGTATAGTTTGTACTCTTCAAAGCATAAAAAAAACTATTTATTTTATCTGAACACCCATATCTATCATTATACCTTCAGATGACAATGGGAACATTGTCAAAACTGGGTCATAATAAACTTATAACCACTAACTATCCTCAGGCATGTTTTGTTTTGTTTTGTTTTTCCACACCAACTATTGTCAACTCACGTCCTTCTCAGCTCTTCTCCATTACTGGTTTTTTGAAGTGAAATTCCTTGCAAATATGACATGGTGTGTCAGTGATTAGGCTTAAGTGAAGGGGGCTTGTCTGGGGTTTTTTCTGTGTCAATGTAAAGGTTTCTTGAAGTGGACACACAAAAACTCACACACACACACACTAAAATGAAAAGGGGAACAAGAGGGGAAAAAAAGGCCAGAGAAAATAGTAACTAAGATAAAGACTGAAATAATTCACCACTAATAAGGTTAACCAACTATATACTATTTCCCATGGTCACTGTGATAAGCCCACACACATTATCACATTAAAATTTAGCAATAGTTGTGAAGTTATAGTCACATTTTATAAAAGAGAAGCCTGAGGTAGAGAGATATAAATGATTTGGCCATGATCCTATAGTCAGTGTGTTTCAGAATCTGGATTTACTCAACATGGTTATGCCAACCCCATGTTCCTAAACTACCTTTCACATAATCATAGTAATTTGAGTGACTTGGATATCAGTGTTAAATTAGGGGGATTATATCGTATATATTTGGAGACATCAGAAATGGAAGTAGTCGGAATTCAACAAAGGCTTAAACAAATATGTAAAGAGGGTGGCATACATCTTCCATAATTCCTAATATGTGAACAATTATGTTAATTTTGTGATGGGCCTACAGCTCTAGCCTGAGAAGACCTGGTTCAAAAGGGCTACTAACCCTAAAATAGGCATTTAGTGAAATGTTCCCTGTCTCTCTCAAACTTTCCTTTCTTCTTTCCCAGTGCTGGTATTTGTGACTTTACAGAATTTTGGCTCATTACAGTTCTGCAGTTTGACTTAAGGGAAAATAAGCTGAACAGATTTTTCCTTCTTTAGTTTGAAAAGATTTAGACCTAAACTGACAAAAAATGTGTCCTTGTAGGCCAAGTTTACCTCACTACAGCTACCCTTTAGATTTGATAAGATGTGTATACTAAAGGAATGAACATAAGAAAGCACAATTCCATAAGTTTTGGTATACAGTGTTCCTAATTTCATTTGTCTCAAGTTTTCCCCCCTTCTGATTTCTCCTTTGACCCACTGGATTTTGGGGAATGTGTTGTTTAATTTCCACATATTTGTGAGTTTTCCAGTTTTCCTCCTATTGATTTCCAGTTCAGTAGTATTGTGATTGGAAAAGATATTTGATATGATTTTAATTTTTGTAAGTTTTTTAAGACTTTTTGTGTGGCCTAACATATGATCTATGCTGGAGAATGTTCTTGGTGCACTTGCGAAGAATGTATATTCTGCTGTTGTTGGATGGAATGTTCTGTTTCATCTGGTCCATCTCGTAGGTCCATCTGGTGTACACTGTAGTTCAAATCAAATGTTTCTTATTGATTTTCTGTCTGGATGATATTTTGTTGAAAGTAGGATACTGAAGTCCTCTACTATTATTATACTGCTCTCTATTTCTCCTTACAGTTCTGCTAAAATTTGCTTTATATATTTAGATGCTTCAATGTTGGGTGCATATATATTTATAATTATTATATCTTCTTGATGAATTGACCCCTTTATCATTAAATAATGACCTTCTTTATCTCTTGTTAAAACCTTAATGAAAGATATTGAAGAAGACACAAATAAGTGGAAAGATATCCTGTGTTCATGGACTGGAAGAATTAATATTGTTAAAATGTCCATATTACCCAAACTATTCTACAGATTCAATGCACTCTCTATAAAAATTCCAATGGCATTTTTTACAGAAATAGAAAAATTAATCCTAAAATTCATATGGAACCACAAAAGACCCTGAAGGGTTAGAGCAATCTTGAGAAAGAACAAAGCTATAGACCCCACACTACCAGATTTCAAATTTTATAATAAAGCTATAGTAATCAAAGTGGTATGGTACTGGCATAAAAATGGATACATATAGACCAATGAAACAGAATAGAGAACCCAGAAATAAACTCACATGTATATGATCAACTAATCTTCAACAAAGGAACCAAGAATACACAATGGTAAAGGATAGTCTCTTCAATAAATGGTATTGGGAAAACTGGATATCCACATGCAAAAGAATAAAATTGGACACTCATCTAATACCATATACAAAAATCAAGCTGACATGGATTAAAGACTTAAAAACAGTATCCAAAGTTTTAAAACTCCTAAAACAAAGATAGGGAAAAATGTCCTTGACGTTGGCCTTGACAATGTTATTTTGGATATGACACCAAAAGCACAGGCAACAAAAGCAAAAGTAAACAAGTAGGACTACATCACAGTAAAAAAAAAAAAAAAAAAAGTTAAAAAAAGTGAAAAGATAGGAATATTACTCAGCCATAAAAAGAAACGAAATTGAGATATTTGTAGTGAGGTGGATGGACTTAGAGTCTGTCCTACAGAGTGAAGTAAGTCAGAAAGAGAAAAACAAATACCGTATGCTAACACATAAATATGGAATCTAAGAAAAAAAGAAAAAAAAAAGGTCATGAAGAACCTAGGGGTAAGACAAGAGTAAAGACACAGACCTACTGGACAATGACCTGAGGATATGGGGAAGGGGAACGGTAAGCTGTGACAAAGTGAGAGAGTAGCATGGACATGTATACATGACCAAACGTAAAACAGATAGCTAGTGGGAAGCTGCTGCATAGCACAGGGAGATCAGCTCGGTGCTTTGTGACCACCTAGAGGGGTGGGATAGGGAGGGTGGGAGGGAGGGAGACGCAAGAGGGAAGAGATATGGGAACGGATGTACATGTATAACTGATTCACTTTGTTATAAAGCAGAAACTAACACACCATTGTAAAGCAATTATACTCCAATAAAGATGTTAAAAAAAAGTGAAAAGGTAATCTATAGAATGGTAGAAAATATTTGTAAACCGTATATCTGAAAAGAGGTTAACATCTAAAATATATAAGGAGGGCTTCCATGGTAGCACAGTGGTTAAGAATCCACCTGCCAATGCAGGGGACACAGATTTGAGCCCTGGTCCAGGAAGATCCCACATGCCGTGGAGCAACTAAGCCCATGAGCCACAACTACCGAGCCTGTGCTCTAGAGCCCACAAGTCACAACTAATGAAGCCCGTGTGCCACAACTACTGAGGCCTGTGC